>NC_143012.1:90028572-90709822 GCF_055824585.1 Amblyomma mixtum
GGGCCCTTTTTGCAGGCCAGCTTCGGGTGGCCGTTCCCGCAGTTCCCGGTGGGCGGTTCCCGAGTTCGCGGCCGCGCGCGCTCTCTGAGCCTCGCGCACGGGTTCGCCTAGGTCCGGCCCCGCCCTGTCGCGCTGGTTGCCTGGCTGGCTTTCGCCGGCGGCGGCAACCATGAGCGATTCTCGTTCGCCGCCCGCGACCCCGCCGTCGGGGGTCGGTCTTCCAACAGTGGCACTTCACTGTCTCTCGCCCGACCCGTCTTCGGGTTCGGCCGCTTCCGCGGCGCGTTCGCCTGCCGCTTCGTCGCCGTTCTCGGACGGCGGCGACGTAATCTTGGTGAACCTACCCGAGCCCGGCGGGGATGTGGCGCCGCCTGTCGTTCTCGTTTCGGGCGTCGCGGATCCTACCGTCCCCGAGTCCCCGCAGCGCCCGCAGTCATCCGGAGGGGTCCAACCACCACCACCTGGACCTCCTGCGCCCGCGCCCCCTCTGGGGACCGATGGCGCAGAGGGCGTTGCTCCGGCGCTTCCTCCAGCGGACTCCCTGCTCAACCTGGGGTTCGCGGCGATGCCCGACTTCGGGGAGGTCACCGCTCTCCAGGACCAACTGGTCCAGTATCTCAACACAGCGGAGCACAAGATTCCGGTGGCCCACAGGGTGGCCATCACCAACATCTTTGGGGAGGTCATCTCCCGTTGCGCCCGCTACCAGGCGCTTGCGTCTGATGCGCGCGGACGTGCGGAGGTCCTCCGTGCGATGTGGTCCGCCGAGCGGAAGGAGTCCGCCGACGCACGGGAGAGGGCCTCCGTCGCCGAGGCGCGCATGCACGTCGCCCCGCCAGCGCCTGCGCGGCCCACCTTCGCGGAGGTCGTTGCGGGCACTGGAGGACCGTCCGGTGCGCGGATGGGAGCGATTCCACCGGCTACCGACCCCGGCGGCCTGCGACTCACGCCAACGGAGCGGCAAGTAGCCAATCATGTGGCTTTTTTGACATCTATCACACCCAACACGTCTTCACCACAACAGTTAATTCAAACAATCAAAGCGAACATTACACCAGAAGACGCGGGCATTGGGCCCGTTACGCTCCGACCCACGGCCGCCGGGATCACGGTTCTCGCGCGTGACCGCGACACCATAACAAACCTGCGCGCGGCGGTTGAGGGCAATGCGGTCACGCGTGCCGCTGTTGCTGTGCGGATTGCGGAGCGTCGTCGTCCGCACGTACGGGTCTGGGGTGTGGACCCTGACGTTGCGGACGGCGACTTGGTCCGCAACATCGTTTCTAAAAATCCGGACCTCAACCTCGATCCGCAGACGGTCGTCCGCCGTTACTCATTTCGGTCGAGGGACGGCACCAAAACGCACATTATTTCATTGCCCGGAGAGCCTTTCAAAAGAGTCTTGGCGCGGGGACGCCTTACCATCGGCTGGTCCTCGGCAATGGTGGCTGAGGACCTGCACGTCCCCATGTGTACCTACTGCGCCACATACGGTCATTCGCGCCGTCATTGCCGCTCGAGTGGGGACGCCGGACGGGCCGTCTGTACAAAGTGTGCAGGGGGGCACACGGTGGCCGATTGCCCCGTGTCGCCGGACGATTCGGCGGTGGCGTGTGCTGCTTGCCGCCGTGCGGGGAGGGGCGGACCGCCTCACAGGGCGGGTTCACCTCAGTTTCCCGTCCTCATTGCGCGGCTGGCCGGGTTGCGCTCCCGCACAGATTATGGCGCAGCTTGATCCCGTGGCCTTCTGGGCGCTCCTGGGGGGAGCCGGTTTTTTCCTCTCCACTGTTTCTTTTCCGTACTGTGCTGTGCCCCGTTCTTCGACGTTGGCACGGTACAGTCCCGTTACACACATTTTTTCTCATCCTCTTTTCAAGGATTCGACCTCATTTTTCTTCTATGCAAAATCCAACCGTCATATCTCATTCAATCACCACTATTCTTTTCTTCTTTATCTTTTTCAACCTAACTATCTCGAACTCTATCCTTCTCAAACCGGCTCCCCCCTTCCGCCGCACATGTCACATGTGTTTCATCCATTTCATACGTCATGCACTCAACATGTGCCACACAACCAACACAAACACAACAAGTCCTACACACGCTACACATACCACACGCGTCACACATATCTCATTCATCTCGCATCTTTCACCTCACGTTGCATTGGTCATCCCCTGCACTCCCCTCTCCTGGCCCAAACCACACCACACCTTTTAATACGTCACCACTCACAGGGGTCGCTTCCGCCAATCGCACCACTACAAATCTCACGTTATCATTCGCACTATTGGTTTCTCTACACACACATGGCCACTACACCTAAATTTTCATTTATACAAGCCAATCTCGACCACAGCAGCAAAGCGACCCCAGAACTAGTAGAATCACTAAGCAAAAACAACCACACGTTCGCACTCGTCACCGATCCATACACACGGCAGGACACAGTGCAGGGGATACCTCCCGAATGGTCCATCTTTCACGCCACCTCGAAACCACGATGCGCCATCATTGCCCGTCACCCAGCATTCGATCTTTTCCCCATTTTAGTTACATCGCGTGTTGTTGCGTTAGTCTGCACGTCGGCCACTGCTTCATTTCTTCTTGTAACCGCATACGCACCGCCACACTTTCCAATGAGCCCTACATTAGACGACATTAGACACGCACTAATACTAACGGAGGGGATCCCCGCAGTGGTGGCGGGTGATTTCAATGCCAAACACGCCGCCTGGGGGCCGGAACTGTGTGACGCGCGGGGGGGGGGGGGGGGGGGGTGTGGGGGAGCTCCTGCGCTTCGCCATGGCTTCCGGCCTCATCATTTTAAATGACCCTGCGTCCCCTCCGACTTACACCACGCCATACACAAACAGCTGGATAGACGTCACACTGGCGTCGCCGCCTTTGGCGTTGGCGGTGACCCAGTGGGATGTGTCTGACACCCTCACATTTTCTGAACACAAACACATCATTGTTCATTTCGGTTCCGCGGCTGCGTCGAGCCAGGAGAGGCGCCTCACGCACCGCGGTACATCACGAGTTTTAAATGCATTGATTGGCTTCATCATCATTTTTCACAGCAGTGGCCGGTGCAGACCTCGCTACGTCATCCTCATTGGAACACATTGTAACCAAATTCTACATGATATATGATCGCCTCAGACACACTCTTCTACACGTCCAGCTCCACGCACATCGTCCAACACAAGATTGGTGGACACCTGAATTAACGACTGAGCGCTCTAGGGTTAGGGCAATGTGCCGCCGTTATCAGCGCACTACAGATCACACACTCAGACAGTATTTCACCACACAATACTACACTGCACTCAGAACATATAGAAATAACATTGCAGCCGCACGTGATGCAAACATTCGAAACTTAGCACGCCATTCACTTAGATCGACCATCTACGGTCGATCATTTCAATCAGCATTCTGTAAATTACGCTCACCAGTCGTGCTGCCTCCCATCCGTAGGCCCGATGGTGCCCTCACATCGTCAACAAATGAAACAGCACAACTATTACTTGATACACAAACAGCAACACATGACACATCACAAGACGACACTCATCACACCTCCATACGAGCGGCTGCGTCGGCATCCGACTTGGGGGGGCCCGATGATCCGCCGTTCACTGTCGGAGAGGTTTCTCTGGCGGTGGCCCGGTTGCGCCAGGGCGCGGCGTCCGGCCTGGATGGTTTAACGGTCAGGGTTGTTCGGGCCCTCTGGGACATTCATCCTCGCTTCATTTCATTCATTTTTAATGAGGCCCTAAAATTGGGCCATTTCCCAACGGTCTGGCGGCGCGGGAGATTAGTTTTTCTTCCAAAGCCCGGCAGACCGCCCGATTTGCCTCACTCTTATCGTCCCATCGTCATGAATTCGACGCTGGGCAAAGTGCTGGAGCGCTTGCTCTACGGACGGCTGTATCACTTTCTTGCACGAGAGAACCTACTCCACACAAACCAATTCGGATTCACTAAACAGCGAGGAGCGGTGAATGCTCTTCACGCTCTCGTAACCAAAATTAGAGGGTATAGGACAGACGGTCTCCACGCACTACTCGTTTCCATTGACTTTCGTGGGGCTTTTGACAGTGTTTGGCACCCCCTGGTCCTGGCTTCACTGGGCCGTTGGGGCTGCCCGAGAAATCTCTGTGCGCTGCTGCGGTCTTTTCTATCTGACCGCGAGGTGGTTTACCGCTGCAGAGCGGGCGACGTGGTTGCGCGTCCCACCTTGGGCAGTCCACAGGGTTCTCCGCTGTCGCCCCTACTTTGGAACATCGTAGTGCGTGGATTACACGAGCAGCCGATGCCAGAGGGTGTGTCGCTACAGGCTTACGCGGACGACGTTGTCGTTCTTGTGCCTGGACCGTCAAGGAGGGTCCTACAGGACTTGGCGGAGGATGCACTCGGCCGGGTGGCGACGTGGGCGCGAACGGCGAGGGTTGCCATTAGTGCGGAGAAGACGGTTTGCCTCCTTGTTTCCCCTCCCAGGGGAGGCATGGGGCGCACTCCTCCCACCGTTCGTCTCGACGGCACGGTTCTGAAATTCAGGCCTGCCGTCCGGATACTCGGTGTCTTCTTCGACCGCGCCCTCTCGTTTTTGGCACACGGCGACCACCTCAAGGAGCGTGCCGAGCTGCTTGCCGCACGCCTTGGGACCTTCCTGCGGTTGAGTGGCGCACCGGCACCGGCCCAGCTCAGAGAACTTTACCAGCAGGTAGTCTTGCCCGCCCTCTCCTATGCTTCCCCCGTTTGGTGGACTGAGTGTCCCCACTCGGGTCTTCGAGCCCGGCTGGTGTCTGCGCAGCGGGCCCCGCTAATGGCGTTGGCGGGTGCCTACTCCACCACTAGCACTAGGGCTCTCCAAATTCTTTTGCACGCGGCCCCGCTTCAGTTCGACCTCGACAGGTTGAATGCGGAGTTCAGGCTCTTCGTGCTACGATTAGACACAACATTCGGACAAAATTCTTTTCGTGCGATGGATGTGGCCCGGCGGATGTGGCCGATGGATGTGGCGGATCGAGTCCCGCCTTCGTCGCGGCGTGATTTCCATCCAGCCCAGCCCTGTCCCGCTGGTTACAGGGCTGGTTATCGCCCGCGTCTGCGGGAATGTCTTCTTTAGGGGCGTCTCCCCCTGCCTCGCCCTCGGGGCGGGACCAACCTGTGGTGACGCTCCACCGCATCTCCCCGGACCCCAGTTCTGGCTCCGGGCAGTCGGGCGCTGGTGCCGCGACGCCCCGCTCGGAGTTCTCGGACGCCGGTGACAATTTGCTCGCAGGGGTCCCGGATGTCAACCTGCGGCCAACCGAGACGCCATCGGTTGGCAACCACGATTCTGCGGCCGCCCTGGGTTCGCGCGGTGCCCCTGACGCTCCGCCGACCTCGGGCGATGTTCCACCACCGGAGGCTCCCCGCCCGGAGGCTGTCGGGCCGGGGCCTTTACCGGACGACTTCAGTCCCTCCCCCGAGGGGCCTGCGAGCGCGGAGGCCAGGCTCGACCTGGCCTTCGCCGCGATGCCGGAATTTTCATCCGTCACGGCACTTCAGGAGCGCCTCACTGCGTTCCTGAACACGGAGAAGAACATGGTGCCGGTGCACGCTCGCACGACCATCTCCCAGATGTTCGGCGAGCTTGTCCTCCGCTGCGCCGAGTATCGGGCGCTGGCCTCGGACGCCAGGGGCCGGGCGGAGGTCCTCCGGACCATGTGGGGCGCGGAGCGGCGCGACGCCGCTGAGGCCCGGTCCCGGGCTTCCGCGGCGGAGACCAGGCTGCGTGCCGGCCCGCCTCCACCCGCCACGCCCACCTTTGCGGACATCGTGCGGGGCAACGTCCATCCTGCCCCCGCACCGTCGGCTGCGTCTGCGACGAATCTGCCGCCCTCCTCTGCTGTACAGCGACAAACTGTGAGCCACGTCGCTTTTCTCACACCAACCACCCCCGCGACAACACCAACAAAGTTAATACAAACGATTAAAAAAATATCATCCCAGAGGACGAGGGCATCGGCCCCGTTCAATTTAAACCCACGACAACGGGTGTCACGGTCATTGCAAAAACACGAGACACATTACGAAACCTTTCCTTAGCGGTACGCAACAACGCGGTGACTAACAATGCGATGGCGGTGAGGGTGGCAGAGCGACGTCAGCCCCACATTCGCGTGTGGGGCGTCGACCCGGACGTCGCGGTCGACGCCGTCATTTCACAAATTGTAGCGAAAAACACCGACCTCGCCATCGACGCCTCTTCCATGACGAGGCGTTACACGTTCCGGGCTCGCAACGGAACAAAGACTCACGTCTTAGCGGCGAGCCCGGAGACGTTTAGGAAGGTCACGGCGAAGGGGCGACTGACGATAGGGTGGTCCTCGGCCCAGTTGGAGGAGGACCTCCACGTCCCTTTGTGCACCTTTTGTGCACACTACGGCCACTCCCGCCGCAATTGCCGCCAAGCTTCGGATCCGTCTAGGGCGGCTTGCACAGGCTGCGCCGGGGCGCACGTCGTTGCCGACTGTCCCGCGTCCGGCGCAGCTGCTGCGGTGGCCTGCGCGGCGTGCAGGCGCGCGGGACGGGACTGTCCTCCCCACAGGGCCGGGGCAAGGGAGTGCCCCATCCTTGCGGAGCGCATCGCCAGAATGCGGCTACGGACGGATTATGAGTAACACTCTACACTTTCACAAACACTACGAGGAGCGGAGGACCGTGCTTCATTACACAACCTCACACCTCTTACGGTGCCCAGCACTTCGCTTGCGGCGCCGTATCACTTCTCCTCCTTCACTTTTTCCTCTTTTTTCCTTGACAGACCGCACATCTTCTTTCATTAATACCTACATTAAACCTCTTCCTTCTTTCTTTCTTCAGGAACGCGGCATAACCGTGTTCCTTTTTTACTTCCTTTCCTTTTCCA
This sequence comes from Amblyomma mixtum, assembly GCF_055824585.1. Classification (NCBI taxonomy): domain Eukaryota; kingdom Metazoa; phylum Arthropoda; class Arachnida; order Ixodida; family Ixodidae; genus Amblyomma; species Amblyomma mixtum. The sequence continues at coordinate 90,035,498 of NC_143012.1, forward strand.
CATACCGTTTCCTCCTTTCACACCAACTTCAGCGGTCTGTCTTTTCGCTACACATTAAACCCACGGTTCCTCCGCTCCTCGATTAATGTACACAACACTCTCACCTTCACACGTCACGCATACACCGGGCGAACACGGTCCATTCCTCTGTTTACACTTTACACTACATTACCCGTCTCCCTCCCTCTCATTCCCACAGTCACATACTTTTCTCTTCCTATTCACACTCTTGCGTTCGACTTTCCTGCCTTCTTCACTACATTCCATAACACCTCGCGTTCCTGCTTCACTCGTAAATTTACTCATCCCCAATAACATATCGCCGCAATGACTTCCTTAACTTTTTCATTCATACAGGCAAATTTAGATCATTGCAGGAACGCCACCCCGGTATTGGTAGAAAGATTACGGGAGGGAGACTTTCATTTCGCTCTCATCTCCGACCCTTACACACGTGCAGACACCATCACAGGTATACCACCAGAGTGGACCGTGTTCGCCGCCCAGTCCAGTCCCCGTTCCGCCATCATCGCAAGACAACACCAATATGACATGTTTCCCATCAAAGTCACAACACGCGTGGTTGCCGTCATCTGTTCCACGGCCACCGCATCATGTTTATTAATTTCAGCCTACGCACCACCACACACACCAATGACTCAGACATTCGATGACATTAGACACGCACTCATCCTGACGGAGGGAATGCCGGTCGTATTGGGGGGTGATTTCAACGCCAAACACACGGCCTGGGGACCACATATTTGTGACATCAGGGGAGGGGAGCTGCTAAATTTCGCAATGTCCTCAGGCCTGTTAATTTTAAACGATCCGGCATCCCCTCCGACGTACTCCACACCATACACAGACAGTTGGATTGATATAACATTTGCCTCCACTCACATGCTCACGTTACCATACACATGGCTGGTTTCTGAAACAAGTACACTTTCCGAACATAAACACATTGAAGTTATATTCGGAACACGTTCAACATCAAGACAGCGCAGACTTACATATAGAGGAACTACACGACTACTACAAGACATGTCACAAAATCCATTTTTCGATGCGGTGGCCGGCGTCCGCTTGGCTTCGGCGGACGCCATTGACACAATCATTGACAAATTACACCTCATCATTGACAAATAACGCAAGAAACACTCATCCCTCAGACCCGCACCAACACAAACACACCTACCTGCGTCGTGGTGGACACGTCAACTTCCATCTGAGAGGTCACGTGTGCGTGCACTACGACGACGCTACCAACGCACAAAACACAATCCAATTAGACAACATTACGGACACATTTATTACGCTGCTTTCCGCGTCTACAGACAACACATCGACGAGGCACGCCACATAGACACACAGACGTTAGCCCGCGATTTCATTAAGAGCGGAGTATTCGGCCGGCCTTTCAAAATTGCTTTCCAACGCTTACGTGCACCACTCACACTGCCACCAATACAGCGACCAGACGGAACACTAACAACATCACTACTCGAAACCGCCAACACACTGCTCACTGCACACGTTGCCACAGACGACATCACATTAGACTTACCACAGCACACGCACATAAGATCGTTGGCGCGGGACACTGCGCTGGGCGGCCCCGACGACGTGCCCTTCACTTACGGCGAGGTAGACATGGCGTTCTCTCGCATCAAGCAGGGCACGGCGACGGGCCTCGACGGCCTCACGCCGCGTGTCGTCACTACACTGTGGACACAACACCCTCATTTCTTCATAACCGTGTTCTCGTCGGCCATTCGCTTCGGCCATTTCCCGGTGGCTTGGCGAAAGGGCCGCATCATTTTCATACACAAACCTGGCAGACCACAACACGCAGACACTTCATATCGTCCCATCGTCATGAACTCGGTGTTAGGCAAGGTGCTCGAGCGTCTTCTCTATGGTCGCCTCTACCACTTCATGGCCCACCAAAATTTACTTCATGCCAACCAATTCGGCTTCACAAGACAGCGAAGCGCCGTACAGGCCCTTTTCGCTTTAGTCACTAAATTACGAGGGTTCCGCACAGACGGCCTCCACGCCATACTCATTTCGATCGATTTCAGGGGCGCCTTCGACAGTGTATGGCATCCCCTGGTGCTCAGTTCTCTCGCACAGTGGGGATGTCCGAGAAACCTCTGCGCCCTGCTCCGGTCCTATCTATCGGACCGCGAGGTGGTGTTCCGCTCTCATGCGGGCGACGCGGTTGCGCGTCCCACCTTAGGCAGCCCACAGGGATCTCCGCTGTCACCGCTCCTCTGGAACATAGTTGTGCGTGGTTTGCTCGAGCTGCCGATGCCAGAGGGTGTGTCGCTCCAGGCCTACGCAGACGACGTTGTCGTCATTGTGCCTGGCAGTTGCAGGAAGCAGCTAACGGCTCTCGCGGAGGAGGCACTCGGCCGAGTAGCCTCGTGGGCGAAGGGGGCAAGGGTCTCCATCAGCAGGGAGAAGACGGTGTGCCTTCTCATTTCTCCCCCCCCGAGGGAGTATGGGACGCACACCTCCCGCCATTCGCCTCGACGGAGCCCGCCTGCAATTCAGGCCCTCTGTTCGAGTGCTAGGCGTTGTCTTCGACCGCACCCTGTCCTTCATAGCTCACGGTGACTTGCTCAAGGAGCGCGCCGAGATGCTCTCTGCGCGCCTTAGCACGTTCCTGCGGCTTAGCGGCACGCCGGCTCCCGGCCAGCTGAGAGCACTTTACATACAGGTAGTCTCGCCGGCCCTCACGTACGCGTCCCCTGTGTGGTGGACCGACAGTCCCCACTCGGGATTACGTGCTCGACTGGTTTCCGTACAAAGGGCCCCGCTTCTTGCGTTGGTCCGGGCGTACTCCACTACGAGCACCAGGGCGCTCCAAATTCTGTTGCGGGCGCCTCCTCTGCATCTCGACCTTGACCGGTTGAATGTGGAGTTTGCGCTCTTCGCACGTAGATGGGACGTCACGTTCGGTTCTAGAACGTATCGCGCCTCCGAAGTGGCGGCACCATACGACGACACGCTTCAGCACCCTGCCGAGGCCGTCTCATTCCCACACACACAGTTACAATCAGCAGACATATCCATTTACTCTCGTCAACACGGATATCACATATACACAGACGGCTCATACACAACAACATCGGCTGGCGCTTCATACGTCATCTTTAATTCCATGGAACATCTCATTTCAGTCGGTCGCTTTCGGGTCGAGCTTTCATCCAGTGCCTACGGTGCAGAGCTCATTGCGTTCCAGGAGGCCATTACATATTCTTTAACATTACCAGGTACACTACCTATACACATCTATACTTATTGCTTATCCCTCCTCAAAACATTAAACAATTACATCACAACAGACACTCGTATCTTTCACATCAAGCAATCATTACACACGTTAACACCGGCTCGACCCGTAGAGTTATACCATGTTCCATCTCATTCAGGAGTTCTTGGCAACAAGCTCGCAGACATCATCGCATCTCGCGCCAGCCGATCCACACGCATCAGACAATCCAGTCTAACTCGATCATCCATACGGAAACACTTACACAACACTGTACTCGCACACTGGCATCACTGGTGGCAACACAACAACGAGGGAACCGGAATTTATTCCTGGATTCCCAGTGTACATAACATTCCCGACACATTTCCACCACCCAAACCTCTAACAACACTCCTCACCGGTCATGGCCGCTTCCCATTTTATTTCCATCGCTTCGGACTTGCATCATCACCATCATGTCGCTGTGGTCATCCAACCGGTGATGTGCCTCATTATTTGTCAACACATTGTCCAATTACACAAGACATTGCTACACAATTACCACGTTCACAAACACAAACAAACACCACTGCGGTGTGGCGGTCCTGGCTCGATGACCGCCGCACCGTAGCTCTATTACTCCGCATTGTGTCCATAGTCAGTCAGTCGCTCCCCGACCATTCACGCCGCTAGTACATTACACATGACACATTCCCTCACATATACACATACACATGACTGAGTACCGCTTCCACAGGGGGGACATTTGGCCCCATCACGGGTGGATGCTGGTGTGTCCTCCTCTCTGTGGCGGTGTGTCTCGGTTACTCAGAATACTTACACATTACACTTTTCTTTTATTTCTCATTCCTATACACACATTTACACTACAATTACACATACATTGGCTTCACTCCTTTTCTATTCGCTTCTTCTTTAACATTTCTTACATCACTCTCCTTAACTCTATACACCACCTCCCTTTCCTTTTCATTCTCCTTCTTCTCTCACACTTTTTCCTTTTTCTTTCTCTTCTATTTCATAAAATCACTTACGAGAGGCGCATTTTCAGTACCTATCTCAATTCGCCCACGTTTCTTTCCCACTGCTTTCACTTCTGATTTATACTTCACAAGCCTTTTACCCATTTCCTACGCCTTCAAGATCTTCACCTTCTCCCTTTCTACTCGCCCTCCAAGATCTTCTTTCACCTGCCTCCTGGATTAACGACCACAACAGTTCACCGTCTGTGTCTTGGCCACTCCCCCGTAGTGGGTATGTGCCATTCCACTTGAGGCCAACCAACCAACCATAGACCTGCATCACCTGGCTTCAACTTGTGCCTCTCCTCATCATACCCATACCCATCACATTTCTTTTTCTTCTATTTTCTATTTTCCCTTTTCTTTTGTTTCCCATTTCTGATTTTCTTTTCTTTTCTCTATTTTTCTTCTTTTTCTGTTCTCGCTTCTAATTTGTTTTCCATTTCTGACTTTTCTCTTTCTTTTCCCTATTTTATTTTTCATTTCTTTTCCCTTTCTTTCTTTTCTTTTGTTAATTTTATTGTAAATATTTTTCTCTTGTAATTACTAGTACTTTTGTAAATATTCGTCCTTTTGCAGTTTTCTTGTACATATGTCCCAATCATTTGTTTTCATTTCTTGTTCTTTTATTTTCTATTTTCACCTCGAATTTGTTTCTCGTTTCTCACCTTTCCTTTTCTTTCCTCTATTTTACTTTCCTTTTCTTTTCTCGCTTCTCCTTTCCTTTCCTGCATTTTCCTTTTCTTTCCCTATTTTAGTTTCCTTTTCTTTTCCCTTTCTCCTTTTCTTTTCCTTTTGTAAATATTGCTATAAATATTTTTCTTTTGTAAATATTATAATTTTGTGAATTACTATTTATTGTAATTTTCTTGTACATATGTTCTTGTCATTTCCATGATTTCCTTTTTTTTTTACTTTCTCCCTCTTAGCACCATCATCGCTTTTGTAAATAAAAGAAGCTCTCCGAGGATCTATCATCCCTCTGTGCTCGTTGAGCCCTTCGGACACAATGCTACCGTGCCCTCCTTTTATTTTTTCCATTGGCTTTTTCCACCAAATTCAACTTTTGGCCATTTGGGCCCTTTTCTTTTATTTTTGATTGGCTTAAGCCTGTTGATGCTCCGCAGGTGCAGGCTCTTTCTCATTCCACTTTATTTTTGCCGTTATTTTGATTTTAGCATGGAATGAGACTCCGATTGGGGCAGTACATGGGCGTTCGAGTACAGTACATGGGCGGGGCTATCGAGCGGCGCCGCTCGAACTGGACGGTCGCATTTTTTCTCGCTCCTGCTTACTGATCGTGGGCGCGCGCACCGGGGTGCGAGCTCTTGGCGCTCCGCCCGACCCGGGCCGTTTTTTTTTTTTAATTTCTTGCACTCTCCAGTTTTTGCGGACGCCTGGCCTCGGTCGCGGCGCCTTCTCTGCGGTCATCCGCCTGATTTTTGGGCGGTTTTTACGCCGCGGGACTTGGCCGCGCTCGCTGGTGTGGGCCGGCGTCTTTGGCTGCCCCAGCCCTGCTGCGGTGGCTGGGTCGCTGGTCCCCTTGGCCGGCTGAGATGGCAGACGAGGAGCCTGGTTCGCTGGAGTTGCGGTCGGACCCGGGCGCGTCGTTGGCCCATGGCATTTCACCTGATGGTTCGTCAGGGGGCAGCACGGGGTCGACTCCTGCGCGGGTCCCTTCTGGGGAATCTCCGGCGTTCTCGGAGGACGGGGACGCGGTCCTGGGTGACCTGCGGTCGCCCGACCTTGTGGGCCGCGAGTCCCTGGCCTCGGATGGGGCCTCTCGCGCCGAGGCGTCTTCGGGAGGAGTGGGGTCGGCCTCCTGTCCTTCCCGGATTGCTGTCATTGGGGTGCTGTGCCATCGGGCGCGGCGCCTTCCGGGTTGTCTGCTGACGAGTTTGCGGTTGCTGAGGACCAGGTCCCGCGCCTGGGCCTTGGCTTCGCCCCACTACCTGAATTGCAGCCGGTGCTGGACATCCAGCAGAAACTATCTACAATGGTGAACGAGCCATCGTACAAGCTGGTGGCTCATGCGCGGCCTGAGGTCGTCAACCTTGTGGCCGTCATCGCAAAACACTGCTCGGACTTCCGAGCCCTGGCCGCTGACGCCAGGGGTCGAGCGGAAGTTCTCCGAGATATGTGGGCCGCGGGCCAACGAGAAAACGCGATGTCGCGCGAGCGCCTGGCGAGGGCCGAGGCGCGTCTGGAGACGTCGACCTCCCGAGCTCAGGCGCCGTCTTTTGCGGATGTGGTGCGTGGCCGGGAACCTTCCTCTGCGGTGTTGGACACTGTGGAGGCGGTGCAGTCATCTGTGGTCGCCGGTCAGCCTTTGCGGCAAGTCCCACATCACGTGGCATTTCTTACTTCTTCGGTGGAGTCTCAGGTCGCGCCGGGCGACTTAGTTAAATCTCTAAAACAGAACATTAACCCGGAAGATTCGGGAATTGGCCCGGTTGTTTTGCGGCCCACGGCGACCGGGGTAACAGTTTTGGCGCAGGATAGGTCTAGTCTCGAAAATTTGCGTACTGCGGTACAGTCCAACTCGGTTACTCGCGCAGTTATGTCTGTTAGGGTGGCCGAGCGTCGCAGACCGCATGTTAGGATCTTTGGGGCTGATCCTGATGTTGCGGATGGGTCTGTTATTGAACAACTAAATGCAAAGAACCCGGGACTTGACCTTGATCCGCGCGCCACTAAGCGCCGTTACACCTTTAGACAGCGCGATGGTGCCAAGACTCATGTGTTAGAGGTCGCCCCAGACGCTTTTAAACGTCTTATTGAAAGGGGGCGTGTCTCTCGGTTGGTCCTCTGCGTTCATAGCAGAGGACTTACATGTGCCCATGTGTACGTTTTGTGCAACCTATGGGCATTCGCGTCGAGGATGTAAGCAGTCAGCGCATCCTGAGCGGGCCACCTGCACGAAGTGTGCGGGTAACCATCTTGCGGGGACTTGCACGGTTCGCGCGGGTAATGCGGAGGTGGCCTGCGCGGAGTGTTGCAGGGCGGGTCGTAGGGGCCCGTCGCATCCTGCAGGGGCGCGGTCTTGTCCCATTCTGATCGAGCGAATGACAAGACTGCGTTCCAGAACTGATTATGGCGAGAGGTAAAAAGGGAATCTTGGTGTCGAGAGGGCGGGGAGCCGTGAATTTTCTTTTTCTTCTTCTTTTTCTTTTAAGTTGGGGCTGGCGATGTGCCTCTGGGCGCTGGCGCTTAAGTCCTGAAGCATTAGCACTTCTTCTTTCTTTCTGGGTTTGCTTTTCTGATGGTGGCGGGGTTTTTCCATTCGGTTTTCGTCTTTTGATTTTCGTGCCGCGCCTCTTAGGAGTGCTGGCGATTGTTTGTTCTTTTTCTTCTTCTTCTAATTTCTTTATTTTATTTATGGTTTTTAAATCCGCCGCCAATTTTCTTAGTCTTTTTTGCTGTAATGTGTTAGCACTTCTTCTTTCTTTCTCGATTCATTTTTCTGATGGTAGCGGGTTTTTCCCCTTTGTACTTCGTCTTCTTTTGATTCTGGTACCATGTCTTTTTGGAGTTCTGGCGATTGTTTGTTCTTTTTTTTCTTCTTCGTTCTTTGTTTTGTTTTCGATTTCTAAATCCGTCTTTAATTCTTTTAGTTTTTGTCAATCACATTTTCAATTCTTTTGATTGATTGGCAAGCTTTAGAATTTCTTTTTAGGCACTGTGAAGCTTTGGCACTTCTTCTTTCTTTTTGGATTTTTTATTCTGATGGTGGTGGGTTCTTTCTATTTGTTCTTCGTCCTTTTCTTTTGATTCACGCGTTTTGCCTCTTTGGACCGCTGGCATGTATTTGTTCTTTTTCTTTTTCTTTTTGTTTTTTGTTTTGTTTACGGTTTTTAATTCCGTCGCCAGTTTTCTTAGCTTTTTTCGATCGCGGATTTCAGGTCCTTTTGTTTTGCTTGATTGGCTTATTTCAGAATTTCGTTTTAAGTACCGCCATGCTTTGGCACTTCTGTTTTCTTTTCGTTTCTTTGTTTTGTTTACGGTTTTTAAATCCGCTGCCATTTCCCTTAGCCTTTTTCGATTGCTGTTTCCCAGTCCCTTTGTTTTTGTTGACTGGTTAACTTCGGAGTTTTTTTTGGGTACTGTGAGGCTTTTACACTTCTTCTTCTTTTCGGGATTTGTCATTTTGACAATGGGTTTTTTCAATCTGTTTTTAGTCTTTTTCTTTTTCCTCTTGCACAGTGCATCTTCGGGATTTTGGCGATTATTTTTTCTTTTTCATTTTCTTTTTCTTTCTCGGCTTTATTTATGGTTTTTCAAACCGCCGCCCTCTTTCTCAGTCTTTTTTGTTCATGGCTCCCCAGTTTTTTCGCTTTGCTTGAGTGGTTTGTTTTAGGACGCGTTTTTAGGTATTGTAAAGTTTGGCACTTCTTCTTTCTTTCTGGGTTTGTTTTTCTGATAGTGGTGGAGTTTTTCCATTCGGTCTTCATCTTCTTCTCTTGTTTTTTTGTTCGTTCTTTTTTGGAGCTCTGATGATTGTTTGTTCTCCTTCTTTTTCTTTTTGTTTCTTTGTTTTATGTAGTGTTTTTAATTCTGCTGCTTCTTTTTCAAGTCTCTTTCATTTGCGGCTCCCCCGACCTCTCGTTTCACTTGCCTGGTTAGTTTTAGGATTTATTTGTGGTAGGTTTTTGGTCCTGATTGATCGTTGTTTGAGGACTTTAGAGCACAGCTTGCATGATGTGCCAGCACTCCGGTCTTTTCAACAGGCCTTTTTAGTAATTAACCTGGTTTTTTGTCACACTCTTCAGTGGCCGGTTCACATAGCTTGTTTCGATCGCGGTTCTGTTTGGTTGTTTTATTTTTCATTTCATAATTTTACGAAATGGCTCAAAATATTTCGGTAAATTTTATTCAGGCTAATTTGGATCATTGTCGTAGAGCAACCGGAGTGCTGGTGGCAGAGATGATGGCTGGTGATTTCGACTTTGCGATCGTATCGGATCCTTATGTGCGAGCCGGCAAGATTCCCGAATTACCTCAGACCTGGCCGTGTTTTGCAGATGGCCGTGCTCCGAGGACCGCGCTTGTGGTATGTCGGACGCGGTCAGATTGCTTCCCGCTTTTGATTACGGAGTGCGTGGTTGCAATAAGATGCACTACATCAATGCACTCATTTCTTTTGATTGCAGTCTATGCGCCCCCTCATTCCCCTATGTCGCCCGTCCTGGGAGTGGTGGAGCATGCTTTGATGCTCGCGCCCGGGCTACCCGCGGTAGTGGCGGGGGATTTTAACGCGAAACATGAGGTTTGGGGTCCGGGTGTTTGTGATGCGCGGGGGGGTGAGCTTCTTAGCTTTGCAATGAGTTCGGGCCTTGTAGTTCTCAATGATCCGCGGCCCCTCCCACATACACAACAAAGTACACTGACAGTTGGATCGACGTCACTCTCGCCACACCGAGTTTAGTGCTGGCGGGGGTGCGTTGGTCAGTTTCAGATGTCGAAACACTCTCCGAACATAAACACATACATGTACACATTGGTGGTGGCGGGGGGGCCGCCAGGGAGCGTAGGCTGACGCACGCCGGTACGATGCGACTAATTAGAAACTTAGTAAATAGGGATTTTTTCAGGACGATTCAGGGTGCGTGCTTAGCTTCGGGAGCGGCACTCGATCGAATAATGGAAAAATTTTACTCTATTTTTGACAAGGAGCGTCACAGACAGTCTTCGGTTAGTCGTGCTGGTTCAGACGGGGCGGCGGTCAGGCGGGCGGAGTGGTGGACTGTGGAGCTGCAGGCTGAGCGACGGTGTGTTCGCGCACTTCGACGCAGGTTTCAGCGCTGTAGAACTGAGCCGCTCCGTCCGTTTTACCGGGCGGCCTTTAATAAGGCTTTCTCGAGCGATTCTCGTTCGCCGCCCGCGACCCCGCCGTCGGGGGTCGGTCTTCCAACAGTGGCACTTCACCGTCTTTCGCCCGACCCGTCTTCGGGTTCGGCCGCTTCCGCGGCGCGTTCGCCTGCCGCTTCGTCGCCGTTCTCGGACGGCGGCGACGCCATCTTGGCGAACCTACCCGAGCCCGGCGGGGATGTGGCGCCGCCTGTCGTTCTCGTTTCGGGCGTCGCGGATCCTGACGTCCCCGAGTCCCCGCAGCGCCCGCAGTCATCCGGTGGGGTCCAACCACCACCTGGACCTCCTGCGCCCGCGCCCCCTCTGGGGACCGATGGCGCAGAGGGCGTTGCTCCGGCGTCTCCTCCCGCGGACTCCCTGCTCAACCTGGGGTTCGCGGCGATGCCCGACTTCGGGGAGGTCACCGCTCTCCAGGACCAACTCGTCCAGTACCTGAACACAGCGGAGCACAAAATTCCGGTGGCCCACAGTTGGTTTAAATTGCAGTTTACTAGATGACTTTTGTGTTATGACCAATGATTTTGAAATACTGACAGCAGCATGCAGAGATACCGTTATTATTGTGGTATATAGACCTCCTTCGGGCAAAACAAAGGATTTCCTTGAATACTTTGATGGAGTATTAACGCAGTTGTCAGTTTCTGGTCGATTTGGAATAGTTGTTGGGGATATTAACATTGATCTGCAAAGCGTTAGTAGTGTACAAAATGAATTCTATACTATGATGCTTTGTTATGGTTATGAAAATCGTATAGGCAGTGCCACACGTGTTACTGCAACATCGGAAACTCTGATTGATATCTGCTTCACTAATCTTGTTTCGGGCCGAATTGTTTCTGGGGTCCTTGCGGCAGATATTAGTGATCACCTGGCTATTTTTTGTATTGTAGAAGACCTTTCCTCTAAGAAAGTTAATGAAACACAGTTTAAAACGAGAAAGATTAATGATGATACCTTGCAAGCTTTTAGAGAATTAGTTCAGGAGGTCGACTGGTCTCAGATTATTAACGAGCAAGATTCAAATATTAGTTTCAATCTATTCTACTCTAAGATCAAAGAGCTCTACTCAAAGGCATTCCCAGTGTATTTTTGGAAAAAACATAAAAGGGCTAGAAAGCCATGGATGTGCCCCGCGCTGTATGGTAAGATAAAACAAAGAAATAAATTGTTTGAGGACTGGCTGAAACACAAAGATGAGTTAAAATTTAAGGAGTTTAAAATATATCGCAACAAAGTTAATGCAGAACTAAGGAAAGCTAAACGTGAGTATTACAACCGTAAATTTCACAGCGCGGATCAACCTCAAAAATTTTGGAAGGTCTACAAAGAAGTCACCAGTATGACACCTGAATTCACTTGTCTCTCGGAGTTAAACACGCAAGGTGAAACAGTGTGGTTTTGAACTTTGTGAAAGATTTAATAGACATTTTTTGACAGTTGCGATAGACCAGATGCGGGATAGATCAGATTTAGATCCAGTCACTTACATTAATACTTGTACACAAGGCACGCTTTTTTACACCCTACTGATGAAGGCGAGATCAAACGAGTTATTGATTCTTTAAAGAGCAATAGTGCTCCAGGTCCTGACGATATTAAGGCACTGCCAATCAAGTCAGTAGCCTCAACTCTAGCCTCCCCGCTTGCACATATATACAATAGTATCCTGCGCAGTGGACTTTTTCCAGATGAGCTTAAAATCGCACGGGTAACAGTGATACATAAAGGCGGCTCAAAAGACGATCTTAACAACTACCGCCCCATATCGCTATTAAGTGTTTTTGCGAAAATATTGGAATGCCTTATACATAAACGACTTGCTGCATATGCAACTGCTTTTCATTTAATCTCTCCCAAACAGTTTGGCTTTTGCAAAAATAAGTCGACTGAAACAGCACTAATTCAGATTAAAGAGATGATAATCGAGAATATCGAACAAAAGCTTTTTACAGTTGGTATCTTCCTCGACTTAAGGAAAGCGTTTGATTCCGTAAACCATCGCATACTAATCGAAAAACTAAATGCTTATGGAATTCGGGGACATGCCAATAACTTAATTCAAAGTTACTTAAGTAATCGAAAACAGTTCGTTAAACTGGGTGATTATGTGTCCGAATTGAGAACTATAAATAAGGGTGTACCACAAGGGTCAATCTTAGGTCCGCTTCTTTTTTTGTTCTATATTAATGATATTTAAAATATTCCTTTCACTCAAGACATACTCTTGTATGCAGATGATACAAATGCTTTTTTTCCGGATCAAAATTGAAAGAAATAGAAGAAGCAGCCAACACTTGGCTATGTAACTTATCGAACTGGTTTATTAGCAATGATTGGCAGTTAAACATCAAGAAAACAAAATATATCCTATTCAGAGCAAGAAACACACCTATTGACTACGAAATTAATCTCACCTTCCACACTGAAAGTTTGCAGCAAACAAAAACCATTAAATTCCTCGGTGTCCACTTTGAAGAGTTTCTGAGCTGGAATGAACATGTAAATCATTTGAAATTAAAAATGTCGAAAGTAGTTGGAGCATTATGGAGGGTGAAGAACCTGATTCCAACTAGGTACAGATTAAATACATATTATGCAATCATCCAATCCCACTTAACTTACTGTCTTTAGATTTGGGGGAAAACAACTAGAGGTAACTTGCAAACGTTAACAATCATGCAAAAGAAAGCCATTAGGGCTCTGGAAAGCTTAAATTATAATGAGAGCACAAGGCCTTTTTTCATGAAATATGGGATTTTTTATCTTGAACAGCTCTATTTATACAAACTTGCACTCTACATATACACCCAAAGGAAACAAAATTCCCACAGCTTTGATAATACATATCTGATGAAAAATGACAGCTTTTGTTTCAGGAAAATAAATTACATATTACCACGTTTACGAACAAATTATGGATTACAAAGTATGAAATACCTTATTCCCAACGCTTTAAACGAGAACGCGGTGTTAGCTGAAGCTATCAATTATCCTTCTATTAATACATTGAAAAGATTTTTGCGCGAAATTTTCATTGTGTGGTTGTAGTTGGGTTCACGGTTTTTGTGAATTTCTATAATGTGTACTTTTTTTTCGAGTGACTGCTTTTGAGTGGAATGGACTGTATTTGATTTATGTTTATCATACTTATTTGTTGTACATTATTGATTATAAGTGTCTCTCCTGATGGATTCTATATTTTTCTGATGGTTTCTGCACAAGGTTTTGCTAAAACAGTTTTTATTTTGTTTGAATGTTGGCACGAGTATTGTGCACAATTTCAAATATCATGCTAAATTGTTTTTCGCTCAAAGTGCTTTGTTCGTTTTTCTTCGTTAGTTTATGATTTGTTTATTCGGAGTGCATCGCTACCAACTTTGTTGTGGGGTCAGGGGACCCAGCCAGGTACAGGTATTGTACCTTTTGTCCCCGGCCCTTAGTTTTCTGTACTGAGAACTAAAATGTTAATAAACTCAAACTCAAACATCTTTGGGGAGGTCATCTCCCGTTGCGCCCGCTACCAGGCGCTCGCGTCCGATGCGCGCGGACGTGCGGAGGTCCTCCGTGCGATGTGGTCCGCCGAGCGGAAGGAGTCCGCCGACGCACGGGAGAGGGCCTCCGTCGCCGAGGCGCGCCTGCACGTCGCCCCACCACCGGCGGCGCGACCCACTTTCGCTGAGGTCGTTGCGGGCACTAGAGGACCATCTGGTGGGCGAACGGAGGCGACTTCACCGGCTACCGGCCCCGGCGGCCCGCGACTCACGCCACCGGAGCGGCAAGTAGCCAATCATGTGGCTTTTTTAACATCTCTCACACCTAACACGTCTTCACCACAACAGTTAATTCAGACACTCAAAGCAAACATCACACCAGAAGACGCGGGCATTGGGCCCGTTACGCTCCGTACCACGGCCGCCGGGGTCACGGTTCTCGCGCGCGATAGAGACACCATTACGAACCTGCGCGCAGCGGTTGAGGGCAATGCGGTCACGCGTGCCGCTGTTGCTGTGCGGGTTGCGGAGCGTCGTCGTCCGCACGTACGGGTCTGGGGTGTGGACCCTGACGTTGCGGACGGCGACTTGGTCCGCAACATCGTTTCTAAAAATCCGGACCTCAACCTCGATCCACAGACGGTCGTCCGCCGTTACTCATTTCGGTCGAGGGACGGCACAAAAACACACATTATTTCACTGCCCGGAGAGGCTTTCAAAAGAGTTTTGGCGCGGGGACGTCTTACCATCGGCTGGTCCTCGGCAATGGTGGCCGAGGACCTGCATGTCCCCATGTGTACCTACTGCGCCACATACGGCCATTCGCGTCGTCATTGCCGGTCGAGTGGGGACGCCGGACGGGCCGTCTGTACTAAGTGTGCAGTAGCGCACACGGTGGCCGATTGCCCCGTGTCGCCAGACAATTCGACGGTGGCGTGTGCTGCTTGCCGCCGTACGGGGAGGGACGGACCGCCTCACAGGGCGGGCTCACCTCAGTGTCCCGTACTCATTGCGCGGCTGGCCAGGTTGCGCTCCCGCACAGATTATGGCGCAGCTTGATCCTGTAACCTTCTGGGCGCTCCTGGGGGGAGCCGGATTTTTCTTTTCCACTGTTTCTTTTCTATACTGTGCTGTGCCCCGTTCTTCGACGTTGGCACGGTGCAGTCCCGCTACACACATTTTTCCTCATCCTCTTTTCCAGGATTCGACCTCTTTTTTCTTCTACGCAAAATCCAACCGTCGCATCTCATTCAATCACCACTATTCTTTTCTTCTTTTTCTTTTTCAACCTAACTCTCTCAACCTCCTACCCTTCTCAATCCGGCTCCCCCCTTCCGCCGCATATGTCACATGTGTTTCACCCATTTCATACGTTATGCACTTAACATGTGCCACACAACCAACACAAACACAACAAGTCCTACACACGCTACACATACTACACGCGTCACACATATCTCATTCACCTCGCATCATTCATCTCTCGTTGCATTGGTTATCCCCTGCACTCCCCTCTCCTAGCCCAAACCACACCACACCTTTTAACACATCTCCACTCACAGGGGTCGCTTCCACTACACGCACCACTACAAATCTCACGTTATTATTCGTATTATTGGTTTCTCTACACACACATGGCCACTACACCTAAATTTTCATTTATACAAGCCAATCTCGACCACGGTAGGAACGCGACCCCAGCATTAGTAGAATCCCTAAGCAAACACAACCACATGTTTGCACTCGTCACCGATCCATACACACGGCAGGACACAGTGCAGGGGATCCCCCCCGAATGGTCCATCTTTCACGCCACCTCGAAACCACGATGCGCCATCATTGCCCGTCACCCCGCATTCGATCTTTTTCCCATTCTAGTTACATCGCGCGTTGTCGCGTTGGTCTGCACGTCGGCCACCGCTTCATTTCTTCTTATCACCGCATATGCACCGCCACACTTTCCAATGAGCCCTACATTAGACGACATTAGACACGCACTAATACTAACGGAGGGGATCCCCGCAGTGGTGGCGGGTGACTTCAATGCCAAACACGCCGCCTGGGGGCCGGAACTGTGTGACGCTCGGGGGGGGGGGGGGGGGGGGGGGGGAGCTCCTGCGCTTCGCCATGGCTTCCGGCCTCATCATTTTAAATGAACCTGCGTCCCCTCCGACATACACCACGCCATACACAAATAGCTGGATAGACGTCACATTGGCGTCGCCGCCTTTGGCGTTGGCGGTGACCCAGTGGGATGTGTCTGACACCCTCACATTTTCTGAACACAAACACATCATTGTTCATTTCGGTTCCGCGGCTGCGTCGAGCCAGGAGAGGCGCCTCACGCACCGCGGTACATCACGAGTTTTAAATGCATTGGCTTCATCATCATTTTTCACAGCAGTATCCGGTGCAGACCTCGCTTCGTCATCCTCATTGGAACACATTGTAACCAAATTCTACATGATATATGATCGCCTCAGACACAAACACTCTTCTACACGTCCAGCTCCACGCACATCGTCCAACACAACAGATTGGTGGACACCTGAATTAACGACTGAGCACTCTAGGGTTAGGGCAATGCGCCGCCGTTATCAGCGCACTACAGATCACACACTCAGACAGTATTTCACCACACAATACTGCACTGCACTCAGAACATATAGAAATAACATTGCAGCCGCACGTGATGCAAACATTCGAAACTTAGCACGCCATTCACTTAGATCGACCATCTACGGTCGATCATTTCAATCAGCATTCTGTAAATTACGCTCACCAGTCGTGCTGCCTCCCATCCGTAGGCCCGATGGTGCCCTCACATCGTCAACAAATGAAACAGCACAACTATTACTTGATACACAAACAGCAACAGATGACACATCACAAGACGACACTCATCACACCTCCATACGAGCGGCTGCGTCGGAATCCGATTTGGGGGGGCCCGATGATCCGCCGTTCACTGTCGGAGAAATTTCTCTGGCGGTGGCCCGGTTGCGCCAGGGCGCGGTGTCCGGGCTGGATGGTTTAACGGTCAGGGTTGTTCGGGCCCTCTGGGACATTCATCCTCGCTTCATTTCATTCATTTTTAATGAGGCCCTAAAATTGGGCCATTTCCCAACGGTCTGGCGGCGCGGGAGAATAGTTTTTCTTCCAAAGCCCGGCAGACCGCCCGATCTGCCTCATTCTTATCGTCCCATCGTCATGAATTCGACACTGGGCAAAGTGCTGGAGCGCTTACTCTACGGACGGCTGTATCACTTTCTTGCACGGGAGAACCTACTTCACACAAACCAATTCGGATTCACTAAACAGCGAGGAGCGGTGAATGCTCTTCACGCTCTCGTAACCAAAATTACAGGGTATAGGACAGACGGTCTCCACGCACTACTCGTTTCCATTGACTTCCGTGGGGCTTTTGACAGTGTTTGGCACCCCCTGGTCCTGGCTTCACTGGGGCGTTGGGGCTGCCCGAGAAATCTCTGTGCGCTGCTGCGGTCTTTTCTATCTGACCGCGAGGTGGTCTACCGCTGCAGAGCGGGCGACGCGGTTGCGCGTCCCACCTTGGGCAGTCCACAGGGTTCTCCGCTGTCGCCCCTACTTTGGAACATCGTAGTGCGTGGATTACTCGAGCAGCCGATGCCAGAGGGTGTGTCGCTACTGGCCTACGCGGACGACGTTGTCGTTCTTGTGCCTGGACCGTCAAGGAGGGTCCTACAGGACTTGGCGGAGGATGCACTCGGCCGGGTGGCGACGTGGGCGCGAACGGCGAGGGTTGCCATTAGTGCGGAGAAGACGGTTTGCCTCCTTGTTTCCCCTCCCAGGGGAGGCATGGGGCGCACTCCTCCCACCGTTCGTCTCGACGGCACGGTTCTGAAATTCAGGCCTGCCGTCCGGATACTCGGAGTCTTCTTCGACCGCACCCTCTCGTTTTTGGCACACGGCGACCACCTCAAGGAGCGTGCCGAGCTGCTTGCCGCACGCCTCGGGACCTTCCTGCGGTTGAGTGGCGCACCGGCACCGGCCCAGCTCAGAGAACTTTACCAGCAGGTAGCCTTGCCCGCCCTCTCCTATGCTTCCCCCGTTTGGTGGACTGAGTGTCCCCACTCGGGTCTTCGAGCCCGGCTGGTGTCTGCGCAGCGGGCCCCGCTAATGGCGTTGGCGGGTGCCTACTCCACCACTAGCACTAGAGCTCTCCAAATTCTTTTGCACGCGGCCCCGCTTCAATTCGACCTCGACAGGTTGAATGCGGAGTTCAGGCTCTTCGTGCTACGATTAGACACAACATTCGGACAAAATTCTTTTCGTGCAATGGATGTGGCCCGGCCGTTTGATGATGCGCTCCAGCATCCGTCGGAGGTGCTTTCGTTTGGGTTCGTCCGTTTGGACGTGGCGGCGGCGGAGGCGGCGGCGTCGTCTCCGGTGTTCCACGTCTACACGGATGGCTCATACACACCGACGGCTGCAGGCGCCGCGTTCGTCATCATTACTCCATCAAATCATATATCATCCGTCGGCCGCCTCAGGGTGGAGCTCCCTACATCAGCTTATGGTGCGGAGCTGATTGCTTTCCGTGAGGCCCTACACTTCACACAACATTTACCTGGATCTACACCTATCCACATATGCACAGACTCCCTTTCACTGCTCACTGCTCTTTCTTCTCTCCTCACTACAGACACAACGATACACAACATCAAACAACTTTTACATTCCATCAAAACTTCCAGGCAAATCTCACTTTTCCACGTTCCTGCACACGCTGGCCTCTGGGGCAACGAACTTGCAGACATCGTTGCCTCACGCGCACACAATTCACCCCGAATACGAACATCTTACATCTCCAGAGCCACAATACGTACATCCTTTCGCCACGTGGCTCGGGTCAACTGGGCCACGTGGTGGCGTAACAATCACGAGGGAACGGGGATATTTACATGGGTACCCGACACACTAAATTTACCCAACACTTTCCCGCCTTCCAAACCACTCATTACACTACTTACAGCTCACGGACGATTCCCAGCATACTTTCACAGATTCGGCTTCACAAATACACCAGCATGTCCGTGCGGCCACTCGAACGGAGATGTCCACCATTACATTACAGATTGTCCACTTACACAACACATAACAACACAGCTTCCTACACCTCCATCGGGAAACACATCAACAGCACACTGGCGCCACTGGCTGGACAACCCTCGCCATTGCGCCCTATTATTACGAGTTGTGTCCACAGTCAGTTCATTACTACCCAATTATACAAGATCATCTCATCACTCATAATACTCATTCAGTGGGTTGGGCCTCTCTGGCCAAACGAGGTGGATACTTTGTGTCCGCCCCACCACTGCTTGAGTACAATGGATGTTTCGCTTCTTCCATAATCATTACATTTCTTTTTTTTTTCCTCTTTTTCCATTACGTTTCCCTTTTCAGCCCTCCTGCACACTTCTTTTTCTATCAGCCTTACCTTTTTCACGTGCATCGTTTCTCTTTTTCCTGTTTTCTGTTCCTTTTTTTTTTCTCTCTCTCTCTTTCTTGATTCTTTTCAGACCTGTCAGAGCGTCCGCCCTACACGGCCTGCGAATCATCCAGATTATCTCTCCTGCTTCTTTTCTCCTTCCCATCACTTGCCTCCTTCATTCCTGTTTTTTTTTTGTTTCCTCTCTGTTATTCATCTATTTATATAGTTTTTTTCCTTCTTTTATGTATATATTTGTATATACGTTTTTTTATGTGTATATTTGTACATATGTATATATTATTATCCATGTTTTTTTGCTTGTTTTTTTTGTTTTTGCTTTCTTTTTCTTTTCTTTTTTTATTATTATTATTATTTCTATTTATTTATTTATTTATTTTTTACTGTATATATTTATACGTATGTATATATTACTATTATTTTTACTATACCATTTTTTTGCCCTTTCCGGCACCATCATTGTAATTTCACCATTATTCTTCACAATAAAACAGCTCACCGAGGCTATTTTCACCCTCTGTGCTCGCTGAGCCCTTCGGACACTATTGTTACCGTGCCCATTTTTATTTTTCCAATCGGCTTTTCCCACCAAATTCTTCTTTTGTCCATTTGGGCCCTTTTCTTTTATTTTTGATTGATTTAAGCCTGTTGATGCTCCGCAGGTACAGGCTCTTTCTCATTCCACTTTATTTTTGCTGTTATTTTGATTTTAGCATGGAATGAGACTCCGACTGGGGCGGCCTTTAATAAGGCTTTGACCAGTTTTCGGAACCGGGTTGCTGCTGCGCGTGAGGCCGCTGCGCGCGAGTTGGCGCGACAGGCGGCACTTGAGAATTTATATGGCCGTCCTTTCAAGCAGGCTTTTGGTCGAATGAGAGGACCGGTGATTTTGCCCCCTCTTGTTCGGCCGGATGGCACGTTTACCAGTTCTCTGCTGGAGGCGGCGGAGCTTCTTTTGAATGCTCAGGTCCCATCTGATGATGTTGCTCAGGACTCACCCGACCATGCGGGGATGCGCGCGGCGGTATTGAGATCCGATTTGGGAGGTCCCGACGACGTACCCTTCACGTTTGGAGAGACGGCGCTGGCGGTGGCGAGGGTGAAGATTGGTACGGCGTCGGGATTGGACGGGATCACGCCGCGTGTGGTCCGTGAGCTTTGGGCAAGTCATCCAAATTTCTTTCTGTTTCTTTTTAATTCGGCTTTGAAATTGGGTTATTTTCCTTTGTTTGGCGTCGCGGGCGCATTATTTTTTTGCCCAAACCTGGCCGGCCGCCTGATGCCACGTCATCTTATCGCCCGGTCGTGATGAATTCGACGCTCGGTAAGGTGCTGGAGCGTCTGCTGTACGGGCGGCTGTATCATTTCCTGGCTAGTCGTGGGCTGCATCATGAGGCGCAATTCGGTTTCACCAGGGGTCGGGGGGCGGTTCACGCGCTCTACGCCCTGGTCTCAAAATTGCGTTCGTTGCGGGACGGCGGCCTGCACGTGCTGCTCGTTGCCATAGATTTCAAGGGGGCTTTTGATAGCGTGTGGCATCCTCTGGTGCTGAGTTCGCTCAGTGATTGGGGATGTCCGCGGAATCTCTGCGCGCTGCTCCGATCATTTCTTTCCGATCGAGAGGTGGTGTACCGCTCTTGTGCGGGCGACGCGGTTGCGCGTCCCACCTTAGGCAGCCCGCAGGGTTCCCCGCTGTCGCCTCTTCTGTGGAACGTAGTGGTGAGTAAATTTTCACACAGGTTCTTCTACTCTCCTTGCACCAGGGGTGCCCCCGCCAGAGACGGTTGGTTTCAACTCGAAGACTGAAGCTTGATCTCTGCACCAGCGGTGCCCCGTCAGAGACGGTCTCTCGATGATTCGAGACGCAGGGAGGAAGGGAAAACTTATGTACAGTTTATGTACAGTATTTACAATAGATACAAGTTAAGGCACTCGAGACAAATTAAACGGCAAAAAGGACAAACAATAACAAAAAGGTGGATCTGGCTAATACTAGGGGAGGCCCCTCTCGGCGTTGCCGAAGATGCGTTGCATCTGACCTTAGCGCAGAACGCTTTTTCTGGCACCGGAGCCCGGTTTTAAAGACATCAAGGCCCGGCCCACATTTGCAGCTTCCAATCATGTTGTGCTCTTTACATGATTGGCTCTTCAAGGGCCTGGCCAGCCCTCCAGCTGCCGTAAAGTAGAGCACTCTCTCCACCACAAAATAAAAACAAACACAAATAGACATCCGTGCCAGCACGTGTGCGAATCAGTACCGCAGGTGGGGGGACACCCGTATACCTGCCGGCGCGTTCGCGAGCGGCCGCGTTCCAAGAAAGGAGACGCTTCGCTTTGAGCACCCCCGGCCGCGTTCCGATGACCCCCGCGAACGCTACCGAACCCTTACACGCCCTTCCCAAGATTCTACAAAGGGCTCAAATGCCACTTTTAGAATTATAACGAGAAGGGATCGGTACGGGTCACAAAACCACCCTGTGGGTGACATACCGCAGCTACACAAACACTGGCACGAACAAAACCAAAAACAAAAAATGTACACAGGCACCAACACAAAATTACGCAAATTGCACACTCAAATGCATACAGCGGCATGCCTGCCGTGCGCCGTAACACAGCGTCCAAGTTGGTGCGTTGCACCCAGTTCACCAGCATGCACACCCGCGTCCTACTCGACACACACACACCGACACTCGCAACTGGGGCGTTCAGTAGCACTGATACGGGCCACGTGAGCCTCCTTGGTCGCACCGAGCGTCCCTGTGTGCGTTCGAGCCACTACGCGTCTCAACACAACGCCTAACTGCCACTCGGCTCATTAGGCTGGTGCCACAGCGGGGCAAGAATTCAAAAATGCTGCCCTCCAGGATCGAAAACAACGTCCTGATCCTCAATAAGTGAAAATCTCTGACCATGCGACGCACTTGAGAGCACTCTCTCTCCGGCGCACCAGTACAACACGCGTGGTGCGTAAAGAGCATAGCCCCTGGCCCGTCCAAATATAGCAGTACAGCCAGTCTCGCTACACTTGATATGCCGACCTCTAGCACGGAACATACTGTTCCTCGCGTCGACTTTCAGCGTGAAAACCACGCACCTGCCTCCTGCCACTCCACCTCGCCCGGGGCCATCTGCACCTTTACTGCACGAGCAAACTTTGAAACCGCCGCTCCGTGCTTGATCAGCGCCCGCTGGCCCCGTGGCATAGTCTGACTCCGAGGCTCCATGAGCTCTCTGACAGTCACTTGACCCGGGCTTGCCTTGCGGCAAGTCGCCACTCATTTCCGGGTCCTCAACTGACCTGGTCGGGCACACACCGGGTGCGTTCAACTGCGCGGCGTTCTGCCCGGTCGGCCCAACAGGCCCACCTCCGCTCTTTGCCTCGGATGAAGGGCTCTTGCCACCAGAAACGCTACGGGGCACTTCATGCTCCATACCCGACACAGTGTGCGGTTGCGGCAACGCCAGATTTTCACTGGCTGTTACTAGCTCCGCGTCAGAGGTCACAATCTTAGAGCCTACAGGAATTCCACCGCTGTCCTGTTTGTTGTCGGACACCTTGGTCACGATTGGCCCTAGATCACTAGAATTGGGCTGCTCCTGTTCTTTGCTAGACGCCCGTGGTGGCGGAAAAGCTGTGGTATTTTCGCGTCCTTCAGGAATCCTGTTTTCACTTCCTGAACCTTTCGCGGCGTTTCCTAAGAAAGATGCGTTCCCGCATACCGGCCGATTGCTTTCAGCGTCTTCACTGCTTTTTCCCTGACCTGTGCATGACAAGCATAATCCTTTGTCTTCCAGCACAGGCTGCCTCACCTCTCGCGACTCGGAGCAGTTCCCCCTGGCTAGTTCACTAGCCCTCTTAGACTCCTTGAGCTCAGCGAGCTCCAGCGCTAGCTGCTGGCGCTTTGCTTCTAATTCCTCCAAGACGCACTTAACATCCCGAGGTTTCTCTTCGCACAGCGGCGCCTTTCCTCCATTCACTTTCGCAAGTTCGGCCTGAAAGTACGCTAAACGCGCCTTCGCTAATTCAACTCGGTACTTCACATCAAGTGAGGGCAGGCTTGGATAGCTCTCCATACCGCCTTCCGTACCCCTCAGATGTCCTATCGGCTCGAACACAGGGACGTGAACAATGCGACCAAGGAAACTCACGGTTTCGATGCGTCGATCTGCATTGCCAGCTCCTTGGCGTCGGGGTCCACCGCCACTTTCACCGCACGCTGCGATGAGCTGTCGGACGCCGCTGGTCCTGTGCCCGCTGCTGTCGCCTTGCTGCGACCCGCCGGTGACTGTCGAGTTCTCGACGCGCTGCCTCCTTGACCGGACGCAGTCCCGCGTCGCTGGACACCTGCCGTGGTCCTTGCGTCCTTGCCGCCGTGTCTCCGCAGGTCCGTTCACGAACGCTGACCTGTCGCCTTGTCGTCACCTTTCTCCCTGCCTTGTCTTCTTCCTGCGCCGTCTTCCGATGGCCGCAGGATCCTCGTCGACTGCGCCAGTAAATTTTCACACAGGTTCTTCTACTCTCCTTGCACCAGGGGTGCCCCCGCCAGAGACGGTTGGTTTCAACTCGAAGACTGAAGCTTGATCTCTGCACCAGCGGTGCCCCGTCAGAGACGGTCTCTCGATGATTCGAGACGCAGGGAGGAAGGGAAAACTTATGTACAGTTTATGTACAGTATTTACAATAGATACAAGTTAAGGCACTCGAGACAAATTAAACGGCAAAAAGGACAAACAATAACAAAAAGGTGGATCTGGCTAATACTAGGGGAGGCCCCTCTCGGCGTTGCCGAAGATGCGTTGCATCTGACCTTAGCGCAGAACGCTTTTTCTGGCACCGGAGCCCGGTTTTAAAGACATCAAGGCCCGGCCCACATTTGCAGCTTCCAATCATGTTGTGCTCTTTACATGATTGGCTCTTCAAGGGCCTGGCCAGCCCTCCAGCTGCCGTAAAGTAGAGCACTCTCTCCACCACAAAATAAAAACAAACACAAATAGACATCCGTGCCAGCACGTGTGCGAATCAGTACCGCGGGTGGGGGGACACCCGTATACCTGCCGGCGCGTTCGCGAGCGGCCGCGTTCCAAGAAAGGAGACGCTTCGCTTTGAGCACCCCCGGCCGCGTTCCGATGACCCCCGCGAACGCTACCGAACCCTTACATGGTGCGTGGCCTTCTATCGGTGGAGATGCCACGGGGTGTGTCGGTCCAGGCTTATGCGGACGACGTTGTCGTTCTTGTGCCTGGTCCCAGCAGAAAGGAGCTTGAGGTTTTGGCGGAGGATGCGCTCGGTCGGGTCGCGTCTTGGGCGAAGGAGACGAGGATTACCATCACACGGGAGAAGACGGTGTGCGTTCTCATTTCTCCTCCTCGTAGGGGTATGGGACGCACAATGCCCGCAGTCCACCTTGACGGTGTACGCTTGCCTTTTCGGCCTGCGGTCAGGGTGCTGGGCGTCGTCTTTGACCGCACTCTCTCCTTCATTCCCCATGGCGACAGGCTCAAGGAGCGTGCCGAGAAGCTCTCTGCGCACCTTTCTGCGGCTTAGCGGCATGCCGGCACCTCCCCGTTTGCGGGTGCTTTATCGCCAGGTCGTGTTACCCACGCTCGCTTACGCGTCGCCGGTGTGGTGGACTGAGTGTCCCCATTCAGGTCTTCGCGCGCGCATTTTATCAGTGCAGAGAGCTCCGCTTTTGGCGTTAGCGGGTGCTTATTCCACGACTAGCACGAGGGCGCTGCAGATTCTTCTGCACGCGCCGCCGCTAGCTCTCTACCTGGATCGGCTGAACGCGGAGTTTGAGCTTTTTGCTCTTAGCCGCAATGTCTCTTTTGGTGCGAGACAGTTCATTGCGACCGAGGTCGAGAGACCGTATGATGACTCTCTCCAGCATCCGGCGGCGGTGGTTGCTTTTCAGCATGTGCGGTTGCATGTGCGCGCTGCAGCGATGATGGCGTCGTTGCCGGGCGTTTATGTCTACACCGACGGATCTTATACGCCGATCGCCGCGGGCGCCGCATTCGCTGTTTTCGCGGCCGGGCTTCGCATTCGGGCTGTCGGTCGGTTTCGTGTTGAGGGTGCCTCTAGTGCCTATTGCACGGAGGTGGTTGCCTTCAGGGAGGCGCTTGGGCATGTGCGTGAGTTGCCTGGAGAGTCTGCCGTTTATGTTCATACGGACTCTCTCCTTGCGGCACTCTCGGTTTATCACACCACTGATTGCCGGGTGGCGGATCTGAAGGATTCTTTGTCCACCATTGCCCGGAGGCGCCCCATCAAAATTTTTCACGTCCCGGCTCTCTCGGGAGTCCTGGGCAACGAGGTTGCTGACATTGTTGCGTCGCGGGCCAATCGTTCGCCGCGGGTGAGGTTGGCGCTGCGTTCAAGGGCAACAGTTCGTCGTGCTTTTCGTGAAGTCGTTAATTTGCGGTGGTCGGTGTGGTGGCGAGAATCTAATGCAGGCACGGGTATTTTTGAATGGGTGCCCGACGTCCTTCATTTGCCTGCATCTTTTCCTCCTCCCAGACCACTTGCTACTTTGCTTACCGGTCATGGCCGTTTTCCAGCTTACTTTCATCGTTTTGGTCTGGCACCTTCGGCAGAGTGTCCTTGTGGTCACTCTGTCGGGGATGTCAGCCATTATCTATCCTCATGTCCAATCACAAGGGATTTGGCGCAGCAGCTCCCGGGTTTTGCGGATCAGAATGCTGGTCGCCACACTGTTTGGCGGCTTTGATTATATGATCGCCGTGCGTCGGCAATTCTGCTCCGTATTGTGTCAGAAATCAGTCGCGCTCTACCAGACCGAATGCGGGCGTCTCGAGCGCGACCTTATTACCCTTCAGTCGAGACCCAGTATTAGTAATCCCTGTCGTTTATCTTCAATTTAGGTTTTGTTATTTTTCCGTTTATCTTTTCTTTTTTCACTTTCTTATCTCTAAAATATATTTTATTTTTTTATTTTTTGCGGGTCTCGGCTTCTGTTCCTTTATTATTCCTTTATTGTATACAGTTTTACTTTTTCCATACCTTGCTCTGTTTTTATTTCTTTTTTTTTCTTTTTTTTTTCAGGCAAAGTCTACTGTCTTGTCTCCTTTGCCTTTAACAGGAGTTTTTGGCTTGCATCCTGCAGAGTGGGATGTGTTTTTTTTTTTAAGTCGTTTTGGGAAAAACGGCGCGCTTTTAGTTGCCAAAGTTTCGTGCCTGCTCGGGGGGGCCTTTCTGGCCACACGAGGTGGACATCTTTATGTCCGCCCTTCGGGCAGGTGCGTGCTGTGGTTTGTTGGGTGTGAATGTGTGTGTGATTGGTTATCTTTTCTTTGTGTGTTTCTTGTTTCTTGTTTTCTCTTTTCTTATTTTTTCTTTTTCGTTTTCCTTCTTTTCTTTTCCCTCTCTTTCTCTTTTTTATTTATTTATTTATCTTTCTTTTTAGCTCATCTTGTCTTTTTGTTTTCATTTCTAGTTTTTTCTTTTTCGTTTCATATCTTTTCTTTATTTCCTTGTTATAAATATCATATTCCTCCTTGTTTTTTGTGCACGTAAGAGATTTCATTTCATTTTATTCTTGGTATTGCTCTTTTTTGTTTTCTCTGCTGTTTACCTGGGATTATTATGATTTCTTTTTTCTTTCTCTTTCTTTTTTCTCCTTCTTTTCCCTTTCCCTGTTCTTCCTGTTTTCTTCTAGTTGTCTGTTTTTTGTTTTCTATTTCATTTTCACTTCCATTTCTTTGTAGTTTTTTAAGGTTTTTTACACTCATTTCCTTGTTTGTAATTATTGGACGGGGTGGTTCTGCATTGCTTTTGGTCTTTTTTCGCTTCTGTTTCTGTTCCTGTTTTTTTCATTTCAGGTTGACTCCTTCCTTCTGTCTTTCCCAGTTCATTATCAAGCATTTTATTGACCGACGGATTAGATGCCTCATGCTCATTTTTTCTTTTTTCTTTTGTGTTTTTTTTAATCTGTATTTTTTCGGCACCTTCATATCTCAATAAATTTTGTTCATTCATCAATAAATCAGCTCACGCGGGGATCTTTCATCCCTCTGTGCTCGTTGCGCCCTTAGGACACCCATTCAGTTACCGTGCCCACATTTTATTTTTTCAATTGGCTTTTTCCACGAAATTTCTTTTTTGGCAAATTGGGCCCTGTTCATTTATTTTCGATTGGTTTAAGCCTGATTGATGCTTTATAGCAGGTGCAGGCTACTTCTCATTCCGCTTTATTTTTGCCTTTTCTTTCGATTTGATCATGGAATGAGACTCCGATTGGGGCAGTACATGGGGCAGTACATTCGCTCCGAGCCGCTCGGAGCGAATGGACGTGCCTGGCCGAGCTCCCGGCAGCCGGGCCTAGCCTGCCCCACCCACCCACCCACACTTATCTGGCCCATAGGCCCCCACTGCGATTTCGGGGCTGCTTTTTGCAGTCGTGCTGCCCCGAACTTCTTCATCCCGTTCACCTCCTCTGCGACCGCAAGCGGTTTTTTAACCGGATTTTGCGATTTTTGCCGCATTTTTGCGGTTTTTCCCTGAACCGCGGCCTTCCATCGCCGCGGTCGTGGAAGAGGAAGAGGAAGTCGTTCGATCGGCTTCCTGGGCTGCCCTGCTGCCTCGGGGTCCTCCGGGGCGCCGTTTTCACCTGCGGCCCGCGGTCGGGGACCTTCCCGGACCCACCGCGACCTGTTCCTGCGGCCGCCTCGCGGTTTTCCACCTGCTGCGTGGTGGGGCTGGCCTCTGGGCCTTGACCTTCTACCACCACTGACCTGCGACTGCGGGGCTGCCCTTGGCTGCCCCGTTCGCGATCCGGGACGGCGGCTTCCGGGTCTGGGTGAGCGGCCGGCCGGTTTTCTGCCGCATTTCGCGGTTTTCACCGCGTTTTTGCGGCTCCGGACTTAGCCGCGGCCGCCTTTCGCCGCGACCGAGGACGAGGAGGAGGAAGTTGTCCTCCCGGCCTTCTCGGCTGCCCTGCTGCTCGGGGCTCGTTCCGGTCGTGGTTTTCGGCTGCGGCCCGCGATCCCGGTCGCTCCCTCCACCTGAGGCGACCGACTCCTGCGGCGGGCTCACCTTTTTTGAGCCTTTTTTCAACTTTTACTCAAGCGGGGCTTTACCTTCGTCCCCGTGCTGCCGGGCCTCGTTCGGGACCTGGCACTTGGTCCAACTTGTTAGCGAGGCCTAAACCACAGCCCCGCCCTGTCCCGCTGGTTGCAGGGCTGGCTCTCGCCCGCGTCCGCGCGGATGTCTTCACCGAGCCACTCTCCCGCTGCTTCGCCCTTTGGGCGGGACCAGCCGGTGGTGTCGCTGCACCGCCTGTCCCCGGACACTGGTTCGAGCCCCGGACGTTCGGGCGCGGGTGCCGCGACACCCCGCTCGGATTTTTCGGATGCCGGCGACGCCGTTCTTGCAAGCGTCCCGGACGACACCCTGCGGCCGGTTGAGACCACGTCTCCTGCCGGCATTTCAACCTCTGCGGCCGCCCCGGGTCCGTGCGGTGCTTCTGGCGCCGCGCCGACCTCTGGCGATGACATTCCCACGGAGGTCCCCTGCCCGGAAGGCGCCGGGCTTGGGACCGTTCCGGACCAATCGGGTCCCTCCCCTGGGGAGCCAGCGGGTGCCAGGCTCGACCTGGCGTTTGCAGCGATGCCAGACTTTGCTGCCGTCACTGCTCTTCAGGAGCGCCTCACGGTGTTCCTGAACAGTGACAAGAATAAGGTCCCCGTTCACGCACGAACCACCATTTCACAGATGTTCGGGGAACTTGTCCTAGGCTGTGCGGAGTATCGGGCGCTGGCCTCGGACGCCAGGGGCCGGGCGGAGGTTCTCCGGACCATGTGGGGCACGGAGCGGCGCGACGCCGCTGAGGCCCGCTCCCGGGCTTCCGTGGCGGAGACCAGGCTGCGCGCTGGACTGCCTCCACCCGCTGCGGCCTCGTTCGCGGACGTCGTGCGCGGTGGCCCCCGGCCCGCGTCCGCACCGACGCCGGCGCCTGCGACGGCTTCTTCATCCCCAACCACTGCCCAGCGACAAGATTCAGTGAGTCACGTCGCTTTCCTTTCTCCGATCACACCCGCGACCACACCGGCTCAGCTGATACACACAATCAAATCAAACATCATCCCGGAGGACGAGGGCATTGATCCCGTCCAATTCAAAACGACAGCCACAGGCGTGACAGTGATTGCCAAACACCGCGACACTTTACGCAACCTAACATCTGCGGTCCGCAACAACGCGATCACAAATAATGCTATGTCAGTACGAGTGGCGGAGCGCCGTAAACCCCACATCCGCGTGTGGGGAGTTGACCCGGACGTGGCGGACGACGCAGTCGTGGCTCAGATTGTAGCAAAAAATGCCGACCTTGGCTTGGACGCGTCGTCTATCACCCGGCGCTACACGTTCCGGGCTCGTAATAACACTAAGACGCACGTCCTCTGCGTGAGCCCGGACACGTTTACGAAAATCATGCGAAGGGGGCGACTGACGATAGGTTGGTCCTCGGCCCAGGTGGAGGAGGACCTCCACGTCCCCTTGTGCACATTTTGTGCACAGTACGGGCACTCCCGTCGAAACTGCCGCCAAGCTTCGGATCCGTCCAGGGCGGCTTGCACGGGCTGCGCCGGGGCGCACGTCGTTGCCGACTGTCCCGCGTCCGGCGCAGCTGCTGCGGTGGCCTGCGCGGCGTGCAGGCGCGCGGGACGGGACTGTCCTCCCCACAGGGCCGGGGCAAGGGAGTGCCCCATCCTCGCGGAGCGCATCGCCAGAATGCGGCTACGGACAGACAATGCGTAACACTCTACACTTTCACAAACACTACGAGGAGCGGAGGACCGTGCTCTATTACATAGCCTCACACCTCTTACGGTGCCCAGCACTTGGCTTGCGGCGCCGTATCACTTCTCCTCGTTCACTTCTTCCTTTTTTTTTCCTTGACAGACCGCACACCTTCTTTCATTCATACCTATATTAAACCTCTTCCTTCCTTCTTTCTCCAGGAACGCGGCATAACCGTGTTCCTTTTTTACTTCCTTATATTTTCCACACCCCATTTCTTCCTTTCACGCCACCTTCAGCGGTCTGTATTTTCGCTACACATTACAGCCACGGTTCCTCCGCTCCTCGATTCATGCACACAACATTATCACCTTCACACGTTACGCATACACCGGGCGCAACACGGTCCATTCCTCTGCTTACACTTTACACCTCATTACCCGTCTCCCTCCCTCTCATTCCCACACTCACATACTTTTCTCTTCTTCTTATTCACACTCTCGTGCTTGCCTTTCCTGCCATCTTCACTACACTTCATAACACGTCGCGTTCCTGCCTCACTTCAAAATTCACTCATCCCCCACAGCATTTCGCCGCAATGCCTTCTTTAACTTTTTCATTCATACAAGCTAATTTAGATCATTTCAGGAACGCCACCCCGGTACTGGTAGAAAGATTACGGGAGGGAGACTTTTATTTCGCTCTCATCTCTGACCCTTACACACGTGCAGACACCATCACAGGTATACCACCCGAGTGGACCGTGTTCGCCGCCCAGTCCAGTCCCCGTTCCGCCATCATCGCAAGACAACACCAATATGACATGTTTCCCATCACAGTCACGACACGCTTTGTAGCAGTCATCTGTTCCACGGCCACCGCATCGTGTTTATTAATTTCAGCATACGCACCACCGCACACTCCAATGACACAGACATTTGACGACATACGACAAGCACTCATCCTCACGGAGGGTATGCCGGTCGTCTTGAGGGGAGATTTCAACGCCAAGCACACGGCCTGGGGACCACATATTTGTGATATCAGGGGCGGGGAGTTACTAAATTTCGCAATGTCCTCAGGCCTGCTAATTTTAAACGATCCGGCATCCCCTCCTACATACTCGACACCTTACACTGACAGTTGGATAGACGTTACATTTGCCACGAACCACATGCTCATTATACCTTACAAATGGCAAGTCTCCGAAACAAGTACACTATCAGAACACAGACATATTGAAGTTAAATTCGGAGCACAATCCACGACTCGACAACGCAGACTAACACACAGAGGTACCACACGACTTTTACACGACATGTCACAGGACCCATTTTTCAACGCGGTGGCCGGCGTCCGTCTTGCTTCGGCGGACGCAATCGACACGATCATCAACAAATTTCATCTTCTCATTGAAAAATCACGCAGAGAGAGAGAGAAAACTTTATTTACAGAGGAATTCGGGGCACGCCCCAGGGTCCCCGCACGACCCCACTGCACTCAAGTGTTTATGTTCCGAAGGTCCATAACACAGGCAGCACGGCCGGTGGCGATGGTCTGCACGGCCGGGTCCTCCGAGCGCAGCAGGGTCTCCCAGTCCTCCCAGGTCTTGAGGTTCTCTAGGTCCCGCGGGGGAGGGTCCGCCGGGCAGAGGGAAAGGATGTGGAGGGAAGAAGCGAAGGGTTCTGGGCATAGAGTGCATGCCGGAGTGGGGAAGGAGGGATGATAATGGGCTAGGGTAAGGGGTGAAGGGAGTGTGTGTGTCTGTAGTCTGCGCCAGAGTGTTGCGTGTTTGTTATCTAGGGAAGGGTGGGGCGGGGGGTAGAGCTGGCGTAAGGCTCTGTGCGCCTGGGTCAGCTCACTGAATGAGTGCACGCGCTCCTTCGTGAAGCCCCGATCAGAGGCCACCTGAGCCCGGTTTAAAGAACCTCGGGCTAAAAGGTTGGCGGCCTCGTTTCCGGGATTCCCGGAGTGCGCGGGCACCCATATCAGCTCCACTTGGCGGGGCGGGGGGGCATCGGGCGAGTCCAGTATGCCAAAAGCAGGGACATGGACTCGGCCTCGAGCAAAATTTAGAATCGCAGTTTTAGAATCGCTTAAAATGTACCGAGCTTCCGTGCGGGTTATAGAAAGGGCAATGGCGGCTTCCTCTGCAGCCTCTGGGGACGTGTCTGGAGGGAGAGGTAGTGTGAGGAGGGCGGATAAAGAGGAGTCCACCACAGCTGCTGTCGCTTCATCACCCGTGCAGGCAGCGTCCACCCACACGGCGTCCGGCTGGGGGCCGTACGCTCGATGAAGTGCCTCCGCACGGGCTCTGCGGCGCTGCTCATTGTGGGACGGGTGCATATTCCTCGGGAGCGGCCTGATGAGGAGCTCTCGGTGAAGGGATCGTGGGATGGCGAGGAGGGTTGGGTCGTTGGCCGGTATTTTGATTCCGAGGGTGTCCAGGATATACCGACCTGTGGAGGTTTGTGTGAGCCTGATGTATTGGGCCTGTCGGTGGGCCTCCACCAGTTCCCCGATCGTATTGTGGAGGCCCAGGCCTAGTAATCTGTCTGTGGGTGTGTTGAGGGGAAGGTGAAGTGCTACCTTGAATGCCTTGCGAATCAAAGCATCCAAAGCGTTTATGTCATGTTTGGATAGGTGTAAGTATGGGGTAGTGTACAGCACACGGCTGAGGACAAAGGCATGAATGAGGCGACATAGGTCGCGCTCCTTCATGCCTCTATGACGTCCCGAAACCCTGCGGATGAGGTGAGATATCGCGCCTACAACCTGCTTGAGTTTCTTGAGGGTGGTGGTGTTTTTGCCATCGTTCTGGATGTGCAGGCCCAATACACGGAGGGTTCCAACCTCAGGTACCGGGTCACCATTCAGTTCAATGGCAATGGGGGAGCGGGGGCAGCGGTGGTTCTTAGGCCGGATGAGGAAGAGTTCGGACTTCTCTGGGGAGCAAGACAGTCCGATGGTCTGTGCGTAATTTTGGGTGAGGGTGGCTGCTTCCTGTAAGGTGTTCTCTATGTCTCCGTCACTGCCGTGAGTGGTCCACAGGGTATCTTCGGCATAAAGAGTGTGCTTCAGGTGGGGAATAGTGGCCAATTTTCGGGCGAGGGGGATGAGGGTAATGTTAAAGAGAAAGGGAGAAAGGACGGACCCTTGAGGGGTGCCGATACTCTGAAGAGTGTAGGAGGGGGAAGACAGAGGGCCGAAGTGTATCTCAGCTGTGCGGTCAGTGAGGAATGCTTGAATGTAGGCATACGTGCGCACACCCACATTCAAGGGGGATAGAGCAGCCATGATCGCCTGATGTTCAATGCGATCAAAAGCTTTGGAGAGATCCAAAGCTAAGACTGCCTTGGTGTGACCCGGAAGAAGCGGGTCGAAAATGTCGTGTGAGAGTTGCAGCATAGCGTCCTGTGCGGATAGATGGGGGCGAAACCCTACCATGCTATGCGGGTAAAGATTGTTGTCCGCCATGTGACTTGTGAGTCTCGCTAACACAACATGCTCTAGGAGCTTCCCAAGGCATGAGGTTAGCGAAGTAGGGCGATGGTTTTGAAGTGTAAGTGGTTTGTTGGGTTTAGGTATGAATATTACCTTCCTTCGCGTGGCGCCAGGACTGCGGGAGGTTACCCTCCCTCCAGCACTGGTTGAAGTATTTCGTAATGTGGGTGATCGATTGGTCATCCAGATTACGGAGCATGGAGTTTGTGATTTGGTCTGCACCAGGTGCGGAGTTGGCGCGGAGAGTCAGGAGGGCCGCTCTGACTTCCGTCTCCGTGATTTCGGTGTCGAGTGTTGGATTTGCTTGTCCTGTGTAGTGCGGTAGAGGTATGGGGCCGCCTGGAGATGTGTACATGGTTCGAAGTGTGTCTAGAAGGGTGTCGGGATCTTCAATGTGTTCATGTGTGAGGCGTGTCACGTGGTGCTGTGTTGCTGATTTGGTGCGCGTGGCGTCAATGAGGTGTCGGAGGAGTTGCCATGCGCGTTTGCTGGACAGGTTTCCGGCGATGCCGTCACATATCTGTCCCCAGTTGGATCGGCAGAGCTCCTCAGAGTGCTGTTGGATTTGTGTCTGCAGCGCGGCCAGCCGCTTCTTAAGCGTTCTGTTGTGTTTGTTGCCTTTCCAGCGTTCTAGGATGCTGTGATAAGCCTCCCAGAGGTGGGCTAGGCGTGTGTCAAGGGTAGGTGTTTCGGTTGTAGTTTCAATGTCTCGCGTGTTGTGGTGAACGTCATGCTTGAGTGACTGCACCCATTCGTCGATGTCTGCGATGGGAGTGTCTGGGAGGGCGGTGCGTACAGCGCGAAAGGCATCCCAGTTAATGAGTTTGTGTGTTGTATTTGCGTGACGGGGTGCTTTGTACGGGACAGTGATTTGTATAATGTAATGATCACTGCCCAGTGTATGTTGTGTTCTGTTCCAGGTAACGCCGCGGATACAGCGGCTCAGCGTCAGGTCCGGACTGGTGTCCATGCTGACACTGTTGCCGATCCTCGTAGGCGTCTGAAACGTGTTGTGCACAGTGAGTTGGAGGTTCTGCAGGAGCAGCCAGAGCCTGCGACCTCGATGTGTCGTGGTTGTGTATCCCCATTCAGTATGCTGACTGTTGAAGTCCCCGCCGATGAGTAGGGGATGTTTCCCTGCTAGATGATGTAGGTCTCGCAGAAGTGATTCTAGCGAGGCCATCGGCTGGGACGGGGGGTGATATATGTTTGCTATAAATATGGAAGGAAGTGAATGTGTGTGATGTATAAGTTCAGTGATCACGCAGGGCGTCTCAGACGTGATGTGATGAGTTTTGTAGGTGAGGCTGCGGTGGACAAGTGTGGACGCCCTGGGTGTGTTAGTGGTATCTGAATGTGTAGATGTGTAGGAGGGGAGGGTTGCCCGGTGTGCAGTCTCCTGTAGAAGTAGTATGTGGGGCGTGGGTGTGATGGTGGGAAGGAGAAGTTGCAGAGGCGCGCGCTTTGCCCGGAAGCCGCGGCAGTTCCAAGTTAAAATGGGTAGATAATTAGTGTTCCCCCCCGCCATATTGGATGGTAGGGGGATTGAGGATGGAAGTAAGACGGGTGTCAATTGGTATGTGTGGCTCAGGATAGGTGGTTTGTGCTTGCGGAGGAAGGATGGGGGGAGTGGAGGGGGTTTGAAGTTGGGTGAAGCGATGGTTAAGATTATGTTCCAAAAGTTCCATCATCTTGGTAAGCATAGCGTCCATGCGCTGCTCAAGTTTTTCGGTGAGGGTGGCGGCAAGGTGATTGAATCTGGCCTCGAGGCGTGCGTCTAGCTCTTTTAGTTTGTGGTCAAATTTGGCTTCGAGTGCTGCTAATTTAGCGTCTATTTCTGAGGGTACGGGAGGGGGTGTGGTGTCTGTGGTGCGTTGTTTCTTTGCGGGAGGGATGCTCGATGTGTTTGTGGATGATGGGGTCGAGTTAATGACAGCGGGTGCGGGTTTAGGGGGCATGGAGGGGGCGGGGGTGCTTAGGAGGGAGGAAAGGCGGCTTACCTCTTCACGCAAGGCCTCGAGCTCCTGGTCTCTCGGATCTGCCTGGGAGGACTGGGGTGGTGGGGGATGACGGGTAGCCTTGCCAGAAACGCGGTCTGCCCAGGTGAGACGCGTGGCGTTCTTGCTGCCATTCTGCCGGCTTGTAGAAGGCGACCGGGAAGTCGTCGAGCTGCGTCTGCTGGCTGTGCCTGGTTGATCGCAGCGGGAAAGCCGCGATGTATCCGGAGGACAGAGAGCGTTCTTCGGGGACGCTAGTTTGCGGCCCCGTCCCTTGCAGTTCCCGGTGCCGGTCATATGAGGGCCGCCGCAGAGAATGCAGCTGGGGGTGCATGAGGGCACATCTTCCTTTGGGTGGGACTGCCCGCAGCGGGGGCACTTATGAGACCTTGGATGGACGCACACATCCGCCCGGTGACCTGGGACGCGGCAGTTCGTGCAGGCGTCTATATGCCCTCGGTACGGTGTGCATCTGTGGAGGGCTCCTCCATAAAGAACTGCGCGTGGGACAGGTCCAGCCCGGAAAGTTATTAAGATGGAACGCGTGGAGCCCATTCGGCGGGCGTCCACGATGAGGGCGTCTGGGTTGCCGGTGAGCAGGTCTTGCAGGAGCTCTGACGGGGTCTCATTCCAATAAGCATTGGAGATGACTCCGCGTACTGCTCCGTCCGGCGGGGCTATGTAAGGTGCTACGGCGAATTCCTTGCCTTGGTGTGTGATGGTGTTCACCCGAACCAGAGCGAGCGCGTCATCCTTTAGGGGCGTGCTTACGGTGCAGGTGTTGTTGACCGGGTGTACCCTGATTTGGGTACGCGCTGGATCCTTAAGCTGGGACGCCGCTTGGAGGATGGCCTCTCGTAGTTGTCGGGGTGGAAGCAGGTCCAGCTGCAGCCCGCCTCGTGATCTAAAAACGATCTTGTAATCTGCAGCAGGAAGCGGTGGCTGCTGCCGCGAACGCTGCGCAGCTGTGCGCGTTGCTTGCAGGTGCGCTGACTTTTCAAGGCATGGAGACTTGGGGGTACCGGTAGCCGAGGCTGCGCCCTCCTGGCGTCGGGTTGTTGAAAGGACGTCCTTGGAGCGGGCAGGCACACTAAGAATGTGCGTCCAGTCCCTTGGGTCGTAGTCGTTGGGGTTAAGAACCTCTCCCTGCACCTGCACCTCCATGATGGCGTTGGCGGCGGAAGCATCCGTCGGAGTAGGCCTAGCTCCCAGCGGAGAGAGGCCTAGCTCAGGCGGAGAGGTCACAGAGAAGAAAGGGCCGTGGGTGCCCGAAAAATGGCGTAGCCGGGTCAAAAATTGATGGCGTGCAGCGCTCACATTCGCAGATCCGTGGGTGGTGAAATTTTGGCTGATGATGCTGGCGATTGGCAAATTCCGCTGTCTTCGTGCGGAGCCGATGTGGGGTGCGTCTGTACTACACGGCCCCCTAGCGGCCAACCAAAAATCACGCAAAAAACACTCATCTTTCAGACCCGCACCGACACAAACACATCTCCCTGCGTCATGGTGGACACAGGATCTTGCCACCGAGCGTTCGCGAGTGCGCGCTCTACGCAGGAGGTACCAACGCTGTAAACACATTCACATCAGACAACACTACGGCCACATTTATTACACTGCACTACGAATTTTCAGACAGCACATAGAAGAGGCACGCCACCACGATACACAGTCATTGGCCCGAGATTTCATTAGGAGTGGAGTATTTGGTCGGCCGTTCAAAATTGCATTTGGAACACTCCGCGCACCACTTACACTTCCACCAGTAGAAACGCCAGACGGTACACTCACAACGTCACTACTCGACACAGCACACACTCTCCTAGCCACCCACGTTGCAACCGATGACACTACAAGAGACCTCCCACAGCACGCAAACACGAGACTTCTTGCACAAGACACATCGCTGGACGGCCCTGACGACGTGCCCTTCACTTACGGCGAGATTTGCATGGCGGTCTCTCGCATTAAGCAGGGCACGGCGTCGGGCCTCGACGGCCTTACACCAAGAATAGTCACAACACTCAGGACACAACATCCAAATTTTTTCATCACTTTATTTTCGTCGGCCCTTCGCTTCGGTCACTTCCCCGTGGCGTGGCGAAAGGGTCGCATCATTTTCATTCACAAACCCGGAAGACCACAAAACACACCCACATCATACCGTCCCATAGTCATGAATTCGGTGTTAGGCAAGGTGCTCGAGCGTCTTCTCTATGGTCGCCTCTACCACTTCATGGCCCACCAAAATTTACTCCATTCGAACCAATTTGGATTCACCAAGCAACGGAGTGCCGTACAGGCGCTCTACGCTCTGGTTTCAAAATTAAGAGGGTTCCGAACAGACGGCCTCCACGCCATACTGATTTCCATCGATTTCAGGGGCGCCTTTGACAGTGTATGGCATCCCCTTGTGCTCAGTTCTCTCGCACAATGGGGATGCCCGAGAAATGTCTGCGCACTGCTCCGGTCCTTTCTATCGGACCGCGAGGTGGTCTTCCGCTCTAGCGCGGGCGACGCGGTTGCGCGTCCCACCTTGGGGAGCCCGCAGGGTTCTCCGCTGTCACCGCTCCTCTGGAACATAGTTGTGCGTGGCTTGCTCGAGCTGCCGATGCCAGAGGGTGTGTCGCTCCAGGCCTACGCAGACGACGTTGTCGTCGTTGTGCCTGGCAGTTGCAGGAAACAGCTTACGACTCTCGCGGAGGAGGCACTCGGCCGAGTAGCCTCGTGGGCGAAGGGGGCGAGGGTCTCCATCAGCAGGGAGAAGACATTGTGCCTTCTCATCTCTCCCCCCCGGGGGAGTATGGGACGCACACCTCCCGCCATTCGCCTCGACGGAGTCCGCCTGCAATTCAGGCCCTCCGTTCGAGTGCTTGGCGTTGTCTTCGACCGCACGCTGTCCTACATAGCTCACGGGGATTTGCTCAAGGAGCGCGCCGAGATGCTCTCTGCACGCCTCAGCACGTTCCTGCGGCTCAGTGGCACGCCGGCTCCCGGCCAGCAAAGGGCACTTTACACCCAGGTCGTCTTGCCGGCCCTCACGTACGCGTCCCCTGTGTGGTGGACCGAAAGTCCTCACTCCGGATTGCGTGCTCGTTTGGTTTCCGTACAACGGGCCCCGCTTCTTGCGTTGGTCCGGGCGTACTCCACTACGAGCACGCGGGCGCTCCAAATTCTGTTGCGGGCGCCTCCTCTGCATCTCGACCTTGACCGGTTGAATGTGGAGTTTGCGCTCTTCGCACGTAGATTGCACGGAACGTTCGGTTCCAGAACGTATCGCGCCTCCGAAGTGGCGGCAACGTACGACGACACGCTTCAGCACCCTGCCGAGGCCGTCTCATTCACACACACACAGTTACACTCATCAGACCTATCCTTTCACTCTCGTCTACACGGCTATCACATATACACGGATGGATCATACACAACAACATCGGCAGGTGTTTCATATGTCGTATTTAATTCCATGGAACATCTCATTTCAGTCGGTCGCTTTCGGGTCGAGCTATCATCCAGTGCCTACGGTGCTGATATCATTGCATTCCACGAGGCCATTACATATTCTTTAACATTACCAGGTACACTACCTATACACATATATACAGATTGCTTATCCCTTCTCAAAACATTAACCAATTACATAACGACGGACATTCGTATTTTTCACATCAAGCAATCATTACAGACGTTAACACAGGCTCGACCCGTAGAGTTATACCATGTTCCATCTCATTCAGGAGTTCTTGGCAACAAGCTCGCAGACATCATCGCATCTCGTGCCAGCCGATCCACACGCATCAGACGATCCACTTTAACACGATCATCCATACGGAAACACTTACACAACACTGTACTCGCACACTGGCATCACTGGTGGCAACACAACAACGAGGGAACCGGAATTTATTCCTGGATTCCCAGTGTACATAACATTCCCGACACATTTCCACCACCCAAACCTCTAACAACACTCCTCACCGGTCATGGCCGCTTCCCATTTTATTTCCATCGCTTCGGACTTGCATCATCACCGTCATGTCCCTGTGGTCACCCAACCGGTGATGTGCCTCATTACTTGTCAACTCATTGTCCCATTACACAAGACATTGCCACACGGTTACCACGTCCACAAACACAAACAAGCACCACTGCGGTGTGGCGGTCATGGCTCGATGACCGCCGCACCGTAGCTTTGCTACTCCGCATAGTGTCCGTCGTCAGTCAGTCGCTCCCCGATCATTCACGCCGCTAATACATTGCACATAACACATTTCCTCCCACACACACATACACATGACTGAGTACCGCTTCCACAGGGGGGACATTTGGCCCCATCATGGGTGGATGCTGGTGTGTCCTGCTGTCTGTGGCGGTGTGTCTCGGTTACTCAGCATACTTACACATTACACTTTTCTTTTATTTGACATTCCTATACACACATTTACACTACAATTACACATACCTTGCCTTCACTCTTTTTCTATTCGCTTCTTTTTCTTTTACATTTCTTACATCACTCTCCTTAACCCTATGCACCACCTCCCTTTCATTTTCATTTTTCTTCTTCTCTAAACACTTTCCACATAATTCCCACACATTCCTTATTCCTAGCTAACCTTTTCCATTTCTTTATTGCCTTTTTTTTTGTTTCTCTTCTGTTCTTTCATATAAATCACGTACGAGAGGCACATTCTGAATACCTATCCCAATTCGCCCACGTTTCTTTCCCACTGCTTTCCCTTCTGATTTATACTTCACAAGCCTTTCGCCCATTTCCTACTCCTTCAAGATCTTCACCTTTTCCCTTTCTACTCGCTCTCCGAGATCTTCTTTCTCCTGCCTCCTGGATTGACGAGCCATAGACCTGCATCACCTGGCTTCAACTTGTGCCTCTCCTCGTCATACCCATCATACCCATCACACTTCTTTTTCTTCTATTTTCTATTTTCGCTTCTAATTTGTTTCCCATTTCTGATTTTTCTTTTTCTTTTCTCTATTTTACTTTCCTTTTCTTTTCTCGCTTCTAATTTGTTTCCCATTTCTGACTTTTCTTTTTCTTTTCCCTATTTTACTTTTCTTTTCTTTTCCCTTTCTTTCTTTCTTTTCTTTTGTCAATATTGCTGTAAATATTTTTCTTTTGTAAATATTAGTACTTTTGTAAATATTAGTCCTTTTGTAATTTTCTTGTACATATGTCCTAGTCATTTGTTTCCATTCCTTTTTCTTCTTTTCTCTATTTTCACTTCTAATTTCTTTCCCGTTTCTGCTTTACCTTTTCTTTCCTTTATTTTACTTTCCTTTTCTTTTCCCGCTTGTAATTTGTTTTCCATTCCTGCCTTTTCCTTTTCTTTTCCCTATTTTAGTTTCCTTTTCTTTTCCCTTTCTCCCTTTCTTTTCTTTTTGTAAATATTGCTGTAAATATTTTTCTTTTGTAAATATTAGTACTTTTGTAAATATTACTCCTTTTGTAATTTTCTTGTACATATGTCTTCGTCATTTCTTTCCACTTTTTTTTTTCAACTTCTCCCTCTTGGCACCATCATCGCTTTTGTAAATAAAAGACGCTCTCCGAGGATTTATCATCCCTCTGTGCTCGTTGAGCCTTTCGGACACAATGCTACCGTGCCCTCCTTTTATTTTTCCCATTGGCTTTTTCTACCAAATTCTCCTTTTGGCCATTTGGGCCCTTTTCTTTTATTTTTGATTGGTTTAAGCCTGTTGATGCTCCGCAGGTGCAGGCTCTTTCTCATTCCACTTTATTTTTGCCGTTATTTTGATTTTAGCATGGAATGAGACTCCGACTGGGGCAGTACAGCTCCGCTCCGAGCGGCTCGCTCCGAGGATTCGCTCCGAGCGGCTCGGAGCGAATGGACGTGCCTGGCCGAGCTCCCGGCAGCCGGGCATAGCCTGCCCCACCCACCCAGCCACACCCATCTGGCCCATAGGCCCCTACTGCGATTTCGGGGCTGCTTTTTGCAGTTCCGCAGCCCCGAACCTCATCCAACCGAGTTCCTCTGCAACCGCAGGCGGTTTTTTGACCGCCTTTTGCGGTTATTGCCGCATTTTTGCGGTTTTTTCTGCATCCGCGGCCTTCCATCACCGCGTCGTGCAGGAGGAAGAGGAAGTTGTTCGATCGGCTGGATCTGGCCGTGGGCGCCATTACTTCGGTCTCCTGCCTTCCGAACGTGGATGCACGTCCACTGCGACGACTGCGGGGTAGCGGCTAAGTACCTGGCGGTGTTGTGCTAGCTTTCCCAATTTGTCCTTCTTGTTTTCTGTGCCTGCTCCTGTTATAGGGTGATAGGGCGCGGGACGACGGCTTAATGTCTACCTCTTCTCCCGGCCAAGGGTTTTCCCCTTGGTCGGCCTCTCTTCCACAGGACCAGCTCCCAATCGATGTCTTTTTTCGCAGTGGGGTCACCAGCATTCCTGTGGCTTTAGTTCCAGCTGATGGAGGCGCCATTCGTTTGAACAACCCGGAAGCGGTGCAGGTGGCCCTTCAGTCTACATCGCCTCATTTCATGCGAATCACAGATGTGCGGCAGTTCGGCAAGGGTGGGATATTGTGCAGGTCACCGGACAAGGATTGTGTCGCCGACCTTTTGAGGTGTACCTCCTTCGCCAACCACCCGGTGAGCGAATTTATTCTGCCTCATCTAGCATGTTCCAAGGGCTTAGTCCGAGGTGTTGATTCTCGATTGAGCCCTTCAGAAAGGCTGGAGAACCTCTCGTCTGCGGGCGTCATTGCGGTCCATCGTTGCAGCAGAATGGTAGAGGGGGTGAAAATACCTACAGAGTCCGTCATAGCCACATTCGCAGGAGTAGTGTGCCCTTCAGAGATCAAAGTGTGGCCACTAGTGTTTCGAGTTGACGCATTTAACTCTCGTCCCCTTCAGTGTCAGAACTGTTGGAGATTTGGCCACAGCGCCAAAGCGTGCAAATCGGGCTCACGGTGCTGTGCATGCGGCGAAAGCCATGCTAGAGAAGAATGCCCTGAACAGCAAGAAAAATGTTGCCTGTGTGGTGGTGCCCACTCTGCCAACTGTCCTGATTGTCCTGCACGAGCTCAAGAAGTGCAAGTTCTAGAGATAATAGATAAACGTCGATGCACGCGACGAGAGGCCTTTGCTGCAGTCAAAGAAAGAGCCTCATGCTATTCTAGTGTGGCTGCTAAATGTCCACCTGCAATGGACGCCTCTTGGACACAAGCAATTACCGCTGCGGTTGAAAAAGCAGTGGCGAATGCAATGGAACGTATTATGGAAACGGTATCCACGTGCATCTCACAGGTAGTAGCTACCCAGATGACAAATCTGCTGCAAGCGCACGCCGCTCCGCTCTTGTCCTCTATGATTTCGGCTGCTCCTCCACCATCTGTGGACATCAATAGCGCTCCACAGGGCTAAAGTCAGCATGAGCGACAAACGACTCCTGAAAAATCTCTCCTGAACAGCGTTAAGGCCGCATCCTCTGATGAATGTGTTGAGATGAAATTCGATACCCGCGCCCAAAAACGAAGTGGGTCTCTTTTGAGTATCCCGGGTCCATCTTGTCACCAGTCCAAGTCCAAGAAAAATCATGCAAATCAAAATCCTAAGACCAGGATTCTCGAAGCGGCAGTTGCCGCTGCAGCACTCCCGCCAAGATAGGGTCGTTAAGTGTTCTTCAATGGAATTGCCGATCTATATCCTCAGCTTCAACAGATTTAATTTGCCTATGTAATCAACTTCAACCGGATGTAATTGCGTTACAGGAAACATGGCTTACTTTAGATATTAATTATCATCTCAAACATTACCATTCGTTCCGGCTAGACAGGTCTTCACGAGGGGGAGGGTTGTTGCTGCTGATTTCCTTAAAGTTTTGTCACAGGGCCTTCATTTCTTTTCAGTATGCGGACAGTCAGTGCGAAATACTTGCGGTTGATCTCAGTATCCCAGGTCAACAGCCCTTTACTGTAGCTAACGCATTTCCCTTCAGGTGTGCATGACACTCGGCCCCTTGACTCATGGATGTCTAGCAGCAGATCTCAGGTTTTATTAGTTGGGGATTTTAATTCGCACCACGTGACGTGGGGGTTTAAAACAGATTGTTTCGGCTCTAGACTATTTGATTGGATTTGCGACAACAACATAGTCTGCAACAATTCAGGAATGCCTACATTTGTACGTGGTCTATGCCGCTCTGTTTTAGACTTAACTTTTTCCTCCCCAGGAGTCTCTGTCTCGTTTTGGGCGCCTGTTGACTGCGCGACAAACAGTGATCATCTTCCGATTAGTTTCAGGGTTGCGTGTAACTTAACTCTTCCCGAACGACAACAGCGCTCCTTCATAAATTACGTTCGCTTTAAAGACACTCTCAAAACAGCTCTCACAATCGATTCGGACCGAAACACCACTACGAGTTCCGAATGT
Organism: Amblyomma mixtum; assembly: GCF_055824585.1. Taxonomy (NCBI): domain Eukaryota; kingdom Metazoa; phylum Arthropoda; class Arachnida; order Ixodida; family Ixodidae; genus Amblyomma; species Amblyomma mixtum. The sequence continues at coordinate 90,079,336 of NC_143012.1, forward strand.
AAAGCTACACATATTATGCACAGTGTTGGAACGCGCAAGGCAAAAGTCTGAATTCATTGTCACAGGATCTAAGGATGCTATCACCAATAATTGGTGGAATGCAGAGTGCACGCGTGCCTATAGACGGCGGAAAGCAGCCTGGAAGAAACTCCTCTTAAATCAATGTCCAAAAAATTGGTTGGATTATAAGTATGTCGCAGCAACATTTAAGCGCACTATCTCCCGCGCGAAGGAGGAGTATATTACAAGCCATTATGATTTTCTTTCTCAGTCAGGAAATAAACGGGCCTTGTTTAATTTTATGAGGAGAAGGAAAGTGATTCCACCGGCTGTCAATATTGAATCCCTCGTTCAATCCCCTGCTGACATCGCTAAGGCCTTAGAGGGAATTGCGGGTGGCCTAGAACGTCGATTCACATCTGCACTTCATTATCCACCTACATTCACATGCATCTCAAGTGATTTCATTGAGGTCACTATGCCTGAGCTTTCGCAAATTGTTTTGCGCCTATCTCCAGCGGCTCCTGGCCCCGATAAGGTCACTACATCTATGATTAAAATTTTGTTTACCGAATCTCCTGAAGATCTGTTGGCTCTGGTTAACCATTCCCTTAAAGGTCCATGGATTCCCCATGAGTGGCGTCTTGCGGAAATAGTTCCAATACTTAAAAAACAAGGGGAGGGTTTCACTTCTGACAACATACGCCCGATTTCCTTAACATCGAATTTAGTGAAATTGGTGGAACGGGTCCTGCTTCGTCGTATCATGTATTTCATTTCTGCAAATGATATCTTGAATCCTTGTCAAATTGGTTTCAGGCCGGGCTGTTCGATTTGGTGTGCTCATACTGACCTTGAGAGCCGTATTAAATTAGCTCGCAGCACTAAACAGTTTGCCGCGCTTGTCACTCTGGATATCAGTAAAGCCTACGACAGCGTCGAGTACTCGATGCTGTTACACAGATTACAGGTCCTTAATTTCCCAAACTATTTCGTAGCCTGGATCTTTGCTTTCCTGGAAAACAGAGAATTTTATTGCTGCCAAAATGGTGTTTCTTCAAAGAAATTTCGACAGACAAGAGGTGTTCCGCAAGGCTCAGTTCTTTCCCCTGTTCTTTTTAACATCTTTCTAAGCTCCATTCCATGCATCCATAATGTGTCAACTTACGTGTACGCTGACGACATCGCATTTTTTGCTTCTGCAAAAGATATTCACTCTCTGTATCAGATCTTGCAGGATTACCTCAATATTCTTGACAACTGGTTAGGAAGTATTCATCTGTCCCTCAATGTGAACAAATGCGCCTTGTTGGTCTTCCCGGTTTCTCATCCTGTACATATCTGTGTTTCTTATAGAAATCATATAATTCCTCAGGTTCAAAAAGTGAAGTATCTTGGAGTGATCTATGACTCTACTCTTTCCTGGCGGCCTCACATTGAGCAAGTTTCTGTCAAAGGAGTTCGGGCCATTGGCATCCTGCGTCGGCTTTGCAGCGCTAGGTCAGGGATGAGAAGGCACACACTTCTGCTGATCTATAAAATGTATGTCCGCCCAATTTTGGAGTTCGGATGTGTTTTATTCTCAGGAGCTCCTGCCTATAAACTTCGACCGCTTGTGCTCTTGGAGCGTGAGGCGTTGCGCCTCTGCTTGGGACTTCCAAAGTATGTAGCTAATGTTGTCCTGCACCTTGAGGCGCGAATTCCATCTTTATTAGCCAGATTTCGCCTTTTAACAGTCCAAACCTTTTTGAATTTGTGCGACTCTCCTCTCCACACATCCAATGTAATATTTCTTAGTCAGCCCGCAGTCTTTTTAAATGCCACCTGGTCTCGTTTGCATACTCCGCAGATATGTTTCGTGCAGTCTCTCCTCGATCCCTTAAACATTAAGCTCACAGATATCCATCCACTGCATAACATCTCACCTTCAGTCGAGATTGCATTTGATAACATTTTCCCATCGAATGCCAAGCTCCAGCCCTTTCCTCTCCTTCTCGGTTTGTTACAGGACCACCTAAGATCCTTTCCTTTTCATATTCTCATTGCTACCGATGCCTCGCAGGATCGTGAAAAGGCAGGTGTGGGCATTTTTTCACCTGCATTGGGATGGTCCTTTTTCTCTCCGTCTCCCTGACTTCACTCCAATTTATCTGGCCAAATTATTAGCTGTCATTCTAGCCTTACCTAAATTAGATCCTGCCGTTTCCAAAGTCATGGTTATGACGGACTCTCTATTTGCTTTTCATTATCATCACCCTCTGAGTCTCGGGCATTACGCCTCTTTAAGCAGCTGATCCCGCTTCATCTGAATTCGGTGAGGTTGCTTTGGGTACCGGGTCACGTGGGCATTCAGTTAAATGAGGTTGCTGATTCATTAGCAAGGGCCTCTCTCTGTGTCCCAATAATTGCTGTCTTGCCAACCTGCGCATATACAGCTGCGGTGAGGTTTCGCAGTTACACAATATTTCAGGAATTTTCAGCCTCGGCGCTTACTTCATCTCCCGAATACAAGCATCTTCTGCACCCTTGGAGCAGCAAAGACTGGAGTTCGCGCAGACTGGAGGTCTCTTTCACGCGGTTGCGATGCCGAGTTCCTCTGCTTAATTTCTACCTTCACAGATCTGGTCTGGCGGTTTCTCCACTGTGTCCATTTTGTGCCGAGCCTGAGACAATGGATCACTTCCTGCTGTTCTGCCGCCGATTCTCTTCTTTGAGGAGGCGCCTATTAGAAAATCCATTTCACCAGCTAGGTCTGCCTGTGTCCACTGAGGTTGTTCTTTCCTTTGGCGCTACTTCGCTTGGACGAAGCAACAGGAGTGCGCGCTGTGCAGTTGGTTGGTTGGTTTATGGGGTTTAACGTCCCAAAGCGACTAAGGCTATGAGAGACGCCGTAGTGGAGGGCTCCGGAAATTTCGACCACCAGGGGTTCTTTAACGTGCACTGACATCGCACAGTACACGGGCCTCGAATTTCTCCTCCAAAGAAATTCAGCCGCCGCGGCCGGGATCGAACCCGCGTCTTTCGGGCCAGCAGCCGAGCACCATAGCCACTGAGCCACCGCGGCGGCCGCTGTGCAGTTCAAAAATTTCTTTTAGAAACACAGCGACTCCCATGCTAATATTATTATCATTTCGAGCCGCCGTGGTGGCTCAGTGGCTATGGTGCTCGGCTGCTGGCCCGAAAGACGCGGGTTCGATCCCGGCCGCGGCGGCTGAATTTCTTTGGAGGAGAAATTCGAGGCCCGTGTACTGTGCGATGTCAGTGCACGTTAAAGAACCCCAGGTGGTCGAAATTTCCGGAGCCCTCCACTACGGCGTCTCTCATAGCCTTAGTCGCTTTGGGACGTTAAACCCCATAAACCAAAAACAAAACCATTATTATTATTTTTTTCTATTTGTTTTCATTTTTCTGATTATCAAACTTTTAATTTATTATTATTATTATTATTATTATTATTATTATTATTATTTCTATTTCTGTCTCTCTTTCAGTCAATACAAAATTGAACCATTCCATATGTTGCATTCAAATTTGCACATAATGACGTCCTCCCATCTTCGATCTCCCTGCTAACAGGTCCCCTTTCGTTGCGTTGTCCAATCTGTCAGCCTATACCCTATTAATACTCCTTTACCTCTAAAACTCTTAATAATTCCAACAGTTCACCGCCTGTGTCTTGGCCACTCCCCCGTAGTGGGTATGTGCCATTCTACTTGAGGCCAACCAACCAACCAGCCTGGGCTGCCCTGCTGCCTCGGGGTCCTCCGGGGAGCGGTTTTTTGCTGCCGCCCGCGGTAGCGGACGTCCCCGGACCTGCCGCGCCCACATCCTGCGGCCGCCTCGCGCTTTTCAACCAGCTGCGAGGTGGGGCTGGCCATTGGCCGGTGTTTACATCTCATCACCATCCGGTGACTTCGGGGCTGCCTTCGGCCGTCCCGTTTGCGATCTGCGACGGCAACAGCAAGGTGGGGGTGAGCCGCCTCAAGATTTTCAATCGCTTTTTGCGATTTTCGCCGCGTTTTCGCGGGTCGGGACTTAGCCGCGGCAGCTTTTGCCGCTGTCGAGGAGGAGGAAGAGGAAGACGTCCTCCCGGCCTTCTCGGCCGCCCTGCTGCCCCGGGCTCGTTCCGGTCGCGGCTTCCACCTGCGGTACGCGCTCCCGGCCGCTCCCGCTGCCGTCGCGACCCGTTTTTGCGGCGCCCTCGAGATTTCGGGGCTCCTTCCGTGGCCCTGGTCTCCCGGGCCGTTCGCCTGGCCGTGGCCTTGTCTGGGCTCGTTCCAGTCTTTGCGGATCGCGTGCAACCTTCGTCGCGGCGTGACTTCGATCCAGCCCAGCCCTGTCCCGCTGGTTACAGGGCTGGTTGTCGCCCGCGTCTGCGGGGATGTCTTCGTTGGGGGCGTCTCCCCCTGCCTCGCCCTCGGGGCGGGACCAGCCCGTAGTGACGCTACATCGCATCTCCCCGGACCCCAGTTCCGGCTCCGGGCAGTCGAGCGCGGGTGCCGCGACGCCCCGCTCGGAGTTTTCTGACGCCGGAGACAACTTGCTTGCAGGGGTCCCGGACGACAACCTGCGGCCAACCGAGACGCCATCGGTTGGCAACGACGATTCTGCGGCCGCCCTGAGCTCGCGCGGTGCCCCTGACGCTGCGCCGACCTCGGGCGATGTTCTACCATCGGAGGTACCCCGCCCGGAGGCTGCCGGGCCGGGGCCCGTAACGGACGACTTGAGTCCCTCCTCCGAGGGGCCTGCGAGCGCGGAGGCCAGGCTCGACCTGGCCTTCGCCGCAATGCCGGATTTTTCCACCGTCACGGCACTTCAGGAGCGCCTCACGGCGTTCCTGAACACGGAAAAAAACAAGGTGCCGGTGCACGCTCGCACGAGCATCTCGCAAATGTTCGGCTAGCTTGTCCTCCGCTGCGCCGAGTATCGGGCGCTGGCCTCGGACGCCAGGGGCCGGGCGGAGGTCCTGCGGACCATGTGGGGTGCGGAGCGCCGCGACGCTGCTTTGGCCCGGTCCAGGGCTTCCGTGGCGGAGACCAGGCTGCGCGCTGGACCGCCTCCACCCGCCGTGCCCTCTTTCGCGGACGTCGTGCGCGGCGGCCCCCGGCCCGCGCCCGCACCGACGCCGGCGCCTGCGACGGCTTCTTTATCCCCGACCACTGCCCTGCGACAAGAGTCAGTGAGCCACGTCGCTTTCCTCTCCCCGATCACACCCGCGGCCACACCGGCTCAGCTCATACACACAATCAAATCTAACATCATCCCGGAGGACGAGGGCATTGGCCCCGTCCAATTCAAACCTACAGCCACAGGCGTGACAGTGATCGCCAAACAAGGCGACACTTTACGTAACCTAACATCTGCGGTCCGCAACAATGCAGTAACGAACAACGCTATGTCAGTGCGAGTGGCGGAGCGCCGTAAACCCCACATCCGCGTGTGGGGAGTTGATCCAGACGTGGCGGACGACGCTGTCGTGGCTCAAATTGTCGCAAAAAATGCCGACCTTAGCTTGGACGCGTCGTCAATCACCCGGCGCTACACGTTCCGGGCTCGCAATAACACAGACACACGTCCTCTGCGTGAGCCCGGACACGTTTACGAAAATAATGAGGAGGGGGCGACTGACGATAGGTTGGTCCTCGGCCCAGGTGGAGGAGGACCTCCACGTCCCTTTGTGCACCTTTTGTGCACAGTACGGGCATTCCCGTCGGAACTGTCGCCTCGCCTCCGATCCGGCGAGGGCTGCCTGCACGAACTGCGCAGGTGCGCATGTCGTAGCCGCCTGTGACGCTTCGGGTGGTGCTGCCTCCGCCGCTTGTGCAGTGTGTGTAGACGTGCGGGGCGGGAGGTTCCTCCTCATAGGGCCGGGGCGAAGGAGTGCCCCATCCTTGATGAACGCGTAGCCAGGATGCGGCTAAGGACCGACTATGACAACAGTTAAACACACAAACACAAAGTACGAGGGGCGGAGGACCGTGCACTTTTTCATATCCAAGCATTTCGCTCGGCGCCCAGCAATTTGATTACGGCGCCGGCAATTCTCTCACCAGCCATTTCTTCCCCTTTCCTCTCTATCAAACCGTATATGTCCCCCTTATCAAACCTATAACTTTCTTCTTCCGTTCTGTTCCGAGGAACATGGTTTAGCCACGTTCCTTTTTCACTTTCTTCCATTCCTGCATTTCCCCTTTTCCGATACACTTTCGCATATACGGTCCATTATTTCATTCCAACGCAAATGCACGGTTCCTCCGCTCCTCCACACACGTACACTACACTGCAACACTCACGTTTCACATCACATCCGCACGGGACAAGACCCAATGTTACACATACCAACACTCCTGCACTACACAACTCCCTCCCTCTCATTCCCACCGTTCATTATTTCTTACTTCCTCCTTTTCCTTCCTTCGCTTTCTTCGTCTTCATTTTTCATGCCTCACTCCTCCGCACGGGCCATTCCTGCTTCATACGCACACACTTTCACACCGCACTTTTCAAAACAACAATGACACCTTTAACCTTCTCATTCATACAAATTAACCTCGACCAATGCAGGAATGCGACCCCTGTGTTAGTGGAGAGACTGAGGGAGGTTTTCATTTCGCACTCATTTCGGACCCCTACACACGAACAGACACCATAACAGGCATACCCCCAGAGTGGACCGTCTTCGCGGCCCATTCGGGACCGCGATCGGCCATCATCGCACGCCAACAACACTTCGATATGTTCCCCATAACAGTCACCACACGAGTAGTAGCTGTCATTTGCTCGACGGCCACCGCATCCTGTTTGTTAATTTCCGCACACGCACCACCGCACACTCCAATGACACAGACATTCGACGACATACGACAAGCACTCATCCTCACGGAGGGTATGCCGGTCGTGTTGAGGGGAGATCTCAACGCCAAGCACACGGCCTGGGGACCACATATTTGTGATATCAGGGGCGGGGAGTTACTAAATTTCGCAATGTCCTCAGGCCTGCTAATTTTAAACGATCCGGCATCCCCTCCTACATACTCGACACCTTACACTGACAGTTGGATAGATGTTACATTTGCCACGAACCACATGATCAGTATACCTTACACATGGCAAGTCTCCGAAACAAGTACACTATCAGAACACAGACATATTGAAGTCAAATTCGGAGCACAATCCACGACTCGACAGCGCAGACTAACACACAGAGGTACCACACGACTTTTACACGACATGTCACAGGACCCATTTTTCAATGCGGTGGCCGGCGTCCGTCTTGCTTCGGCAGATGCAATCGACACGATCGTCAACAAATTTCATCTTCTCATTGCAAAATCACGCAAAAAACACTCATCTTTCAGACCCGCACCGACACAAACACATCTCCCTGCGTCATGGTGGACACAGGATCTTGCCACCGAGCGTTCGCGAGTGCGCGCTCTACGCAGGAGGTACCAACGCTGTAAACACATTCACATCAGACAACACTACGGCCACATTTATTACACTGCACTACGAATTTTCAGACAGCACATAGAAGAGGCACGCCACCACGATACACAGTCATTGGCCCGAGATTTCATTAGGAGTGGAGTATTTGGTCGGCCGTTCAAAATTGCATTTGGAACACTCCGCGCACCACTTACACTTCCACCAGTAGAAACGCCAGACGGTACACTCACAACGTCACTACTCGACACAGCACACACTCTCCTAGCCACCCACGTTGCAACCGATGACACTACAACAGACCTTCCACAGCACACAAACACGAGACTTCTTGCACAAGACACATCGCTCGGCGGCCCTGACGACGTCCCCTTCACTTACGGCGAGATTGACATTGCGTTCTCTCGCATTAAGCAGGGCGCGGCGTCGGGCCTCGACGGCCTTACTCCACGAATAGTCACAACACTCTGGACACAACATCCAAATTTTTTCATCACTTTATTTTCGTCGGCCCTTCGCTTCGCTCACTTCCCCGTGGCGTGGCGAAAGGGTCGCATCATTTTCATTCATAAACCAGGAAGACCACAACACACACCCACATCATACCGTCCCATAGTCATGAATTCGGTGTTAGGAAAGGTGCTCGAGCGTCTTCTCTATGGTCGCCTCTACCACTTCATGGCCCACCAAAATTTACTCCATTCGAACCAATTTGTATTCACCAGGCAACGGAGTGCCGTGCAGGCGCTCTACGCTCTGGTTTCAAAATTAAGAGGGTTCCGAACAGACGGCCTCCACGCCATACTGATTTCCATCGATTTCAGGGGCGCCTTTGACAGTGTATGGCATCCCCTTGTGCTCACTTCTCTCGCACAATGGGGATGCCCGAGAAACCTCTGCGCACTGCTTCGGTCCTTTCTAACGGACCGCGAGGTGGTATTCCGCTCTAGCGCGGGCGACGCGGTTGCGCGTCCCACCTTAGGCATCCCGCAGGGTTCTCCGCTGTCACCGCTCCTCTGGAACATAGTTGTGCGTGGCTTGCTCGAGCTGCCGATGCCAGAGGGTGTGTCGCTCCAGGCCTACGCAGACGACGTTGTCGTCGTTGTGCCTGGCAGTTGCAGGAAACAGCTGACGGCTCTCGCGGAGGAGGCACTCGGCCGAGTAGCCTCGTGGGCGAAGGGGGCAAGGGTCTCCATCAGCGGGGAGAAGACGGTGTGCCTTCTCATCTCTCCCCCCCGGGGGATATGGGACGCACACCTCCTGCCATTCGCCTCGACGGAGCCCGCCTGCAATTCAGGCCCTCCGTTCGAGTGCTCGGCGTTGTCTTCGACCGCACCCTGTACTTCATAGCTCACGGGGATTTGCTCAAGGAGCGCGCCGAGATGCTCTCTGCACGCCTCAGCACGTTCCTGCGGCTCAGTGGCACGCCGGCTCCCGGCCAGCTAAGGGCACTTTACACCCAGGTAGTCTTGCCGGCCCTCACGTACGCGTCCCCTGTGTGGTGGACCGAAAGTCCTCACTCCGGATTGCGTGCTCGTTTGGTTTCCGTCCAACGGGCCCCGCTTCTTGCGTTGGTCCGGGCGTACTCCACTACGAGCACGCGGGCGCTCCAAATTCTGTTGCGGGCGCCTCCTCTGCATCTCGACCTTGACCGGTTGAATGTGGAGTTTGCGCTCTTCGCACGTAGATTGGACGCAACGTTCGGTTCCAGAACGTATCGCGCCTCCGAAGTGGCGGCACCGTACGACGACACGCTTCAGCACCCTGCCGAGGCCGTCTCATTCACACACACACAGTTACACTCATCAGACATACCCTTTCACTCTCGTCTACACGGTTATCACATATACACGGACGGCTCATACACAACAACATCGGCTGGTGCTTCATACGTCGTATTTGATTCCATGGAACATCTCATTTCAGTCCGTCGCTTTCGGGTCGAGGTATCATCCAGTGCCTACGGTGCTGAGGTCATTGCGTTCCATGAGGCCATTCCATATTCTTTAACACTACCAGGTACACTACCTATACACATATATACAGATTGCTTATCCCTTCTCAAAACATTAAACAATTACATCACAAGAGACATTCGTATTTTTCACATCAAGCAATCATTACATACGTTAACACAGGCTCGACCCGTAGAGTTATACCATGTTCCATCTCATTCAGGAGTTCTCGGTAACGAACTCGCAGACATTGCATCTCGCGCCAGCCGATCCACACGCATCAGACGATCCACTTTAACTCGATCATCCATACGGAAACACTTACACAACACTGTACTAGCAAACTGGCATCACTGGTGGCAACACAACAACGAGGGGACCGGAATTTATTCCTGGATTCCCAGTGTACATAACATTCCCGACACATTTCCACCACCCAAACCTCTAACAACACTCCTCACCGGTCATGGCCGCTTCCCATTTTATTTTCACCGCTTCGGACTTGCATCATCACCGTCATGACCATGTGGTCACCCAACCGGTGATGTGCCTCATTTTTTGTCAACTCATTGTCCCATTACAAAAGACATTGCTACACAATTACCACGTTCACAAACACAAACAAACACCACTGCGGTGTGGCGGTCCTGGCTCGATGACCGCCGCACCGTAGCTCTATTACTCCGCATTGTGTCTGTAGTCAGTCAGTCGCTCCCCGATCATTCACGCCGCTAGTACATTACACATGACACATTCCCTCACATATCCACATACACATGACTGAGTACTGCTTCCACAGGGGGGACATTTGGCCCCATCATGGGTGGATGCTGGTGTGTCCTCCTCTCTGTGGCGGTGTGTCTCGGTTACTCAGAATACTTACACATTACACATTCCTATACACACATTTACACCACAATTACACATACATTGGCTTTACTTCTTTTCTATTCGCTTCTTCTTCTTTTACATTTCTTACATTATACTCGTTAAATCTATGCACCACCTCCCTTTCCTTTCCATTTCTCTTCTTCTCTAACACTTTCCACATAATTTCCACACATTCCTTATTCCTAGCTAACCTTTTCCATTTCTTAATTTCCCTTTTTCTTTCTCTTCTGTTCTTTCATATAAATCACGTACGAGAGGCGCATTTTCAATACCTATCTCATTTCGCCCACGTTTCTTTCCTACTGCTTTCACTTCTGATTTATACTTCACAAGCCTTTTACGCCTTCAAGATCTTCACCTTCTCCCTTTCTACTCGCCGTCCGAGATCTTCTTTCACCTGCCTCCTGGATTGACGAGCCATAGACCTGCATCACCTGGCTTCAACTTGTGCCTCTCCTCATCATACCCATACCCATCACACTTCTTTTTCTTCTATTTTCTATTTTCCCTTCTATTTTGTTTCCCATTTCTGATTTTTCTTCTCCTTTCTCTACTTTTCTTTCCTTTTCTTTTCTCGCTTCTAATTTGTTTCCCATTTCTGACTTTTCTTTTTCTTTTCCCTATTTTACTTTTCTTTTCTTTTCCCTTTCTTTCTTTTCTTTTGTTAATATTGCTGTAAATATTTTTCTTTGTAATTATTAGTACTTTTGTAAATATTAGTCCTTTTGCAATTTTTTTTGTACATATCTCCTAGTCATTTCTTTCCATTTCTTTTTCTTCTATTTTCTATTTTCACCTCTAATTTGTTTCTCGTTTCTCACTTTCCCTTTTCTTTCCTCTATTTTACTTTCCTTTTCTTTTCTCGCTTCTCCTTTGTTTTCCATTCCTGCCTTTTCTTTTCTTTCCCTATTTTAGTTTCCTTTCTTTTCCCTTTCTCTCTTTCTTTTCTTTTTGTAAATATTGCTATAAATATTTTTCTTTTGTAAATATTAATAATTTTGTAAATTACTAATTAATGTAATTTTCTTGTACATATGTTCTTGTCATTTCCATGATTTCTTCTTTTTTTTAATTTCTCCCTCTTGGCACCATCATCGCTTTTGTAAATAAAAGAAGCTCTCCGAGGATCTATCATCCCTCTGTGCTCGTTGAGCCCTTCGGACACAATGCTACCGTGCCCTCTTTTATTTTTTCCATTGGCTTTTTCCACCAAATTCTCCTTTTGGCGATCTGGGCCCTTTTATTTTTGATTGGTTTAAGCCTGTTGATGCTCCGCAGGTGCAGGCTCTTTCTCATTCCACTTTATTTTTGCCGTTATTTTGATTTTAGCATGGAATGAGACTCCGACTGGGGCAGTACATGACCGCCTTTTTTTAACCGCCTTTGGGGTCCGGGTGTTTGTGATGCGTGGGGGGGGTGAGCTTCTTAGCTTTGCGATGAGTTCGAGCCTTGTCCTCAATGATCCGGCGTCCCCTCCCACATACACAACAAAGTACACTGACAGTTGGATCGACGTCACTCTCGCCACGCCGAGTTTAGTGCTGGCGGGGGTGCGTTGGTCAGTTTCAGATGTCGAAACACTCTCCGAACATAAACACATACATGTACACATTGGTGGTGGCGGGGGGGCCACCAGGGAACGTAGGCTGACGCACGCCGGTACGACGCGACTAATTAGAAACTTAGTAAACAGTGATTTTTCAGGACGATTCAGGGTGCGTGCTTAGCTTCGGGAGCGGCACTCGATCGAATAATGGAAACATTTTACTCTATTTTTGACAAGGAGCGTCACAGACAGTCTTCGGTTCGTCGTGCTGGTTCAGGCGGGGCGGCGGTCAGGCGGGCGGAGTGGTGGACTGTGGAGTTGCAGGCTGAGCGCCGGTGTGTTCGCGCACTTCGACGCAGGTTTCAGCGCTGTAGAACTGAGCCGCTCCGTCCGTTTTACCGGGCGGCCTTTAATAAGGCTTTGACCAGCTTTCGGAACCGGGTTGCTGCTGCGCGTGAGGCCGCTGCGCGTGAGTTGGCGCGACAGGCGGCACTTGAGAATTTATAAGGCCGTCCTTTCAAACAGGCTTTTGGTCGAATGAGAGGACCGGTGATTTTGCCCCCTCTTGTGAGGCCGGATGGCACGTTTACCAGTTCTCTGCTGGAGACGGCGGAGCTTCTTTTGAATGCTCAGGTCCCATCTGATGATGTTGCTCAGGACTCACCCGAGCATACGGTGATGCGCGCGGCGGTATTGAGATCCGATTTGGGAGGTCCCGACGACGTACCCTTCACGTATGGAGAGACGGCGCTGGCGGTGGCGCGGGTGAAGATTGGTACGGCGTCGGGATTGGACGGGATCACGCCGCGTGTGGTCCGTGAGCTTTGGGCAAGTCATCCAAATTTCTTTCTGTTTCTTTTTAATTCGGCTCTGAAATTGGGTTATTTTCCTTTGTCTTGGCGTCGCGGGCGCATTATTTTTTTGCCCAAACCTGGCCGGTCGCCTGATGCCACGTCATCTTATCGCCCGGTCGTGATGAATTCGACGCTCGGTAAGGTGCTGGTGGTTTCCTCTCTCTATTTTTTCTCGCGGTGCTGTGTGTCAGTTTTTCTCCATTTCATTTAGGTGTAGTGCCTCCAATCGTTTACTTTTCAAATTTGATTTTTTTGTTATCTTTATTTTTTGTGATTTTTCGCTCATTGGTACCGTCACACCTTCTTCTAGTACGCACCTTTGTTATTTTTCGCAAATGTCACGTTCCCGAGCTTTGGGACGCGTTTGTGTTCGGCTTGGTGCCAAAGAATCGGTCAGCTCAACACCACCTGTGTGCGACCTGGATATTTCTGTTTTGTTTGAGGTAGCGTGATGCAGTTTGTCTAATTTTGTGTTTAATTTTCATTTTGCTATCTTTTTTTGGTCGAGTTACAAGAAAATTTCTCAATAGTGCCTCTGCCTGTTTACCTTTTTTCTTGCTCTTTCTCGTCCAGGAAAATTATTTTTGTACTCTTATCTTTGTCCGGGTTTCGGCTTATTACTATCGTTCCTCATCCCTTTAATGCGCACAGTTGTTATTTTTTCGAAAATTCGTTTTGTTCCTATTGCTAAGGCAACTTTTCTTCTCTATCCGTTTGCCAATGCCAGGGTTTTTTGGGAGCGCGCGCCCTGAAGGGTGCAACATGGTTTTTTGTTTTTTTTTGTTTTCTTTCTCATTTTTCCCTTTAGTTGGTTTTGGGAATAGAGGCGTGTTCCTGAGGCGCCTCTTGGTGCCAAAGTTTCGCGCCTGCTCGGGGGGGCCTTTCTGGCCACACGAGGTGGACATCTTTGTGTCCGCCCCTCCGGCAGCTGCGTGCTGTGGCCTGTTGTGTGTGAATGGGAGCGTGTTTTGGTTATTTTTCTTTTGTGTGTTTTTCCTTTCTCTCTCTTTTTTTCTTTTCTTTCCTCTTTCTCTTTCTTATTTAATCTTTATTACTAATTTTCCTTTTTTCTTATTTTCATTCTGTATATGTATTTATAAGGGTCCCTTGATTTTCCTTTTTTTTTAACGCTGTAAATATAATTTTTCCTTTACTCACTGCAGGGAAGGGATTTCATTCGCATCGTTATATTCTGCTGCACTGCTTCTCTTTTTGCTTTATTTTCGTGTCAGGACTGTTTTATTCCCTTGCCCTTCCCTGTTCCTTATCCCATCCATCGGTTTAATCGTATCATGCTTTATTTTGCATTTCGTTTTCTGTATATTTTTTGGCCTTGTTTTTCCTTCTTTTACATCATCTAATTGTAAACCCCGCACCTCCACCACGATGTTACGGCTATAATCTTTATAGCCGGGGTGTTCTAGTTGGTTCAACAGGCCAGCGGCGAGAGGTTCGATCGGCGAGCGGGAATCAGCGTCCAGCGGGGCACAACACTCTCAACCTCTTCTTCTTTTGTTCTCCGGCCTTGCCCTTCCTGCGTTTCTCCAATCCCGTAACAATATTTTTTTTCTTGCTAGACATCAATGGGAAGGGTGGTCATTTCACCTTTTCCTGTTACTTTCCACTGTTCTGCTTCTGTTTCTGCTCTCTCATTTCAGATCGCCTGCATCGTCCTGCCCTTCTCAGTTCATTCTCGGTCATTCTCTCGACCAACGGATTAGTCACATCCTGCACATTTTTTTTCATTTCCTGCGTTTTGCTTTTTACTTTTATTTTATGGGCACCCTCATATCAAAATAAAATGTCATCAATAAACCAGCTCACGCGGGGATATTTTGATTTATTTGTTTCCTTTCTGATACAGAAAGAAGAGCAAGAGCAAAAGGCGGAACGCCTGACGATGGCTCTTGCCCCGCATACAGTTTGGCACAAACAGTCATTTAACATTGTTTTACACGAAAAGTTCCACACCAAGGTCTTCGGGGGGAAATAAGAAGTCACAGCACTGAGGGAAAAAAAGGGTAAATAAATTATGCTAGAAAAAAAAACGCGTATGTAGCAAACAATAGACCGTACATGCCAACACAGAATACTTAGTGCAAAGAAGCACAAGCAAGTACACAATTCTGAAACATGGTTGTTGCAAGTTTAGCAACATGATAGCAAAATCATAATAGCAACACAACAGCCAGCAAGGTTCAAAACGATAATGCACTCCCAGAAAATAAAACTATGGACAGAAACATCGCAGATTAATTGAATTCTAAGTTATTTTCGAGCAGCAGAGCTTTAACCGTGTTCTTAGAGACATTAGCACTCAGATCTGTTAATTCTTGTATTTTGTTCGGAAGGTTAGCTGTTTGATATTCAATAAGTTGTCGCCCGTAATTCGTCCTTACTTTGGGTGGCCGTAATGTTTCCCTACGAAGTGAGTATGCAGGAGCTGCACTAGTTTCGTACATTGTAAAGCTTCGCTTTCTTTATGTACTGAAATAATTTGAAATAATAAACTTGATTGGCCTTTAACATCTTATATTTCAGAAAAAGCGGTCTTGTACGCAGTAATTCCGGTGGGCCGTGATATTGCTCAAACATTCTTAACACTTTTTTTTGCAGGCTAATTAATCTTGTGTAGTTGTGACTTGTAGTGGTACCCCAGACTAAAGCACAGTAGGAAAGCTTGGAATAAAAGAGTGAGTAACAAAGAACAGTCCGTAACCATTGAGGGATGAGTGGGCAAATCTTAGAGGCAACCAGCTGTTTTACTAAGGTCAGCTATGAGGCTGTTGACATGAGAATTCCATGATAAGCTTTCCTCAAACCACACACCTAAAAATTTCTGGGCTTTGACTTGAGCTATTCCTTTACCATCAAACAAAATATCTATGGCAGAATTCCTAGGCTTGTTTAGTGGTGCAAACAATATGTATTTGGTTCTCTCAATGTTCAAGCATAATTTATTTGTGCTTAACCAAGTAGACAAGTGGAGCAAATAGTTATTGACAGCATGTTCAATTTCCGGGAGCGACTGGCTCGAGAAAAAGACGTTGGTATCATCTGCATACATGATTAGTTTTGGGGTATAAGGGATAGAGCATAAATCATTTATGTATGTTATGAACAGCAAGGGCCCGAGAATAGATCCCTGTGGAACGCCTCTTTTAACTGGCAGAACTGGAGATGTATATTTATTAAAACTGACATATTGATAGCGGTTTGAGAGATAGCTTTTTATTAATTCTAGTGGTATTCCGCGGATCCCATACCTGTTCAGTTTAACTAGGAGGACATCGTGACACACAGAATCAAATGCTTTGCGTAGATCTAGAAATAATCCAAGCGTATATTGCCTTTGTTCAAAATTTGTTATTATCTCATTCTTTATGTTAAGCAGGGCTGATTCTGTAGATTTGTTTCTTTGAAATCTGTACTGCATATGACTGATTACATGATATTTATCGAAAAGTTTTGTATCCTGACGTTGATTGTATTTTCAAAAAGTTTAGACAAAACGTTTAAACCCTATGTTTAAAAATGTTAAGTTAAAAAAGTTTTAAGTTAAAAGTTTAAACCCTATGTGCTCGTTGCGCCCTTAGGACACCCATTCAGTTACCGTGGTCACATTTTATTTTCTCGATTGGCTTTTTCCACGAAATTAGTTTTTTTTTTTTGCCAGATGGGCCCTGTTCGTTTATTTTCGATTGGTTTAAGCCTGATTGATGGTTCACAGCAGGTGCAGGCTATTTCTATTCCGCTTTATTTTTGGCCTTTACTTTCGATTTGAGCATGGAATGAGACTCCGATTGGGGCAGTACGCTCTGAGCCGCTCGGAGCGAATGTGTGCGGGAGCGGGAGCTCCGACGTGCCTGTCGGAGCTCCCGCTGGCCCGAGCTGAACTGCGACCTCCCCCCCCGAGCCCCACCCATCTGGCCCCTGCTGGGGTTTCGGGGCTGCATTTTGCAGCCCTAACTCCATCGACGTCCCTCCCATCGAGGTCCTTCACGACTGCGAGCGGTTTTTTAACCGCTTTTTGCGGTTTTTACCGCAATTTTGCGGTTTTCTACTCAACCGTGGTCGTTCTTCACCGCGGCCGTGAAGGAGGAAGAAGTCATTCCACCGGATTCTTCGAGGCTTCCAGTGAACGGAAGACCAGCGACCTCCTGTGCGAGGACAATAGCTGCCGTAGAAGCCGTTCTACGGTCACCGACAGCGTTCTTGTGTCCTTCTTCGCCGGAGTCCTGCTGTTCGCTCTCCTCCCCGTTGGTGCTGCTGTTCCACGGCCTGCCTCTGCGTCTTCTGGCCTGTCTTCAAATTTTCGTGAGGCCGTTCCGTGAGTGGAGGATTTGGCCTCGTCTTCCCCCTTTGGATGTAGGTTCGAAGGCTCTGTAGGTTTTCCGCCATGGCTATGTCTTGGTTGCCCGGACGGCGCCGGGCCGAGGGCCGTGCCGGATGGCTCGGGTGCCTCTCCCGAGGAACCTGCGGGCGCGGGAGCCAGGCTCGACCTGGCATTCACCGCGATGCCTGACTTTGCGGTCGCCACAGCTTTTCAGGAGCGCCTCACGGCGTTCCTGAGCTCTGACAAGAACAAAGTCCCGGTTCACGCTCGGACGAACATCTCTCAGATGTTCGGAGAGCTGGCGCTTCGCTGCACCGAATACTGGGCGCTGGCTTCCGATGCCAGGGGCCGGGCGGAGGTCCTCCGCATCATGTGGAGTGCAGAGCGCCGCGACGCTGAGGAGGCCAGGTCCCGGGCGTCGATGGCGCAGACCAGGTTGCGTGGTCGGCGCAGCGGGGGACAGGACATCATCCGAGCACACCGGCCCGTCGCCTCGACGGCGACCGCGGAGTCTTCCCCATCGCCATCCACAGTCACCAACCAGAGACCGCAATCTGTGAGCCACGTCGCTTTTCTTACAGCCATAACACCTGCAACAACATCGGCTCAGCTGACACAAACCATCAAGTCTAACATCATCCCTGAGGACGAGGGCATAGATAGGCCCCGTTCAGTTCAAACAGTGAACGGCGTGACGGTCATTGCAAAAAACGGCGACACGTTACAGAATTTAACAACAGCGTTTAGGAATAACGCGGTCACCAACAATGCCATGGCGGTACGGGCGGCGGAGGGCCGTCGGCCCCACATTCGCGTGTGGGGCGTTGATCCCGTCGTCGCTGACGATGCCGTCGTGGCGCAGATAGCGGCTGAAAACAGGGACCTTGGCATTGACGCATCAACGATGATGCTAAGGCGCTACACGTTCCGGGCCAGGAACGGCACAAAGACAGACGTGCTGTCTGTAACTCCGGAAACATTCACGAAAATCACAGCTAGAGGGCGACTGACCATAGGTTGGTCCTCGGCCCAAGTCGAGGAGGATCTGCACGTGCCCCTCTGCACCTTTTGCGCATAGAACGGGCACTCCCCGCCGAAACTGCCGCCTCGCGTCGGACGCGACGAGGGCGGTGTGCACGCACTGCGTTGGCGCACACACGTTGTATCGGCGTGTGCCGCCTCTGGTGGCGCTACCGGCGTGGCTTGCGCCGTGTGCAGGCGTGCGATGAGAGGGTCCTCAAAACGCCGGGGCAAAGGAGTGCCCCATCCTTGTCGAGAGGATAGCAAGGATGCGGCTTCAGACTGATTACGACACAAATTGAACATTCCCACGTACTTTTCGCGGGGCGGAGGACCGTGCATTTCCCAACGAAAGTACTGGAATTTACGCTTGATACCCAGCGTTCACAACAATCCCAACACTTTTCCTCCGCCGAAGCCTCTCACCACTACGGGACATGGCAGATTTCCCTCGTACTTCCATCGGTTCGGCTTGGCATCATCGTCGGCGTGTCCCTGCGGTCACCCCAGCGGTGACGTTTCTCATTACTTATCGACGCAATGTCCCATTACACCTAATATTGTCACCCGTTTACCACTTCACAACACGCATGCGAGTAGCACTGCGGCGTGGCGGTCATTGCTGGATGACCGCAACAGCGTCCCTTTGTTGCAGCGCATTGTCTCGATGGTAAGTCAGTCGCTCCCAAATTACACACTTCATCATTAAAACCAGTACACATTTCCCCAACACACGCATGAACAAGAAGACTGTGTACAGCCTCATCAGGGGGACATTTGGCCCAATTATGGGTGGGTGCAACTGTGTCCTCCCTTCCTGTGGCGGCAAGTAGCAGTCGCCTGCCACAACTATACAATACACTTTCCTATTGCACGCCCTTTTGCTCCCTACTTATATTTCTATTTTCCTATTACTTTTCTTCCTGGCCTTCATTCTTTCACTCTTTCACCAACTCGATGCAGGAAAGGCACATCAACATACAACATATGCGAATTGGCATACCTTTCTTCGCTGCTACTCTCCTCACTCTCCTCTCTGCTTTTTCTCTTCACAAATTTCCTATTTCTACCTCATCTCCAAGACGTTCCAGCCGACTCCTGTCGCTGTCTCTGCTTTGTCATCAATTCTATTCCCCATTTCCTGTCTACAACTTTACTTGTGCCTTTCGTCACAAATCATGTTGCGTTTTTCATATCGGGTATAACAAACACCATTTCCTTTTCTTTCAGAAACAGCACCTTCACTGATATTCGTACCTTGAATCATCAATAAAACAAGCTCACTGATGAATCATCATCCCTGTGTGCTTGTTGAGTCCTTAGGACACAATGTCAGTGTGCCCAATTTTATTTGTCCCATTGGCTTTTTCAACTAAATTTGAATTTTGGCCACATGGGCCCTGTTCTCTTATTTTGATTGGTATAAGCCTGCTGATGCTCGGCAGGTGTAGGCTATTTCTCGTTACGCTATATTTTTGCTTTTGTTTTTCCGTTTTTAGCATGGAATGAGACTCCGATTGGGGCAGTACGTGGACCCTGGAGCATATTCCCCGAACATATTTCGAGGCGTCATCTCCCGCACCGCCCGGTACCAGGCGCTCGCCTCGGAAGCGCGGGGCCGCGCCGAGGTCTGCGCGCCATGTGGGCAACGGAGAGGCGAGAGTCCGCCGACGCTCGGGAGCGTGCCTTTTCTGCCGAGGCGCGCCTCTACGTCGGCGGACCACCCGCAGCGCGGCCGACATTTTCGGACCTACTCAGGGGCTCCCGCGGGTCCTTCAGCACTCGGTCGGGTCCTGTGGCCGGGAGCCACGACTCCGGCGGCCACCTGCGCCGGCTGATCGGCAAATGGCCAAACACGTCGCCTTCTTAACTGCGACCACACCCGAAACCACCACATCGGCCGCGATAATTCAAACAATCAAGTCCAACATCGTCCCGGAGGAAGCGAGAATAGGTCCCGCTACACTGTGGACCACGGCCGCCGGGGTCACGGTGCTCGCGCGGGACCGCGACACTTAACCACCCTCTGTGGGGCCGTCACGCGCCCCGTCACGCGCCATCACGCGCGCAGCGGTTATCAATGTTAACATTCTGACCGCCAGACAACCGACCGGTGCTACTCCTACCGCGCTCGCGACGGCACAAAGCCGCACATCATTTCGATGCCCGCTGAGGCTGGCCCGTCTGCGCTCCCGCACAGAGAATATGGCGCCGCCTAGTCGCGCGACTTTCGGAGGAGACACGGGAGGAGCCGGTTCTTTCCTCCCTATAATTTCGTTCCGTGCGCCGTGTCACGTTTCGCAACGCGGGCACCGCACCGTCACGTTGCATTTTCATTCCATTACACTATCATGCATACCCCGAGCCATTCTTTCATTCCAACGCTCTTTAGTCAACACCAGGCGTCCGAACATATGCACATCTTTTTTGTGTTCCTTCCTCACGCTCGCGCCTCGCTCATCCTTCAAGCCCGGCTCTCCCCACGCGCCTCTTCTTCTCCACATACGACCTCGTGTCCGTTGCTGGCACAAAGCCTGCGCCGACTTCCGCGCCCTGGCCTGCGACGCGCAGCCGCGCGAAGGTCCTACGAGGAGGTACTGTGGGGTGCATCCCAACACTCGGTCTCCTCCGCGAGCGGCTGGAGCGGGCGGACCCGGCTCGAGGTCACGGCCCGGACCCCGGCCACCTTGCGGACGCGAAACTACGCCTTCAGAGAGTGCGACGGCGCGAAGACTCACGTGTTGCCTCTTGCGCCCGATGCGTTTTAGCGCTTGTTATCGCGAGGCCACCTGACGATAGGCTGGTCTTCGGCCTCGGTCTGAAGACATCCACGATCATACCAAGTGTGTCAAGTGATCGAGCAAGCAGCGGTACAGAAATGCTTACGCACTCGCGTCGTCACGCTGGCAGCGCATGAGTGCACTCTCCGGCTCTCAGGGCATACGGAAAAATACTGCAAGTGTACTTAATGATTTTTTTGGCGCAGGGTGACCAGGCTGTCAGGTATTGTGATGCGTCAACGAAGCATGCCAAATGTGAGCATCCCTTCATTAGGCTGGATGCCTCTCATCTCTACCCCATTTCAGCAGCTCAGGGTGGCGGTCGGTCGACATTATCGGGCCTTCCTTTATCCCCATCCTCTCTCGCAGGACGATATGGTGCATCTCCAGTGCACAGCCAGGGGAACCCGAATGTGCCTACCGGCCGAGGAATTCGGCAATCGACACTGCTACCTCGAAAACACCGCCAACAAGGTAGGCATGCACTCGGCTGTCCTTGCTAATAGCAAATGCGGCAGTCTCAAGTGCGAATTTCTTTGTATACCTTTGCCTCAAACAATACTTGTTCACCGCGCTTGTGGCATGCTTTGGAGACGCGATTTAGCTCGTGTTGTGCAGGAAGCCCTAGAGCGTTTCATTATGAGTCGGCAGGAATTCTTGCTCTCTCAGTGATCAAATGTTTTGGTAATGTTAATTGTAGGGATAAATTTCAAGCAAGGAATCAACAATCAATCTTCCCAGGCTGCAGTATGTTCTAAATGAAAAAAGGAGCAGACTTGCAACTACCGTGGCATAACGAAAAAGATTTCAGCTCATTTTAGGCGACCTTTAAATGCCTGACGTTTACGCATAAGGAACCTAATACAGAATTTGTACAGTTTTTGGAGATAAAAATGTTGCTCTCTGAAAAGCATTTTTGTTGGACATGTCATCCCAGGGCTGCGAATGATTCGTCAGGACGCAGCCTCCCGGCCCAGAGGAAATCTCGAGAATCTGGAGCTGCCAGAAAGCGCCCGGCAAGCCACAACAAACTGTCGCGAAGCAGCGGATGAAAAAGAGGGCGCTACCGTTCTCGATGCCGATCGCGATCCAGGTTCTCCGTTCCCAGCACCGCAAGCAAGCCTGCTGGGAATAGGCGTCGCCGATCGCGCTCGATGTCCTCAAGGCGCAGCACCAGTCAAAAAAACGCGGCTACTCAAGAGCCTCGGAAAGCGCTAAGGCAGCCAAAAAGTAGCAAAGGAAGGAAGGCACCGGGGAGAGCGATTCCCCGCGTTCAATGTCCCCGGTGCCGGTGGCAAAATGCTACCCAGGTTGGCCTGCCCTAGACGGGCAGTCGCATATGCCCGTCTTCCTTGGCACGTAGGATCTTTGGCAAAGTCTGATAGGCAGAAACTCAATTGGACAAACCATCATCCACAGCGACCATCAGCCGCTCAAGTATCCTTTCAACAGCCGCGCGTTGCATTGGAGACCCGTTCTCCAAGAGTAATGAGCCGAATACAGTGACAAGCTGAGGAATTAGAAGCTGAGGAATCCGAATACACTTCGACTCAGCGGGCCCATCCACGTGGGGGAGCTAAAAAGGTACTTCCAAAGGGAAGTCGAACTGCCGAGGGAAAATCCGACCACGCGAAATGGCGGGGAAAGAGCGCAGCTAGCACGGGGGCCCGCGCGAGACCGCCCGGTCGACCATCTGCGGCAAAGGGATCGTGGGCACTGGCCAAGGAGACGGCAGAACCAGCCGGCGCTGCGGACCCACACAGCACCACGGCCGCGGCAACACGGAGGCCCCAGTGCAGCAGGGCAGCAGCCGGCGCCGCGGCCCCGCGCAGGACCACGGCCACGGCAGCACGGAGGCCCCAGTGCAGCAGGGCAGCAGCCGGCGCCGCTGCCCCACGCAGGACCACGGCCGCGGCAGCACGGAGGCCGCGGACCAGCGGGGCAGCACGCTGGCTGGCCGCAACGGCCTAACCCCCGCCGCAGCCTACGGTGGCCGCGCCCGCATCTCTCCCCCAGAATCCGGCGGCCGAGCGCCGAGTCCCAGCTCCGGCCGGAGCAGCCGGACCCTGTCGTCAGTCCGTCTCCACGTGGACACATCCGGCCGCCGAGGCGCCACCACGCTCCTGAGGGAATGTGGCGCGGTGGGACCGGCAGCTGCAAGTGGAGGCGGGCCTGGCGCTGGCGCGAGTGCCCGCGATATTTCGCAGGTGCACCCCTCGGACCACCTGGCGGCACACCCGGCCGCCGGGACGCCACCAGACCCGGTGGCCACGTACTGCCCAGAGTGCGGATGCCTGGAGGCGACCCAGAGCGCCCTCATCGCCTCCCGCTACCACCGGCCGCACCAGGGAAGAGGCGACCTAGACGCCGAAGTGGTGCGCGCACGGATGGCTCGGGACCCCGTGTTCGCGGCCAGGGTGCTTCGGGTGGAGAGCGTCCCATCTGCCCCGGAGCCCCGAGCCGTGGTCGCACAGCCCGCGCCGGGAAACGAGCCTCCACCCGCGCCACCCTTCCCCGGAGCACCACCCCTACAGGACGACGACATAGGGGTCATGGTGGTCGACGCAGATAATAAATAAATAAATAAAAATATTTTTGATTTATTTGAAAAATTACATTGTACAAATACGAGCCTTCATAAAGCCAACAATGTGCTTGTGGGGTGGTGGTGGTGAAAAACATGTATAATGCAATAAATATTTACAGAGAGGTGATTGGGGTAGGCCCTATTGGCCCTTTCCCCTAACAATACTAGGTGGAGCCCCTATTCCGGGGCCCCATTGGCAAGCAACGCCGCCCGCGTCCGGTGAACCAAGGCCTTTTGGGTCTTTAGGTCCTGACAGCCGAGCAGGGCCGCCTCCCAGTCCTCTCTGGTGGGTTTGGGGTTGGGGGGGATAGATGGGTTTGATTGACACGCCCAAACCATGTGGAAGGTGTCAGCCACCTCCCCACAGAACTGGCACATGCCATCAAAGGATGCGTTGAAATGTTTAAGTACCGCCGGGCACAGTACAGTGTTAGTAAGAATTTTGATGAGGAGGCGCTCGTCAGCGTGACCCAGTCCCTTACAAGGGGCCGGGTAGCGCCGGTGCTCCTCCTTGTAGTAATCGGTGATGTGTTTGAATGTAAGGGCCAGATTGTCTGATTGCGAGTAGGCGCCCAAGGACAGGGAGATAGCCCGGGGAGAGAGTGCGCGGGCGGCCTGATCGGCCTGTTCGTTTCCCTGGAGTCCCTGGTGACCGGGGGCCCAAATCAGGTTGCGTGGAGTTGGATCTTCGCATCGGCAGCTATATTCCAATATGCGCCAGGCAAGCGGGGGAGTCCAGCCCAACTCGTAGTTCCGACAGGCCCCTCGCGAGTCGGTGATGTGTTTCGACTTGGGAGTAGTGAGAGCAAGAGTAATGGCAATCTCCTCCGCGTGTGTTGCGCTGTAGGCTTTGAAAGTGAGCCCGTTGACTGTGTTTGTGTTGTGTACGACTGCGGCCGTGTACCACACCCCGTGGTGTGGGCCGGCAACGTCCACGTAATACACATGTTGTTGGTTACCATAGTATCACGCCAACGCTTCCGCGCGCGCCTGGCGACGACCGCTATGGTCTTCTCTGGACATGTTGCGGGGAAGGGGTCGGACCCGGAGGGCGCGTCTCCAGGGTTCTGGCACTCTCTCCCTTTCCTCAATATGGTAGTCATGTTTGATTTGTAGCCGGTCCAAGATGCGGCGACCGGACGTGGTCTGTGCAAGACGCGTGTATTGGTTAACTAAGTGGGCTTCTCGAAGCTCCCGAAATGTGTTTACCACGCCCAAGGCCAGAAGTCGCTGGTTGGACGTGGTGACCGGGAGGTCGAGAGCCCGCTTGATGACTTTCCGGTGGATGACCTCCAGTTGGTCATCATCATGTTTGCGCAGGTGCAAGTAGGGGGTTGAGTAGATGATTCTACTCGTTACGAAAGCATGGGCAAGCCGCAGTGCACCCTTGCTTCGTAATCCGCCCCGCTTGTTGGAGACCCGGCGGACCATGCGGCCCACCTGGTCTCCCACCGTGCGAAGTTTGGCTAGGGTGGTGTCGACTCTGCGTTGGTGGTGTATGAAGAGACCAAGGACGCGGATCTCCTTGGACTCCCGGATCGGTCCCGAGGGGAGACTGATGCAAAGCGGTGTTGTGTCCCGAGGGGAGGGACGTATGTGCACAAATTCTGATTTAGATGGGGCGCACTGGAGTCCGCAGTAGGCCGCGTAGTCGTCGACTAGGGTCGCCGCTGCTTGCAGGCAGGATTCCATGTGGCCCAGGTTACCTTGCGTGGCCCAGATTGTAATGTCATCCGCATAAAGAGCGTGATGGGCAGTGCTCGGCAGAATGGAGGAATCCAGAGAACAGTACAGTCAATCAATACTGCGCAAGAATCAGAATGAAACTAAGGAAAGGCAGTAAGAAAGGACGGAGGAAAAAAGGAGACGGGGGAAAAAAGGAAAAAAGAAGACAAGAAACAAAATTATACATACAAATCAAAGATAGCAGATCTCACTTCTTTCCGAGTGCTAAACATTATCTGGCAGGTCGTTCAAAACATCTGGTACATAAAAGGCACGGACACGTTCACCATATTTTGGCCGTACTCTGCGCAAGGTAAAGCGGTCGCGTGGACGTAATGCTCTGGCGGAAACATGCGGGAAGCAGAACTCATTGTTCCATATATACATAAGGATTACAGTTTCTTTGAATAATAGCCTGAACGAAGGCATGTGCGAGCATGAAAAAAGATTGGTATTATTAGTAATGTGCACACCATACGTCACAGCCCGGATTATAGATTTTAGTAAAGAATTGACTTCGTTGCGCCAAAACACTGAACAGAAATAAGAACAGATTCCATATCGCAGCACACTGTACGCCAATGCATGTGCTGTTTTCCTTATGTAAATTGGGCATAGTGCTTTAATTGAATATAGCAGGCAGGCTATTTTGCGCAGCCTTTCACAAACGTTAGCCAAATGAGTGTTCCAGGAATGGACACCGAGATAATTGACACTTGAGAGATGAAATAGGAGAGCAAGAGCAATTGTTACACAGAGGAAAATGAAGAAACACTGGAGTGATGACAGAAACAGATTTCAGCGGATCGTGAAAACAGGCTAATTTAGTTTTATTTTGGTTAATGGAAATTAAGTTTTTACGGTACCAACTGTTAACATTTACAGTGTCAGTTTGTAATTCAGCTACGGCTTGATGGTAATTAGTATGACGAGATAAGCGTGTCATCTGCGTATTAAAACGCCCGACAGTGAAACATTGCTTGACTGAGATAGTTAACGAACAAGTTGAATAAAAGGGGAGTTAAAATCGACCCCTGGGGAACTCCAGTGGTCAGCCAGCTGTCTAGGTTTGCTTTTAATATTTCCGAAAACTACTACTTGGATTCGACGAGAAAAGTTAGGAAGCGCCTTCGGAAGCCATAGCTATGAAGTTTGCGAAGTAATATTTCATGGTTTACGGAGTCAAAAGCTTTTGATACAGCTAGAAATAATGCACAAGCGAATGCACTACTTTCGAGAGTACTATTAAGGAAATCGGTTAATTCATCTAATGCTAACCTAGTGCCACGCCCGCAAGTAAATCCATATTGATTACGTGACAGTATGTTGTGCGCATCAGTGAAGCTCTGCATTACGTGAAAACTATGTTTTAAGCATGAAATGCTTCTAGCTCCCATTGTCGGCAGTGTGGTGACGTCACGCCGAGACCTAGAGCCAACATCCGGGCACTGTATTCCACTCATCCGGCCACTGAAACGAGAACATCCGGGCACCGCACGAGATTTAACGAGATTTAACCAGATTTAACGCGACTCTCTAAGCCCTCCTACAGGACCGGCCTACAAGCGCCGGTAGCTTCGCGCCGAACGGGTAGTGGCGTTCCTCCCTTCCTGTACGGTGCGGTTCGGGTGTCCACCGGGATGACAGAGAATTTACTGCGCCGTTTCCTTTCCTCAAAAAGCCTTGCGTTCAAAAGGCAAGGCATCGTGCCGAATGGGGGGTGGCGTTCCTCCCTTTGTGTACGGTTCGGTTCGGGTGTCCACCGAGATGACAGAGAATTACTGCGCCATTTCCTTTCCTCAAAAAGCGTTGCGTTCGAAAGACAAGGCATCGCGCTGAACGGGTAGTGGCGTTCCGTGGACTGCCTGGCAGCGCTACAACACGCTGTCGCGTTTCACTCCTAAAGGCGAAGCTTAAGCGTCATTAATTAGCAATTAATTAGTATTTAGCCACTAATCAGTAATTAGTCACTAATTAGAGATTTGTCTTTACTTTGTCGTCAGTTATGTGTGATGTAATCCAGTGGGGACATCACCAGTGTCACATAGGCAAAGTGGTGCGAAAAACGCTATCTCGTCCTGTCCGCGTACGCTTCTGCATCGTCCTGCATTTCATGCTTAATGCACGAAAGTATCGAAATGGGTCTGTAGTTTGTGACAACATTAACCTGTCCGCTTTTGAAAAGAGGAACTACAAGCGCTTCCTTGAGGCCGGCGGTATTACTTGTGTGGCTATAATGTTATTTATAATTGCTAAAAGAATATTCTTCAGGGCCTCGAAATTTCTGCGAAGGACGTCCACAGACACACCATCTAATCTAACCGACTTGCGCTGTTTGAAGTTGAATAAGATATGACGAATATCATCTTCAGTACACTCAGGCAGGAAGGCGCAGGCTCAACCACTGATTGTGGCATACAATAACTAGCCATATTACCGGACCAGCTTGCTGCAGTAGACGAGAAAAAGGAATTAAATTGGTCTGCTAACGTTATAGATGGTGGACCGAAATTCTTAGCAATAGTTTGGGATGCGCCTTCCCGGGGACGACCCCTTAATTCGTTAAACACAGACCATGCCTTGGACAGGTTATTTCTAAATTCAGAAAATTTACCTTGGAAGTGCTTTCGCCTGCCACCTCTAAGCACAGCAGTGACTTTATTGCGAGCCATCTTATAAGCTTCACGAAGATGCTAATTATTAGGGGAGCGACGACAACGCGCCCAGGCCAGTTCTTTTTCAGCTATCGCGATTAGAGCATTTCCATTTATCCACAGGCATCCCTGCTTTCGTTGCTTTAAGACGACTACGTTTTTGCAAGACTGCACTGTCAGCTTATCATCATCATCATCAGCCTGACTACACCCACTGCAGGGCAAAGGCCTCTCCCATGTCTCTCCAGTTAACCCTGTCCTTTGTCAGTTGCCGCCACTGTATCCCCGCAAACTTCTTAATCTCATCCGCCCACCTAACTTTCTGCCGTCCCCTGCTACGTTTGCTTTCTCTTGGAATCCACTCCGTTACCCTTAAAGGGGTGGAGACACCGAATTTGTGGTTCGCGCGTTCTTAGTTTCAAACGTTTCTTATGGCTCCAGGAAGCATGATACCCACTCAAAGATTCATATATTCACAGTGAATAATTTATTATAGCATTTCTAGGTGAACGATTTTCGGTTTCGGTTTCGGAACGCCGAGTTGTACAGTGACGTCACAGAGGGGGAAGATCAACTGCTTCGCTTGGTCACGTGGGCCCACAAATGTTGTGACGCACCTACTGCTGCATCGTCTGCTTTCTCACACACGTGCTGACCAGCGCATGAAAACAAACAACTGCATGTCTAGTCCCAGCAGCTCGGATTCTGACAGATCTGATTCCAATGAGTGAGGACATCGACTTTTTGTTTGTTCGCACGCTAATATCGCCTTCGCGGGTTCGCGTGAGGATGCGAAACACTTTGCAAAATACCAGTAAGCATCGCTGCGCCGCTCTACCCAAGCTGCGCCCACAACCGGTGTCACACTTCGCTGCCGTGCAGCAGTACCTGAGCGGTGCTTGGGATGGTGTACAATTATCGCAAGAAAAGACAAGATCGCCTTGTTATCAGAACTGCCAGCTATACTCGAGCAGCGACGAAGCATGTCTGCTTATGTTGGGAGCTTTCGGCAACGGCACCGCTCGCGGGCGCTCCGGGCGACGAGCTCTGCTGCTGCCTGGCTGCCGTGGTCGTCGCTAGGCCTATAGCCTGTTTAGCAAGCGGCCTGCGCTTCAGAAGTCGCCTGCGCTATAATAAAAGGCCTACTTTTCACAAATAGCTGTAGTGTTAACAGAATCATCTCACAATAAAATAATAATATGGTCAATCTCCTCGACGCCTTCGGCAGCGGAGCTAGCGGGCGCCAGGCGAGCCGGACCCCAACGTCGCGCCAGCGGCAGCTGCTAGGCGCGGTTGTGGCAAGAAATTTGCTCATATCACAGTTGTTACCTCTACCAGCAGCTCAGTATTGGTCAGCGATCCTCAAAAATGACACTTATTTCACATTTCTTGTCCCATGGTTTATTATTTACGTCAAGAACACTCTTTAGCTCGCTTTTATGACGTCGGCAGACGGTATCAAGGCTGACCTACCGGACGGCAGACTCTGCGTACTTCACGTCCGCACAAGAAAATACAAAACAGCCATGCTACCAGAAAGGATGCTTTCTAGATTCGAGATACGACAGCATTACTGTGCTAAAAGTGGATCTTTCGGCAGCGACACTGCCTGCGGCAACGCCGGCCGACGACCTGCGCGCTGGTCCCAGACTGCCCTAGTCGTCGCTAGGCCTAGCTGCTTTCGCATCGACTCCGCAGCTGAGGGCGCTTCGGGACTGGCCAGCGCTCAGAAACGTGCTCCGCTCGGCACCCCTTTACTGTGAACTAGTCCCATAATAAAATATATGTTCGATTTCCACGACGCCTTCAGCAACAGAGCTAGCAGACGGCAGGCGAACCGCACCAGGTAGCAGCAGCACAAAACCGGCTATGGGATGAAATTTGCTTGCATCGCAGTCATCACTTCTACCAGGAACTCGGTATTTGCCAACGATGGTCAGAAACGATGCATTTTTGATATTCATATATCCCAGGGTTTGCCATGAACGTGAACAAACAATACTGTCGCGTTCTTCAGATGCCGGCGTTCGGCACGAAGACTGGCGCAGGCCGCCCGGCTCCAAGGAGTGCGCCCTATGTCATCATGACGCTGCCGCTTCCCGTCGTTGTTGTTGCCGCGAGCGGCCCGCCGTTGACATCTAGCAGGCCAGACGCAGGCAACGAGCTGCAATCGGACGTTGCGACGCTGTTCGCAACGGCGCGCCGCAAACCGAGCGAGTGGCGGTTAGCAGCAAACGCGGCTCGCTGGTGCGTCGACTGCGCTCACGCGGCAGTGCCCCGGTCATCGTA
The DNA here is from genome assembly GCF_055824585.1 of Amblyomma mixtum. Taxonomy (NCBI): domain Eukaryota; kingdom Metazoa; phylum Arthropoda; class Arachnida; order Ixodida; family Ixodidae; genus Amblyomma; species Amblyomma mixtum. The sequence goes on from NC_143012.1 coordinate 90,109,419, forward strand.
CGTCACTGTATTTTGGTATGACGTCACTAAAACTTTAATTTTTCTACACCCCTTGTGACGTCATGGTTGATGGCGCTAGCGATGGGTCTAGATCCTGAGAGTGAGCATTTAGGTAATCTTTGGAACCGAATTAAAATATTTTTTAAACGTTTGTTGCGTCCAACACCTGGCTTGAGTGCCCTTGCATACATAGGAATCTCATAGCAGGCTTTTCATAGTTTCAAAATTTGGTGTCCCCACCCCTTTAAGGACCAGCGGTTATCTTGCCTTCGCATTACATGCCTTGCCCAAGCCCATTTCTTCCTCTTGATTTCAGCTAAGATGTCATTAACCCGCGTTTGCTCCCTCACCCACTCCGCTTATAAACGGTAATAAAAGGTTCATACAGGTGACTGGCAGGAACTTTTGAAAGGAAAGGTTTCCAATCATATCGTTGCAATAACAAGTCCAACAAGTCCAAATCTCCTGGGAGATCTTCAGTCTACCGTGCGCTGAACTCAGGGGACGGTCAGTCTTTAGGGAAGAGGAGTGTGGGTATTTCGGAACGCGGTATCCTTCCCTGGCAAGCGAGGCGCGCCGTGGAGACGGGGGAAAGCGGACACTTTCCTCACGGGTGAGCAACCAGATGGTCCGCTCGAGAGCGCTGCGCTGCCCTCTTCCACAAACTGGCCGCAAGCGCGCACCGCCAGGCGCCGCCGAAGTGGTCGCTGATTGGCCGAAAGTGACAACGGGTTAGTGCGCTGAGATCGGCGGGGAACGGCTGCGGCCGGAGAGCCGCGACTGCGAGAGGTCGTCAGGTGAATACCTTCCATTTTTCCCTCTTTGTTGGTCATCTTGCCCCGTCAGCCGCACGACCAAGCCAGACGGCATGGGTCGAAGATCATGCATCCAGCAGCCAGCGATTTGGGAGAACCCAATAAATGTTTGGCTCCAGGCAAATCGTCCTGTTCTGAGTTGTGCCCTCATTCGTATTTCCGCTGCGCCGCCGTGAGAACGACCACGCGTGGTTTGAGATACCCGGAGCTCGGAGTTCATGGTCTAGACCTCAAATGATGCTCGACGACCTGGTAAGAGCCCCCACAAGTGGCAGCTGAAGGCGCACGCCGGTGCTGCCAAGGAAGTCAAGAACAAAGAGCAGAAGAAGCTAGCCACATTTGTCGCCACCCGAAGTGGCAGAGGGCTTAAACCTGAGGGCGTAGGCCGGAGCTGCCAAGGAAGCTAAGGAGAAAGGGTAGACGCTAACCACACTTGTCGCCACCCGAACTGGAAGCTGAGGGCGCAGGCCGGTGCGGCCAAAGAAGCCAAGGACAAAGGGTAAAAGAAGCCAGCCGAACTTGTTGCCACCAAAAGTGACAGTTGAAGGTGTAAGCATGAGGGTGGAAGCCGGTGCTGCCAAGGAAACCCAGGACAAAGAGTAGAAGAAGCAGCGGCCGCATTTGTTGCCGCCCGAAGGGGCAGCTTAAGGTGTAATCCTGAGGAAGGAGGACGGTGCGGCCAAGGCAGAACGCTCTATGTAAGTACTGCGCAGGCGAGACGCTACAGGTAGGTGGTGTGGTGGTGTGACACTTTTTATTAACAGCCTTTATGTTAGGCGTTCAATAGGTCCTGGGCCAAGGTGACGAGGGCGCGTTGCAGGTTCAGGTCCCGGGAGGCAAGCCAGATGGGCCACGGTGGGAGTGGCGGGAAAGGATAGGCGGGAGACTGGAAGGCTACGTGGCGCTGTGTAAGGCAGTGTTCTATGTCTGCATATGTGTGTGGACAGTTTGGGCACTGAGGTGTGGAAGTGTGCCGGTACAGATAAAGTTTGGCTGGTGTACGTAGAAGATTAAACTGTATTCGGCGAAGAATGCGAGCTTCACGGATCGATAAGGATGGGTGCGGTGGTGGTCAATGAGCTAAGTCTAATTTTTGCTGCGTGTAGTATTCGTCGACAATGTGTCTGTAAGCCCTCACCGCCTGCTCCGTCGGCGGGCTCGTCCATGGGATCCCCGCGCCCGGTGTACAGCTTCGCAGGCAAGTTGGTGAGCCAGCTCATTGCCGGGGATGCCCATGTAACCAGGGATCCACCGAAGGGTCACCGTTCGTGGGCTGAATGCTATGAGGGTGGTATCTAAGGCCGATCGCGTAGGGAAAGGGAGGGCTCTTTCATGGAAGGCACGCAGAGCTGCCTGCGAGTCTGTATTGGGTGGCGGGGGGTAGGGTGGCCAAGTATGTGGTGGCATCGGCGATCCCGTGTATTTGTAGGGCGAGCGCGGAGGGTGGGGAGGTGTATGGACCGGTTGTGTAAGTGCTGGTTGTAGAGAGGCAAGGGCGGAGGAAGAAGGCCGCTGTGGAGCCCGCGGTTTTCGTGAGACAGGCGTCTGTGTAGGCCACCGCCGCAGCGTCCAAGGGTGGCTTGTGGTTGTGGAGGATCCGCTGGGCAGAGGAAAAGAATATGGTCGAGAGTGGCTTTGGGGTGGTGGCAGAGGGTACAGGAAGGGTTTGTGTGGACTTGGTGATGTCGCGAGCGTATATAAGGGGAGGGCAAAGTGCGTGTTTGGAGCCGCCTCCAAAATGTCTGATGGTAATTGTCCAAGGAGGGATGAGGTGGGGAGTAGAGCCGACGCTCGGCTTTGCAGGCCTGCGTCATTTCACTGAATGAGTGCATGCGCTCCCGCGAGAACCCAAGGTCGGAGGCCACAGGTGCCCGGTTGAGAGAAGCTCGGGCTAAAAGCGTTGGCGGCCTCGTTTCCGGGATTCCCGGAGTGGGCAGGCACCCATATCAGCTCCACGTGGCGGGGTGGGTGCGCGGCGAGGAAGTCCAGTATGCGAAATGCAGGGACGTGAACTCTCCCGCGAGCAAAATTTAGTATGGCAGTTTTAGAATCTGACAGTATATATCGAGCCTCCGTGCGTGTGATGGTCAGGGCAATGGCGGGCTCTTCGGCCTCCTCGGAAGTGGCAGCGGGAGATATGTGAAGGGTGGCAATCGGTTGGAGGGAGGGGATTGTGATGGCTACAACCGCGTCTTCTCCTGTGCATGCAGCATCCACCCAAACGGCAAACGGTTCCGTGTCATAGTGTTTGTGGAGCGCCCGAGCGCGAGCTCTGCGTCAGGGTTCGTGGTAGGTGGGGTGCATGTTTTTGGGGAGAGGTTTGATAAGTAGTTCGCGGTGAATATGGCGGGGGGCCTGGCTGTGTGGGATCCGTGGCTGGTAGGCGTATACCGAGGGTGTGTAAGATGTGTCTTCCGGTGGTGGTTCTCGCGAGACGTACGTATTGTGTCTGTCGGTGGGCCTCGATAAGCTCCCCTATCGTATTGTGTAGGCCTAGTTGAAGGAGTTTTTCGGTTGAGGTATTTAGGGGTAGGTGTAGTGCTGTCTTAAATGCTGTTCGAATCATGGCATCCAGGGTGGAGATTTCCCCGATCTGGAGTTTCAGGTAGGGGAGCGTGAAGATAAAGCGGCTGAGGACGACGGCATGAATGAGACGACATAGGTCATGCTCCTTCATGCCCAGGTGGTGTGCAGAAACGCGGTGGATTAAGTGGGATATCGACACCGTCGTCTGCTTGAGTTTCCGTATGGTGAGTGTGGTTTTCGTTGTTCTGGGTGTGGAGGCCAAGTACCCGGAGAGTTTACCTCCGGGATGGGCTGGTTTTCCAGTGTCACGGTGATGGGGGCTGTGGGGCAGTTTCGTGTTGTGGGGCGGATTATGAGGAGCTCCGACTTCTTGGGCGAGCAGGAGAGTCCGATACTCCGCGCATGTGTTTGGGTGAGGGTAGCTGCGGACTGTAGGGTGTTGTCTATGTCTCCATCACTGCCATGGGTGGTGGTCCATAGCGTGATATCATCGGCATAGAGTGTATGCCGAAGGTGAGGGATGGTTTGTAGGTTGCGGGCAAGGAGAATGAGAGAGAAATTGAAGAGGAAAGGGGAGAGGACGGACCTCTGGGGGGTTCCGACCCCACTAAGGGTGTATGGGGGGATATGTGGGGACCGAAGTGAATTTCGGCTGTGCGGTTAGTAAGGAATGTTTGAATATAGGTGTACATACGTTCACCTATGTCCAAGGGGGAGAGAGCCGCCATGATCGCTTGATGGTCCAGGAGATCAAAGGCCTTGGAGAGATTCAAGGCTAGGACAGCTTTTGCGTTACCCGGAATGAAGGGGTCGAAAATGTCCTGCTTGAGTTGGAGCATGGTGTCCTGTGCTGAAAGATGGGGATGGAAGCCCATCGTGCTGTGCGGGTAGAGGTCTTTCTCCGCCATGTGTTGGGTGAGTCGGGCGAGTGCGACGTGTTCGAAAAGCTTGCCTAGGCATAAGGTTAGTGAAATGGGACGGATATTTGAGGGTGTGAGAGGTTTGTGGGGCTTTGGTATGAATATGATTTTGGCGTGACGCCAGGATTGGGGAAGAGTACCCTCCTGCCAGCATTTCTTGAAGCATTTTTTATCGTGCTAAGAGGACACAAAGTGCAGTGTCTGCGCGCCGCTGATAAAATACTCTGCGACAGCAAAGGACAAAGAGCAGAAGAGGCTAGCCACACCAGTCGCCAACCGAAGTGGCAGCTGAAGGCATAAGCATGAGGGCGGAGGCCGGTGCTGCCATGGAAGCCAAGGACGAAGATTAGAAGGAGCTAGCCGCACTTGTCGCCACCCGAAGCGGCAGCTGAAGGCGTAAGCCTGAAAGCGCAATCCGGTGCACCCAAGGAAGCCAAGGACCAAGAGTAGAAGAAGTTTGCCGCACCTGCCACCAGAAGTGGCAGCTGGAGGCGGAAGCCTCAAGGCGGAAGCCGGTGCAGCCAAAGAAGCCAAGGACAAAGAGTAGAAGAAGCTTGCCGCATTTGTTGCCACCAGAAGTGGCAGCTGAAGGCGGCAGCCTGAGGGCAGAGGCCGGTGCGGCCAAGGAAGCCATTTACAAACAGCAGAAGAAGCGAGCCACACTCGGTTGGAGGCCGTTGGGGCCAAGGAAGCGAAGTACCAAGAGCAGAAGCTAGCCACACTTGTCGTCCATCGAAGTGGCAGTTGAAGTGTACGCCTTCACGTACGGAGGCGCCGCGGCCAAGGAAGAACGCCCTACCTAAGGACTGCGCAGGCGAGACGCTGAAGGTAAAGCTGCGCAAATTTTTGCTGTCCTATACATACGGGGGAAATCCGACTGCGGCCTTCCCGTGCCACACTCTCCCCCCCCCCCCCCCGCCCACCCCGCCAACGGATACGGAGGGGTGTAGTTTCGGCTAGTAGGCTTTGGTCCGGTGCAACGCCAGCGGTGGGGATGGGACGGCCGGGACCCATCCTCTGGGGATGCGAAACCCCACGGGAGTGGCAGCGACTCCCAGGCGACTGTGAAACCCAGTCGCGCTCGTGAGATCCGATGCCTCAGTGGAGGCAAGCCTGGGTTTATATCCAGTTCGGACTCCCGAAATCCGGCACCGAAGGCATGTAAAAAGTAAAAGGTTTTCAAATACATGCTACTTCCCTCTGCACGCGGTGGCGTGCAAGTCTGTCTACTAACGCTCCGGTTTCTGGTACAGGAGAAGCCAGGTCCACGCGGGGGTTCACAGTGGCCAGGCTCTAAAACGACGCCTCGGGGAAGCGGCTTCACGGCCGGTCGCAGGGCTGTAATAGAATTTTCGGGACGCCGAGGAATGGGGATGTAGTACGACCTCGAAGCGTCCAGATGAAAACCATCGATGTTGTTGAGTACCGGCGGAGTAGGCCCGGGTCATCTCATCATAAGCCGCGTTCTTGGTTTGTGGCCCGGTCGCCCAGCCTTGAACACTGCCTCCTCTGTAGGAAAGGAGCAAGCTAGGGAGAAAATAAGTGCATGGTTGGTTGGTTGGAAGCCCAGGTGGGTCCTCACGGACAGTTGGGTCATGGTGCCGAGGGCCGGTGGGCCGATAGACTGACGACGTAACCTCTACTGGCCGGATCACATCACACATAGTTCCGATATGTGAAAAACCGCGAAACGCACTCGTCGGTTAGTACCTGGCAGGTTGGAAACAAACCCTGTCCGGGAGGGGCCCCAGGTAGCTGACCCCGTATTAGGTTCTCCTGTCTCCGGCAGTCGGAGCCCGTTGCGTTTGGTGGGTGGTAGGGCAACCCGTGAGAAGGGTCGCACCAATGGGCAATCTCTATGCTCTCGCTGCCCTGGCCAGGCAGGCCACAGATGAAGTCCAGATAATTGAAGGACCAATGCAAACAACTCGCTGTCCCCATTCCCACCCTCAATCCCATACCCCCTTTCCTGACAACCATTTGCCCATCCTTTCCGCTACTTCCCAGAAAAGATCAGAGAGTCTCCCCGGTCCCGCTCCCCCGGCTGTGGGTCGCTATAGTAGCTTTCCCTTAGTGGTTTCTTTCCACCTTCGGGTGGCAAAATCACAGTTGCCTACGGGCCAGTCTTCATATCACCATTGGGTTTATACCCACGACACAGTAGTTCTGTGGGAGAGGCTTATTTTATACTCTTTTTTTTATGGCTCGACTATACTTTGTCCTATACATTCGCCTCACGGATGTACCTAGGAATCGCCAGCCACATTATTTTTAATGCGACGTTTGCGGAGTCGTCTTGATGCTGCGAAATCTACGGTGGAGAAGAGAGTAGCCCACAAACAGGTTAAGCAGGTGATCACTCGAACGTGTAGGGAGAGTCGTTTCGTTGTGGGTGATACAGTACTGGAGAAACAGCAGAAGACGCGAGCCGCTCTTGTCGCCGCCCAAAGTGGCAGCTGAAGGCTTAAACCTCAGGGCGGAGACCGGTGCGGCCAATGAAACCAAGGACAAAGAGTAGAAGAAGCTACTCGCATTTGTCGCCGAGGATATTGCCACGTAGCGTTGTAGTGCCCGTTAGTTCGCGCAAAGCCGCAGAAAAGGGGTGATATCATTTTTGTTCGTGACGCGAGAAGCGACCGGTCTAATCTCGATTGTTCACAGCCATGAACAGCCTCGCCTACGTGTTTCTAGATTACTCTAGATGATCTCGACCTCTTATCTCGAAGTTTCCTAGCCGGCTTTAAATTGAGCGATGCCGCGAGCGGCGGACATTCGTAGTTCGACGATTGACGCGCACGCTTGTTGCTTACGCCGCCACCGAGTGATTCAGATCTTTTGCGGGCGCAAGTCAGCCCAAATAAAGAGCTTCGTTTGCAAGTCTTTCTGGTGTCTTCCTGACCGCTGGACTGCCGTCACTACAACGTGACATCTGGTGGAGGTGCTGGGTAGCCTTCCATGTACCGGACACCCCCAGCAAGTCGCGACGCCAGCCCTTCGAGTCATTCACCGCAGGACCTGAGTCCAGTCCACCGCGCAAGCCGACGTCTGCTAGGAGACACACCTGAGTTCGGGATTCTGCCTGACCCTACCCGCAAACGAAAGCTAGCAGGAACGTCCACCATGAGCTTGCCCCAGCCGACGGCTCCAATCATTCTTCACCAGCCCCGGGTGCCACCAACCTTCGACGCTTCGCCTGGCGCCGACCCCGAAGAATGGCTGGAACAGTTCGACCGTGTGGCTGCCTTCAACAACTGGGATGATGCTACGAAACTTAGGTACGTCTTCTTCGCCTTGGAGGGACCAGCAAAAGTCTGGTTTGAGAATGAGGAAGCTAACCTCACGAACTGGGAAACCTTCAAGGAGCAGCTTCTAAAGACCTTCACGAACGTTGTGCGAAAGGAGAGAGCCCAGCAGCTGCTACAGTCTCGCATACAACACCCAAACGAGACCGTTGCTGTGTACACTGAGGAAATGAAGCGTCTCTTCCGGCGTGCCGACGCAAACATGAAGGAAGAAGAAAAAGTAAGGTTGCTCATGCGAGGAGTTAAAGAGCAACTCTTTGCCGGCCTCGTCCGCAACCCACCGAAAACTGTCGCGGAATTTGTAGAAGAGGCATCCACGATGGAAAAAACTCTGGATGCCCGAGCCCTCCAGTATGACCGCCAGACGCATTTTCTCAGGAAGCTGCCTGGACACCGCTAACAGCAATGACCTGCGGGATGTTATACGTCAACTTGTGCGAGAGGAGCTCCGACGATTGCTGCCAACGGGAACGCAGCCGCAGATTTCATCGCTCACTGACGTCATCCGGGACGAGGTTCAACAGGCCTTGGGTGTGACGCCGACACCCACGCAACCTCTGCAGCCCCCAGCCATGACTTACGCCGCAGCTGTGCGCTGTCCTGCCCCTCGACGACGGGACCCAAGCCCCTATTGCCCTCAGCCAGCTGCGTTGGACCGCCGCCCACTCGCCCCAACCCGCACGTCCTACGAGCGACGCGCGCAGCCGAGGAAATGCGACGAGTGGAGAACTCCCGACCAGCGCCGCCCACTATGCTTCCACTGTGGCGAAGTCGGTCACGTCCTCCGGCACTGCCCCTACAGAAGACTGGGCATCCGAGGGTTCTCTTACGACGCTCCACGACCCCGACCCGGCCAGCGACCAGCCGAAATTGAGGAATTTTTGCGTCGGGAAGAATGCTCACCACCCAGCCACCTATCACGTTCCCCGTCGCCTTCGTCTCCGCGCTTCGTATCTCCGAGCCGAGGCTACGCTGTGCGTGGACGCTCCCCCAGCCCCTGAAGGTTAAACTGAATAAAGCAGCCTCTGGAGGTGAGGTTGCTTCTAAGCGCAAGAACAAAGATCCTCCACCGACGATAACCCCGACGACCACCCCGACGACAACTCCGACGACACCTCCGACGACACCTCCGACGACACCTCCGACGACAACTTCGATGACAACACCGACGACGACGACGACGCGACCAGACTTGACGCCTTTACCGCTGCCCATGGAAGTAACGTCGGAGTACGCCCACCGCAGCCTCACTACCTGACGAAGCCGAGATCGTACACCAAAGACCACGTGTAGCACGAAAACGCGAACAAGTGACCTTGAAGTTACGGTCGACGGTCACGCGGTTACTGCCTTGGTCGACACGGGAGCTGACTACTCAGTCATGAGCGGGCCATTCGCTGTTCGACTCAGGAAAGTGACAACAATTTGGGATGGCCCGTTGATCCGCACCGCAGGTGGTAACCTGATTACGCCGTCAGGACGCTGCACCGCGAGAGTTACTGTAAATGGGAGAACCTACGCGACAACCTTCCTGATCCTACAGCAATGCTCGCGAGACGTGATTTTAGGAATGGACTTCCTGAATGAACATCGGGCGATCATCGACCTTCGATCCAAGTCGATCAAGCTTTCCACGGACAAAGCCATATCTGCAGCGACGACAGCGACTCATCGCGTTGCCTTAAACGTCCTTGACGAAGTACTGAGCGTGCCGCCCCGATCAAGTGTCTTCGCCTGCATAGGTACTAGAGACGTCGAAACTGCCGAAGGCGTCGTCGAGGGGACACCCAGTTACTCCTTGATCGAGGACTGGGCGTCGCAAGGGGAGTCGCCCAAATCCGAAATGGCCAAGCCCAGGTGCTGCTAACCAACTTCACCGAAGAATACCGGCATCTAAACAAAGGTACGACGATCGCTTTCCTCGACGAGCTGGCAGACATCAGAGACATATGTGCCCTACCCGACCAACCCCTAGAACCATCAGACCAAGGCCCTCAACCCGCGTTCGACATCAACCCGGCATTACCCCGGAGCAGACAAGACCAAATACGCAGTCTTCTTCAAAGGTACAGCGATTGCTTCTCATCAGCATCGAATGTGCGACGAACCCGGCTTGCCAAGCACCGCATTGTCACAGACGAACACGCCCGACCACTGCGGCAGAGCCCCTACCGCGTATCGCCGATAGAACGCCAAGCTATCCGCAAGCAAGTAGAGGATATGCTACGTGACGACGTCATCCAGCCATCAAGGAGCCCCTGGGCAGCACCAGTTGTCCTAGTGAAAAAGAAAGACGGCACCCTTCGCTTCTGCGTCGATTACCGCCGTCTGAACAGCATTACGAAGAACGATGTCTACCCCCTCCCCCGCATCGACGACACACTGGATCGGCTATGCAACGCTAAGTACTTCTCATCGATGGACCTGAAGAGCGGCTACTGGCAAATTGAAGTCGACGAAAGAGATCGCGAGAAGACTGCGTTCATCACGCCAGCGGACTCTTCGAGTTCAAGGTGATGCCATTCGGCCTCTGCTCTGCCCCAGCGACATTCCAGCGAGTAATGGATACAGTGCTCGCAGGCTTGAAGTGGCAAATTTGTCTGGTCTACTTAGATGACGTTGTTGTCTTCTCCATAAGCTTTGAATACCACCTCAGAAGGCTTCGGACAGTGCTGGAAACAATCAAGTCTTCGGGCCTAACACTGAAACCAGAGAAGTGCCACTTTGCCTACGAGGAGCTGCTGTTCCTTGGTCACGTCGTAAGCAAGGATGGAGTTCGCCCAGACCCTCAGAAGACGGCTGCGATCGCAGTTTCCTCAGCCTAATTACAAGAAAGCTATAGGCAGATTTCTTGGATTGTGCGCTTATTACCGGCGATTCGTCAAGAACTTTTCGCGCATCGCTGAGCCTTTGACCCAACTTACCAAGGCGGACGTGCCTTTTAAATGGAAAACGCCGCAAGAGGAGGCTTTCAAAGAGCTAAAGCGCCGAATACAGTCCCCTCCTGTGCTCGGGCACTTTGATGAAAACGCCGAAACCGAAATCCATACCGATGCAAGCAGTGTGGGCTTAGGAGCGGTGCTCGTTCAGAAAAATGGTGGAGAGGAAAAAGTTATTGCGTACGCTAGCCGTTCACTGTCGAAAGCCGAAGCCAACTATTCGACGACCGAGAAAGAATGTCTCGCCATTATTTGGGCCACGTCGAAATTTCGCCCCTACCTGTACGGAAGACCATTCAAGGTTGGTCAAATGTTTAGGGGAATCCCCCAAGGTGGAGTAGATTTGTAATAAGGCAGTAATTACTCATTGGCATCCACCCAAGCGCAGCCATACGGCTACAAAGGAAAGCTATACAGCTTTCTCAGAAACTTCGTAGTTAAAGAAAAATTCGTCCTGGTCCGGGGTTCGAACCCGGAACCACCGCCACACCGGAGCAGTCGCTCTACCAATTGAGCTAACCGGGACGGCAAGCTTATGGTAGGGCGAGAGCGAATTGATCAGTAACTCGAAGTGGGAAGAGTGTTGGTCAAATGTTTAGGGGAATCCCCCAAGGTGGAGTAGATTTGTAATAAGGCAGTAATTACTCATTGGCATCCACCCAAGCGCAGCCATACGGCTACAAAGGAAAGCTATACAGCTTTCTCAGAAACTTCGTAGTTAAAGAAAAATTCGTCCTGGTCCGGGGTTCGAACCCGGAACCACCGCCACACCGGAGCAGTCGCTCTACCAATTGAGCTAACCGGGACGGCAAGCTTATGGTAGGGCGAGAGCGAATTGATCAGTAACTCGAAGTGGGAAGAGTGTTGGTGGGAAGAGCGCTTGGGTGGATGCCAATGAGTAATTACTGCCTTATTACCATTCAAGGTTGTGAGCGATCACCATGCTCTGTGCTGTGAGGTGCAAGCCACTCGCCGCCTGGAACAGCCAAACTCATAAGTGGCCTGGCAACCCTGACTGGCTCCGTGCGTTCCCTCTCGGAGTGCCGAGGCGGGGAGAGAGCCTTCAGCCGCGAGCGGAGACGCCGCCGTCTGTATTTCAAGCCCTCTGTTTGTAACTGTTGTTCAACGGTAGAATAAATGCATCCGTGCTCACATATGGCGCAGTCGACGTCCCGAACCTCGGTGTAGCCCGCCCATTCGAAGCCGCAAACCACTTCACCGAAAGCCAGAGTCAACGTGTGTCGAGCACCAGCAGCCGAAGCCCAACGCCCGTCTCACCGCCGCCGCCGCCGCCGCCGCCGCCATGCCGCTCATAAACTGGTAGGGAGCCACCGCCTCGAACCTCGCTGGTTTTAGAGTGGACTTCTTGCGAGATGAACTATCGCAACGCAATTTGGACAATACTGGTTCCAAGGACGAACTTATTTCTCGCATCCTTGCTGACACTGCCGCAAAACGAGTCCTGCTACCGGAAACAACTGTATCAGTCGCCGAGACGCAGCCCACTCCAACTCAAGGTGACCAGTTTTTCCAACCTATGCCAGTGTTCAGCGCCGACCCCGTACAGAATATGCAGATTTTGACCGCCTACCTTCAAAATCAACTAGCTTTGTCACTGTCACAAGCCTCTACGAGAGCAGTGCACGTAACAACTTTGCCGGACTTGTCATCAACGCTTCCGACGTTCAGTGGCGACGGAGGGTTATCCGTAACCCGATGGATAGACGATCTCGAGCGCACCCAACAGCTTGCCTCTTGGGAACCCGCTACCCTGCTAGCCATCGCCCTCTCAAAACTTCGTGGCCCAGCCGCTGACTGGAAGGAAATCACTGGCCACCAGCTAAAAACTTGGTCAGAGTGGAAGGAAGCGCTTATAGCGCAGTTCGGCGAGCGACTGTCGCTTATACAGTGGCAGGAACTTGTCGGTGCGCGCGAGCAAAGCCCCGGTGAGAGCCTGGTTACCTATACTCTCGCCAAGCTCAAGATAATTGGAAGGTGCCCACTTTCATTGACTGACAAAGAGCGCATCGAATATTTAATTCAGGGCATCCGTGATGAGCAAGTGGCTACAGCGATCGTCGTTCAACGCCCGAAGACTGTCCAGGATTTCGGCAGCATCGCTTCAGAAATTGATCGTGCCATGGACCACTCCCGCATGACTAGACTGTCAAAGCCATCCGCGCCAATTTCAAGTCGACAGCCGCATCCTCTCACCTCCAGTGCTACAGCTACGACCGAGAGCACTGCAGACATCCGCCAGCCTTCCCGACCTATAAATAGCACCTACCAGCAACCGAACCGTGGAAGGCTGCCGCCCTCAAGAATATCCAACCTGCCACCTGCTAACCAAGAACATCGGTACGAGGCAATCTCTTCCAAGTATGGTGCACCTGCCTACAGACGAGGGCAAGACCTAAGCGAAGCAGTATGTTATAGCTGCAAGGAAAAGGGCCATCTGGCTAGCAACTGCACTGAGAAAGGACAGCCCTCCCGAGACAAGACGCAAACAATCCCTAAAACGCCAACAGCTTGTGTTGGCCGCACTGAGGACCCTTTGCTTGGATCCATGCTCAGGTGTGCGGTTATCACCGCTCACGTCAAGGGCCTTGGAGAGATCAATGCCTTCCCAGACAGTGGTTCGAACGTCACTATCCTCGCTGCCAGCCTAGCTGAAAACCTCAGCATAGAGCCGTGGACAAAGCCACCCCTTCTCGTCGTAGGAGGAGCCTCCGTCGCGCCTCAGGGATCTGTCTTCTTGCAAATCAGCGTAGGCCCCCTCTCTGCAATTGTGGAAGCAGCAGTCCTTCAGAGAAATGCCCTTCCCCTTATCCTGGGAGAGGACTGGTTTTATGCTGCTCAAGCGGAACTTCATTTCAGACCACCACACCTTCCTGTTATCTGCCAGCCCTCTACAAACACTGTCGTGCTGTGCAAAGAGGAACTGTTACCGCGTATGTCCAATGCAGTGATACTTAAAACATCAACTTTGTCTCGCTTTGACCCACCGCATACCACCAGCGAACCCCTACAAGTGGATTTTGAACCAGACGAACACGAGCCCGTGTGGAGCAAGCTCAACAAGGCAGCCCAGCCTCAAACTCAGCCAGCAGACTACAAGAGCCCAGCCCAGCCAGCCTCATGCAGCGTATTTCCTTCTGAGCCATGTTCATCCACGCCCAACAGTTTCCCTGATATCATCATCGGGACCCAACTCAAGCCCGAAGAGCAGCAAGCAGTGAAGAAAATAGTGCACCGCCACTCACGTCTCCTTGCTACCAGCCCTGATGACATTGGCCTGTATGAAGGCATCGAGCACGAGATCAACTTACTGCCGGATGCAAAGCCTTATGGACGGCAACCGTACCGCTACAGAGCCAGTGATTGGAAGTTCCTCGAAGCCCAAACAGCATCTCTTCTTCAAAATGACATCATCCGTTCTTCATCTAGACCTTGGGGATTTCCTGCCATTGTCGTGACGCAGGAAGACAAAAAGAGCCGCTTCATCCCGAACTTCTCGAAAGTTGCCGCACCTCTGCAAGCTGTCATCCGAAAGGCTGACTTTGAGTGGAGAGTTGAGTGTCAACAAGCCTTTGAAGCCCTTCGTGCCGCACTTACAACAGCACCTATACTGGGACACTTCCACAATGAAACTGCTGTGCCTACAACCTCTACAAAAGATGCCTTGAAACATCTCCACTCAGTGTTTTACAGGTTCGGTGCTCCTGACCATTGTTTGTGTGACCATGCCAAGTCATTTGAATCACACCTGTTCAAGAACTTCATGCATATGCATGGTGTGAACATACACTTCGCAGTAGCTTACAGGGCAGCTAGCAACGGACTGGTGGAACGTGCCAATGCCACACTTGTGACCGTCCTCCGAAAACTGTGCAACAATGATCAGGCACTGTGGGTCTCCAAACTCGACCCAGTGCTAGTGGAGCCCACATGCGAAGCCGTGCAACCTATCCCGAGTCCTGATGAAGACAATGCCGAGCAAATGCCACCTATGACCAATGAGCCGGATCAGCCAACTGGTTCAGCGAGTCAGCGACCTCAGCGTCACCGTGCACCACCCAGACGACTGCTTGACTACGACTTTGCCAAAGTAGACTAATGTTCCTGTCCAAGAGGACTTGGGCTTGCAGGCGGGGTGGGATGTGAGGTGCAAGCCACTCGCCGCCTGGAACAGCCAAACTCATAAGTGGCCTGGCAACCCTGACTGGCTCCGTGCGTTCCCTCTCGGAGTGCCGAGGCGGGGAGAGAGCCTTCAGCCGCGAGCGGAGACGCCGCCGTCTGTATTTCAAGCCCTCTGTTTGTAACTGTTGTTCAACTGTAGAATAAATGCATCCGTGCTCACAGTGCTGGCTAGCCAATTTGAAAGATCCCTCCGGCCGCCTTGCCCGTTGGAGCCTGCGTCTTCAAGAATTCGACATAACTGTATTCTACAAATCTGGCCGCAAGCATTCCGACGCAGACTGCTTGTCGCGAGCCCCCGTCAACGCAGCAAGCGAAGAAGAAGACGACGACGCTTTCTTAGGACCGGTAAGCGCCAGCAGTTTCGCGGAGCAGCAGCGCTCGGATCCTGAATTGCAAAGCCTAGTTTCGTCGTTCACAATAATGTCCTCCTGAAGAAGAACTTCGCGTCCAACAGGACAGTACATCTTCTTGTCGTGCCCAAGAATCTTAGGCAAGAAATTATGCAGGCATGTCATGATGAGCCGACTGCGGGGCATCTCGGGATTGCTCGCACGTTGCACCGCATCCAGGAGAAGTACTATTGGCCGCGGCTAGCTACCGACGTTTCCCATTATGTGAAAACGTGCCGTGAGTGTCAGCGACGCAAAACGCCTCCGATTAGACCAGCCGGACTCCTGAACCCCATACCACCTCCAACTAAGCCCTTTCAGCAAATAGGAATGGACCTCCTCGGCCCCTTCCCGACTTCATCATCAGGTAACAAATGGATCATCGTGGCCACCGACTACATGACCCGATACGCCGAAGCAAAAGCGTTGCCTAATGGTACCGCAACGGAAGTCGAAAAATTTTTTGGAACAAATTCTCCTGCGACACGGCGCCCCCGAATTGCTCATCACAGACAGAGGGACGGCATTTACAGCGGAGCTGACGCAAGCCATTTTAAAGTACAGCCAGACAAGCCATCGGAGGACAACTGCCTATCAACCGCAAACCAACGGACTGACAGAGCGTCTGAACAAGACCATCGCAGACATGCTCTCCATGTACATCGACGCCGAACAAAAGACGTGGGACTCTATTCTGCCCTACGTGATCTTCGCCTATAATACTGCCGCCCAGGAGACAACCAGGTTTACTCCATTCCAGCTGGTATACGGCAGGAAGCCCACGACAACACTCGACGCAATGCTCCCGCACGTTTCCGACGAAGACAACCTCGACGTCGCTGCCTACCTTCATCGCGCCGAGGAAGCCCGAAGACTTGCGCGGCTTCGCATTCAAGACCAGCACCACACCGACGCCCGACGCTACAATCTGCGCCGACGAGACACGCATTACAAGCCAGGTGATCGGGTTTGGATATGGACGCCAGTTCGCCGCCGTGGATTGAGCGAAAAGTTGCTGCGACGCTACTTTGGCCCGTACAGGGTTCTCCGCCGCATCGGTGACCTCGACTATGAAGTCATCCCCGACGGCATGACAGCATCTCAGCGACGCCACCCACGCCCGGAAGTCGTACATGTCGTACGCCTGAAGCCATATTGTCACGTTGTAGTGACGGCAGTCCAGTGGTCAGGAAGACACCAGCCAGTCTTGGAAACGAAGCTCTTTATTTGGGCTGACTTGCGCCCGCAAAATAGCTGAATCACTCGGCGGCGGCGTAAGCAACAAACATGCTCGTCGGTCGTCGAACTACGAATGTCCGCCGCTCGCGGCATCGCTCAATTTAAAGCCGGCAAGGAAACTTCCAGATAACAGGTCAAGATCATCTACGGTAATCTGGAAAAACCTAGATGCAGCCTTTCATGGCTGCGAACAATCGAGATTAGTCTGGTCGCTTCTCGCGCCAGGAACAAAAGTGATAACGATCCTTTCCTGCTGCCTTGAGCGTGAACGAACACACACTGCAATGATACGTGGCATTACCCCCCTTACAAAGAAGCATCGTCTCGATGCTTTAAAATGAGAATAAACACGGACAATGAAAACTTCAGTCCTTTAGCGCTCATAATATGGCTTCAGGCGTACGACATGTACGACTTCCGGGCGTGTGCGGCGTCGCTGAGATGCTGTCGTGCCGTCGGGGATGACTTCGTAGTCGAGGTCATCGGTGCGACGGAGAACCTTGTACGGGCCAAAGTAGCGTCGCAGCAACTTTTCACTCAATCCACGGTGGCGAACTGGCGTCCATATCCAAACACGATCACCTGGCTTGTAATGCGTGTCTCGTCGGCGCAGATTGTAGCGTCGGGCGCCGGTGTGCTGCTGGTCTTGAATGCGAAGCCGCGCAAGTCTTCGGGCTTCCTCGGCGCGATGAAGGTAGGCGGCGACATCGAGGTTGTCTTCGTCAGAAACGTGCTGGAGCATTGCGTCGAGTGTTGTCGTGGGCTTCCTGCCGTATACCAGCTGGAATGGGGTAAACCTGGTTGTCTCCTGGACGGCAGTATTGTACGCGAAGATCACGTAGGGCAGAATGGAGTCCCACGTCTTGTGTTCGGCGTCGATGTACATGGAGAGCATGTCTGCGATGGTCTTGTTCAGACGCTCTGTGAGTCCGTTGGTTTGTGGATGATAGGCAGTTGTCCTCCGATGGCTTGTCTGGCTGTAGTTTAAAATGGCTTGCGTCAGCTCCGCTGTAAATGCCGTCTCTCTGTCTGTGATGAGCACTTCGGGGGCGCCGTGTCGCAGGAGAATTTGCTCGACAAAAAATTTTGCGACTTCTGTTGCGGTACCATTAGGCAACGCCTTTGCTTCGACGTATCGGGTCATGTAGTCGGTGGCCACGATGATCCACTTGTTACCTGATGATGAAGTCGGAAAGGGGCCGAGGAGGTCCATTCCTATTTGCTGAAAGGGCTTAGTTGCAGGTGATATGGGGTTGAGGAGTCCGGCTGGTCTAGTCGGAGGCGTTTTGCGTCGCTGACACTCACGGCACGTTTTCACGTAATGGGAAACGTCGGTAGCTAGCCGCGGCCAATAGTACTTCTCCTGGATGCGGTGCAACGTGCGAGCAATCCCGAGATGTCGTGCAGTCGGCTCATCATGACATGCCTGCATAATTTCTTGCCCAAGATTCTTGGGCACGACAAGAAGATGTACTGTCCTGTTGGGCGCGAAGTTCTTCTTCAGGAGGACATTATTGTGAAGGGCGAAGGACGACAGTTGGCGCTTGAACTCCCGGGGAGGCGATGCGGTCTTGCCTTTCAAATAATCAACTAGGCTTTGCAACTCAGGATCCGAGCGCTGCTGCTGCGCGAAACCGCTGGCGCTTACCGGTCCTAGGAAAGCATCGTCGTCTTCTTCTTCCGGTGCTGCGTCTACGGGGGCTCGCGATAGGCAGTCTGCATCGGAATGTTTGCGGCCAGATTTGTAGACTACAGTTATGTCGAATTCTTGAAGACGCAGGCTCCATCGAGCAAGGCGGCCGGAGGGATCTTTCAAATTGGCCAGCCAGCAGAGAGCATGGTGATCGCTCACAACCTTGAATGGTCGTCCGTATAGGTAGGGGCGAAATTTCGACGTGGCCCAAATAATGGCGAGACATTCTTTCTCGGTCGTCCAATAGTTGGCTTCGGCTCTCGACAGTGAACGGCTAGCGTACGCGATAACTTTCTCCTCTCTGCCATTTTTCTGAACGAGGACCGCTCCTAAGCCCACACTGCTTGCATCGGTATGAACTTCGGTTTCGGCGTTTTCATCAAAGTGCCCGAGCACAGGAGGGGACTGTAAGCGGCGCTTCAGCTCGTTGAAAGCTTCCTCTTGCGGCCTTTCCCATTTAAAAGGCACGTCAGCCTTGGTAAGTTGGGTCAAAGGTTCAGCGATGCGCGAAAAGTTCTTGACGAATCGCCGTTAATAAGCGCACAATCCAAGGAATCTGCGTATAGCTTTCTTGTCATTAGGCTGTGGAAACTCTGCGATCGCAGCCGTCTTCTGGGGGTCTGGGCGAACTCCATCCTTGCTTACGACGTGACCTAGGAACAGCAGCTCCTCGTAGGCGAAGTGGCACTTCTCTGGTTGCAGTGTCAGGCCTGAAGACTTGATCGTTTCCAGCACTATCCGAAGCCTTCTGAGGTGGTCTTCAAAGTTTGAGAAGACAACAACGTCATCTAAGTAGACGAGGCAAATCTGCCACTTCAAGCCTGCGAGCACCGTATCCATTACTCGCTGGAACGTCGCTGGTGCAGAGCAGAGGCCGAATGGCATCACCTTGAACTCGAAGAGTCCGTCTGGCGTGATGAACGCAGTCTTCTCGCGATCTCTTTCGTCGACTTCAATTTGCCAGTAGCCGCTCTTCCGGTCCATCGATGAGAAGTACTTAGCGTTGCATAGCCGATCCAGTGTGTCGTCGATGCGGGGGAGGGGGTAGACATCCTTCTTCGTAATGCTGTTCAGGCGGCTGTAATCGACGCAGAAGCGAAGGGTGCCGTCTTTCTTTTTCACTAGGACAACTGGTGCTGCCCAGGGGCTCGTTGATGGCTGGATGACGTCGTCACGTAGCATTTCCTCAACTTGCTTGCGAATAGCTTGGCGTTCTAGCGGCGATACGCGGTAGGGGCTCTGTCGCAGTGGTCGGGCGTGTTCGTCTGTGACAATGCGGTGCTTGGCAAGCTGGGTTCTTCGCACATTCGATGCTGATGAGAAGCAATCGCTGTACTTTTGAAGAAGACTGCGTATTTGTTTTTGTCTGCTCCGTGGTAATGCCGGGTTGATATCAAACGTTGGTTGATGGCCTTGGTTAGATGGTTCTAGGGGTTGGTCGGGTAGGGCACATATGTCTCTGATGTCTGCCAGCTCGTCGAGGAAAGCGATCGTCGTACCTTTGTTTAGATGCCGGTATTCTTCGGTGAAGTTGGTTAGCAGCACCTGGGCTTGGCCATTTCGGATTTGGGCGACTCCCCTTGCGACGCCCAGTCCTCGATCAAGGAGTAACTGGGTGTCCCCTCGACGACGCCTTCGGCAGTTTCGACGTCTCTAGTACCTATGCAGGCGAAGACACTTGATCGGGGCGGCACGCTCAGTACTTCGTCAAGGACGTTTAAGGCAACGCGATGAGTCGCTGTCGTCGCTGCAGATATGGCTTTGTCCGTGGAAAGCTTGATCGACTTGGATCGAAGGTCGATGATCGCCCGATGTTCATTCAGGAAGTCCATTCCTAAAATCACGTCTCGCGAGCATTGCTGTAGGATCAGGAAGGTTGTCGCGTAGGTTCTCCCATTTACAGTAACTCTCGCGGTGCAGCGTCCTGACGGCGTAATCAGGTTACCACCTGCGGTGCGGATCAGCGGGCCATCCCAAGTTGTTGTTACCTTCCTGAGTCGGACAGCGAGTGGCCCACTCATGACGGAGTAGTCAGCTCCGGTGTCCACCAAGGCAGTAACCGCGTGATCGTCGATCATAACTTCAAGGTCACTTGTTCGCGTTTTCGCATTGCACGTTGTCCTCGGTGTACTGTTGGGAACGGGCCCACACAATCCCACCGCTGGAACCAGTGTTAAAGATGGGGCTTCTATCCCACCGCTGGAACCAGAGTTGAAGACGGAGGGGTCCTGGAGATGACTAACTCGTTTAGCCTCGCAGGTACCGGCTCCGAATGACGATGTCGGACTGCGATATCGAGGAAACTGTACAGACGGGTTTATTCTACATATTTACAGATGAGAATCGAATGCCAATGCAATGCGAATCCGATCACACAACAACATCCCGTTAAATACGGTTCGCGTTCCCCAGATCCCTGACCGGGGAACTTGGTTCGAATAACGTTGTCCAATCGGATGGGCCATTGATGACGCTGGCGGTACCACCCACGGCACGGGGCGGTGCTGAAGCTCTCTCGCTCTCTCACAGCTCGGGGGATGAGAAGGGGAAGACAGTCATCAAACACAGATGCGTCACCTTGACCACTGCCGCAAGTGTTCTGTGCGTTGCCTCCGTGGGAAAGCAGAATCCCGCAGTCTCCTCGCAGGTGGTTGAACCTTCTCGAACTCCCCCGCCGGGTGGCCGAAGCACGAGACCCATTCGACACAGCGTCTTTCAATTAGCAGCCTCGCTCAGCGTGACCTTGCGTAGCATCATCCAGTCCGGTGACGCGAAGGCCGACTCGGCCAACGTATACCGCTGTATACAGCTGCTTCTTGTGCATCTCTGCTTCCAGCGTTGTTGCTGCTGTCACAAGTTCTCGCCGCATCTCTGCCTAACGACGACACTCGTCTGACAGTAATTTCTCCCAGGCCCGTGGTAGACAGCATCCTTCGATCGGTTCGGTGATTTGGAGAGCAACAGCCCCGGCCGTCGTCGTCTATGCTTCTGCCGCCGGCGCCAGGCCTCGTCATATCCCTTGCTTTGCGATGAGTCACACCCGGCTCTCAGGACCACGTTGTCCACTCTTAACAGCTCGTCCGCGGCCCGAAAAATCTCGAATGGCCAGCGTTCACGACCGCTGGGCAGGAAGAGATGAGGCCGGAGTCGGGTGGAAGGGCTGGTTTCCAGAAATGGCATCCAAGCTCGAACATTCAACAAAGAATGGCATCAGTGGACTGTTCCACGAGACAGGGCACTGACCCACAAGCAAGCGCTCGGAATCTGCCAAAGACCCACCAGGCTTCCCACAATGACAATAAATGTTTAATAAAACATTACTGAAATTTGGCGTAATTTTGGTGCCAAGAAAGCGCAAACTATCCCATTTGAAATCGCCAAAGACGGACCGCCTGGACCAAGGTCAAAAACAAAAACCCACACACAGCAGGTGGTCCTACCAAGTACTCCTGTCTACAACAGTCGGCTGAATCCATCAGCATTTCCGTGCGGTTTTCCGTTCCTGAAACGCATCGAGAAATTGTTTTTGGAGAGCAGGACTCCGTCTAAGCAAGCGACCATTTTTGGGGGGGACAAAACTGTCATAAGCACGTTTGAGACGATGGTCAGTCTCAAATATGAACTTTGCGCCGTTCAAGTAGCTCTGGTAACCCGACAACATCTGTGCCGTCTAAACCAAACGCGCGCTCTTTGTCTGAAGCGCTGAACGCTTCTTCTCTACAGGTCAGCCTGCGGCTGACGTACTGAACATGGTGCTCTTCGTGGCCGTCGCCAACTTGACTTAAAATAGCACCCAGTCCTCTATCACTGGCGTCACACTGAACTTCATTAACAAAATAAGTGGCCTGAAGCAAAGGTTGGGACACGAGCGCTTCCTTCAGACGAGTTTTCTCTTCGGTCATTTCAGTGTATGTCAGTGAGGCTCCCTTTTCGTAAGGTGTCAGTCAGTCAGTCAAGGGATCTACGCTCCGTCTACGCGACTCTAAGCGCAGTTCTACGCGAGCTGCACTCCTGTGAGTGCCCTTATCTCTTGGTAGCATGGGAAATCGACACCTGTGATTTCTAACTCAGTGACACCTTAGCCCTTCTAACTAAGTGACGCCATAGCCCTTGTCTAAGGTAAGGAAAAAAAACTAACCTCCGATCAACTCGTTTTAACTCAAAAAGCAGCCTTTCCCTGCCTGATTTCATAAACGCACAAAAAAAAAAGAGGAACAAAAAAAAAAAACAGCTACTTCGAATCGCCACGCGGGGGGGAAAGCTGACTCCCCGCCGCCGAGTTGAAAGGATTAGTCTTTCAGACGCGCCCGCCGGGGTCGCGCTTTGACTGATTGTACTGCGGTCAACTCGTGACAAAAGGCTGCAGAAAAAAACGATCCCCGACTCTCCCTGTCGTTTCCGCGCCCCCTCGAGGCTCTCCGAAAACCTTGGTCGCGCCTACAATGTCGATAACCGACTCTGGCTCTGGACGAGGAGCAGTGACCAGCGCGAGAAGGTACCTCTTTCTCTCGCCCCACGCAGGAAGCTCGGCTACCCATTCGCCATGCGCGCTTCCTAGAATGCGGTGCCAAATGTGAAGGACGATTCCTTTTCAAGTGCGCCCGCCGAACACGCCTGCATGTGTCGTCTCGGTTGTTCGACGCCTGCGTTCGCATGCGCTGAGTGCCGCGCAACCTTGCGGTTTCTGATCTCTTGGGCCGCTTTTCCTTTTTCCTAACTGGCTTTTTGTCCGGACGGCGCGGTCTAGTCTTTCTTACAGGCCGATGCCCCTTGAAGCACTTCGCGCCTGTTCTGGTCGGAAAACGCATACTTCCTTTTTCGTTGCTGCAGTCAGCCTTCGAACGAGCTGCACGTTTCGCGAGATCATTAACTGCAGCTGCAAGTTTACGAGGCGCAACGCGGGAAGGCTTCGCCTTTCCTTCCACCGCAGTTCTTTCTTTCGCACCTGTCCGCGCAACCGAATTTAGGGCTTTGAATTTGATCCGCTTTCTCTTGGTTCTTGCCCTTGTTCTTTTTCTGCGCCTGGACTGTGTCGCGTGCGTCTCCTGATGACAACTAGCTATCTCTAGTTTTTCCGTCGCACCTCGGAAATTTTCCTCAAATTCCGAACTGGCCTCTGTGCCTTCGCAGCAGAGTGCCAGCTCCACGCAGCTGACAGAGGGACATGAAACTGCCCCTGAGATCCCTAGCTCATTCCCTCGGGAGTTGTCCTTTCCAGCTTGCCTGTCGCTCTGCGCGCCATTCTCTGCATTGCAGTGCTCAGCTACAACTGAGCCCGCCTGGCTGTCGCTCTGCGCGCCATTGTCTACATTGCAGTGCTCAGCTACAACTGAGCCCGCCTGGCTGTCGCTCTGCGCGCCATTCTCTCTACTGCAGTGCTCAGCGACAACTGAGCCCGCCTGGCTGTCGCTCTGCGCGCCATTCTCTGCACTGCAGTGCTCAGCTACAACTGAGCCCGCCTGGCTCTTATGGCTATCCTTTTCCTCGGCAGCCTCGCACTCTTCTTGTGCCAGTATTACCAAGGTAGCCTCTCCGGAGCCTTTGTCACTGAAGCCACTGTGACATCCCAACTCGCTCTTACCGCGGTTGTTACTCTCAAAGGGGGTTTCCGCTGTTTCTACCTCGAAACCTTTTCCGATATTAAAATCTCCCTTTTCGCGGTCCTGCCGGTTTGACGCCTGTATCAACTCTACTGAAAGTGTCGCGCTCGCAACTGTCCCGACAAAGTTGTCCGTTGCCACTGCTACCTCACTTGGAGGAGAATCCTCGCACTCGTGTCGTTGAGACGCTATCTCGGAATGCTCTTTCTTAGCATTACGTCCAACTACACTGGACACGGTCTCGGATTCTGCGGCTTCCCTTGGACCACCGTACCAGTTGCACACGTTCTCTGCCACTTCCCTCGTGGTGTCGCGATTTACCAACTCGGCTACGGTCACAGACTTTGCGGGTCTTGCCTGCGGACCTATTTCATAAGCATCGCTTGCTCTTTCAGGAGTTCCGGCTCTCACACTACCGCCCTTTCTTCGTATTTCGTTTTGAACTTCTAATATCTTTAGTTTCGTTGTTTCAATTTCAACCTTCCACTGTTGCCGTTGCCGTTCCTTCTCTTTTTCCCACTCCCGATCAGCTGCTATTTTCTCCCGATCGGCTTTCTCTTTAGCCTCCTGGTCGGCTTTCTCTTTGCGGACCAAATTCCACGTATCTACCAGCAACTGATCGTTATGCTTGACTTGTTTACGAATGAATTCGCACAGTTCAATTTTGGTTATTTTGTTAGGCACTTCAAAAGACAGTTCCTCGCATATCAACAGCAAGTCCGACTTCAACAATCTCATTAGGTCCATTGTGACGCTTTCTCCGCTTTGGCTCTGCTAACTAAAAAAAAATGCCTTGAGAATAACCCTTCTCAAATGACAAACCCTTGATTCCCAGTCAAGATTTTTCTCTGAATCTAAAGCCTGGCGAATCCCATAGCAAAAACCAAAACGCTCACCCGTGGAGAAAGCACGATGTCGCACGGTCCATCCCAGCTGCTGCCAACCAGTGTTGGGAACGGGCCCACACAATCCCACCGCTGGAACCAGTGTTAAAGATGGGGCTTCTATCCCACCGCTGGAACCAGAGTTGAAGACGGAGGGGTCCTGGAGATGACTAACTCGTTTAGCCTCGCAGGTACCGGCTCCGAATGACGATGTCGGACTGCGATATCGAGGAAACTGTACAGACGGGTTTATTCTACATATTTACAGATGAGAATCGAATGCCAATGCAATGCGAATCCGATCACACAACAACATCCCGTTAAATACGGTTCGCGTTCCCCAGATCCCTGACCAGGGAACTTGGTTCGAATAACGTTGTCCAATCGGATGGGCCATTGATGACGCTGGCGGTACCACCCACGGCACGGGGCGGTGCTGAAGCTCTCTCGCTCTCTCACAGCTCGGGGGATGAGAAGGGGAAGACAGTCATCAAACACAGATGCGTCACCTTGACCACTGCCGCAAGTGTTCTGTGCGTTGCCTCCGTGGGAAAGCAGAATCCCGCAGTCTCCTCGCAGGTGGTTGAACCTTCTCGAACTCCCCCGCCGGGTGGCCGAAGCACGAGACCCATTCGACACAGCGTCTTTCAATTAGCAGCCTCGCTCAGCGTGACCTTGCGTAGCATCATCCAGTCCGGTGACGCGAAGGCCGACTCGGCCAACGTATACCGCTGTATACAGCTGCTTCTTGTGCATCTCTGCTTCCAGCGTTGTTGCTGCTGTCACAAGTTCTCGCCGCATCTCTGCCTAACGACGACACTCGTCTGACAGTAATTTCTCCCAGGCCCGTGGTAGACAGCATCCTTCGATCGGTTCGGTGATTTGGAGAGCAACAGCCCCGGCCGTCGTCGTCTATGCTTCTGCCGCCGGCGCCAGGCCTCGTCATATCCCTTGCTTTGCGATGAGTCACACCCGGCTCTCAGGACCACGTTGTCCACTCTTAACAGTACGATCTCGGCTTCGTCGAGTAGTGAGGCTGCGGTGGGCATAGTGCGACGTTACTTCACTGGGCAACGGTAAAAGCTTCAAGTCTGGCCGCGTCGTCGTCGTCGTCGTCGGTGTCGTCGTCGTCGGAGCTGTCGTCGTCGGTGTTGTCGTCGTCGGTGTTGTCGTCGTCGGTGTTGTCGTCGTCGGTGTTGTCGTCGTCGGTGTTGTCGTCGTAGTTGAGGCATGGTCTTGAGTACTCGTCGATGGAGGATCTTTGTCAATGCGCTTAGAAGCAACCTCACCTCCAGAGGCTGCTTTATTTAGTTCAACCTTCGGAGGCTGGGGGAGCGTCCACGCACGGCGTAACCTCGGCTAGGAGAAACAAAGCGCGGGGACGATGGCGACGGGGAACGTGATAGGCGGCTCGGCGATGAGTATTCTTCCCGACGCAAAAACTCCTCGATTTCGGCTGGTCGCTGGCCGGGTCGGGGTCGTGGAGCGTCGTAAGAGAACCCTCGGATGCCCAGTCTTCTGTATGGGCAGTGCCGGAGGACGTGACCGGCTTCGCCACAGTGGAAGCATAGTGGGCGGCGCTGGTCGGGAGTTCTCCACTCGTCGCATTTCCTCGGCTGCGCGCGTCGCTCGTAGGACGGGCGGGTTGGGACGAGTGGGCGGCGATCCAACGCAGCTGGCTGAGGGCGATAGGGGCTTGGGTCCCGTCGTCGAGGTGCAGGACGGCGCACAGCTGCGGCGTAAGTCATGGCTGGGGGCTGCAGAGGCTGCGTGGGTGTCGGCGTCACACCCAAGGCCTGTTGAACTTCGTCCCGGATTACGTCAGTAAGTGATGTAACCTGCGGCTGCGTTCCATTTGGCAGCAATCGTCGGAGCTCTTCTCGTACAACTTGGCGAATAACCTCCCGCAGGTTATCGTTGTTAGCGGCGTCCAGGCAGTTTGCTGGGAAGGCGCGCTGCTGGCGGTCATATTGGCGGGCTCGGGCGTCAAGAGTTTTCTCCATTGTGGATGCCTCTTCTACGAATTCCGCGACGGTTTTCGGTGGGTTGCGGACGAGGCCGTCAAAGAGCTGCTCTTTAACTCCTCGCATGAGCACCTTTACTTTTTCTTCTTCCTTCATGTTTGCGTCGGTACGCCGGAAGAGACGCTTCATTTCCTCAGTGTACACAGCAACGGTCTCGTTTGGGTGTTGTATGCGAGACTGTAGCAGCTGCTGGGCTCTCTCCTTTCGCACGACGTTCGTGAAGGTCTTTAAAAGCTGCTCCTTGAATGTTTCCCAGTTCGTGAGGTTAGCTTCCCCATTCTCAAACCAGACTTTTGCTGGTCCCTCCAAGGCGAAGAACACGTACCTAAGGTTCGTGGCATCGTCCCAGTTGTTGAAGATAGCCACACGGTCGAACTGCTCCAGCCATTCTTCGGGGTCGGCGCCAGGCGAAGCGTCGAAGGTTGGTGGCACCCGGGGCTGCTGAAGGATGATTGGAGTCATTGTCTGGGGCAAGCTCATGGTAGACGTTGCTGCTGGCTTTCGCTTCCGGGTAGGGTCCGGCAGATTCCCGAACTCTGGTGCGTCCCCTTGCAGGCGTCGGCTAGCGCGGTGGACTGGACTCAGGTCCTGCGGTTGATGACTCAGAGGGCTGGGGTCACGGCTTGTAGGGGGTGTCCGATACATTGAAGGCTACCCAGCACCTCCACCAGATGTCACGTTGTAGTGACGGCAGTCCAGTGGTCAGGAAGACACCAGCCAGTCTTGGAAACGAAGCTCTTTATTTGGGCTGACTTGCGCCCGCAAAATAGCTGAATCACTCGGCGGCGGCGTAAGCAACAAACGTGCTCGTCGGTCGTCGAACTACGAATGTCCGCCGCTCGCGGCATCGCTCAATTTAAAGCCGGCAAGGAAACTTCCAGATAACAGGTCAAGATCATCTACGGTAATCTGGAAAAACCTAGATGCAGCCTTTCATGGCTGCGAACAATCGAGATTAGTCTGGTCGCTTCTCGCGCCACGAACAAAAGTGATAACGACCCTTTCCTGCTGCCTTGAGCGTGAACGAACACACACTGCAATGATACGTGGGAATATTATGAACGCTAAAGGACTCGAAGTTTTCATTCTCCGTGTTTATTTTCATTTTAAAGCATCGAGACGATGCTTCTTTGGGAGGGGGCTAATGCCACGTAGCGTTGTAGTGCCCGTTAGTTCGCGGAAAGCCGCAGAAAAGGGGTGTTATCATTTTTGTTCCTGACGCGAGAAGCGACCGGTCTAATCTCGATTGTTCACAGCCATGAACAGCCTCGCCTACGTGTTTCTAGATTACTCTAGATGATCTCGACCTCTTATCTCGAAGTTTCCTAGCCGGCTTTAAATTGAGCGATGCCGCGAGCGGCGGACATTCGTAGTTCGACGATTGACGCGCACGCTTGTTGCTTACGCCGCCACCGAGTGATTCAGTTCTTTTGCGGGCGCAAGTCAGCCCAAATAAAGAGCTTCGTTTGCAAGTCTTTCTGGTGTCTTCCTGACCGCTGGACTGCCCTCACTACAACGTGACAATACAATGTTGGGAGCAGAGCTTGCCGCCAGCAGAAACAGCTCACGACGGAGGGTGGCACCATAAAGAGGGGACTTTCTGAATGCACTACTCGACATTGGCAGGAAGAGTTGCTGCGCCTGTTGACAGAGAGGACAAGCAGACTGCGCTGTTCCACGCTGGCCGACAACGACGGGAGGACCCCGTCCGCCCAACCCGGGCGGCAAATGGCAAAGAGACCTAAAAGAGACCAAGGTGCGTAGGCTGCTCCATAATGGGAAAGGACAAATTGCTCCATATTATAAAACTACAGAGTGCACTGAGCAATCCCCCCAGGGTGGAAAAGAGGAGCGGAGGAAGACCAG
Organism: Amblyomma mixtum; assembly: GCF_055824585.1. Lineage (NCBI taxonomy): Eukaryota > Metazoa > Arthropoda > Arachnida > Ixodida > Ixodidae > Amblyomma > Amblyomma mixtum. Next base: position 90,137,816 of record NC_143012.1, read on the forward strand.
CGCTGGTCGAAAGCGGAAGGCAAGTAGGCCTACCGGTGGTGCAACTCGAGCTAACCTCCCTCCCGAAGAGGGCGCCATCTTGGAGTGTGACCCATTGCCACAGCTTAATGAAGCGGATCTAGATGAAGACCGAAGGAACGGCGTGGCGACCCGCGTTGGCAGACATCGGCGAGCAAGAGCGGCCGCGCAAGAAAACTTTGTGAGAGGCGTAGGGGAGCCGGCTGTAGGCTGTTAGGTTTATTACCTTACTCATAGCGATCTCTCTTTTTTTGTATATGTGTTTTCTTTAGGGGTTGTGGCGAACAATCTGCAATGTAAACGGGATATTGCCCCAGTTGTATTCCTGTCAGTTCTGGGGTTGGGGTTATTTGGACGTTCGGGTTCACTAAATGAGTGGTATTCACGGGTTTGGGCCACGGGCTTCACGACATAGGCGTCTGCCCAAAATATTCCCCGGGTAAGCAGACCTAAACACACCGTCGCCGCCACCCTGAGCCAGCAGACTTAGGCTGTGTTCGCACGCACGGGCTGCTCGTAGCTCGGGCTTTGGCCACGGCCAGTGCTACCTATCTCGGATCTCGTCCGCCTGTCCAGGCTACCTGAACTGGACCGCAGCCCATTCCTCCACTCGCCTCTGGCCGTAATCGCGCCAGTGTGAAAACCCGCCCTGGACACAGTCGCCCGTCCTCCCAGAGAGCCCCCGTGCGGGCTCCCACCCACATAGCGCAACACTCGCAGCAGCAGCAGCTCATCCGCGTTCCGATGGCCCCAAGAATGAACTCTGACATTCGATTGGACACCTTTCGATCTAAAACGCTTTTTCCTCTTCGTTTACCTTGATTGGAGCGTAACCTAAGTCTGATATCATCGCCAGACGTGCCGACGACCCAGCAAAGCAAAACGATGAGCTATACTCCGTTTCATACATAGCTGTCAACGCTGCCAAAGGTACGAAAGTAGTCCGCTCCAAAAAACAAGCAAAATGTATCCGTCCGCCTCGCGTCGTGGCTGAGTGGTACGAAGCGCGCGCCTGCATGTTCATTTTACAAAGGGCCTAGTTCGTCTTCCAGCTTGGCTGGTTTTTTTTTTCATTTCTTTTTTTTTATATAATTATCATTTAGGTAGAAAGTTGAAACTGTCAAACTCTAATGCCTACTTTGAAAAACACTGCGCTATTTACTTGCGCTGCTTACTTGTTTCGAGGGGAAAAAGCAGTGTAGTGTATTGGCGACGGTCGTGATTGCGAAGTGCTGTTCTCGGGCGTTCAGTGACTCTTTGCATGCGGCACACAATGAATCATTAATTGTGGGGTGATTGAATTCAGTGTGCGTCGATTATTCCGAGCAGCCTCGGCTAGCGGCAACCCGGCATTGATCGGCGTACTCAGCGGCTTAAAGTGAGCGGCGTCGGATTCTGGAAGTCTCCACTTTTGAGCTGTTTTCACAAGAAATATTCTTTGAAGTGCTTCCGTTCGTAGTAATGTTTTGTATTAGATGTCGGATTCGGTGTGTTATGGGTGTGAGCTAGTGCGGTGAGATGGGGATTGTTGAAAGCTGTGTATTTGGGCCGTGAGCACAGGTTCCGCTGCGCAAGTCATCGAACGTGGCAAGTGGTGTCGTATATTAGCGCACTTGCCGCTGCAGTTGACATGGTTATTGTGAGAAGCCGACGACGAGGTTCCGTGGTTCCTGAATAGGGCGCACAAAGAGGTTGACGAAGCTCGCTGTTCGTTCTCCACACCGTAGCTCGTCATCGTCCTCTCGCGGTAACAATATAAACGAGTAAAAATTCGGGCTTCTTACACACCAATGAGATGTAAGCGCAGCGTGAGTGAACGTTGTGGCTGGCATTTAATTCTTGACATCCGCTCTCATGTTTATAATCTTTGTAAATATCATCTTTGTAACTAAAGTTGTCCATTTGCTCGATCGTAATCTACTATCGTTGTTTTTCACTGCTGCCACAACTCACAAGAGTGTAGAAGCTGGTGCTGTAGGTTATGGAATGGTATATATAGCATTTGCTACGCGTACCATGTGAGTGGCCTACAGCGGTTGTGCGGTCGGTGATTTTTACAGAAAAGAGAACAGCGCACCAGGTCTCGGAGGAAGGAAATGCTTCAGGTGAACCACTCAAGCAGACGACATGACCGGCCGGCCTGCGCGGCCGGCCTAGCTGCGAAAACCTGGTACAGGAGGTACCGGAAAAAAAAAAAACTAAGGCACTCTGTTTTGTAGAACATAAAAGAAAAAGCAATCTTTTTGCAAAATAAAACACCGTTATCATTATACTGCAACGTCAACCAACATTTACTTTAATTTTGAGTTCATTACGATTTTTACTTTTGACGCACTACATTACGATGCGGACGAGGAGCGCGAACAGGTGCCGCAGCCTTGGCTTTGTTAACTGCAATGTATGAAACGGAGTATAGGTAAGTCAAGCTAGATGGCCCACCTAGAGGTTGCTTCTTGTTCGTGGATTCATCCTCTTCTGTGCTTCGCTTTGTTTACTCTTCGCGCCACTTCCTCCGCAACATGTCTACTCTAATGCTCCCGCATTAAAATATTTTAATGACGAACTCTCACATAAGCGTCAAAGACAGGCAACATGCACTTCAGGGGCTTCTTTTGCCGCGGGTCTCTGCACTCGTCACGGCAGACCTCGCAGTGTTTTCGCCGCTGCTCCCGTCGTTCCGATTCTGTCCAATATACCCGGCCTCGTCTTACTTTTGGTGGACGTGAACGGTAACAGCCCTGTAACTCCGCAGCCGTACTCTCTCGAAATCCTGCCATCCCTGAGGATGCTCAGCGACAAGCCGGGAAAATGTTATCTGTTATCTGTGCCGGCTGCATTCTCAACGGGAACCCGCCATCGTAACCTGTGAGCATGATCTGGAAGATTGGCTCACATCTTCCAAACGGATCAGCCTCTTGCAAACGGATCAGGATGAGACAAAACTCAACAACGTTATTTTTGAAGCGAATGCTGCACTACGGGACCTGGTGCTTCGATGGCCGTGTGCCTAGTTTTCACCTTCAGCTCAATTAGAGGCGAAACCCTTAAAAGAGGAAAAGAAATTGAATCACTATCTATGATTGGCAGTCGGACCCGCGCCTTGGCGAACAGATCTTCTTGAAGGGCCGCTCAGCGAGACCCCTAGGCTATCGCCGTAGTCAACACGGCTCGTGTTAAGCTGCACCAAACTCTCGCGCTGTGCATGGGAGAGCGTCGTGTTCATCAACTTCCTTCCGCTCCGTCCTGCGGCGAGTAATAGTTCGAAATCAGGGACGAGCGTAGTTTGCGTGAGATGCGAGCTCGAGGTGAAACCACGGAAAAGGAGAAAAAAATTAAATCAATATCCATGATTGGCAATCGAACCCACGGCTGCACGAACAGATATCTTTAAAGCCCGTCCAGTGAGACCCCTAGGCTATCGCCGCAGCGAACACGCCTAGTGTTAAACTGCACCAAACTCTCACGCTGTGCATTGAAGAACGCTATTTTCATCAACTTCCATGTGCTCCATCCCGCGGCACTGCCTACTCACCGTCGTCTTCTGCGTAGCACAAATCCATGCTTTCGCTCCGATTCGAATGCAGTAAACATACTCTGTAGTTTTATCTAACTGGCGCGACTAACCAGTGTTATCTTAACTACGGGGTGAACACCCCACATAACCTCCCTTGAAGTCTAACTGCTGAGAGGTGTTTGGTCGTATGGCTACCGGAGAACTGCTCGCCGGATAACGCTTGCGATCATAGTCGCAGCAGGTCGGCACAAGCTTCACAAGCTACGTCGAAAATGTCCTCGACTTATGCAAGCGTGTAAGCCTCGACATGTCCCAGGCTGACAAGATCAAACACTTCTGACAAGGTATCGGCAACGACGCCTTTCAGATTATCCAGCACGAGTTGCGCATAATTGCTTAAATTTCCATCCACTGCCAGAGCTTCGAGGAGCTGCGCAAGCAGAAGATCCGCACTCCTTAACTGCCCAGGCAGGTTTAGTCGCTTGCTGGGCTGCCATTTGCAGCTGACACCTAGCTCGTGGAGCAAGTCAGAAACCTTTGTCATAAAGTGACGCGTCATCTCGCCGTTCTGCCGAGCCCTCAGCAGTTTATTTAGCTAAGGCTCCCCGACATGCAATGCAAGAACAGATTGCTAAGGCTCTTCGACCCCCCATGCACCACGACCTGTCTCCGCTCCGCTGACAAACGTCGATGCCGTCTCCAGACCTTGGGTGCCTACCCGTTGTTCTGCTCTTCTACCTGCTGGAGCGCCCACATATTATCTTTGCCCGGCTCCACTAGTCAGCAATTCCTTGGACACCACCGACAAAAGCCCCCGTTTTCCGCACTTTCGGGTTGTCTGGTCTTGTGGCACGGCATAGTCATCTTCAAGACTCAGCACCATCGCCTCAAACGAGCCTGTACTGCTCGCCTAATGAGCTGACTCGAAGCCCACAATATTTCGACAATATCTTGGCAGTATAAATGTGCTCTGTCAAGAAATAAGGCAGCGCGATAATGTGATTACCACTCGTTAAAAAATTTCTCATATAGTAAACGAATGCTTTCAATAAATATTCACGTAAGTTAATACTATGATAGAGGCTTCGCCCTCTTCGTTTCAAGTGTCAGACTTGTTGAAGGAAGATATTCTGGGAACCCAAATAACATAATAAATTATTTTCTTCCCTGTTTTGTCGAGGATGTTCCGCATATCTTAAAATTAAAATTAAAATTGAAAGTTTATTTCTGAAATTGAAATGAACTGAAACAGATTTTTATTCATCAAAATGCACGGCAACTATGACTGAGGACTGGTGTGAGGGTTTTGCGTCGCAGCAGTCCGCAAGACTGTGATCGCCTACTAGTGCAAAAGTTTCTTCCATTTCGCATACATCTGCACGCTTTAGAACACTAAAGGCCATCATTGTTCCTTCATAACGAATTTTCTTGAATGTACCAAACTCCTAGCGTCAATTCAGCATGGATTTCAAAGGTTTTTGTGGACAAGTTATTTTTGAAAAGTGGTCAAGAAATCAATCTAACACTTTCTCCTTCCGGGCTGACTGATGTTATCTTTCTTCCCACTTTCAAAGAGTTTGATCACCTCCCTCAGAAACAACTTTTTATGAAACTTTCAATTTTCCCATTTCGGCCTTCATAATTAAGCGAAAGCGGTATATGACTTATCGCCAACAAAACCCCACGGCGTCGGCGTTGGTGCCCAGCAGCGGTGGTCCGAAAATCTCAATGACGGCACCATGATTACGAATGACGTCAGCGGTTTTCCATCATATAAAGAGGCATCAAGCAGTCAGGCCACGTCATCAGAAAACAAAAATTAAATTTATTCCTAAAGTCCGGAGAATTGAACCAAGGGCATTAAGTCGGCGAGAGGTGACACTTTTATTAAACCAGCCTTTATGTTAGGCGTTCAGTAGGCCCTGGGCCAAGGTAACGAGGGTGCGTTGCAGGTTCAGGTCCAGGGAGGCAAGCCAGATGGGCCACGGGGAGGATCGGGGGAAAGGAGGATAAGCGGGGGACAGTTTGGGTACTGACGTGTGGACAGTTTGGGCACTGAGGTGTGGAAGTGTACCGGTATAGGTAAAGTTTGGCTGGTGTATGTAGGAGATTAAACTGTATTCGGCGAAGAATAAGAGCTTAACGGATCGATAAGGATGGGTGTGGCGGTAGTAAATGAATTAAGTGAATTTTTTGCAGCGTCTAGTATTCGTCGACAGTGTGTTTGTAAGCCCTGACCGCCTGCTCTATCGGTGCGCTCGTTCATGGGATCTTCAGCGACCGGTGTATAGTATCGCAGGCAAGCTGGTGAGCCAGCTCATTGCCAGGAATGCCCACGTGACCAGGGATCCACCGAAGGGTCACCGGTCGTGGTCTCAATGCTATGGGCCGCCGCGGTGGCTCAGCGGATATGGTGCTCGGCTGCTGACCCAAAAGACGCGGGTTCGATCCCGGCCGCGGCGGCTGGAATTTCTTTGGAGGAGAAATTCTAGAGGCCCGTGTACTGTGCGATGTCAGTGCACGTTAAAGAACCCCAGGTGGTCGAAATTTCCGGAGCCCTCCACAACGGCGTCTCTCATAGCCTCAGTCGCTTTGGGACGTTAAACCCCCTAAACAAAACAAAACATCAATGCTATGAGGGTGGTATCTAAGGCCGATCGGGTAGGGAAGGGGAGAGGTTGAAAAACAGCGCACAAAAGACTAGACACAAGAGTAAAGGCGACGACAGGACAAGCGCTGAACTCACAACTAAGGCTTTATTGCGAAAAACCTGGGTATATAAGGAAGGCATATTACATGAAAACAAAATTAAACAAACAAAACTATTACAATGATAAAACTAGCGTGCGCCCGAAGTCTAAAATCTGACAAGAAACGTGATATTGTTATCACTTAAAGCAACCGAAGGTTTGCTAACGCAGCCCCGTTGCTCCGTTGCGATGAAGTATGCTTCTGCTACTTCCCGCGTGGTTTGGTCTCTGTGAGAATACAACACCTTTGCTTGACTTAACAAAGCAGTGCACTTTTTCTTCTCGCTTTTCATCACTGCGCACCCCTTACAATGAGTGACAAGATAAGATTGGTCATTGACTTTATCTAAATTTGTGTTGTGTTCTTGGAAGCGCTTGTTCAAGCAATCATCGCAACGGAGCAACGGGGCTGCGTTAGCAAACCTTCGGTTGCTTTAAGTGATAACGATATCACGTTTCTTGGCAGATTTTGGGCTTCGGGCGCACGCTAGTTTTATCATTGTCATAGTTTTGTTTGTTCAATTTTGTTTTCATGTAATATGCCTTCCTTATATACCCAGGTTTTTCGCAATAAAGCCTTAGCTGTGAGTTCAGCGCTTGTCCTGTCGTCGCCTTTACTCTTGTGTCTAGTCTTTTGTGCGCTGTTTTTCAATTATGAGCCTATACCAACTCGCCCAACTTAACGTTCTACGAAGGGGAGAGCTCTTTCGTGGAAGGCACGCAGAGCTACCTGCGAGTGTGTATAGGCAACGTATTGGGAGGCGGGGGGTAGGGTGGCAAAGTGTGTGATGGCATCGGGGATCCCGTGTATTTCTAGGGCGAGCGTGGAGGGTGGGGAGGTGTATGGACTGGTTGTGTTAGTGCTGGTTGTAGAGAGGTAAAGGTGGAGGAAGAAGTCTGCTGTGGAGCCCGCGGTTTCTGTGAGACAGGCGTCTGTGTAGGCCATCGCCGCCGCGTCCAAAGGTGGCTTGTGGTTGTATGCGTATGCTTGGCGGCGGCCTGCGTGTGTGTGGGCGGACATGTTGCGTGGAATGGGTGCGAGGCGGAGGTTGGTAGACCGGAGATCGCGGTGGGACTGGGAAAGAGGCGGTGCGTAGGGAGTCTCGGATAGTATCCATCGCCCAGCTGGTGAACTCAACAGGTGGATGACTTGTCTGTACTGGTGCAGGTTAAGGAAACTTGAAGGGGATGGAAGAGGCCTGTTCTGTACAGGGTGTCTGTAAGAGGTGTTCTTGTAAGGGGGCGGTAAGGTATGAAGTAGAGGAATTTGTTCAGGGCCAGCGCTTGAGCAAGGCGGCTGGCGTGTGTCACTGAGAGGCCGGCATGTTTTATGAATACGCGGCGGAGTGACTGTGTGATCACACGCTATCGAAGCTGTTCAAAACAGGGCTATCAGATTCATTCACTCCTCATACTCGTACGACGTGAGCATATCATCCCTCAAATCTCAGTCAGGTCTAGCTAATCTTTCTAGTCGCCGTCGCATAGCCAGTCTTGTCCTGTTTCACAAGTTCTTTTATTCACCACTAAAACAAGAACCATACATTTGCGCACTTCCACAACGCAGGTCCCATCGCATCGGTCATTCTCTTCAAGTTTTGCGTCCACGTGGCCGTACCAATGTTTTTGCTAACTCATTGTTTTCTCGTGCAGCAGCTGACTGGAACGGCCTTCCCCATAATATTGCTGCCATAACATGTTCATCATCATTTTCAAGCACTGTTGATTCCTGCATTTTGTAAACCCCACCCCTTATGTAACACCCTGGAAAAGGGTCTTTAAGGAAAATAAAGTGAAGTGAAGTGAAGTGATGTGGCATGTGCGTATGGACTGATTGATGGCCGAGGTGAAAGTGTTGGAGGTGATTGGCATACCCAAAATGCGACAAGAGTCTACGCGGGGGATGCGCTGTCCGGCGAGGGTGAGGGAGATGGAGGGGTTCATCATCCGTTGATATTTACTGCGTGTTATGAGTAGAAGTCCAGATTTCTCCGGAGCGGGTTGCAGGCCCGCTTGGGAGAGGTGTGAGGGAGTGGGGTTTGGGCCTCTCCCGGTGAAGCAGTGGTGACCCATACGATGAGATCGTCTGCATAGAAGAGGAAATGAAAGTCGGGAATATCGGCTGGGGCCCGAACGAGTGGTACAATGCCTATACGCCCGATTTCATTAACATCGAATTTAGTGAAATTGGTGGAACGGGTCCTGCTTCGTCGTATCATGTATTTCATTTCTGCAAATAATATCTTGAATCCTTGTCAAATTGGTTTCAGGCCGGGCTGTTCGATTTGGTGTGCTCATACTGACCTTGAGAGCCGTATTAAATTAGCTCGCAGCACTAAACAGTTTGCCGCGCTTGTCACTCTGGATATCAGTAAAGCCTACGACAGCGTCGAGTACTCGATGCTGTTACACAGATTACAGGTCCTTAATTTCCCAATCTATTTCGTAGCCTGGATCTTTGCTTTCCTGGAAAACAGAGAATTTTATTGCTGCCGAAATGGTGCTTCTTCAAAGAAATTTCGACAGACAAGAGGTGTTCCGCAAGGCTCAGTTCTTTCCCCTGTTCTTTTTAACATCTTTCTAAGCTCCATTCCATGCATCCATAATGTGTCACCTTACGTGTACGCTGACGACATCGCATTTTTTGCTTCTGCAAAAGATATTCACTCTCTGTATCAGATCTTGCAGGATTACCTCAATATTCTTGACAACTGGTTAGGAAGTATTCATCTCTCCCTCAATGTGAACAAATGCGCCTTGTTGGTCTTCCCGGTTTCTCATCCTGTACATATCTGCGTTTCTTATAGAAATCATATAATTCCTCAGGTTCAAACAGTGAAGTATCTTGGAGTGATCTATGACTCTACTCTTTCCTGGCGGCCTCACATTGAGCAAGTTTCTTTAAAAGGAGTTCGGGCCATTGGCATCCTGCGTCGGCTTTGCAGCGCTAGGTCAGGGATGAGAAGGCACACACTTCTGCTGATCTATAAAATGTATGTCCGCCCAATTTTGGAGTTCGGATGTGTTTTATTCTCAGGAGCCCCTGCCTATAAACTTCGACCGCTTGTGCTCTTGGAGCGTGAGGCGTTGCGCCTCTGCTTGGGACTTCCAAAGTATGTAGCTAATGTTGTCCTGCACCTTGAGGCGCGAATTCCATCTTTCGCCTTTTAACAGTCCAAGCCTTTTTAAATTTGTGCGACTCTCCTCTCCACACATCCAATGTAATATTTCTTAGTCAGCCCGCAGTCTTTTTAAATGCCACCTGGTCTCGTTTGCATACTCCGCAGATATGTTTCGTGCCGTCTCTCCTCGATCCCTTAAACATTAAGCTCACAGATATCCATCCACTGCATAACATCTCACCTTCAGTCGAGATTGCATTTGATAACATTTTCCCATCGAATGCCAAGCTCCAGCCCTTTCCTCTCCTTCTCGGTTTGTTACAGGACCACCTAAGATCCTTTCCTTTTCATATTCTCATTCCTACCGATGCCTCGCAGGATCGTGAAAAGGCAGGTGTGGGCATTTTTTCACCTGCATTGGGATGGTCCTTTTCTCTCCGTCTCCCTGACTTCACTCCAATTTATCTGGCCGAATTATTAGCTGTCATTCTAGACTTACGTAAATTAGATCCTGCCGTTTCCAAAGTCGTGTTTATGACGGATTCTCTATCTATTTGCTTTTCATTATCATCACCCTCTGAGTCTCGGGCATTACGCCTCTTTAAGCAGCTGATCCCGCTTCATCTAAATTCGGTGAGGTTGCTTTGGGTACCGGGTCACGTGGGCATTCAGTTAAATGAGGTTGCTGATTCATTAGCAAGGGCCTCTCTCTGTGGCCCAATAATTGTTGTCCTGCCAACCTGCGCATATACAGCTGCGGTGAGGTTTCGCAGTTACACAATATTTCAGGAATTTTCAGCCTCGGCGCTTACTTCATCCCCGAATACAGGCATCTTCTGCACCCTTGGAGCAGCAAAGACTGGAGTTCGCGTAGACTGGAGGTCTCTTTCACGCGTTTGCGATGCCGAGTTCCTCTGCTTAATTTCTACCTTCACAGATCTGGTCTGGCGGTTTCTCCACTGTGTCCATTTTGTGCCGAGCCTGAGACAGTGGATCACTTCCTGCTGTTCTGCCGCCGATTCTCTTCTTTGAGGAGGCGCCTATTAGAAAATCCGTTTCACCAGCTGGGTCTGCCTGTGTCCACTGAGGTTGTTCTTTCCTTTGGTGCTACTTCGCTTGAACGAAGCAACAGGAGTGCGCGCTGTGCAGTTCAAAAATTTCTTTTAGAAACACAGCGACTCCCATGCTAATATTTTTTTTCTATTTGTTTTCATTTTTCTGATTATCAAACTTTTAATTTATTATTATTATTATTATTATTTTTTCTGTCTCTCTTTCAGTCAATACAAAATTGAACCATTCCATATGTTGCATTCAAATTTGCACATAATGCCGTCCTCCCATCTTCGATCTCCCTGCTAACAGGTCCCCTTTCGTTGCGTCGTCCAATCTGTCAGCCTATACCCTATTAATACTCCTTTTCCTCTAAAACTCCTAATCATTCCAACAGTCCACCGCCTGTGTCTTGGCCACTCCCCCGTAGTGGGTATGTGCCATTCTACTTGAGGCCAACCAACCAACCAATGCCTAGGTTAAAGAGAATGGGAGAGAGGACGGCACCTTGTGGGGTGCCACGAGTGAGTGGGATGGGGTGAGAGTCTGTCGAGATAGCCTATAAGGGCAGAGTGGTGGGATAGGAAAGCTCTTATGTAATGGTGCACGCTGTGTCCGCACTGCGTGTCAGCTAGTATGGTGAGGATGTGGTAGTGTGATTATGTAGTCGAAAGCCTTGCGTATGTCAACTGTTACTAAGGCCTTGGCCTGCACAGCGTCTGCAGCATTTGAGTTAAAGAAGGTGTGTTGAAGGAGAAGGAAAAGGTCTTGGTTGGATAGTGCTGGGCGAAAGCCAATGAGGGTGCGGAGGGGGTTTTAGTCGATGGCCTGAAGGTGGGAAAGTGAGGCGGGCAAACACCAAGTGCTCCATGAGCTTGCCTGCACAGGAGATGAGGGAAATAGGACGGAGGTCATTGATGCTGGAGGGTTAATTAGGTTTCGGTGTGAATGAGACCAGGGACGGTGTCCAGTCCACTGGAAGGTTGCCAGAGGTCCAGGCGTCGTTGATGGCAGTAAGAATAAATCTGTGGGCCTCGGAGTCAAGGTTGTTGAGAGTTGTGTATGTGATTTTGTCTGCACCGGGGGCAGAGCGTATGTTACAACGTGCGAATGCTGTGTCAAGTTGCGTGTGCGTGAAGAGGAGTCTGAGAGAGGAGCATCCAAACTATAGGCCACAAAACTGCTTTCCTTCTTCGTGAATAAAGGTAAACCAAGTATATGAGTCTCTTTTACGACTGCTGCCAAGACGTACGTGTAATTAAAAGGAATTAATGTTTAATGAACCTCAAACCCGAAGTCACTTTGAGACTATGATTTCAGATTCAAAGCACGGAAGTAGCGCATTATGAATAGCAAAAGAGCTTTCAAGCCACCCTCGTTCGTGGATGTCAAGGGACATGCGTCTATGGTGTTACCGAGTTTCTACGGGGTACCTCGAGGGCGCATACTAGGACAGATTGTTTGCCTAGTCTGTCAATGCTATGACCAGCAACGTCATATTATTCGCTGATGATCGCCTTTTCTTTGAAGAAGTCACGTGTCGTGCTGATGCGCTGTTAAACAGTAGTTTAGCCAGACTTAATAAAGGATGCGCCACCTGGTATATGACCGTAAATACTGAAAAAACTGCTCGAACAAAAAGCAACCTGTTCCTTGTTCTATTCAGTATTGCACCAGTTATACACAAATAAAGGAAGTCTAAGAATATAAATACTTAGCCATAAGGATTAAAAACACGCTTTCGTAGTCCAGGCACACTGGAAACGTTTGCGCACCTGCCATGGGGATCTGGCAGGAGGAATGTAAATCGGTTGATTCAAAAAGTTCTGCCCCTTGCAAAGACTCCAGAGCGTCGTCTATGATGAGAGGGAATTGACGTCCTTACGCGCGATCTTATTAGGGCGGTGGTAATCGACACAAAAGCCTACGAAGTGATCTTTCTTTTTCGAAAGCACAACAGGCGAACAAGGGCGGCTTGAAGGCTGGGTGACGTCGATCTCAACTATTTGATCGACTGCGTCGTCAATAGTATATCCCTCGGTTGCAGACACACGATGTTGGAGCTGCCGCAGTGGTGTGAGGGCACTAGTGTCGCTACGATGGGTGACAGTTAATATTTCGCAGAAGGGACTTTGGGTAGAGTCGAAGGAAAAATTTAAGTGATAAAGTGCGGTGAAAATCTGTATCCAGTGCAGCGAAGGAAAAACGGTGTAGATGGAGCGAAGGAATAGTTCGATAGAACAGGAACCGGACACAGAAGAAGATCGGCTGAGCGCGGTTTATGACGATGTGCGGCATATCGTCAGTCTCCTAAAAAATTAGCGGAGTTGGGACCCTGCCAACACATTCACCAACGAGCAAAGCACTCTTGGAGGAGAAGGAGTTAGAGGCCAGAAGTATTCGATGCCAGCAGATACAGTGAGTACTCCGTAAGGCCGTGGGAGACATACGCGGTAAAGACCCCTCCAACCCGATCAGCAGGATTTATGAATCCCATTGAACCCCCTCAAGGCTCTTTCAACAGATTAAGTGGATCATTATAGCGACCGACTACATGATCCGCTACGCCGAGGCAAAAGCCCTACCGAACGGAACAGCAGCAGAAGTCGCCAAATTTTTCGTAGAGTGCATTCTCCTGCGATCCGGCGTCCCCGATGAGCTCATAACGGACAGCGGAACAACATTCAGGGCGGAACTAACGCCAGCCATCCTGCATTACACCAAACCAGCCACCGGAGGACAACTGGATGCCATCCGCACACCAACGGACTGACGGAGCGCCTGAACAAAATCATCGTCGATATGCTCGCCATATATGTCGATGCCGAACACAAGACCTGGGACGTCATCCTGCCCTTACATCGTCTTCGCCTACAAGACCGCAGTGCAGGATACCACTCATATGGCACCTTTTAGGCCCGTTCATGGCAGGGAGGCCACGACCACACTTGACACCATACTGCCCAACGTTACCGAAGAAGATAATGTCGATGTCGCTACCTACGTTCAACGCGCGGAAGAAGCCCGAAGGCTTGCCAGATTAGGGATCAAACACCAGCAGCGAACCTACGCCAGACGCTACAACCCACGAAGACGAAACGCGGAATACAAGCCAGGAGTCCGAGTCTGGGTTTGGACGCCCATTCGCCGCGGCGGATTAAGTGAAAAGCTTTTGCGCCGTTATTTCGGTCCGTACAAGGTTCTTCATCGGCTAGGTGAACTGGACTATGAAGTCGTACCTAACGAAATGAGTGCATCCCAGCGACGTCGCGTACGACCAGAAGGTTGTCCATGTCATCGATCTAAAGCCATATTATGCGCGCTAAGGGACGCCATGTTTGCACACCCAGTTTATATTTTTCCACAATACGTTTTAATTGTTTGTTAGCGCATTATGTTCTACAGCGTCGGGTCGATCCTTCTTTGAGATGGGAGTAATGCCGCGAATGTTTGTAGTGTTTGTTCATCCTTCAAAGCAGGCGGCACGCCGCTTTATAGCTCTGCTTGTGATGCAAGACGCGCCTAGATGTATCTCGATTAATCGCATCCCGGCGGAGCCAATTTTACGTTGTATCAGGATGTTCTACTAACTTTCTAAGCTTTATATCGAAAGTTCGCTATCAGCTTTAAATATAGCATGGCCGAGAGCAGCCGGTATTCTGTGTAATGACCGCCAAGCACGCTTGTTCTTACGCCGCCACCGAGGGATTCAGTTCTTTGCGGGCGCCAGTCAGCCCAAATAAAGAGTTTCGTTTAGAAGACATTCTCGCTGTTTTCCTGTTCGCCGGACTGCTTTTTCGAAGGGCAAGAAAGCTATTTATTCGTTACAGAAACCTCAACACCGGTGTTGACAAAAGCCGTGACAGAAACTTCCTTGACAGAAACTTCAGCGAGATTAGTAGATGATAGATGAGGCTTTTGAGTGCTCGAGTGGGGTACAGTTCTGTGAGGATCTACGGCACATAGTTTTCCTATTGAGTAGCCTTCGGGCGACGTCACAAAGGATAGATGAAGCGGTGTCGCGGAATGGTGAATGGCGGCTAGAGAGGGTCGTACGGTAAGGGCAAAGGGACGATTTCGGGTAGGCTCAGTAGCCGTGGAGTACAGACTCGTTTGACGCCAGTGCCCGAAAACTTAAGCAGATAGTGCTGGGTCACGAAGATGACGTCGACAATGCCGGGCCATATGGCCAGGCAGCCAGCAAGTGCAGAAAACAGGTCGTTTGTCGGTGGTGCGCTAGAAATTGCTCACTCCTGGAGCTGGTCAAAGATAATGTGTCGGCGCTCCAGCAGGCATATGAGTCGAACGACAGGTAGGCGCCTGAGGTATGGCGAAGACATCGGCGTACGTCGGCGGAGCGGCGACACACGGCGGCGAACGGGTGGGCAAAAGAGCGACAAAAATCTGTTCTTGATTTGCCTCTCGGAGAGCCTTAGCCCAAATAGGCTTTTGCGGACTCGGCAGAACAGAGAGATGACGTACCACTTCGCAAAAAAGTCTCTGATCTGCAACACATGCAAGGTGTCAACTGCAGGCGTCAGCGAAGCAAGCGACTAAGCCTGCTTGGGCAGCTGACAATTGAGGGTCTTCTGTTTGCTCAGCCCCTCGAACTACTCATGCGTAAGTTGGACGCGAAAATATGAAACGCGTCGTCATCGACACCTTTTCAGAAGTGTTTGGCCTTTTCAGCTTTTGACATATCTAGGCTTATACGCTTGCATAAGTCGAAGACGTCTTTCGTGTAGCTTGTGGCGACCTGCTTCAACTATGGTCGCAAGCGCTATTCGGCGGGGAGTTCTCGGACAGCCGCACGAAGAAACATTTCTCAGAAGTTCGTTTTCAAGGCAGGCAATGTTCGGATGTTCACCTCGTCGTTCCGGTACCAAAAACTTGCTAGCCCGTGAGATAAAAAGACACGTCAGTGAGTTTTGTTTCATGCCTCTATTTGTAGGGGTGGCTAACCCGTTCATAAGATGTGAGCCAATCGTGCACATCGTCCTCACCGGTCGTGTTGATGATGCGGAGTTATCGACCACTTCCACCAAAAGTGATACGGGTGCCTATAGGAAAAGAACGGGACTACGACAGCAGCGGCTAAAACAGTGCGAGGTGAGACGAGCGCAGACACCCGCGGCAAAAGATCCCACTTAAGTGAATGTTGAGTTTCTTTGACGCTAATGTACGCCTTCGTCTTTAAAACATTTTAACGCGTGACAATTAGGGCGGACATGTGGCGGAGAAAGGGGCGCGAAGAGTAAACTGGGTGAAGCACAGAAGATAATGAACCCACGAAAAGGAAGCAACCTAGGTGGGCCGTTTTGTTCAGGAAGGTAAAAACAGCGCTAAATTTTCACAAACCACACATAAAGACGGACAGGACGGGCGCTGATTCCAACTATGTTTATTGAACGCCACATGTTTCATATATATAACCCGAAGAAGGTGAACGCATACGCATTTCTTACATGGCAAAACACACACACAAACACGGACGAAAACTTCTCATAATCGCGTATTTTTTAGCAATCTATGCTCACTTCTTCGTAGGGACATATAAGTGGTGCTGACGCACATGCCACCCCTCTCTTTGATAGAAAAGGCTTCTGCAGTTCACGAGCTAATCTATCTTTACTTCTAGCTAGAATTTTAATCTCGTCAAGTCGTGGTACACAGTTCTTTTTATTTTCATCAATGCAAAAGCGGCAATGAGCGGGTAGGTTTTCGAACGAATCTGATGCGTTCCCTAACAACCTTCTATGTTCCCCAGCAGGCTCGCTGGCGAAGCGTCCTGTCTGACCGACCTACACCTTGCCACATGTAAGGGGGACGTCGTAGACCCCTCCGGTGGCACACCTTACGTAGGGCTTCAAGTGCTTCTTCCCACACCCAGATGTTGCTTTAGCACCGCTGCTAGCCTTGGGGCACATCTTGGCCAATTTGCAGGGAGCGGAGAAGGCCATGGAACTCCATACTTGTTGCCAACTCGTTTTAAATTGTGAGACACCTTGTGCAGATACAATATCACCAGGGTTTGGCTTCACCGAAAGTTTCTTTCCGGCGTTGCCTCTTTAGCTTGCCCTCAAGCTTGCGTCGCCTAGTGTTGTCATCACAGTCCACACACCGGACTGTGAGCAAACTGCCCAACGTAGCAGGTGGCCGGTAAATTAGTCATTGGTCGCGAAAGGTTGCCAGGAAGACCAACCTGGGACGCACGAGCCTCGCCAATGGCGGCAGCTTCCATCGCAGGGCAGTGGTGCATTCCTTAATTAAGCTATCCAACACTGCGCCACGAGTACCGTGAAGACTCCCTGGAATCTATGAATGTAGAGCATGACCGATGTCATGGCGTTAAAACAAGATGGCGAGAAAGATGACAAGGAGGCGCTAAGAAAAAAATAAAAAATATAAAAAATTGGTGTGTGGTAAATGAGCGCAGCTTATGAAGGCGAGCGCCCACGCATTTCCGTGGCGAACTATTGTGAGAAAAGTAAATCGCATTTACCTTTCTTCAAATCGTTGACCCGTATCTAATTTTAGATGCCTAGTTTGCTCACTGACAGCAGCGACACAGCTGGCACCCAGCCCCTGTAGTTACTTTGGTGCTCAGTTTGTTTCTCATTTCAGGCTCGCTTCTCAACTCTGCGATGGCAATTCATTACGGCTCAGCAGAACTGCGCTAGGCGCCACTCTCTCATTTGTTTCTCTGCGCTGCTTACATATTTACCATATTTACTCGAGAGGGCGGTCGATCATACATTTCATTTTCCTGAATTTACTAATGAAATTTTTCATTATGACATCAGTTTTTTCTTTGTGTCAATATGCAATAATTGTCGAAAGATTGGTTTAGCTTATTTCTGTTTAACGTCCCAAACCAACTCAGGCTATGAGAGACGCTATAGAGAAGGGCTCCGGAAATTTCGAACACCTGGGGTTCGTTAAGTACACTGACATCGCACAATACACGGTCCCCTAGAATTTCGCCTCCATTGAAATTCTACCACCGCGGCCAGGATCGAACCCGCCATTTTCGGGTCAGCAGCCCAGTGCCATAGCCACTGAGCCACCGCGGCGGCAACTGTCGAAAGACTTCGTGAGACCTGTGTAACAGTACGCTCTCTAAAAACTTAACCAACTTCTTCACGGCCCGTTCTCCACCCAGAGACCGTGTACAAACTCTTCATCATTCTCATCGAACTATTGCGATAGTTTATTTCTATGGTTTATAGGGATTTAACGTCCCAAATCGACTAAGGCTATGAGGGACGCCGTAGTGAAGGGCTGCGGAAATTTCGACCACCTGGGGTTCTCCAATGTACACTGACATTGTATAGTACATGGTCCTCTAGAATTTAGCCTCAATCGAAATTCGACCTCAGCTGCCGGGATCGCAGCCGTGTCTTTCGAGTCAGCAGCCGAGCGTCATAACCACTGAGTCACTGCGGCGTCCGAATGGTTGTGAGAGAGATAAAACACGTTTTTTTAAGTTCTGTAATTCTCAGCGATTTAAAATTTCAGCGATGATGGGAACCCACCTGACACGCAACGCCACATATTCGTTTTGAGTTCAGTTTATCTTAGGCAGGCTTCTCGACACGGCGCAGAACAGCTGCTTTGGGTGTTCCTGAAATTTTTTTCTCAGCGGAGTGTACGTCTATAGTCGGAGGGCAAATGTCAGTTATTTTTACTTTGCTTTGTTTTACGCAAGCGGTTTTTCTTTGCAACGTCAAGTTCCTCTCAATAATATCGCCAAAAAGATTAGAAATACTTCGTGCGATGTCTGCATCAAGAGGCACATTCGAATCACGTTTATGCCTTTTTTTATGCCCATTATTCCGGCAAGAACATGTTTAGAAATAAAACTTCTTCACGCACCCTCATGTTTCCCAGCAGGCTTTAGCGACAACACCAAACGCATGTTTTCTCATCTCCGAAATGCTCAATCATTTCGAATCGGACAGAATAACATCTAATAAACAGGAGCGGGGTCACAGCTGGCAGGCAGCACTTTTCGGTCCTTTTGCGCTGAGTTTAGTTTTGATTTCAGGCAAAGTTCTGGAACCCGAAAGGTCAAAGCTTTATGGTACATCACAGCTACGTAGCGCACCGCAGTGAATTATTTCTGAGCGCAAATTCCGCATTTACACCAGATAGCGGATGCTTATTTAATTTCGTTACTCATAGTTTAGTGAAACAATTTTGAGTTTCAACATTGAGTTTTTCATAAAAATCTGCGAGAAATGTCCAAACAGTCTGCAAGATATGTGTATGAACAGGCGCATTTAATGCGCATGCACGCTATTCTCACGCTCATTTCTCTAGCCACAGACTGTAAGCACCAACGGTTGTACCCTAAGACTAATTCTCTCGCCGAGCATTTCGACAAAAAGAAAAGGGTTTTTTTTAATTTCTTTCAAGCGCTCAGTGGTTTAAAATATAACAAGATAACACGTTGTTTCCAGTGCGGTGCCCAGACTACCACTTGGCATTCTGTGGAGGTTATAATGGTGTCATGAGGTCATGCGAACTTTCTGCGCCATTTAGCAAACTACATACCGGATATCCCTTACAAAAATGATCTAATCTATAGACTGTCTATAGACTTCTTAGTGACTCTATTGACTTCCTGTAGATGTTGCTTTTTGTCTAATCATAGTCTATAGACTGTCTATGGACAAAAGTGTACTAAAAGTGTATGGCCATAAATCTAAAGATTGTCTATAGAATGTCTATAGACTGTATATGGCATTTGTATTGCCTATAGACAGTCTACAGACTTTGTAGGCAGAAATCTATAGACACTCTATAGACTGTCAAAAATTTTGTTTGTAAGGGATGGTCCAGGTTATGGTCTGGCAACTCTAATGATAAGGCATTATTAAGCGAGACCTGCTATTTCTTTGGTTTAAGCATGTACCTCAGCATTTTGCCGTGCAATCTACATTGTCAGCCATGAAAGAAAGCCTGATCTGGACACCAGTGCTCTGCCTCGCCCTCGCTCTATCTTCCCTTTCGCCCTTGCCCTGACCCTCCTGTTCCTTAAACGCGGCTAAGGGATTCTCTCCTATTTTGCTACCTGCCAACCGTGGGATGTGGCCCTATGGTTGCCCCACGTTCCACGGCGTTTTTTTTTTTGTCGAAACATGGTTATATTGACTTTTCTTTTTTTTCCTTCGTTCTTTTTAAAGCGACAGCGTTAAGAAGATCGTGTCGTTGAAAGTCCCGCGTCACCGTATTCATCATTGAGCATGAGCAAAAAATCCACGAAAAATCACCAGAGGAGCAAGCTAAGAGGCAAGATATTTACTTCGGTACTTTATTTGAGCTTCCTATTAGCTCTCACCTGACGGTGTACTGACCTGATTGCGTCTTTGTAAAAGTTGTTCACTTTATTTCGATACTTCGAGCTTGTGCCGCACTTACGTCATCTTTTTTCATTAACACTCGTTCCAACGCGCCTGGTAACCCACGATTTTTATAGTGTGCATCAGTGTGCAACTGTGGATGCTAAGCAATACGTCGGGGATGCTGTCCTGCTGATCCGTTCGATAACTGATGTGGCCACTCGCGTCATCGTGAATGCTTCCTCCGTCGGCATTGTTGCAGTTCTCCAGCAGCAATTAGACTCCGAGTGGCATTCGCCGGTTTTTGTCTGTGGGAGACTCCAACCTGCCGACACCCGCTGCGGTGCTTCAGATCTTCGGCTCACAAGCCCCTGGCGTCTGTACTCCGTATGTCCTTTCTGAAGTGTGTCGCACGAGAGTTTCGTCATCTGGCTTGTATCTCTGTGTTCACCACAGTTATCCGCCTCGTTGAAGTCCCCGACATTAAACCTTCCGACCTCTCTTCCCGAATCGGTACCATCGGCATTTCTCCACCTGCCGTAGAGCCGCCGCGGTGGCGCAGCGGTTATGGTGCTCGGCTGCTGACCCGAAAGACGCGGGTTCGATCCCGGCCGCGGCGGCTGGAATTTCTTTGGAGGAGAAATTCTAGAGGCCCGTGTACTGTGCGATGTCAGTGCACGTTAAAGAACCCCAGGTGGTCGAAATTTCCGGAGCCCTTCACTACGGCGTCTCTCATAGCCTCAGTCGCTTTGGGACGTTAAACCCCATAAACCAACCAACCAACCAACCTGCCGTAGACTGGGAAGGTCTAGCCCGAGCGCAGCTTGAAGACACTGAGATGCATGAACTGCATGAGCTGCGTGCCCGTCCCCGTTCCCTCCGTCCACCAACAGCGACACACTTGAAGATATCTGGCATCCCATCTTCCGGTCCACGCAGCGCCTGGTCTTGCAGCGGTGTGTGTGGCCGAGCATTAACACCGTTGTTAGCCATTGGAGTCGCTCGTGTCCGCAAAGCCTTTTCTGCAACGTAGCTGTCGCTTTGACCACGTCCATCTCGATCTGGCTGGGCCGCTCACTCTATCTTAGGAGTCCCGGTACTTCTTGATCAATGCTGATCGCTTCACCCGTTGGCCGGAGCTATGCCCATTCAGGACATCACTGCAGAAATAGCTGCACAGGGTCTCTTATCTCTATTGTTTCACGCTTCTACTGCCCTGGCACAGTCGAAAAGAACCGCGGTAGGCAATTTCAATGTGCCTTATGCACCCACAGCTTTGGGCCCGAGCACTGCCGTACCACCACATACAGAATGGCCAAGCGGCTCCATTGCCATCTCAAAGCTGTCCTCACTGCACATCTTGACATTCAGCACTGGTCGACATCCTACCTATGGATCTTCTTGGTCTACAAACCGTCCTGCTTAGAGATCTCGGCTGTTCCGCGGCCACACTCGTCTTCGGCGCTCCGCAACTGCTTCTCGGAGACTCGCTTCTTACTGCGTTTTCGTCATCCCAGCCTCAGCACTACCTCAAACGCTTCAAGACTGGGGGCAGAAAGTCCGCTTTGTTTCGCCACGATCTTCCGACTGGTGCATTTTCGTGCGTCTTGACATTTTGTTTTCGATGCACATTTCTCTAAGAAGAAACGTTGTAAAGGCGCCTCTTACACCATCCTATGACGGCCGCGCCGTGTACTGAAGACGGCAAGTTTGCGGCAGTACTCCTTGATAGGGGCGAAGAGGTTGTCCCCATCTTCGCCGCTTCGACGTGTGCATTTTGCAGTTCCGTCTGTGCGGAGGACCCTGCAGCGCCACCTACGTGGCATCGAAGAGGAGCCGAGACCAGCGCTCAAACCTGGAAACATGGGGCCGGCTGTGAAGGTAAGGAAAATAAGAATGAATGGCGGGTGCTGTGTGCACAAGCAACGCATGAGCAGTTCAGTTTCCCCTTCCTGCTAAACCGATTGTCTTTTCCTGGTGCACCGCTGCGACGCTGTGATCCCTGACATTATGCTAAAGGAAGTGCCAGCTACCTGAAGGTCATCAACATAGACTGAATACAGAATGTACAGGCATGTTCGGGATATTTTACTCATATAGTTAATATTTACAACAAGAAGTGTTGCATTTAAAATACACCATTGAGGTACTCCATTTGCTGGATGAAATTGCTCGAAACAGCTGGGGCTAGGACTGTATTGATTTAAAGGTTAGGCAAGGAATCTTCTAATGCGTTGAACACCCTGCCGCGGATGCCAAGCTCAGCCATGATCTCAAAAATCTCGAGCCTCAAAGTTGTGTCACATCCCTCCTGTTATAAAAAAAGAACACAGCAAGACAGGGTTCGCGTACAAAAGCTTCTAGAGAGTATATACAAGATGAGCTACGTGGCCGGTTATGCTGCATGCCTTTTAAAACCGCATTGCTGAACATCGAGAACCTCACTGTTTTTCTAGCACAAATGTTTGACTAATATCCAGGAGTCTTTCGAAAGGTTTCCCAAAAGAGCCGGCGAGGGCCACGAGCCTATAACAAACTCGATAGGTTGGCGGATTTCCAAATTTTAAAAATAAAATAACGATAGTGGTTTTCTCCTTGACTTCAAGTACATTTTGCTATTCCAAACCTTTATAAAAAACCTTAAAAGTGCCTCTATGGCTTGTTCACAGCGCTGGGAAACATTTCATATTCTATTTAATCAGGCCGCGGTGCAGTCTGCTAACCAGAAGACAGTACTGTAAGGATTTCTTGAACTGTGATTATTATAAGCTTCATTTATCCTGCCACTTGTCAGTAGTCTTTGTCTGTGAGCTGTGGTTTTGTAATTTACAAATGATTCTCGGTGGTATGATGTACTGGAAACTCGCGAAAATATTCATCTAAAATGTCTGCCTGTTTTTCTATTCTTTTCTGCATAAGTGGTTTCGATAACTGCTGCAGCGGTGGCATTTTGGCGGAGGCGAAATGCTAGAGGCCCGTGCACTGTGCGGTGTCAGTGCACATTAAAAAAAACTGAGGTCGTCGAAATCTTCGGTGTCCACCATTACGGCGTCTCCCATAGCCTGAGTCGCTTTGGGACGTTAAACCCCATAAACCAAACCAACTGGGAATGGATAGCAGCAGCCATTTAAGTTTTTTCAGCAATGTGGCGGATATACTTGGCTTTCGCTCTTGCCTTTTTAGGAACAATGACTTTCTGCTGCATTCAATATATACGAAAAATTCTACAGGTTTCAGGTTTTCTTTTGTTTGTTTTTGCATCTCAGCTTTCCGGTGCATACGTAACACTGTTTTTATTTTTCGCCTCCAATAACCAATGGATATCCAAGCGCGCAGTGGGAATAAGGCTCTGCGAAAAACTGAGTAAGCCCGTCAACACTCTATCTGAAGCTGCTTGACATAGGCAATCTTCTTCTCGAAACAGTGCCCAATGAGGCAAATGCGGCCTCTAACGTCATAGTTTCGTTACGATTACTTTGAGTGAAGGTTGGTTTGGTTTATTAGGGTTCAACGTCCAAAAGTGGCTCAGGAATTAGGGACGCCTTAGTGAAGGGCTCTGGAAATTTCGGACATCTGGGGTTCTTCAACGTGCACTGACATCGCACAGTACACGGGCCGCTAGAATTTCGCCTTCATTGAAATTCAGCCGCCGCGACCGGGATCCAACCAGCGTCTATCTGGCCAGCAGTCGAGCGCCATAACCACTGAGCCACGGCGGCGGCTACTTTCAGTGAAGACGCTACACTAATATGTCCAGGTAGATTATTTCCTCTAGATGGGTTGCCCAAGATATCAGATTTAAATTCAGTAAAAATAGAGAAAGAACTAAAGGATAAATCTATAAAAGTCATTTTTACTTAGCTAGGAGAAAATTAAGTTGGTTTTTCGGTGTTTAGTCATCATCGCCGTCATAATGACTATACACCGAAAAACCAAATGTGTTAAAACCAAAGGTTATTACACGTTACAAGATCATCAATAATTTCACCTCTAGTGTCAGCTTCGTAGTCACTCCCCAAAGATGGCCTAAGCGAGGAAAATACGGCTATGGTAGCTGCTCTAAAGGTTCTTTCCATTCATGGATTGTTACCCTAAGATATGGCTCTAGGTATGTGCAGAACACCGCAGTTGTTTTAAGTTACAAGGCTTAATTAAAGTGCAAGTTTGGCTCGTACGTCTTTATGCCATTTAGGCTACGTAGTCGTTCTTAGGAGCCTCGCCGTCCCTGCAACTTCTACGGCTTAGGCTACTTTAGCTTGGGTACATCGCCTCCTCAGCGGCCCTGGATGATCGCGCTGAACGCACATGTAGAAGTGAGGTAGACCTCGTTGTTTTTAGCTTTTATGGAGAGGAATTACGATAAGATAAGATAAGATAAGATAAGATAAGATAAGATAAGATAAGATAAGATAAGATAAGATAAGATAAGATAAGATAAGATAAGATAAGATAAGATAAGATAAGAAGTTTATTTAGACAGGTACAGGTGTCTGGGAGAATGGCGAAAAGGCAGTGAGATGCCTGACAAAGCGCTATCCCCCCATCTCCCAGAAGTTGACACTTGTTCAGACAATGCAGTACGAGCACCGGTACAGCACACACAGAAAGCTTCTAACACAATTTTAACATCTTATTTAAAGAGCACATTATACAAGTTAAAAGGCATTCTGAAAAAAAAGGCAAACTTCTTTAACACGTTTCTTAAAACGGCATAAAGCACAACTTAAAAGACAAGCAAATATGCACAACAGAATTTAAATCATTCAAAACACGCTACCAGTCTAAGTTTGCAATGACAGTAAATAATCAAGGAGAGTATTCTTAAAAGCAATAGTTGCAGTATTCTCTATTCGGATTTGTCTGATAAAAGGATGTTTGTTTAAGAACTCTGGTATACGGTAAGATAGTGTTTGGGTACCGTAATTTGTTCGCCGCTTTGTATTTCTGAATGTATTATTTCGTAAGTTGTGAGAATGATTTTTCTTCAGGTATTGCTTTGAGAAGGCGGCAGGGTTGGTCTTCATTTGACTATAGATTGTGAGGGCTAGTCTTTGATACAGTATATTTCCAACGGTTAGGAGCTTATGTTTCCTGAATAGCGGTGCTGAATGAAAGAGCCCGGATGTTCGCTCTATGAGCCTTAAAGCCCTTTTCTGTAGCACATGGATGCTGTCCAAGTTGGTTTTGGTTGTTGTTCCCCATACGAGCAGGCAGTAATGAATATGTGATTGAATTAATGAGTAGTAAAGTTGTTTTAAAAGCCAGATTGGAATTAGTAGCCTTAACTTCCAAAGTAAGCCAATAGAACGCGATATTTTAGACCGCACATGGTTTGTATGAACATACCAATCAAAATTTTCATGGAAATACACTCCAAGAAATTTATGCGACAGAACTCGATCAATGACTTGTCCGTCGAAGTAAATAGGTCTTTCACCTATAATTAGCTTGTTGCGAGGCCTAAATAAAATGTACTTTGTTTTATTTGTATTTAATTCTAATTTGTTTGCTGTCAGCCAGTGACATAAATTACCTAACCATTCTTTCACGCGATGCTGAAGATGGTGTAGTTCAGTTCCCGAAAAGAATAGATTCGTGTCGTCAGCGTACAGGATTATATCTGGTGTATGTGGAATGCTTGTGATGTCTTTTATGTAGATCAAAAAAGAAGCGGGCCAAGTATGGAGCCTTGCGGAACATCGTGTATGACATGAGACGTGTTCGATTTGCTATTGTTAACGCTGGTGTACTGAAGGCGGTTTTGCAGGTAGCTCTTTATTAGGTCCCACGGCGCTCCTCTAATTTCATAGGAGTAAAGTTTTTGCAGTAGAATGTGATGCTTAACAGAATCAAAAGCTTTCCTGAAATCGATAAAAACGCCTATTGTAATTAATTTGCGTTCGAAGCTCTCAAGTATTTTGTCTTTCACGTTGAGCAGTGCCATTTCCGTGGACTTCTGCTTCTGAAAGCCGTACTGTTCCCATGTTCATGGGAAGCACATTTGGGCCCAGCAGCTATGTGAGCCCCACCGCCGCATCTTTGGCACTTATAGCAGCGTGGTGCATTTCAGATCTACGATCTTTGTTGGATCCTTGTGTAGCTTACCCTCACAAAGTGGGTTAGAATCGACTTCGTTGATGTTTATCCCTCTTGGTATCTGCTTGGTTGACGTTTGTTACCCCGTCTCATTTTTATTTTGTAGGTAATTCCTACGTTTTGATCTTTCTCTGCACCCCAGAGTTCGTCTTGATTTGCGTACGTAAGGTCATGATCGGAAATGAATCCCAGAACAGAGTTCAATGAACGATGCTGGCTGATGGTTACAGGAATTTCTCCGAAACATGTTACTCCTGACAATTTCTAATACTGGCGGCTGTGATGCACTTTTAAGAGAAGATCTCCATTTGATAGCTTTGTTCATTTTGGACCCTCAGCAAAGCTTTCTGTTAAGGTTCAGATTACATGGAAAAGTGACAGTAGTCGTGCTGTTATGTCTGCGCGTTCAGTGAAGGACCACGGGGAAGCGAGAAAAATTGCTCCCATTTTTCTTTAAGAAATTTACTCCCTGAAAAAATTGCTCCCTCGTTTCAAAGTGCATCATCATCATCAGCAGCAGCACCAGCAGCAGCAGCAGCAGCAGGCTTTTCCCTGCAGGGCAAAGGCCTCTCCCATGTCTCTTCAATTAACCCTGTCCTTTGCCAGTAGTGGCCACCGTATCCCCGCAAACTTTATTTACTTGTCATCCACTGTGGCAGGCGTCCACAACGCGCAACCCAAAGTGGGGACGGGACAGCTACTTTCTGGCAAGACTTGACTACGTTGCTCCTTCAGGTGGCGCTCGCATGGGGTGCGATGACGGAGGCAAGATGGCAGACGCGCACGAGGAGGAAGGACTCGCAGTAAGAGACATGCTTTCGCATTTCTGCACGTAACCAGACTTAAAGTGCATCCATGTAATTTTTAACGTTTCTCGTTTCATGACGTCGCATATCGAATTTTTCTTATCTGGGCTTCTCTACTGTGGCTTTTATGTGCTTCTTTTCTTCTTCGCATAAGTTGCCGTCTCCGCTTACCAAAGTGTATTTATTCCGTTTGATTTTGCCTATGTTAAAAGTTGATAATCAGTGGTGCACCCTGTTTCTCGTTCTACTTCCGTGCCTCAGTGTCCAATCCGGCCCACACAAACCGGTGCGTTCAAACTAATTTCACGTCCATTGTTCTTTACATGTTACCACCAGTGATATAACGCTCGGGGGCACAAGAACTTTGCAGAGCCCAACACAAGGCTGAACCTAAAACGAAGTTACGAAAACAAGAACGTCATCGTCATTGTTCACGGCATGTGAACATTTTTGCAAAGTCTCCTGCAACTCTAGTCCCAAAACCATAGCTTGCAATAAGCAAGTGCATCAAGTGAACTAGAACCAACGCGCACCACTTCTCCTTCTTTCCGCGAACCATAGTAGAATGGAATGCACTTCCACCTGAAATAGTGAACAGGTCCTCAATCGACTCATTTTTAACTGCTCTAAAAAATCATGTCACATAACGCGCCATATCGTTGCTTCATTTTTCGCGCACGTAAGCATTGCAGAAAGTGCTCCTTTCGATAGCTGGCGAAGCGATGCCTAGCACTCTACTGTACCTTTTGTCTTGTTGTTTTTTGTGCATGTGGTTTCTTCGTGCTTCATCACAATTCTTGCTGCTCATATCTGCTCTCCCCACAACATATCTACCATGTGCTGCTCAATTTCTTTTGATGTTGTTCTTTTGATTATGATGTGTTCATTTTGTAATTTCATGTGAACACCAAGAGTGTATATTGATTGTCTTTTGTTCGCACCCCTCCTGCCTTGGCCGCCGAAGGGCAGCCAGCAGTATTTGATAAATAAAAAAAATAAAACGTCTGATCATTGTTCGGGGAAGGCTAGCATTATTGATGCAATGCTGGTGGGTACAAGAGTTCTGCAGCGCTCTGCAAATCGGGTTTCAAAATACCAGCTTATAATCTGCGAATGCATGAAGAAGGACGTCACCATCATTGTTCGTAGCAAGCTAGCATTATTGATATAGCGCTGCGGGGTACAAGAATTCTGCTGTCCTCTGCAAATCTGGTTTCAAAACAAGAGCTTAAGATCAAAAATGCATAAAAAAGAATGTCGCGATCATTGTTCGCAGCATTATTGATTGGTTGTTCACGGGTACAAGAATTTTGCAGGGTCATGTAGAAGGCAGCGTTTCCTACAAGTGCATAAGCAATGACATCAATAACTGCGTCAACTAGAGACGCCGATATCATTGTTTGCGGCATGCTAACATTTTGTTGGAGGGAAAAATTGTAAAGGGTCCCTTGCAAGTCTGATCCTAAAGCAAGAGCTTATGACAAACATCTGTAAAGCAAATCGTCTGTGCGACATGCTTCTCAAATGCATTTGTGGTACTTGCTTTGTGTTTGAGTCACTTTGTTTACGTACTGTTGGAAGCAAAGATGCTTGTTCTTTTTCCTTGTTCCTTGTTGATGATGACTCGGGTCCACGTGGATCATGTAGCTCTCTCATCTTTTCTTAATAAAGGCGTTGGCAAGATTTTTTATTTCAGTTCACTTCGTTGAGATTGTTAGAATCTCTTCATTTAGATAAATATAACAAGTATTTTTCTACGTCAAACCAAGTTCGGTACATCGATGTGCATAGGTACATAGATACGTTCCCATGTGCATAGATATATGAAAGGCCAATAGATATATTAAGGGTATTTCGGTTGCGATACTGAGGTACAAGCCACTCATTTCGGTGACATTAGCTGGAAATCTGAAGATGTTCAGTCGTTCGCGGGCCCTCGTCATCAGGATAACAACAGTGGGTCCTACTGGTGCTTCTCTTTTGGTTCTACGGGTAGTTCTTGGCACTTCTGTTGTGTTTATTAATAAATACGAAAAAAATGTTTTTATTTAACTTGGTTTTGTTGAAGTTTCTGGCACGGCTCTAGATATGCATGAAGGGTATTTTGATATATTAAAGGTATTTCGCTACGCATATATACATAGATGCGCACTTATGTACTTTCAGCCAGAAATGAAACGTTAAACCCCATAAACAAAACAAACAAGAAATGAAACGCGAACAAGAAAACTGAAAGGTCACCGCAAATACACGAACATAATAGGTTCTGGAGATAGAATAAAAGCGACATTGATAAGCACTTCTAAAGGACAGTCTTCGAGCCTTCGAATTGAATTTAACCTGCGCTAAAAATGAGCTTCCCGCAACTAAGATATTCTGCTGTTTCTGTTCGCGTTTCTAATGTCTTCTTCTCGTTTCATTCGCTGTTGATAGTACATATCTACATAGATATCAACGGCACGTAGATACACCAAAGATATTTGGACATAAGGCGCAAGCCACTCATTTCGACGACATCAGCTGGAAATGCGAGGACGTTCTGCCCTTTGCGATTGCTCATCATACATGGTCTGTTCTGAAAGTAGTAGGACTCATTTTTTTAAACAAAATTTATTCAAAAGAATAGTACAAACAATTACAATTTCTCACCTTCCGCACCTACTCACTGCTGCTAATGAGTTACAATTTTCGTACGCCTCCACGAACGCCTGGACCGGAATGCGGTTTAGCTCCCTCGTCACGGCCTGTTGAACCACCTCTACCGATCCGTGATGTTTCTCCTCGAGCGTGTATTTTATTCTCGGGAATAGAAAAAAGTCTGGCAGGGCCAAGTCGAGGCTGTAGGGGGGCTGAGACAAAAAATCGGGGTCCTCATTCAGATGACGAAGAAGATCCTACCGGTGGGCCTTTTCCTCCTCTGACAACACTCCCGGCACCAATTTCGCGCACGCTTTCCTCATGGGTAAGTTTTCTGTCACGATCCCAAAAACTTGGGTTTTGAGGAATGCTCAAGTCATCAGCAATCATTCTGATAGATCACTGTTAAGTAAATGTTTCCCTCGCTACACATTTTCGTTGGTCTTGCTGGTCGAAGGGCGTCTGAAGCGGTCGTCTTCCTCCACTCTTTCCTTACCTTCTCGGAAAAGCTTGTGCCTATCAAAAACACCTGATCTACTCATGGAAGCGTCACCGTAGGCCTCCTTAATCATGTTGTGAGTCTCTTTGCCCGTTTTACCAAGATTTACTCAAAATTTGATCGCGTATCGCTGATGCAGTAAACGCTCGACGATTCTGCGTGACGAGACGTTTCGACAGGGGTTCACAGTACAAGCGACCTCCTCTCTTCAACGGCCGAGAGCCGACTGCCGATTTTCCCCAGCATTCCCAATATCCCCCTTCAACGATCCTGCACGCGCAGACCACCTCTCGTCTGCCCGTTCGCCCAGGAAAAAACCAGTCCTACTACTTTCAGAACAGACCATGTAAGGTTAACAGCAGTGGGTCCTAGTGGTGCTCGCAGATCTTGTCTCTGAAGCAACAGAGCCACCCTCGTGACTACTCGGTGTTTCGTCGGGCACATCGTTTACAGATCTTGCGGTTCAAAACCGCATCCACTTGGAAGTGTTGTATGAAGAAGAAAAAAAAAGACGCAAGCGCTACAAACAATTTTGCTACCGTTATGTGGCGTTTGGAATGGAGACTGCAATAAGGGAAAATCCGTTTCTTCCTGTTGAGTTCGGTTTAGCCAGCCCCATTAAGATCTTATTCGTCTAGCTATTTTACGGTTATTTTCTTCTTTAAATCAGCCAACGACTTAATTTCATTTCATTTCATTTATTGAAGCCTTAAGGGCCCGTGGGCATTACATAAGGCGGGGGCAAGAACAGTGTGTAACAACATATAATACCAGCTCCACAAAAACAAAAACAAGGAACGAAACAAAGCAAAAAAAATCATCAAAGGAGACAGTAACACAGGATCAGATTATTTGGTAAACCCGAACACATCACGTGACAGAAGCCAACAGCCACAGAAACCAAGGAGCACAGGGAATTTTTTAATTTATTTATTTTTTTGTGGTGTTGATCAAGTAAGAATATTACTGAATATGTGTCGCTTAAAGCATTAGAAAAGCAGAAGAAAAAACAACCACATGCCGCCGGTAGGATCCGAACCCCCGAACTCCGAATTACGCGTCCGGTGCTCTACCTCTGAGCTACGGCGACGGCTGTCAAACCTTCTGTTTTCGGGGGGTATTTATGTTTTTACAAATAACCTAACCTTGAGAGAGTTCATCAGCGCCACCCACGTTCGTAAGCGGCGGACGTGGAACGTCCTGAGCTACCGCTGGTGTGACGTAGAACGCCATCAAACAGCGAGGGTGGAAGCTGTGTGAGAACCCTCTTATGCTTCCTATGGCATCAAGGCTACATTGAATTGAATTGAATTGAATTGGCTTTTTATTTGCAGGAAACAATACAGATGAATCCCTGCGGGTGGCCTAAGGCTAAAGGCTTGGAAGCCTGACGAGGCCTTAGCCCCCTCACATCAGTTACAGCCTGCAGCAGCAGACACACATTTTCTGAATTTAAGCATGTACGCGGTTGCAATAGGATAACATGTTCACGCTTTTCAATTACAACACAATGAATACGAGAAATACACAGTACAATGCAGCAATATAACTAAAGTGCAGTTCAAAAGTTTTGAGCAAGAATGACGGTACATAGGCATCCATGTACAAATGAAAAGAAACTAAGCCATAACTTGCGTACGTTGCGTGCAAACTACAAGTTTCTAATAAAACAATTGAACAGAAGTGAGTATTAGCGTATATCACAGTCTAACAAAGAGCAGTACGAAAGGGAAACAAAAGAACAAAATTCGAAAAATAGTTCCAAATGCATGATAAGCATGTAGAAGATGTTTACTGTATTTGCAATGCGTTTATGGTTCTAAAATTATATTTGAGGCAAATAAGAATGCTCGATAATTTCGTTTGAAGGCTCTGAATGGTTGGCTGAAGTCAACATAAGATTCGTGTATTTTAAGCAGTCTAACTATTTGATAGTCCATAGCCTGTTTGCCATAGTTCGTTCTGAATTTTTGTACCTTTCTCTTACGATTCCTGATTGCATATCTCATAGAGGCATGCTGGACGTTATCGGCATATAGCTGTTTTTTGTATATTAGTTGCATTATCCGGAAATTGTACACTTTTTTAACTGGAAGCATATTATGTTTGAAGAAAAGTGGTTGCGTAGGCAAGTTTATTACTTGACCTTTGTAATTCTCTAATATCCGAAGTACGCGCTTCTGCAGAACTAATATTCTCTCATAATTCCCTTTGGTGGTCGTACCCCATACTAGCATACCATAGAACAGTTTGTAATAGAATAAAGTGTAGTACATTGATCTCTTCAGCCAAAGAGGTAAGATATGGGCCACTTTACTTAAACATCCTACAGAACGCGCGAGTTCCGAAATTAAATGAGCGAATCACGTATGGCATCAAGAATACATCACGTAAGACACAGATGACTCGCTCATTTAGTGCGGAAAATTGCTCGATCTGAGCAAGAAGCAATACTATTAGGCAGGGCATTCCATCGGGCTATTTGCATCTGGAAAGAATGAATCATTCATCGCTGACGTGCGGCCTTTCATGGTAGGAGCTATGGGTTGACTGTGGTTTAGGCGAGGGGATATTCTTGATGGCGGCTGTAGCAAAGGATGCCTGTTAATAGGGCTGTAGAAAGAGGAATGGAGGAGGCATAGGCGTGACACGATGCGATGTGATTGGAGACTTGGGAGGGAAAGGGCTCGTTTTAGTGCAGCGACACTACTATCACGCGAGTACTGTGACATTGATAAACCGCGCAGCTCGATTTTGGACGGCTTCTAATTCATTTGTAAGGTATGCTTGCGGAGGGTTCCAGATGGATGAGGCGTATTCGAGCTTTGGGCGTACGTATGTCTGATAGGCTAGTTGTCTGATTTCAGGTGGCGCTGATGTTAGGTTCCGTCGCAGATAAGCAAGAGGGCGTGAGGCCTGGGAGCATATTGAATTAATATGAGTGACCCATGATAAGGGTGATGTCAGGTGTACGCCAAGGTATCTGTAAGAGGAAGTTCGGGCAATGGGAGTTGAATTAATATGGTATGTGCAGTTAATAGAAGTTTGTTTACGAGAGAAGGACATGAGTTGGCATTCTGGTTGTGGCGGTTTGTAGGCAACTAAGTGCACATTTTCTACTTCCTACGAATCAAACCTGCCGTCAGAGAGCGTTCAAATATCTCCCAAAATGTCCGAACTGCTGGCCGTTCTTATTTTGTCACTTTTCAGTTGCCCTTTATTTAAGGGAACGCCGATCCAGGAAAGCAGATAAAAATGTTCTGGACGAGACACACTCCTTCCTCCATGTGACACTTTTAGCTTCCTCCAGAATTTTTCACATTGGTGTACAATGCGTATAAGCGGATAAGTTCCTTGGTCCGCAGTAATATTCTTCAAATTTCGAAACTCCAGCGTCACCTGTCAAGAGGATGCGGCGCTCAAAGGAAACTTCTCTGTTATAGTCAGTAAATTTATACCATGACCACAATGATCTCTGATCCTTTATTAGTTCTGTATAATGATGCTGCGTTCTTCAGAAGCGTGCTTAACCGGGCAGAATAGGGCATTGAAAACACACTGCTCTAAGATTTTCCTCTTTGAGGGAAAAGACTACCGCTGAGTGGCATTATTTTCTTGTTTCGCGTGTAGAAAATCCACGGGATGGACGACACCGATTAGCGGACCGGCTTTCTGAGCCTACTCCCTAATTTTCAACGTTCCTTCGCAGTCTGAGTACTCTAATATCCTTTTTGGTTTGTGTATTGACCGTGCGACGACGTGGGACTGCCCGCTCACTGGGAGAAGCACGTCAAGTGGTCCTTTGGGCGCTCGACGCCGTTTTCGCCCCGACCCGAAACATCTCTGCAGGCTGCACTCATGTAGGCAGTGGTATTCACTGCTCATTATGAAAAATCCAGGCGCTTACAAGCAACGACACAGAGGGGACACAGCGCTTACTCGCAACTACAAGAATTTTTATTCGGAAGCTTCTATATATGCAACAAAGACCAAAACAAACCCAGAGTAATCACACGCCACATGCCGACCGATGTGCAGGAAAAGATTAACACGCGGTTTTCAATCGCCCTTTCAAAAAACTTATCTCCCTACTAGACAAGCCAACTAAAGGGTCACTAACACATGTATGCCCCGTTTCCGCGACATGATAAGCTTCAACTATCTCTCGCGTTACACAATCCCGGTGACGAAAACGAACACACGTTTTGGAAACGTTTTGAACACGTTTTGAACAGACGTTTTCATGTGTTAGTGACCCTTGGGTGGGCGTGTCTAGTAGAGAGATAGCATTTTTGAAAGAGCGATTGAAAACAGCGAGTTAATCTTTTCCTGCACATCGGTCGGCATGTGGCGTGTGATTACTCTGGGTTTGTTTTGGTTTTCGTTGTATATATAGAAGCTTCTGAATAAAAATTCTTGTAGTTGCGAGTAAAGCGCTGTGTCCCGTCTGTGTCGTTTTTTGTTAGCGCATGGATTTTTCATAATTAATGTATACCAACTAGCTCAGCTTTCTGCCCTGTTGCATTCACTGCTCCGGTGGCCACTGTAGCTCCGGCCAGAAACCAAGACCCTGCAAACAAGAGACTGCGGGAAGAACAAGCCAACTGCAAGCCCTAGGGCGATAATACAGAGGAGATGGATCAGGCACCCTTCAAGGTTGCATCCTACAAAAAAAAAGAGTTGCTGATGTTCATGTAGTCTTGAGGAGTAAGAAGCTTATATAAAGTGAACCCCAGCGTCGTAGCGCCGGCGGCTGTAACGTCGGGTAAACTAAAAGTTCTCAGCCATTGAATTAACAAGGATGGAAGTCTCATGGCTTCGAGACTACACGCCGCGAACCACCTGCTCGCCGTCACTAAACCGGCTGGAGTAGCTGCGGAGGCCTGCGTGCCTTACTCATACATGGCTAATTATGAAAATATCGTGATGTCCCAGTCACACACTTATACAGAGCTTTCACCATTCTCAACGACCAGATGATGTCAGCACAATGCTAATAGGCTATCGTAACGGTATCCCGGCCTCCTTGGTTGATATCCCACTTCGCAGCGACAACGAATACGTGTGCGCCGTAACATAATTGGCAGGTATGTGTACATTCTCACTGGAGTACATCTTAAGCCAGAAAACTTGATAGCAAGGACACCCTGTCCGCATATTGTGTGTAGACTTCAATGCTCACAACGAAATTTCTGGCAGCTAACATATATGTGCCCGAGGTGCCAAGCTTGCAGAGCTTATCTCAATAGATTCAATAGATTCAATTGAGTCACGAAATGATGGAAGTATAACCTACCTCCGAGGTCTGACTACTGCCAGGAGCATCGACGTGACCTTTGCAACAAGTTGCCCACAACTTTGCCTGGTGTACCGATTTGGAAACATGTGGTAGTGATGACTACCCAGTCCTCATAGCTGTCCGTGCGCAGACGGCGCTAAAGAAATTCCTTATAAAATCTTTAGAGTGAAGTGTATACAAGGACGCTGCATGCGGAGGAACTACTGCCGCAAACCGGAATTAAGAATTAGTATCGTCAGTGGCTTAATGCCTTAGAGAGAGTACATGAATTACGGCTAAAAATGATAGGCAACCTTCAAATGAGGATGCATTTCAAAGGCTTTGCGCTATGAGGAGCCAAGCTGAAAGGGGAGCTATGCGCACAAAAAACACTGAAGACATCTCCGTGCTTGCCAACGGGCACAACGCTACATTCGGCGCTATCTGGATAAACTCGTCCGGGAAAGATGGCGTGACTTTTGCTCCACGCTGGATGCACGCCAACCAGTAACAAAAATTAGGCAGAGCGCTGGAGGTATGCGTACGCCACTCCAAAAGCTTTGCCCCTTTGATGGACTCTCTCTGCATGAACAAAAATTCCTAAATGAAATCTCAGAAAAATTCTTATGTAAGCGGGGTCAGGGCCTTTGACACTCTCCGCAGATGGTCAGTCAAAAATCCCACAGGCGGCAGTGCCAGCGTTGGAACTGCCTTTCACAATCGAAGAGCTATCCACAGCTATTGCGTAATCAAACAAACGCACGTCTCTTGGTCACGATAAAGTGACCTGTGACGCCATCGCAAATCGCAAAGCTACCCGACAACTCCCGTCTTCGACTCCTTGAATATTACAATTGTTCCTGAATGAATGGTGAGGTCCCTACAGAATAGAAGCTGACGAAAATTGTGCCTCTTTTGAAGCCTTATAAGCAGTCAGCAAGCTACGCATTCTTCGCAGCTCAGGCTATAAGAGACGCCGTAGTGAAGGGCTCCGGAAATTTCCACCCCAGGTGGTCGAAATTTACGGAGCCCTTCACTACGGCGTCCCTCATAGCCTGAGTTGCTTTGGGCTGTTAAACCCAAATAACCAACCAATCTTCGGGCCCATCGCCCTACTCAGCTGATTAGGTAAGCTTATGGAGCGAATGATCTGCAAACGCATCACTTGGTAGCTCGAAAGCCGAAATCAGATCCCCAAGAAATGAACAGGTTCCGTTGAAATAGGTCTGCGACTGATAATGTCATCCCCCTTGTCTCATCACTTGAAGTGCACCTACATGCTGGATACATCCCGATAGCCGCTTCCCGTGACATCATGGCCGCTTTTGACGGTTGTTCTCCATGCGATTTTCGCAGCCGTCGCTAGTGTTGGCCTCGGAGGAAAGCTGTACAAATGAATTAGACGCTATTTAAAAGAACTACAAATTTTTATGAGCACTCCAAATGTTCCAACACTCTTTCACGCAGTAGGGACGGGCTACCTCAGGGAGCTGTGTTGAGTCCTCTCTGGACGGACACATATACACATAACAAGAAACCTTCCGCGAGCAGTACGCATAACGATTTATGCAGATGAAATCTGCGTAAGATTGCATTACGTTCGCGCTATGCTACCCAGCAATGTCCTAAGAGAGAGCTACTGCACATCTCGATGTACCTGGCCCGCCGAAGTCTTCGTCTCTCGCCAGAAAAAAGTTGTGATACACAGTGACCTCTCGTGGTCGCCACAGATCACAGGAAAGCTGTACAAATGGATTGGACGGTATTTAAAAGGATGACAAATTTTATGAGCACTCCAAATGAT
This sequence comes from Amblyomma mixtum, assembly GCF_055824585.1. Classification (NCBI taxonomy): domain Eukaryota; kingdom Metazoa; phylum Arthropoda; class Arachnida; order Ixodida; family Ixodidae; genus Amblyomma; species Amblyomma mixtum. The sequence continues at coordinate 90,174,737 of NC_143012.1, forward strand.
CCAATACTCTTTCAAGCAGTGGGGAGGGACGTACTTCAGGGAGCGGTGTTGAGCCCTCTCCGGTTTAATATTACCCTTATGCACGCAACAAGAAAGCTTCCGCGAAGAGTACGCATAACGGTTTATGCAGATGAAATCTGCATCAGGAACGCATCACGTTTACTCTATACTACCCAGCAATGTCCTCAGAGAGAGCTACTGCGCATCTCGATGTACCTGGCCCGTTGAGGTCTTCGTCTCACGCCAGAAAAGAGTGTTGTGACAGACAGTGATCTCTCGTGGACACCACTGATAAAAAAATTGGAGGCTTATCAAGGTTAAGCCCAGTGGATGCGAAGCATGTTAAGCAGCTGCCTCAGTGTGGATGGGGCTAAGTAACGGAGACGTGGTTTTAGGTTAATCGTCGTACTTTATTCTTTGCAGCCCGACAAACACACTCTTATGGTCCGTAAATGCATGACTCTTGGTTTGCACGTTTAACGTCCTTAGCGTATGGAGGCATCTTGACCGCATACACGCCCGGCGCAAAGACGCTGGCGCGGTTGCGGGCGCAGAGACTGACGCGACGGCGGGCGCGCGCCGCTTCATCCCTGGCGTGACGTCACATATCACGTGATGCAGCGATGGTGGCGCCGCCGCCGCGTCGCGCGCGACGGCGCGAACCGAAGCGTGGAGGCCTCCGCCGGGCGACGTCCGACGGCACGATATGAGGCCCCATGTGCAGCCGGTGTGACGTCATCACGTGACGTCACATCATGTGATCTGACTTCAAGGTCAATGGTGGCCACCGCCGGGCGTCGCGCGAAGGCCCGAAACCTACGTTAATATGCTTCGCATAAAACTTCGCGAGAGGATCCCTGCTGCATCGAAAGATTTTAAATTCACTGCAGGAACATGGTGGGCCAGCAACTGCCATTCAGTTGTTCTGCTTGAAAAAGCCTGCGTTGAAGAAACTGTCTACCGGTGCTTCAAAGATTATCTCCAACAAACGAGAAGACTCTAGAGGCCGCGCGGAACAACTGCCTGCGGATATGCCTTGGCCCCCCGAAGGGTTCCTCTGCATCAGGAACAGTATGTGATTTCCGCCCAGGAAACTATGCGTACCCACATCCGCCGCGTCATCTAAGGGAAGAAGCACTTCCTACACCCTGGTCACCTAAGGTACTGCAACTCTGGCTTTGGTCACGCGGTGCAGCTCCTGTCCTTCCCCATTATTAATCTGCCACAGAATCTACTGGCTATGTCCTTTCCCCTTGAACACTTCTGCCTCTAAAGATGAAGCCGTTTAGTGTGTTTCGTGCTTTATGGCGCATAAGCAGCTCAAGCACCAAACATAGTGTTGCAGAGATCTCGCTATTCTGCTAGCGGAATACTAGTCCTTAAATTCTTAGAACTTGTTGCAGATTTTTTGCGAATTTACGAATGTAACTCTCGATGAATCTCCTACTGCAAAGCTCCTAACAGTAAGTTGCGGTGGAATGAAACTTGTGCGTCGTAATATGCTGCAAAATGTATTTTCCTTAGTTTTTCTACTTTTCTGTTTGAAAATAAACCATGGTTTACTGCTCACAAAACATGGGGACGTAGTATCGGCATGACGATGGAAGTGCCGCTAACGAATATTGTGCTGCTTGTGCCGGTTATCGCCGTTGTCCCTTCAAAAAAAACACGTCACCGAGGTTAACCCTAACGGATTGTGCACGGCGCCTACAGTCAACAGTGAAGCATCCCGAAGCAGTGACGCTGATCCTGACCGGTCCAGTCTTCTGATGAACGAACATTGGTACAAAAACAAAGTAAACCGCCCACAAAACGGTGGACATAGGGACCAAAAACTCCGGTTTTCTGCGCGACGACAGCGCCATGCGCTTCTCCTACCGGCAGAATTCTGAAGCGTTGATCGGGCACGAAGCAGCTGCTGTGCTTTTTCTCGCGTTCGCGGGCTGCCGGTGCGTTAACAGCCGCCGCGGTGGCTCAGTGGCTATGGTGCTCGGCTGCTGTTCCGAAAGACGCGGGTTCGATCCCGGCCGCGGTGGTTGAATTTCTTTGGAGGAGAAATTCGAGGCCCGTGTACTGTGCGATGTCAGTGCACGTTAAAGAACCCCAGGCGGTCGAAATTTCCGGAGCCCTCCACTACGGCGTCTCTCATAGCCTTAGTCGCTTTGGGACGTTAAACCCCATAAACCAACCAACCAACCAACCAACCAACCAACCGGTGCGTTAATTCCGCATGCCGCTTGCGCCCGTTGCACTGCTTTCCTCGTGGGCGCTACCCGATGCGCTGCAGGGTGAAGGCAACCGCGTGGTCTGCTACGGTGTCCGCCATCTTGTAGTCCACTCCGTACGCAGCCAACAGGCAGCGCGCCGCCATGGATATAGAGTTTCATTGCAAAAAAAAAAAGAAGGCTGCTACGTTAAGAATGAAAAGAAAGGACTGAAATAAGCGTCAACGTTGAAAATGAACAGTGATTGACGCGCTGTTTAATCTCTCTTTGTCAATATCAATTTACGACTGCACTCATTAGCAGAAGAAAACCATGCCCTCATCAGCCGGTTCGAGACGTTTTGGCTGCCAGCTTAATGATGAATTTGATCAGAAAACGGCGCACAGTCATGAGACGCAAGGTGAGGTGGCATGACACACCTTGCTTCCAAGTGTGTTCTCCATCACTGCCTAGCCCCGTTAAAGGCTGTATGCACCCGCGCCGAGTGGAACGCTGTGGTGGTGACGTCACTTAGTCGCTCTGCGATTGGAAGAATGCGGTGCCTAAGTGGCGCTCTATAAATGTTAAAAGGTCATTTCAGCGTGGATGGGAACTGGAGCGAAGGCTACACTTCTCCATTTCATGGAAGATTACTCGAGTAGCGGTTATCTCAGCTTCGCGTTATACAAGGTGTTTCACGTAACTTGGACCAAGCATGTAAAAAAATCGGTAAACCGCAGTCCGCTGAAACCAACAAAACATTGTTTGCCATCATGATGCGCTCTTCCGAAAATTTTTTTATTGCGCTTAATAGGTAATTAACTGAGATGAATTATGCAAATTTTCAAACATTCATTTCAGCGCCAAGACCATTACGTTAGGTTGTTGAGCAGGTTTATAAACAACCGATCCAGTTTATTGTAGCATCGTATCTCCTACGTGGTCCTTTTTTCTGGCATCTAAACAAAGCCCGCGAAATATGAAACAATACCACGTGACTGCGCTCGTGTGCTACCATATTGCAGCGCTCTCAACGCCGCTTCGAGCAAACGGAGCGTGCCCGCTGACCGTGGCGAAGCGAACGGCCGCCGCGCCACTGAGCGGCGGCCGTTCGCTTCGCCACGGTCAGCGGGCACGCTCCGTTTGCTCGAAGCGGCGTTGAGAGCGCTGCAATATGGTAGCACACGAGCGCAGTCACGTGGTATTGTTTCATATTTCGCGGGCTTTCTATAGATGCCGGAAAAAGGAGGAGATGCGATTCTACAATAAACTGGATTGGTTGTTTATAAATCTGCTCTACAACCTAACGTAAAGGTCTTGGCACTAAAATGAATGTTTGAAAATATGCATAATTAATCTCAGTTAATTACGTAATTAAGCGCAATAAAAATTTTCTGAGCAGCGCCACATGATGGCGAACAATGTATCGTTGGTTTCAGCGGGCTGCAGTTTACCGCTTTTTTTTAATCTTTGGTTCAAGTTACGTAAAACACCCTGTATGCCCTGTCCAAGCCCATTCTTTCCCTCTTGATTTCGTCTAGGATGTCTTAAACCCGCGTTTGTTCCCCCACAAAGGGAGTGCCTTTACGAACATCTTCCACGTATTTCGCTAGTGGTTCGTGCACTGAGGCACACAACAACGAGGCATTTATACCCAAAAAACGCAGCGCGCGCGTCTTCCCCAACCCGCAGCAGCGAAAAAATGTGGGCGCTGCAATGGCCGCCGCCGATTGGAAAGGCGGCGTTTACCCCTCCAAAGAATAACTCCACCCTTCGAGAGGGGGCGTGGGCATCGAGACATCCTAGAGCAGATTCTCGACGGTGGCCTAAAGGCGGTGAACCGCTATGCTTGTCTTGAGGGCTTCCCTCAGATAACGCATTCGCGAAAATGGGCATGCGTTGTCTATAAAACTCCGCGGGTGGCAGGAATTATTTATTGCAGTGAAAGTATCGCTGCAGTCTCAGGTGCTGCAGTAGTGATTAGAAAAAAAATTGGCTGTATCTTAGCTAAGGTTAAGCCTGGATAAGCGAAAAGCTCTCGCTGCTTTTCAGCCAACTCCCAAGCTACAACTTCTGGATCGGTGTTTCTGCGCCGTCCGACTGTTGCTTCTTCTCCTTCCTCGGAGAGTGTCTGCGCCTGTTCTATGGGCAGGCGCACCTTATATACCCCTCATTTCAAATGCGCACTGCGCACGGCTGCGGTGAAAAGTCAAATGGTGGCACGGATGGCCGCCTCTTCTATGGCCGCCGCTCACGCGTTCTCGCAACGCCTTGCGAAAGAAACTTCTCCTCTTGGGACGGCGGCGGCGAAGGGTAAAACGGTGGCGAGGAGGAGAAGCGGCAACACTCAGACGACGGAGTCAGCGCGCGGCGGCGACGACGTCTGCGGCAGCAGCGGCCACCTGCGCTCCGCATGACGTCGCTCGGTTTCGCGTATGCGCAGCTGTGGCTAAAATTGATAACGGCGCACGCCAGACCCGGTGTTGACGGGCCTAGTGAAGCTTCTCGCTTCAAAATGGTAATGAACCATCACCTGCTGCAACAGGACAGCGCACCAGTGGGCTGTCTGTATATGGAACTCGTGGACGTCTACACCAGTAGATTTGAAGTTTCCTAAGGATCCAGGGCAGACCGCGTGACCACTTTCGAATGCGACACTATGACACCGTAGATCATCCTGTGGCGAAGAGTACTTACGCTGCGCTGTTTATTCTCGTGTTCTTCGCCTTATTATGGAGTTACCGCACCCAGTTTCCCTGTTCCAGTACGCAGACGACAAGTGCATATTCTCGCGAAGCTTTGTAGTGGTCGTTCATTCTTGAAAGCTAACGACACACAGCTTTATCTCTTTTTTTATGACGCAAGACGTGACCAGATTTACCTCGATTGATCGCGTCAAGGCTGTGGTGGTGGTGGTTGTGGGAAATATTTATTTCAGGCTATTTACAGGGGACAGTGGGGACTGGCCTCAAGGGTCACGTGACCTTGCAGCAAAGACATCAACCCGCCCACCGTGGGATATGGCAGTTAAATGACTAGTCGCTCAGGAAGAGCAACTTCTGGGAGCACCTTCCATCACACGGCAGTGGAGCATCGATTAACACAGCTCCTTACGAATTCTAGGAGGGGAGCAAATTCTACGTTGTTCCAGAATGTTGTGGTAACTTTGCACGCTTTATCTCAAAAGTTCGCTATCAGCTTTAAAAAGAGCCCGGCCGAGAGCAGCGGGCATTCTCTGTTCGACGACCGGCGAGCACGCTTGTTGCTACGCCACCGCCACGTCATTGAGACCCCGATCGTCGTGCAGCAGCTGCGAATGCGCCAACATTCAATGGCTCTCTAGGTAAAGACCCCGAAGAATGGTTGGACCAATTTGAGCGCGTGGCATCGTTCAGCAGTTGGGATGATGCGACTAAAATAGGGCACATCTTTTTCTTACTGGGGGGACACGAGTCTTCCCTAACGACATGGGGGCTATTCAAGAGAGAACTTTTGAATACATTCGGCAGTGTCGTGAGGAAACAAAGAACCGAACGACTCATCGAGTCAAGGATCGAGCTTCCGAACGAGCCCGTACGCAGTTACGTCGAAAAAAATAAAGCGCCTTTTTCGCTGCTCTGGTTCCGATATGACTGCGGAAACGAAAGTTCACTTTTTAATGCCCGGCGTCAAAAGAACTCTTTGCCAGCCTCGCCTGCCAGCCGCCAAAAACCATCGAGGAATTCATGCAAGAAGCCTGCACCATCGAGAAGACCCTCAACATCACTGCCTATGTCTCCGTACTTCGTCCGGACTCGATGACCACAACCAACGGCAGCTTGCGGGAAGTTATCCACGAAGTCGTCCACGATGAGCCACGAAGACTGCTGCCAACCTCCCCACAGCCGCGAAGAATCCTCTCAAGGATGTGGTACGAGTGCAACAAGCACTTGGCCCCCCGACGGCCACACAACGCCGGGCCATGACCTACGCCGCTGCAGTACTCACTTATCAGCCCCAACGATACCCCCTACGTCCTTTACGACATGAACCACTTCTTCCAGAACGCCGCCTCCCTGCCACCGCCGCCCAGCTTACAGGAGGCGGTCAATGCCCAGGAAATGCGCCCCAGGATTTGTCTCCATTCTATCCGGAACTCCACTTCAAGAAAGTTCGACCGTCGAAATGCTGGGCTTGACAATACATGAGTGCGGAACAGAGACTGATTGGCTTTCTCGAGCTAAAAAACAAGATATTCAGTCGTTAGGTCTGATTAGACGCATTGCTCCTAAAACAGGCGGCGCCCGCTCTCATGTGGCACGGCAGTTGGTGCGGGCGGTGGTGCAACCGCGCCTCGTTTACCAAGCCCAATTCCAGCATTTGACGAGGGCTCAACGGGATCACCTTGTAGCCGTTAATCGAGAGGCAATGAGGATCATCACTTGCCTTCCCCGCATCACCCCGATCGTGGCGCTCCAGGAACATGCGTAGCTGAATACACTAGATGAGCTGGTGCAGCAAAGACGTGATGCTCGTCGGCTTAACCTTACGCACGCAACGTGTGCACTAAGGGCGTATGCTTCCTCGTGCTCCATTCTACAGCCGCCTCCGCCAGTTCTCCCTCCCTGGCATTTTGCACAGCTAAGCAAGAACAAACCAACTGATCTACGTCGGCCATCATCTACCCTCGCGGCGGCGTCGTTTCACGAACAAATTACACAAGACGCATATCTGCCGCATGGCTCCATCGTTTTATACGTTGACGCAGGTATCCAGGCTTGCGAAACAACTACGACAATTTGCTGCCCTTGCAAGCCTGCCCTGAACAAAACGTCCAGGTTTCGCTTCCCAGAACCTCCTTCTGTGCGGAGATGCTTGAGGGGAACAGGCACTTTGCTCTGTGGCCGCCGTTCCCCTACTACCTACGGCCCGCACTGTCATCCTCACCGACGCCCTTCACGTCATACGCCTACTAAGACGCGTCAGTCGCACCCCAGGCATTTTCCAGGACATCCATCGTCTCGCGGCACGCATCCCGCAGCCAATCAGAATTGAGTGGGTCTCACGACACCTCCTGAGTTCGCAAAGCCGTGCCGATTCTGCGACCCGCCTTGTGACCCCAACTTCGTCTTCGCCTCTAGTCCTCACTCTGGATGACACCACCCTCCTTTTAACAAAAAAGGAACACCTCCGGCGGCACACACGTGCTCTAATCCCTCCGTGTGCGGTAACCCTCCCCCGTGATCTTACCCGTGCAGGGGAGGTTGCGCTTCGCAGGATCCGGGTCGGAATTGCCCTAACTCCTGCCATGACACGAAAGTGGCCTCAATTCGAAGGTTTATATCCCCGGCCTGGGTGTCCACTCTGCAAGAACCGAAATCTTGAGGACGACATTCACCACTTGCTGTGGGTTTGCCCGGCTTTGAAGCCGACAAGAATTCGGCACCTGACGGCAGCGGGTCTTTCGCCCGACATTAGTGCTTCATACACCACTTGAACACAAGACCTGATCATCGTTCACTGCTCGATTTCATTAGATCAGCGAACCTTTTCTTATTTATTTAGGCATCCTCATCTATCATTACATACCGTTTTATGCTCTGAGGCAATCAACACCGCATTAAAAAATGCGACGCCTGGAGGGCTACCGACAACCAGCCATTGTTCTTCCATTGCGGTAAGGCCAGCCATATTCTTCGTCACTGCCCGTATCATTGCATCGGTCTTCGTGGATTTCCCTCTGACGCACCACGACCACGCTTAAGCCAACGTCCGCAAGAGATCGACGAGTACGTGCGTCGAGAGGAGTATGCGCCGAACCGCCTTTCGCGCTCCCCATCACCTTTTTGCGTCGCCACACCACAGCTACCCAGCCGCGGTACGAAGATCTCCCAGCTCCCGTAGGGGAAACTGAAGGCAGCAACCTCCGGAGGGGAGATTGCTCACGAGAGAAACGCCGAAGATCCTCCAACGACCATGCCGCATCAAGACACGACATGCCGATGCCGCCTACGATGAACACCTCGGCCACGACGCGAACTGCCTTCAGAAGGGCGCCGCCACCCCGAAAAGCCTCAACGACACGCACTACCCAAAATTCACATATCCGACGAAGCCGTGACCTGAAGCCGAGGAAGACATGCAACAACATTCCCTTGTGAGCAGTTTTATTTTGCCGATACACCGCACATGTAGCGCCAGGCACTAAGCGCATACAGTAGGCCTATCAGTTACTGCTCGCGCGGTGCTTGTTGGGCCCTTTCGAGCACGTACGAGAAAAAACTTTGCATGGTAGTCTGCGCTTGCTCGGTGCTAATCAGTGAGTCATTGCGCCGTCAGTTCAAATGTTTATCACAGGGGCGGTGGTGCAACGCCTTCTCTTCTGTACTCCGCAGTGTGCAAAAGCTCCAAGAAGAAGAAAAAAAGGACGAAGAAAGAAGAAACCTGCGCACAGTGTCTTTCACCTTGACATTTCTGTTCGCAGAGAATGCGAGTCTTCGTGGGCTCATAGCGGGGCGTCGATTCGTTTTGACGTCAGCGAAAATCTATCTCTGCACGTTTCAGCGCGAATGAGAGATGCCAAGGGTTCCGTACGAAGTCAACGATTGATGGCAGCCCACCGCCAGCAGCTTCACAGGATATCCAAAGACGTTGAGGACAGCTATCTTTGAACAACGGAGTGGAGGGCGCAGCCACCACCTGCCCAATCGGCCCTTTGATAGCGCTCTGGAAGGATGGAGGCCGTCGTTGCCAGCGACGTAGATTTCACGCACAAGCACCTATTGCTGGTAGACATATTTTCTGACTTCCCCACAGCAAATGTCTAACAGTATGATGATCACAAAATGAACAAGGGAAGGGAAAACCTCAAGTTGCTTGAGCCAACGTTTCGACAAGAGGACTTGTCTTCGTCTGTGCAAAGCGTTCATCATTGGCAGGGATTAAATAGGGCCTTCGCTCCGAGGAGGAAGGCCCCGGGTGGGAGAAGGAAAGTGGTGTGAGAGGGGATGCGTGTCAGGAAGGGGAGGGAGGTGAATCTTGATTGGTTAAGATGCTGCATGATGGCTGTATGATGGCTGTTTATAGCAATGCCTTCCTCTTTTTTCATTCTTAATTATTTCTGCCTGAAATAATAACTTTTTCTCGACATCCCTGTAGTTCGAGTAATAATTGTAAGCAATAATTTTTCAGCAACGCTCCTATGCTATGGAAACGTTAACGTGTTTCTGAGCAAAGACACTGCGCAGGATTTCCTGTCGTCATTCTTTCTTTGCCGTTAGAGCTTTCACATTATAGGCACTATTTTTGAATTAATCCATGCAGCACCTGGCGACGCAGGCCAGAAACGACGAATGGGGGTGGAATAACAGACGCCCCATACCAGCCTAATATTGTAAAAGACATTACAATATTAACACCTCTGGTATCTTTACTTTTTCGACGGGTTATAAACCAAGACAACGACATGACAGAATTATATTGCCCCTAAACTCAAGAATTCTTTTACGTGCTCTTACTTGCCACGAACTATAATTGATTGGAATAATCTCACTAACGACGCAGTCACGCAGAAATCATTAAAGTCTTTTGAAGAGCACCTGAAATAATGTACTGATATTGCTCTGCCTTTGTGTATGTGAAATTATGTACATGTACCCACCCTGCTAAGGTCTTGAACAAAGACCGCAGTATGTACCGTAACTGCCTTTATTGACAGGAGAAGACTGGTTGTGAAGGCCGGTTAGAGAGGGCAAGGGCAGGTCCGGTCCCAGAACAGTTGATGCTCTCGTCCATGGAGGAAAAAAAACTAAGGAGGGAGCGTCCGGCGACAGCCTTGAAGCCTAGTCTAAACAAGTAAAGATATAGCAAAAAAAAAGAGAGTGTGTCCCCCCGTGATCACACCACGTGATAGCGTGCGGTAAAGTCTAGCCCCGCTGAGCGCGCGCATGCACCGATTAGCGCGGCAGACTAACTGTAGATCAACTTCCTTGCTGTAGACGCCCGCGCCGCGGGTCGCGCATACGCGCGCACTAAAACATACCAGAATCAAAACATAAAGGACTGCCTCGGAGAGCGAAAAACTGAGGGAGAAAACGACTTCAAAACAACTCGGCTTGCGAACGCTGGCCGCGTGACGTCACGCTCCCTCCTTAGTTTTTTTCTTCCATGCTCTCGTCTCGCGCCGCGCGTCGGCTCTGCTGCTTCAGCTGTCGACCGTCTTCCTCTCGCCTCGCGCCGCGCGTAGGTTCTGCTGCTCCGACTGCTAATCATCTTCCTCTTTACATTTCGCCCCGGGGGTAAAAGAGCCATCCTGGCGATTTAGGGGGTCGACAGAACGCAGGGGTTGTAGTGCGGCTTCAAACGCGAAACGTGGACGATCTGGCGCCCACGTCGTCGAAGATCGGGTGGTGGCGTCACGGGCTCAACTATGCAATTGACGGGAGAAGTGCGCTCAAGGACACGGTAGGGTCCGTGGTAGTTTCGCAGCAATTTGGTAGAGAGCCCTGGTGCAGCAAAAGGCACTCGGAGCCAAACAAGGGATTGCGGCTGAAAAGTGTCTCTGCCATGGGAGCGGTCGAAGCGGTATTTTTGGCGCCCTTGGTCGTCGGACGTGAATGACCGGGCGAGCTGGCGGCACTCTTCAGCGTGTCTGGAGGCTTCAGAAACGGTTGTGGATTCCGACGAATCAGGATGGTGTGGAAGAATAGTGTCGAGCGGCGAGGATGGTTCACGGCCGTACAGAAGGAAGAATGGTGAGAAACCAGTAGTGCTCTGCGTAGCGGTGTTGTAGGCATATGTGACGAAGGGGAGGACGACGTCCCAGTTAGAATGGTCTGCCGCCACGTACATTGACAACATGTCACCTAATGTTCGATTGAAACGTTCTGTCAAGCCGTTCGTCAAGCAACGCGCCTATGCCGCAGAATGGCGAGCCCGGCGGCGTTCTACAAGTTGAGTGAGCGAGAGTAGTTTCATGGACTCTCTGAATGCCGAAGAATCGTCTATGAGTAGTGCAGAGCGATATAATGACGACTATGTAATTACCAGTGTTCACACCAAGAGTCACTCTACTTTACGGACCACCAAAGCGTGTTCATTGGAATAACCAAACAGTAGACACCATGTTGTGTCCAGAGTAAATCCTTTACTGTTCACTTTTAACTGATGTGATCATTCTCATTGCCTGATTGTATTAGGCTTTTGCTGCGGTGCAATAAGTACTTTCATCGTCATTTTATTTCCTAACTTGCTTTGTACATATTCTATCTACAATTTGTATAATTTCACTGTGTGAATTGTTTTGTCGAGCTTGTTCTGTGTAATTAATACTTCTTTTGCCTTGTTCCCCCATATTATTTTTATACGTACTTATTTCTATGAACCTTGCAGCACTTAGAATTGCATATTGGCATTGTGTAAATTATTTTGTAAGATTTTCTGTGCACAACTAACATTTTTTGTTCTATTCTGCAATCTGTAAATGTATCTGTTGTTATACTAGAATTTTGTCCTCACCAAATGCCATGTAAAGGGGGCTCGAACGTAATCAAGTGAACTTGCTTCACTTTTTGTTCGAGCCCCCTCCATTGTTATGACCGGAAATAAACTAAATTTGAATTTGAATTTAGTTGCACAAAAGGCGAAGCCATGCCAAACCACCAGCAGAGCTAAGCGCAGACAGGGAGCTATTGCTTTCGCAATCACTCAGGCTTAACCAGAGCTAAGCCACAGCTAATTTTTTTTGCGAAGCACATTTAAAGCAGTACAGACTGTAGGCACTCGCTTAGGACAGCGAAGTAATTTATAATCCTATTTTCCTGTCATGCTACTTCGGGTTCGGTTTCGGCAGCCGAACAATGGCTGTGACGTCAAAGAGCTGCTAATATCATATGAGGCATAAAAAACATCCGATATGATTGCTGCTTCATCGTTTTATTTTACTGCAGTGCTGAAGTCACCCTTTTTCAAAAGCTGGAATGATAATAAATGCAGAAGCAGGAATTAGTGATACTGCAGCTATTTTTTGCGCTTCACGTGACCTTTTACCACACTTTGACGTCACAGTCATCGTTCAGCTGTTGAAGCTGAAACCGCAAAAGCACGAGAAAAACTGAATTTTAAATTGTTTAGCCCTTTCATCTCTGGCGGCTTCAAATAACACCACGACACAAATATTCCGCTCGCGCCTCAGTAAAGCACGAAAATAGTATTCATCTTAAATGAATAGTTCCCCTGGGAACCCTGTTGCAATCGGCATCGCTGTCCGTATATTTCCATTGAGCTGTGCGGTTTAAGGATGCAGCAGCAGCAGCACGGTAATCAGATCAGGGTTTTCCATAACCAACCTTTGAGTCTTGTGGCGAAATTGAGTCTATGAACACTTTTTCCTCGCCTGCCGGTGGTGGTGGTGAAAAACTTTAATTCGCTGAGAGAGTTTGAGGGTCAAGAAACCCTGCTACATGGTCGGTATCCTTAGTCCGGGACACCGCACGACGAGGCCCCGTCTCGCGCCCGCTTTACTAGAGCCCTTTGGGACTCCAGCGTGGAGCAGTTGAGGAGGGCAGTCTCCCATGCCTCTCGGGTGGGGGTGGGGGAAGGGGGAAGGTGAGGATTCCGAGTACATGCCCACACCATGTGAAAGATATCGCAGATCTCTCCACAGTGCGGGCAGCGCCCATCTTTGTTCGGATCGAAGTGTTTCGCTATGGCAGGACAGAGAAGAGTTCCTGCCGCCGCGGTGGCTCAATGGCTATGGTGCTCGGCTGCTGTCCCGAAAGACGCGGGTTCGATCCCGGCTGCGGCGGCTGAATTTCTTTGGAGGAGAAATTCGAGGCCCGTGTACTGTGCGATGTCAGTGCACGTTAAAGAACCCCAGGTGGTCGAAATTTCCGGAGCCCTACACTACGGCGTCTCTCATAGCCTCAGTCGCTTTGGGACTTTAAACCCCAATAAACCAAACCAGAGAAGAGTTCCTGTCTGCAGGCGCCGCAGAGTTCGCTCCTCCGCCTTACTCAGCCCCTCGGCAGGTACTGGGTAGAGACGGTGGCTGTCGCAATAATGAATTAGGATTTCGCGGAACCGCAGAAGCGGCATGAGCCAGGAGAGCTAGGATGAGGAGCCCGGTGTGTGAGCGCTCGGGCGGCCGCATCAGGGGCCTCATTGCCTCGTAGACCCTGGTGGCCAGGAGCCCAGATCACGTTTGTGCGACTTGGATCGGCGGGAGCGCGTCTTAGAATTTGGGAGGCAAGAGGGGATATTTCGCCTGCAAGATAATGTTCACAGGCCCGGCGAGAGTCTGTGATAACTGTTCTCGATTTTGGATCGGCGGCAGCGAGAGCTATTGCGACTTCCTCCGCTCGCGTTGAATTTGGGGCCCGAAAAGATAGGCCATCGACATTCATTCCCCGGTGGACTACGGCAGCCGTGAAGAAACCCGTGGGCGACGGCCCTGTGATGTCCACGTAGTAGACGCCCTCTTTATATCCATACTGCCTCTCAAGCGTGCGAACCCGCGCTTGTCGTCTGCCTTCATGTGAAGCCATGTCCATGTTACGACGGCTCGCTGCTCTCCGTGTAATTTACTTCGAGATCCCCTTCGCTCGACTCGGGCTTCCTCTATCTATCCCGATTCTCCTATCCTTCGGGGCAAGCGCTAAGGGATATGCCCTGAAACCAGTGTGCGATTATATTCACGGTTATATAATTTCATCTGGTAGATTCCTCTGCTAGAATGTGAATTCACTACTTTTCCTTTTCCGTATTTTTTGTTTTGTACAAATTCTAGCTCAAGGTCCCAGAATTATCAAAATACTCCATTAGTCGTTTGTATTCGCTATGCGCCCTGGCCAATCCTCCGCCGTGGGCATGCACGTGCCATTAAGCCTGAGGACATCATCATCATCATCCGGTGAAGAAGCTGAGGTACAGCAGATTTGTAGGCTTATATATCACTAACCGTTCCTTCTTTCCCGCTCAGATTTTTAAATGCTTTGTGAAGCACTTATCCAAGCTAACATTCGCGCCGCAGATATTATTGAATACGTAAGGGCTGCGCTGCAATATGTTTTTAACATGTGCGATTTAGACACCACCAGGCCTCAACGATTGCGAGCGGTGGAGTGAACGTAGTTGATCTTTTATTGCGAGAGCAATACCACTCTCAAGAACAGCCTTCATCGCAGCGGCGGCCTCTTGGCACGTTTGACCTTTAGAAAGACCCCTGATGTCATACCATGCTAGTGACGTCACAGCGTGACGTCATACCAGGAGCGAGAGACGGGCTACCAACTCGGCTCGTCGGGTAAGGGCAGCCGCTTGGCACGGCGCGCCGCGGTCTTGCCACTAGAGGCGCTGCATATGCAGTATAAAACACCTGCTTTCGCAACCTACCAGGCTTAACCAAAGCAAAGCTCCCGCCAATTTTTAGGAGACCATTTACTCAACTCCATGAGCATCCAGCGTTTACACGGATCAAGTAATGCTTTTAACAAATCTTTTTGCCAGCTGCTATTCAAGACTGGAATGGGCTTCCAGAGTCTATTCTCATTGAATGTGATCCAGCAAGGTTTAAAGAACGTCTAATGTCTTATCTTGCTGTATAAATTGTTTCATTTTCCTTTCGTGAGATTATTTCTATTTATGCTTTTGTTGTCTGGTTTTTTGGATTGATTTTTTCCCCACCCATGTGAGCCATGTTGAATGTACTACTCCCCCCCCCCCCCATGTAATACCCCCAGAGGCCTTTAAGGGTCAAATGAATGACGATGATGATGATGATGATATCCTCGCCGCATAAGCCATGGTTGAGAGGGAATTTCTTGTCGCCCGTACAGTACAGCGTTTGGTCAAGATTTCAGGCACGACAGATATCTTCCTGTTTATGAATTCTTTTATAGCAGAGAGCTCGTTTGAAAACAGGTTCAAGCCGCTTTCACTGTGCCTTGCGCAAGGTAAGAACTTAAATGTGCTAGGTGCTGTGCTCAGCGCTATTGATGCGCTTCATGAAGCTGGGTATAAGAGGGCGTTACGCATTTGGGGAAAGTCATCTTCTCTACCGTCGCCTTACAGGAAGGCTGTGCAAATTTTGACCATGTGTGCTGTTGACGTGGCATACTATCAGCTGGAACACCCGGGTGAGCGACATGGGCGAGGATAAATGATACAAAACGCAAGGCAAACAGGAGAGGCAAACAGGAGATCTTGCCTTTGCCACAGTGCCTTCTGTGCCAAATGCAAGATCTATCTATTCCTTACAAAGTAAAAAAGCTTCTGTAGAGTTCTCTAAACTCCACAATAAGGAATTTTTCTTTTGGCTTTTTTGTTTCGAATTGCGGCAACCAGAGTGGTCACTTTCGCATTTTATAACCACTGAGCCCTGATGTGCGATTTTGACACCATAACTGTAAATCACTTAATACTTGCACCACGAGAGAGCGAGAGAGAGGGAAAGGCAGGGATGTTAACTAGAAAGGATTCCGGTTGGCTACCCTGCACCATGAGCTTTCAGTTATTACTGGGTGGTTGTAGAGGCTTAGAGATTGTAAAAACTAAAAGCGATAAAATCTGCGACAAAAAAGAAAAATTCCAGGGTCGAAAGGGTTAGCAGTCGCAGGAGAATACCCCACGGTAATTCATGTACAATAATACTTTACGCATCATTAAAAAGAAGAAAGCACGCATGAAAAGTTAGTGTCCCATCATCATCATCATCATCAGCCTTACTACGCGCACTGCAGGGAAAGGCCTCTCTTTAAATGCTTCGCCTTACGTGCTTGGTGTCATGTGTTCTTGTAAATGTCAATGTATCTGGTGACCTTGGCATGTGCAAATGTGTAAGTAAATCTTTTTCTAAACACGTCGCATCAGTTTAATGCCTGCCTGTCGAAACTTCCTTCTCGCATGTCTCTCCAATTAACCCTGTCCTCTGCCAGTTGCGGTCACCGTATCCCTGCAAACATCTTAATCTCATCTGCCCACCTAACTCCATCACGCCCCCTGCTACGCTTGCCTTCTCTTGGAATCCACTCCGTTACCCTTAAGGACCAGCGGTTATCTTGCCCTCACATTACACGCCCTGCCCAAGCCCACTTCTTCCTCTTGATTTCAACTAGGATGTCATTAACCCGCGTTTGCTGCCTCACCCACTCCGCTCGCTTCCGATCCCTTAAAGTTACACCTAGCATTTTTCTTTCCATAGCTCGCTGCGTTGTCCTTAAATTAAGCTGAACCCTATTTGTTAGCCTCCACGTTTCTGCCCCATAGGTGAGTACCGGCAAGATACAGCTTTGGGATATTTTTCTATTAAGGGATATGGCAAACAGTCATTCATGATCTGAGAGAACCTGCTATATGCGCTCCACCCCATTCTTATTCTTCTAGTTATTGCCGTCTCGTGATCCGGATCAGCGGTCACTACCTGCCCTAAGTAGTCATATTATCTTACTACTTCCAGCACCTCGCCACCAATTGTGAAGTTCTCTTCCCTTGCTAGACTGTTGAACATTACTTTCATTTTCTGCATACCAATTTTTAGACCCCCCGCTCTGCCCTGCCTGTCTAACTCATTGATCATTCTTTGCAGTTCATGTCCTGAGTTACTAGCAATGCAATGTCATCAGCGAATCGCAGATTATTTGGGTATTCTCCATTAACTCTTTCCTTAATTGTCTATACTCGTTTAGATTTCATACCCAGCCACACTTGCTATTGCAACCTGCTAAGCAGTGAATAATAAGCCACAAAGGCTCAGAAGTGAGTTAGCCGAGAAATCTGTCATGAATTATTTTCATATTTGCAGGTTGTCGCAGCAGGGTATGTTTCAGTGTGCCCACCATAGGGACACACTTTATATAACAATTAGCTGCATCCATCATGGATCTCTTGATATTGTTTCTGGCAATCTCACATTTTTAGTTTACGCCTCCTTCAGCCTAAGCAGGCAATAACCGCAAGTACGGCAATGTTCGAATTGTCCAGAATAATAAAATCTTATGATCAGATATGGGAGCTGCGCGTCGTAACAGAAAAACTTGTTATGGCTTGCTCTACAGTGGAATTTACATCAAATGTGAAACTTCACAATTACAAACCGAGGTAAGCTCATTTACAAAGTTGTTGGCTCTATGTGCGCACAAAGACTCTCCACCGTCCCTGCAGCTGCGCGTCATGCCTTGTGCCTTAATTTCGAGCTGACGTATTCTTCCACATCGACCACAGCATGAGTATAAAGAGCTTGATTTGAGAATAAATTTTGTAGCTTTACTATGAGTAACGTACTCAGGTAGATGCAATGTGAGCAATATTTTATTATAAACAACAGCATAACGACAGCACCAAATTTAACTTCAAACAGTTAAGTTGAGCACATCAGTGCCCTCCCTTAGTACCAATCAATGTGAAAAATGTAATTCTCGTCCCACACCGGAGTAAACAAAAAAATATATAGCAC
This sequence comes from Amblyomma mixtum, assembly GCF_055824585.1. NCBI lineage: Eukaryota > Metazoa > Arthropoda > Arachnida > Ixodida > Ixodidae > Amblyomma > Amblyomma mixtum. Next base: position 90,192,368 of record NC_143012.1, read on the forward strand.
TGTAGTCACATGCACTTTAAGTCTGCACTGAAGCACACCCATATTTATTTATTTATTTATTTATTTGTTTATTTATTTATTTATTTATTTATTTATTTATCCAAGGTACCTACAGCGCCTTGAGAGGCATTATTGTAGGGGGGGGGGGGGTAAATACATTAACAATAAAATTCAATACAGCACAAGAGAACAAAACACAAAGTAAAGTTACAGAAAAATGTTAAGAACGTCCAAAAAGATAAAAACATTCTGATTGCACCCGACACGCAGAACCAACACTGACAACAGCATAATCAGATTATTGCATGGTCATTGCGGCCTGGAAATTCTCGCTCTCAAACACTTCATTAGGCAGCAGGTTCCAGTCACTTATTGTGTTGGGAAAAAATGAATATTTAAATGTATTAATCCGGCAGTTATACCCTCTAATTTTCATGGTATTGTCCCTTCTACTCGAAACGTAGTGAGGTTGCCTTAAATAGAGGCTTTTATTAATTCCTGCTTTATTATTGTAAATGTCGTACAAAAACTTTATTCTAAAAACTTTTCTTCGGTGGGATAATAACTTCCAGCCAAGAGCTTCCCGAAGTTCAGATCTGGACGGCCTCTTAGAATTCCTCCAAGAAAAAAAAAGTAGCCCGTCGGTAATACTTTTGTTGTTGCATAAACAAGAAGCAAACATAAAAAAAATCATAAGCTCTAAAATTTTGACACCCGGCTTGTGTAGTTAAGCGAAACATGAAAACGCTGAGTTTCTTTGCCGTTCCAAATGGCTAGCGGAGTAATGCAGGACGCCGCGGACTGCCGCCCAGTTCTACCGTGTGCCGATTTCTTAAGTTTCATCCTTCTTAGTGTTCACGCTAAGTGCGAAGTGGCATTTATTGTTGACAACTGACACTGCCGTCCTATGGCACTCGCCTATCTGCACCATTCCAACCACTGCCTCAAAGCAGTCACACAGATTCACTTGTATCACATCATCACGTTTATTAAAGCCCGGTGTTGAACAACAAATCACCACCAGACATATCCAAAAAAACAGCAGTGAACATCCCCGCAGAGTGAACCCCTCATGCGAATGGATTACAGAGTACCTATACAAAAGCACTGTTCACGTGAACCTTTGCTGCATTACACTGAACAACAGAGTTCCTATACAAAAACACTGTTCGCGTGAACCTTTGCTGCATTACACTGAACAACAGAGTTCCTATACAAAAACACTGTTCGCGTGAATCCTTGCTTAATTGCACAGAACAACGACAGCTGGTTTGAAAGTACATATCTTAAATATCTATACAAGATATGAAATGTGCGTGTGCCAGTAAAGTGATATCGGTTTTCAAAAAGCCGCATCAATCCTTCTAGACAGCATAAGTTATTTTTAAATCATGAAACCAAACCAAAGCACATAAGATAGAATGCGTAGTGAACCTGAGGCTCCGGTGATAGCCGGCAGGTAGCGGCAAGGAAGCCGCAGAATATTGAAGTCTAGCCAGCGAGGACGAGGAAGCGCAACGTTTCCTTGTGCGCCGAGCCACGATGGCAGCAGTCAAGTGCGGCATCCTGGACCAAGGATCGACCACGGCGCCCAGTCACCCGTAAGGGTCAAGAACACTTGAAATTTATGAACAATAAAGTTTTTTCCATCCATCCATCCATCCATCCATCCATCAAGGTGGAGGGCATAGGAGCCGCTGGGCGCATCTGTGGGAGTACGCTAACTAGTATTTCATAAAAACACGTTGTACTTTAAAAACAAATGTGCACCGCATAAAAGAGATCTCAAATCTGTTTGGCGACAAAGGTGCTCTGGTCAGGAGCTACTATGGGGTAATAAATACATTTAAGCCATGCAGAATCGAAATGCATATCGTACTATACTGACAAGCTCATATTATGTCTGCCCAATATATTTTAAGGAAAGTAGCCTGCTATTCATACTTTGGCACATAACCACTTCACTATTTAAGCCTCTGCTTATTCTTTACCCCAAAAATTTTGAGAACACAGGGTCAGTGAGAAAACTTTTTAGGTCTCTCTGTTCCCGCCTCTGATTGAGCGAAGGAACAGCAGTGGCATAGCGCTTGAGTATCTAAAAGCTAAAAGACAGGAACATCGTGAGAGTGCCCTAACTGGTGCCATGGATTTTTTATACATTATGACACGGCTATTGAAGCTTAAAGCATCGAATCATTTAGACAATTCCTTTATTTTGTTTGTGTTTAAATCCTGCATTACTGTATGAAAATTTGTACAGCAGAAAATTTAAAATTAAGTAGCAGTGCACATTGCGATTACGTTTCATGATGTCACGTGCAAGATGATATCTTGACCTTCTTTACAAAAGTGGTTTCGTTGAAGAAAGAGCTGTGAGCTGCGAAATGCTTTTTTTACTCCCTTCCACAAATTACTCACCAAAAACATTCTACTCTTTCATGCTGGTTCTAATGCCTACACGCAAAGAAATTACTTCTGGTTTCCAAAAGCTGTGAAATTTCATTGCTGGAGATAAACAATGAGTTACAGCCAGCAATGTTTAATAAAGAGCTCAAGGGTACCATACCTCCCCATCACTATTAGCTTGCCCCTACAGTTATCCAGGTACTATATACAGCAAAGTGGAAAGTTGGGCAAGTTGGATAACGTTTATGATGTAAAAAAGAAGAGCAGAAGGGGAAAATTTGCAAACGGATTTTTTCTAGTACCGTCATACTTTTCAGACATCCAGATCAGCGTGTACGCGAGATAATGGAGGCATCCCATATTAGGAAATGTCGGAATCCGTGTATCAGTGAGCCCTCTGTTAACTTGGCAGACTGTGAAATCGATTTTTTAGCCTCAGCGTTGCATTGAATTCCTTTTTTGATAACGGTTTTTTAACTGATCTTCCACAGCGATGAGTGGCGCCTGATGCTTCAATTTCAATTTTTTCCTCTGACTTGGTCTTTCGAGGAGGGACTGTTTGTGGTTGTTTTTGTTTTATGTTGTTAAAGTGACACCTTATATTGCGCGCGTCAGCAATAAACCTCAGTTGCGAGTTAGCGCTTGTCCGCGTTGTTTACTTTCCGTCCCTTGTGTTCCCTGTGCGCTATTTTTTACATCATGTACTATATACACTAGGCTTAGGCCCGCACTTTTCTGCAATTTCAGTGGGCTGCATTTATCTACTGCAGGATGCAGGGATAAAACCGAAGCAACTTTCATTTACCACCCTAGGAAATGAAGGCTTCTTCGGCTCTATCTACTGCGTACTGAATTAGCGCACCTTTAAAGCTTTCTAGTCTACAAAGTCACTTCCCGATACGAATTCTAAATTCATGACCAAACGATCTGAGGTCGCGGTTTCTTTAACTGCCCTAATGGTGTCAATTTGTGATTGGTTGCTTCCATCCATACTGAGTGCAGGCCTTATAGACGCTTACAGCGCCGTATTATGGGGGCTGCCATCTTTGATCACGTGATCGCGCCGCCATTACTTGCCTCCTGACCGCTCGGCGCGCGCCGCGTCGCGGCGGCTGCTGTGTCTGATGTTTCGGTTCCGACAGGCAGTGTTTCGGCTGTTACGGTTGTAATGGAGCAGGAAGACGACACTGTGGTTGGTCCAAAGCTTCGAAGGACCTGTGAGAACCCTCATTTGATCACTTTAAGCGTGAATACGTGATCGGGCTTCATGTCGCGGAGGGCCGCTGAGCTCTCCGCCTGTTCAAGGCAGCGGGTGGATCGCCTGGATGCTTGTCTTTGCATCCGCTGAAAGGTTTTCTGTTTTTTTTTGTTGTTATTATCTGTAAGGCTCCTACGGCAGCACAGGTCGTTGTCGTATTGTGTACATGCTTGCAGACACCGGTCTGAAACGCTCATATCCACATCGTGCGCATTTGTTTACAACTTGTTAGAGGTGCTTAGGAAACCTAAAATATTTTCTAATGGTTTGCTCAACACAGAAAGGCGGCAAAAATAAATGTACACACAAATTTTGCCTAATCATGTAAGCAGTACCACGCATCAAGCAGCTTCCACAAGCTGGCATGCAATCGTTTCCAAGGATTCCGCGATAAAATTGTTATAACGCGAACATGGCAACGCGTTCATGCTACACGAAGCTCACAATTATAGCAGCCGCACGTATAAAATTCTGCAGCACAGCAGCCGAACGCAGATATTGTAACGCGGCGGCCAGCCGAAGAATGAGACGTGGTGAACCATGGCTATGAGATGATTTAATGGCCGCTGGCCTAGCGCGGGCGCTCCGTCCCGCGCCACTGCCAGCTTCGTCTTCGTCACACTACCCGGGGCCTCCGAGCGATCGTCCCGATTGGTGACGAACAGACGGCGAAATGGCGATGGTCTTGAGTGAAGGATCGAACAATATGTAGAAGATGGTGCAGTGCTGGCCGCCACGATGAGAAAGATGAGAGAATGAGTCCCGGTCCACGAAGCATCCGGGCCATAGGGTGCCAGGAGCTGACGGCCGAGGCCCTTGGACGCACCGAACGGCAGGGGCAGGGGGGCGGTGTCTTCATGTGTGGGCAGGGTCTTGGGTCGGTCGGGTCTCGGGTCGGTCGGGTCTCGGGTCGGTCGAGTCTCGGGTCGGTCGAGTCTTGTGTCGTCGTGTCTTGTGGTCCGGGCGGGGGACGGGGCTGGGGTGAGCGGCGAGGTCGGTTCAGGTCGGGCGGGCTGGGGCAGGGCCGGGCGGCGCGAACCAGGCACTCACGGCCGACGTCCACGGCAGGCGCAGGACACCGAAGCTCCGGGACCAGGATGGCGATGAAGGGACCCCAGCACCTCACACCAAATGTTACGTGGCGGCCAGCCGAAGAATGAGGCGTGGTGAACGATGGCTATGAGATGATTTAATGGCCGCTGGCCTAGCGCGAGCGCTCCGTCCCGCGCCACTGCCAGCTTCGTCTTCGTCACACTTCGTCACCAGAGACCTCGGCCGTGAGTACCTGGTCCGCGCCGCCCGGCCATGCCCCAGCCCGTCCGACCTGAACCGACATCGCCGCTCACCCCAGCCCCGTCCCCCGCCCGGACCACAAGACACGACGACCCAAGACCCGACCGAACCGAGACCCCACCGACCCAAGACCGAAGACCCACACGTGAAGACACCGCCCCCATGCCCCTGCCGTCCGGTGCGTCCAAGGACCTCGGCCGTCAGCTCCTGGCACCCTCCGGCCCGGATGCTTCGTGGACCGGGACTCATTCTCTCATCTTTCTCATCGTGGCGGCCAGCACTGCACCATCTTCTACATATTGTTCGATCCTTCACTCAAGACCATCGCCATTTCGCCGTCTGTTCGTCACCGATCGGGACGATCGCTCGGAGGCCCCGGGTAGTGTGACGAAGACGAAGCTGGCAGTGGCGCGGGACGGAGCGCTCGCGCTAGGCCAGCGGCCATTAAATCATCTCATAGCCATCGTTCAACACGCCTCATTCTTCGGCTGGCCGCCGCGTAACAATATTTTATTCCGATTGTGGTCCACGAAAACCGCGCTACTAGGAGCGAAGTTCAACAGCAGCACCAAGACGGCGTGTAATACGCGGACTGACGCTAAGCGTTGTCCGCTCGCACGGCTATGCACTGCACAATGTACAGTAGCGGTATGTAGGAGCGTAAGTAGTCTTTTTTTTTTCCTTCATAATTCAGCCTCGGGCGCTCCTTTTATGAAGGGCCGCACACTAACTTACGAGCAATAGGTAAGGTCCCAGCACACTCTACAGCAAACGAAAGCACGAGGTGACGATTTCGGTGGCGGAACAGCTTGTTCATGCGGCTAGGTTGCGCACTTACCATCACAGATTTTCCAAGATCGAAACTGTTGCGTCGTAGGCACACGTCAAGCGGGTGCCCTGATCGAAGAACCACACGGGTCGGGTGCTGGCATCAGAAGAACGTTTATTGCTATCTAAGCGTATCTTTTACAGCAGCGAAAGGAAAGGAACGGCAGGGGAAGGGAAGGAGAGATATGGAAAAACGCGCACTCATAATGCGTTGTGCCGACGCGCGACTAGGTTCGGCCAGGTCGGTCGTGAAATCATATGCAGCTGATACCGGTTACAACAGAAACTGTATTGGCTATCTAGCGCCGGCGAACATGTTTGTTGCGTTCGCCTTTTCGGAAACGGTGTATGGCGAACGGGCGCGAACAGGGGCAGTACGTCCTTGTGCAGTTCGGTTCCGTGAGCTCGCAAACGATCGCATCCCCACCTTTAACTCCCTGTCGCAATTCTTTCCTGCCCATCACCATCTCCTGTCCAGCGCCATCGATTTCCTGCCAGCGCAATTTAAAGAAGTTCAGCGTTTTAAGAGGCCACCGTAACCGCTTTTTAATTGCATCACTGAACACATGTCTACTGGAACCTTATTTAGTGTAAAGGAGCAGTCTCAGCCGCAAATTGAACATTCGCCGATGCAAAGAAGTGCTCCAGTGATTGAACTGTACTGTAGTCCTCAATTCAATTCCGTAGGTCGTCCCGTAATACTTGCCAAAATTCATACAGATATATACTCTGCAGAATGCACAACCTGCGGACAGTATGCTAACCTCGACCACATCATGTGCGCCTGCAGTACGAATCCTTTAAGCGGAATAACCACGGAGGAGCAGTGGGAGACCGCGCTGCGCAGCTCGGACCTGTGGCAGCAAAATTTGCCCACAGAGAGAGCTCACCACGTCGCCGAGATCCAAGAGATCAAGGCTACCAAGCGACAGTAGCCCGCCTGTGCCAGAAGAGAGCCTTCCTCTTCAAAAACTTTAAAAATTAAGTTTATTCTCTCTCTCTCTCTCCCCTGTTCAATTTAAGGATGTCGCTGGGCAACAATAATTCAACTTTCGCCATGCTCTTAAACTTTGCTCATGATGATCATGGACACAGTTCTTGGTGTTCTTACAACAAGATGTTTTTGTTGATCTAACACGACTCCCTGCGTATCATCCAAACTGGAATTTTCGCAGCGCGAGGAACTGATAGGCCCCTTCAGTTACAAAAACAGTCACCGACATAGAAAAGAAGCGTGCGTTGGTACCGGCTCAAAAGTGTGAATATACAATTTTCCGCTAATTTATTAAATTAGCACTTGAATGCTTCATACATTCAATATGCACTTGTGCGCTTTCAGCCAAATCATGCATGAAACTTGGTTAGTTGTCTGCGCTTTTAATTGCGTTTTCCTGATTCAGGTTGGCTCTGAAGTAGACGCATTTAAATTGATATGAACCCAGTTTGTGTGGCGGATCTGTATTTTATTGAAAACCTTTGTCATTAATGTGAATGCGTGACTTGGGGTATGATGTGTGAAGTACATGCTAATGGACTGTAGAATGCTTGCCATCCTTACTACGTTGCGTTTTCACTTTTGAAAAAACTTAGTCTTATGCGTTTAAATGTCACTAATTGGTAAGCGCCTATCTCGTATTTGTGGAATACTTAGACCTGAAATGTATACGAATGAACAGAAGTAGTCTGTGCATGCTGGCTTGTGCATGCAATTCATTTTGATGATTAATGCTTCCTTCTTTTACGCATCTGTTGCTGCACTGTGCTAACTAGTGACATATGGATGCTTGATATTTAGCTTTTGACATTGTTCTTCATTTTCTGCATCAAGTATTTTTAAATTAGCTCCTGAATGAAAAAAAATGTTTCTTAATTGTCTTCAGGACAGCAGCATGACTCGAAATAATTGTTTTCATATATTCATCTATTAGCACGACATGTATGCTTTAGTGCGTTATGGGAAGAAAGTGGCTATGGTGGCTTCGGACTAACAATTCTCTTGGTCTTCAACAAGGAATAGTGCACTCAGAAATTAGTACGCTACGAGACTCTTTAGTTTTTTTCATCGTTGTGTCGAAATGAGGGGACGAGGCAAAACGTTCAGAGGTTCACGGCATGACTGTCTCCGAAGAATTTTTGAACTGCCACGCGAGGCTTTCGATATTCATTCGCGAGCGTGACTGTAAGACAGTCGACGGGATCGCGGTTGTCGCATATTATTTTTGGAGGCCCAGCGCCCAAGACTAAAGACAGTTCTACGGGATCCAAATCACAAGTGCGATGCTTTCTGTGCGATAACGCGGGACACAATGCGTCGGACTGCCCGACGCGGCCGAAACAACCGTACTGTACGTTCTGTCGCAAGCAAGGTCATGCTGTACAGTCTTGCAGACGCAAAAACCCAGGAGATCGCCTGTTGTATGCATACTGCCAGTCCTCCGTTTGAAGTGCGGCCTGATCTCACCAGTGTCGATGCAGGTTACCAGCCAACGGTCTTCAGTGTCAGTATGACGGTGCAGGAAGGCGAGCTTTTCGGGCAGCCGGTTCCTGTTTTGCGGGATACTAGTACCAACAGTATCGCGGTGCGTAGCGACCTGGTTCCCGAAGCGGCTTTTACTGGTAATAGAGCTACTATGCTCCCGGCGGATGGCAGCAGTTTGGAGGTCCCAGAGGCGGAGGTGCTGATCTCGTCGCCATATTTTTCAGGCAAGTCCATCACTCGGTGCTTGAAGATTTCACTGTACGACGTCATCATGGGAAATGTACCAGGCGCCCAGGACCCATTCTCCATGAACCGAACGGTGCCACCAAGACATCTGACTTTTCCCGAATGGGATAGGAGAGACTGAAGGCTCTGCCATGCTGGGGACGGCGAAGGTTCCTGTGGTGTGCAGGGACGTGTCCATCAACGCGTTGGAGGTGTCGAGACCCACGTTCAAGGAACAAAAGGAGAACGCAACATTGGATGTGTGCCGGAACAAAGTCGGCGAGACTTATCCTGGCAAGAACAACACCGCCTATATGTTACAATTCGAAGACGGAATTCTATTCTGTTCGTTGCAGTGCTGTCCAGGACAAACGATACAGCAGGTCATGGTACCGAAATGCCTGCGTCATCAAGTCCTTACACTTGTGCATGAAAGTGCTCTCTCTCCGGGCATTAGGGCATCCGTAAGACAACTGATGGGGTGCTCAGCGAGTTTTATTGGTCACGTATGCAGGCGGATATCAAGAGATTCGTAAAGTCTTGCGACGTATGCCAGTGGACTCTACCAAAAGTGAAGGTAGCGAGAGCCCCGCTGGGTCGTCTACCACTCACTGATACACCGTATTAGCGAGTAGCTGTAGACCTGATCGAACCACTGCACCCTACTTCATCCAAGGGAATGCACTATATTCTTACGTTGGTAGACTTTCTGTGTGATCGAGCCTCGAGCTTTTCGTCGGCGTTAATGGGGGAAGTTAATGAAATGCCCGCGATAAAGCACCTGTATTCAACACCATACCTATGGCCTGGTGGAGTGATTTAATGAGACGTTGAAGAGCATGCTCCGCAAGTTGACACAACAACAGCTCACAGCTTGGGACCGATACCTCGCGCCTCTGCTCTACATCGCGTAGAGCAGAGCGGCCTCGCGTGTGAGGCCGCTCTTCACACCAACATCATGCTAAAAGCTGCTTCACATCAGCATGCTAAAAAGGCAAGAAGAGCGCCAGCCTGCGACGGCTCTCCAAGCGTCGTCATTCGTCGTCGTGGAAGAGGAGTCGGAGCAATCTATACCGACCTTCGCTGCGAAGCCAGGGGTCGGCGTGGAAGCCACGAAGAGCCCCACTGCTTTAGATAGTTCCCAGGTGCAACGCATCCGCCACCCTAAAGGGCGAAAATCCACCACCGAACATAGACAGCAAAGTTTTGAACATGTGGAGCAAAAGAGTGAACCTAGGAAAGAGGCCAAAAGGCCAGCGATCGAACCGCAATATCAGAAGGGAACTAGCCAAGCACAACAAAGAAATAGAAACGATGAAACTAAATGAACAAGGCTGGTGCAGCAGATGCGACAATATGCCGAAGGGCATGAGCCTTTCTAAAACCTGGAATATCCTGACACACCTGCTGGATCCGGAAAAGTCAAAAACACAGGCAAACAAAAAAGAAATTAAAGCTAGACACAACTTCGAAGGGATCACACAGGCAACCTGTACAGAAATTGAATAAAACGTACGTACGCCAAGTGGACAACGCGCCGCCACCAAAATACACAAGAGAACCCAATACGGACCTAGACGCCTACATCACGGAAGTCGAGACGCGAGCAGAGATTATTGGCCTAAAAAAGAAATCGGCTCCGGGGCCAGATTGGATTCAAACCCGATACTCAGAAACTTTGACGACGCATCATTCTGGGCTTTAACTGAATAAATGGACAAAGTAAGGGGCACCGGCAGCGTCCCGCGAACGTGGAAAAAGGGACGTCGTTCTCATTCCCATACCAGGCAGACCGCCCAAGCTAGAAAACATCTTATGGAGCATGTAGTGATGACATCATTACATGGAGAAAGATTTTTGGGTTGGGGTTTAACGTCCCAAAGCGACTCAGGCTATGAGGGACGCCGAAGTGAAGGGCTCCGGAAATTTCGACCACCTGGGGTTCTTTAACGTGCACTGACATCGCACAGCACACGGGCCTCTAGAATTTCGCCTTCATCGAAATTCAGCCACCGCGGCCGGGATCGAACCCGCGTCTTTTGGGTCAGCAGCCGAGCGCCGTAACCAATGAGCCACCGCGGCAGGGAGGTCCTCTGGCCGCACGAAATGGTCGGTTCCAGAACAGGCCTCAGCACGCAAGATGTCATGCTTAGACATGATCGAATGGAAACACGACGCAGTACTCGCCGGGCTGCAAGACATAGGATTGGTTGGTTGGTTTATGGCATTTAACGTCCCAAAGCGACTAAGGCCATGAGAGACGCCGTAGTGGAGGGCTCCGGAAATTTCGACCGCCTGGGGTTCTTTAACCTGCACTGACATCGCACAGTACAAGGGCCTGTAGAAATTCAACCGTCGCGGCCGGGATCGAATCCGTGTCTTTCGGGTCAGCAGCTGAGCACGATAACCACTGAGCCACCGCGACGGCTGCAAGACATAGGAGTAGGGAGAAAATTACATCAAAGACTTCCTCTCAAACAGAGAAATAGTCATGAAATTCCAACGCAATCAATCCCCCACGACCAAACCAAGGGGCAAGGGCACCCCTCAGGGCTCCGCCCTATCCCCGTTTCTGTTTAACTTAGCAATGAGAGCACCCTTCCCCCCATTACTAAATTGAACAAAGGACGCGACGCGGAGACAGGCCAAAAACTGCAAGCTGCCGCAGACACAGCAGACAGGTACGCCGAAGACAAAGGTCTATCATGCTCCCCGGAAAAATTGGAATTTTTCATCGATAGCCCTGGGAAAAAGAAAGACGTAAACATAAAAATCGAAGTAGAAAGTAAGACCGTCCAATTTCAAGGGAACAAATTTTTCATCGATAGCCCTGGGAAAAAGAAAGACGTAAACATAAAAATCGAAGTAGAAAGTAAGACCGTCCAATTTCAAGGGAACAAGCACTCCGCCGCGGTGACGCAGTGGTTATTAAGCATGAAATGCTTTTAGCCCCCGTTGTCGACAGTGTGGTGACGTCACGCCGAGACCGAGAGCCATCATCCGGGCACTGAAATCCACTCATCCGGGCACTGAATTCCAGTCATCCGGGCTCTGAAACGAGAACATCTGGGCACCGTACGAGACTTAACGAGATTTAACGAGACTCTCTAAGCCCTCCTACGCGACCGGCATGCAGCGCCGGTTGGTCTCCAAAGGAGTCACAAAAAATAACTGCTGCCAGTGCCTTCTCCATGTTTCATCAAGATATCAGTCGCTGTGCGTATGATAATGCACGGAATGTTGATCAAGATATCAGTCGCTGTGCGTTTGATAATGCACGGAATTATAATTTCCGATTTCTAATAACGCGTGCAAAAAGCACATAAATGCTACGATACACTTCGTTGTCATACGTGATCTCTTAGGGGCTTCGCGCATCGAAGCAAAGCCGCGCAGGCGCACAGGGGCCCGGGGGAGAAGCGCTGCGTTCAAAGGGCAAGGCATCGCGCCGAACGGGTGGTGGCGTTCCTCCCTTCCATTACGGTGCGGTTCGGGTGTCCACCGAGATGGCAGAGAATTACTGCGCCATTTCCTTTCCTCAAAAAAACCTTGCGTTCAAATGGCAAGGCATCGCGCTGAACGGGTGGTGGCGTTCCTCCCTTCCTGTACGGTGCGGTTCGGGTGTCCACCGAGATGACATTAGGCCCGTAAACATTTCATGCTTACTCTACTCTCGGTTACGGGAGAGGCAGAGATTTTTAATCATTAATCAGTACTTGCCCATTGATTAGTAATTTGTAATTACTTAGTAATGACTACCTAATTATGTGTGAGGTCATCTAGTGGTGACGTCACCAGTGCCACAGGGGCAGTCAAAGTGGTGCGGAAAACGCTTTCGTCCCGGACAGCAGCAGCCGCGTTTCGATGGAGGCGAAACGCAAGAGGCGCCCGTGTGCAGAGCGATGCCAGTGCACGTTAAAGATCCCCAGGTGGTCGAAATTATTCTGGAGACCTCCACTACGACACCTCTTTCTCTCTTCTTTCACTCCCACCTTCCTCCCTTCCCTTACGGCGCGGTTCAGGTGTCCGCCGAGATATCCGAGACAGATACTGCGCCATTTTCTTTCCTCAAAAACAATTTACCAATTTATACGCACATTAGACAAAGTGCCGGCTAAGATGCCACAGCCGCGACGATTGCCGGCCGCTGCTTCTGTAATTCTACTCGGGATGGCGATTGGTCAAACCACAGCCAATTTTTTTATGGAGCTCGGCTGCCGACCCGAAAGACGCAGGTTCCAATCCGGCCGCGGCGGTCGAATTTCGATGTAGCTGAAATTCTAGAGGCCCGTTATTGTGGGATGTCAGCGCACGCTAAAGAACCCCAGGTGGTCGAATTTTCCGGAGCCCCTCATTACGGCGCCCCTCATAGCCGGAGTCGCTTTCGGACATTAAACCCCATAAATCAAACCAAACCAAACCAAATATGTCACGCCACACCGTTTCTAAACATCGAAAAAATTGACGGGGCTTAGCTTTGGTTAAGCCTGGCAGGCTGCAGAAGCGAGCGCAGCGCCTCTAACGGAAGGAACACGGCGCGCCGCGTCTAAAGAAGGGACGCAGTGCGCCGCGTCTACAGGTCACACGTGGCTACCGGCCGCCGCTGCGCGACGACTCGCCTTGGTAGCCCATCTTACCCTGGTATGACGTCCGGCTATGACGTCACTAGGCATGGCATGACGTCAAAGGTCATTCTAAATGTCACGCGTGGCAACCGGCCGCCGCTGGGGGTTGGCAGCCCTCGGGCTGCGGCCGTGTATCTGTTTTTTCAGCCAGCGTCCGTTCCCGCGGACGCGGTTGTTGCGACGCGCGTCTTTACTCTCTTTTACTCCGTCCTCTTATCTTTCAACTCTCTTCTATCTGCACGTTGCAGCGGTAGTGGCTCGGCTTGAGCCAGTTGCCAGGCCCGTGCACTTTTCCTTTTCATCCTTCTCTCAGTCGCAACCAACCAGCAACCAACCGGCCGCCGATGCGCGACGACTCGACTTGGTAGCCCATCTCTAACCCTGGTATGACGTCAGAGGTCATTCTAGAGGGTAAACGTGGCTACCGGCCGTCGCTACGCGAAAGGCCGTTCATGAGCATAGTATTGCTTTCGCAATAAAAAGCGAAACGCGACAGAATCGACGCCATAATTAGGTATGAACCCGAACGCGGCGGCACGGTTTCGATGGCGGCGAAACGGCCGTTGCTTAAAAGGTGTCCACTGCTCTAGGGTTCTAGTTATGCGCCTTTCCTTTGCTTTCAAAGCTACTGCGCTCTATCGGGATTCACCTGTCGTTTCGTTGGAAATGTGGCATGGGCTTTGGTTATAAAGGTCATACTTGCGGCCACTGCGATAATGGCTATACATAGTAGGGTAATGAAGTTTTCGCTTCAAAAACCGTGTCCTGACCCGCCGTGGTGGCTCAGTGGTAAGGCGCTCGTCTACCGAGCCGGAGTACCCGGGTTGTTCGAACCCGACCGCGGCGGCCGCGTTTCGATGGAGGCGAAACGCAAGAGGCGCCCGTGTGGTGTTGGTGGTGGTGGTGGAACTTTATTTCCTGGTGTGCGATGTCAGAGCACGTTAATCATCCCCAGGTGGTCGAAATTATTCGGAGACCTCCACTACGGCATGGACGCGCCTCAGCAGTCGGGAAGAGCGGACGTGTATCACGTCGGCTCCGCCGAATTTTATGATCCTTTCCCGAAGCATTTGCCGAAGCGCTGCGACACCATCTGGCTACACTTCCAGAACAACGAGGAGACCACCAACCCTTGTTCAGGTGGGACCGTTTTCTCAAATCCTTCGAGAATTTGAAGACCAAGCGGATCGCGCGAGTTGCTAAGCCTAACAGTTAGGCCACGACTCAGCTGCCCGCCGCGGCTCCGCGGGCAAATTCTGCCGCAAACCATGACGACCCTGATGGGATACGACCCGGAGGGGATGCAGATTGTCGCCATGCCGCAGGCGAAAACAACAGTTTTCGACAAGGTTACGGAGGCGATTATCCAACGCAAGATAGAAGAGTGGGAACGCGCATCAGCCCGTGACAACCGCTCGGCACGGCAAAAAGGTCGAACGCCAGATGGACGCGTCACCGCGGCAGGGGATACGCCGCTGCAGCAGACGCCCCGCACGCAAGTCAAGCGTTGGAAGCCTCCTCCGCAGCCGCGTCTGGACAAGCAAGATGCAGTGATCATAATCAAACCTAAAGGAACGCTGGATCTCAGCAAATTCAGGGGAAGCAACGCGGTCGGAAACGCCTTGCACATCGCTGCTGGCGTCGACAAGGGCTCAGCCGAGCTCAGCGTTTGGCCCATATGGGAACAGAACATCATCGTCGTCGGGGTGCGAGATGCCCAAATAATCAGAAAGATCCTGGCAATTCACGAAATTCAGCTTGGGGACAAGGCACAGGCAGTGTACTCCTACCTCCGCCCCTCCGACGACACTTGCAAAGGAGTAATACAAGTGGACCCGAGGGTTTCCAACGAAGACATCACGAACGCGCTTCGCTCCCCGGACGCACCAGTGGTGAGCGTGAGAAAATTAGGTTCCTCCAACGTGGCGGCCATCACGTTTGAAGGAAGAAAGGTTCCGTTTCACGTATTCTACTACGGTGAAGCGGTTCCAGTACGCCTATACAAGAAAACAACGCCAGCCTGCGCACTGTGCGGGGAACTTGGACACCGGGCGGATGTTTGCCCTTGCCCTTCGAAGTCATGATGTCCGCAGTGCGGTCAGCAAGATGTTCCAGAATTCCACGACTGCCAACTCAAGTGCGCGGTCTGCGAAGGTCCACATCCCATGGGGTCGAATCAGTGCAAGTACAAGTACCGAACATCACAAAAAACAAGCCCAAGACAGGAGAAGTCAACCACCGGTCAAAATCCAGGCTTCGGAACCGGTCCGGCAGCAGAGGTCCATCGAGCAGCGGGGACCGGCTGACCCACCAGGACCAGTCCAGCAACAACTCAGCACCACCCGGCTCACGCTCTTCAAGCAATGGACCTGGGACTACCGATAATGTGTCGGACAACAACGGCAGTCGTCCAGCCGAGAAGACAACAGGACCCCATAACAAGGAGCAGCGCAGCGGCAGCAAGGTGAGCTGGGCAGATGTAGCTGCCTCCTCCCCCGAAGCGTTGGCTTACAAACGACTTAAAGCAAAGATTGAACAACTAAAATCAGAAAAAAGCACATTGAAACAGCAGTTAGTCATCGCAGTCAATCCAAACAACACATTACCTCCATCGACGCAACAGGCATGTCCGATGGAAGAAGATAGGGCAGAGCTACACCCTCCGTCTTCACACCAGTTAGATGCTAGCACCCCCGAGAGGCAAGCAACTACACCAGACGCACCCCACCAGGCACCAACTCCGCAGGCACCATCATCGCAGGCACTAAAGCAGCAATATACAGAGCACCCCCAAACCCAGGAACGCATCACTCGCTTGGAAAAAACAATTCAAGACCTCACTGAAAATAAATTACAAATTATGATCGAGACGACAATCAAAAGTATGTTCGAATCAGTTATTAAACCCATGATGGAAAACCTCGAACCAGTTTTAATAAGGATGCAATCGCAGGAGATCAGAATTGACCGCAAACTTCAGGAATTATCAGATGTTTCTCACAACAGGGGCACAAAGCTGCAGGGTAAAATGGGAACTCGTCGTCTGCCAAGCACTAGCACTCAGCCAGATCTACAACCTGAGGGCGCACCACATGATGAGGCACAAGTTTCTAGTGTTCAGCATGGCTCCACAACGTAGACATAAACTTACTATCCTACAGTGGAACTGCAGGGGACTAAAACGGAAGAGGGAAACATTACAGCAATACATAGACTCTCATCCCGATACGCCGCAAATAATAGCCCTGCAAGAAGTGAATATGGAGGCTAAGATCAGAGGATACTCAACACATCAAACAAATCCCTCGACATGCATCTTGGTCCACAAATCATGCACGGCAATCACTGTAGACCTTAATCTAGACAGCGACATTGAATATACCTTCATAAAAATACTGCCACAGCACAGAAACAGCAAGGGCACCTATATACTCAATATATATAGTCGCCCCAAAAAGCACCACGTAGCCTTCGACGTGATCTTTCTTAAAGCCCTAAGAGAAGCCCAAAAAGCTCCCCTAGCTATAGTTGGCGACTTTAATGCTTCTAGCCCCCTATGGGGATACCCCAGGGAAGACACGAAAGGCAGAAAACTAGCATCCGCCATCGCTGACATGGCCCTAACCCTACTCACGGACCCGCAGCACCCGACGCGAGTCGGCACCAGCTTAACGCGGGATACTTCTCCCGACCTCACGCTCGTCCGCAATGCCCGCAACTATGAGTGGCTCAATACAGGAGAGACCCTAGGCAGCGATCACTACGTGCTGCAGACCATCTTCGAAAGCAACAAGCACAGCAAACCACGAGGGCAAGCCAGAATTACAGACTGGGAGACATTCAGAAAGGACACCAAACTAACCACATCCGAACAAATAACCAGCTACGAAGATTGGGCGGCTTCCATTCTCGACCTTAAACAAAAGCTCACAAAGTCTCTTGCCACCACGGAGGACCACCCAGCTGTTGACAACCACCTCCTACACCTTTGGGAAGCAAGACGTAGTCTTATAAAACGGTGGAAAAAACAAAGACACAATCGGAAACTAAGACTTCGAATAGTCAAGCTTACTATTCAAGCAGACCAATACGCATGGGACCTCGCTCGCACCAATTGGCTAACGAAGTGCGAATCCCTCAAAGGCCGCCTAGACACCAAGGCTACATGGAACCTTCTGCGATGCCTAATTGACCCTCCGAAAGCGAAGAGTGAACAACACAGAAATTTGCATCGAGCCCTACACAGCTTTCAAGGCACAGATCAAGAACTCGTGGATGAACTGACGCGTCGCTATATCTGCACCGCGCGAGACCCACAACCCTACAATAAGGAGTACCGTGGGGAACCGAACGAAGACCTAGACAGAGATTTCACTTCAGGGGAAATCACTGCAGCACTAGCAGATATGCGCCGAGGCACAGCCCCGGGACAAGACAAAATTACTGTCGGACTTCTGGCCAACCTCGGCACGGAGGCTCTGCAGCAACTCACGGATTACATAAACGAATGTTGGCGTACCGGCACCATTCCACAAGCATGGAAAACAGCCAATGTACACTTTATTCCCAAACCCGGCAAGAAAATCAGCATCGAAAACCTGCGCCCCATATCCCTCACGTCGTGCGCAGGCAAACTCATGGAAAAGGCAGTCCACACCCGTCTCTCCAATTATCTTGAGGACAATGAGCTACTGCCACACACGATGTTTGGATTCCGGGCACACTTGTCCACCCATGATGTGCTTCTGCAAATCAAACGTGAAGTCATTGATCCCACACGCACAAACAGTAACCGAGCGCTTCTAACACTTGACCTCAAGGGAGCGTTTGACAATGTCAAACACTCCACAATCCTCAACAACCTCCACAGCATGAACTGCGGACAGCGAGCATACTCGTACATCTGCGATTTCCTTACGGACAGAACCGTCAACATCAGCACCGGCACAAAACACACAACGCAAGTGAAGATGGGCACGAGAGGCACTCCGCAAGGGGCAGTACTATCCCCACTTCTCTTTAACATTGCACTCCTAAATCTCCCACCTCTTCTCAATCAGGTACAGGGCATACGCCACGCCCTGTACGCTGATGATATAACCATCTGGACAACCACGGGAAGTATGGGAATGATTGAAGAACAACTACAAACCGCGGCGACAACAGTTCAAAATTATGCCCGGGCGTGTGGACTAACGTGCTCACCCGAAAAATCCGAACTGATAGTCTTCCGTCAACGCAAGAATCAAGACACCATCAATATCCGCGTAGACAACTCACCCATCAAGGAAGTTCAGACCATGAAGATACTGGGTCTGTACATAAATAACAACGGCAACAACCTTCTTGCCCTCCAGAAACTACGGCTCGTGAGCGAGCAAGTCGCCAGGATGATCGCCAGGATAACGACGCGCAAATCGGGGATGCGAGAAGACGATACTCTGCGACTGGTGCAGGCTTTCGTTGTAAGCCGCGTTGTCTACGTAGCGCCCTACCTCTGCCTTAAGAAGCGTGACATCAAAAACCTCGACATCATAATCAGAACTGCCTACAAGAAGGCCCTGGGACTCCCTCTTGCGACATCCACGGACCGGCTCTTGCTACTGGGTGTGCACAACACGATCGATAAGCTGATAGAGGCACACCTTACGGCGCAGGTGGTACGGCTCTCCACAACTCGAACTGGCCGACAAGTCCTGAGTGATTTAAACATCAATTGCCCCCGACAGCTAGACACCAAAACCGACATCCCAGCCTCATGGAGAGGACAACTCAAGGCAGCTCCACTACCCAGGAATATGCACCCTGATTTTCACCAGTCAAGACGACAAGCACGAGCCGAAGCCATGAAAAGACACTACGGCGGGCGCGAGGGCGTGTTCTATGTCGATGCTGCGGGTCCCGAGCAGGGAATGACGGCCGTCGCGGTAGTGCACCAAAATACAACAGTCGACGGACTAGTACTGGCTAGCCAGGACATACTGGCTGCGGAAGAAGTGGCGATTGCTCTAGCTGCAACACACACTAGCTCAATATACATTCTCACAGATTCACAGACAGCGTATCGCAATTACCTCAGGGGCAGGGTCGCACCGCTAGCAGCTAAAATCCTGCAAGATAGCTACATCCGTGGCTACCAACCCGCACACAAACACTTAATATGGGTACCAGGTCACCAGGGCATCCCAGGGAACGAGAGCGCACATGCCTCAGCCCGAGCATTTCTCCCCCGGGCACCCAGTGCGGATGCCGTGGAACCTCCTACCCTACTACTAACTTACAATGACATACTTCAGCACTTAAGATTTTCCCGTCGGGTCTACCCTCCGCCGGCTAAGACACTAGATAAAGGGGAGGAACAACACCTCCGAAAGCTACAGACCAAAACTTACAACAACCCACGAAGACTACATGCCATAGACCCGGAGTCATTTGACTCACAATGCAAATTCTGCGGGGAGAAGGCGGGCCTGTACCATATGGTATGGGCCTGCCAACGAAATCAGGCGATCACTGTTAATAACCAGCCAACGCAGGAGGGGTGGGAGGCAGCTCTGCCCAGCTCGGACGAAAAGAGTCAAAAGCAACTCATTGAAAGAGCCCGGACAGCAGCCTACGCCAATGGGGTTCCGGACTGAGAGCTCCAACCACGGCTACAACCTCCTAAACCATTTCATTAAAATATTTTCACCACCACCACCACTACGGCACCTCTTTCTTTCTCTCTTCTTTCACTCCTACCTTCCTCCCTTCCCTTACCGCGCGGTTCAGGTGTCCGCCGAGATATGCGAGACAGACACTGCGCCATTTTCTTTTCTCAAAAACCAATTTACCACATGAAATGCTTTTAGTTCCCGTTGTCGGCAGTGTGGTGACGTCACGCCAAGACCGAGAGCCAACATCCGGGCACTGAATTCCACACATCCGGAAGCTGAAACGAGAGCATCCGGGCACCGTACGAGATTTAACGAGACTCTCTAAGCCCTCCTACAGGACCGGCATTCAAGCGCCGGTGAAAAACTTTATTGTACAAGGTTTCTTTCTCCCAGCGTAGGTGGAGCGCTCAGTCCAGGGCCCCAGCGGCCTTTGCAGTCTTGCGAGCCCTGTCGATCAGCTTGAGCTGCTCTTCAGGCTTCGAGCTGGACAGCGCAGCCTCCCACTGCTCCGAACTGGTGGTGGCGTTCCTCCCTTCCTGTACGGTGCGGTTCGGGGGTCCACCGAGATGACAGAGAATTACTGCGCCATTTCCTTTCCTCAAAAACCCTTGCGTTCAAAGAGCAAGGCATCGCGCCGAACGGGTGGTGGCGTTCTTCCGTGGACTGCCTGGCAGCGCTACAACAGGCTGTCGCGTTCCACTCCTAAAGGCGAAGCTTAAGCGTCATTAATCAGAAGTTAATTAGTATTAGTCATTAATCAGTAATTAGTCATTAATGAGTCATTTTAGAGCGCAGCTCTTTGGCGTCCGTTCCTGGGTTTCGCGTCGTCGTCGGCCTCGTAACCAGCTCCGCCCCCCTTTCATCCCCCCAGCGCTAGCAGCGACCGACTGATACCGCTGGATGCCGCTGACGCCGCTAGAGAGTCAAGATAACGTGACTGCATAGAACACCGTCGCCGCCATGCAGAAAGAGGAGGAAAGGGTCCCCCCCCCCCCCCTGTTCTTGTGTGGCGGATAGGGTGCTCTTCAGTTGCCGACGCGCCGGTTGCCGACGCGCTGTTGTCGACGCGCCGACGATTACGTTACTTTACGTTCTGTGATAGCGCCGACGCGCAGTTGTCGACGCGCCGACGATTACGTTACTTTACGTTCTGTGACAGCGCCGACGATTACGTTACTTTACGTTCTGTGATAGCGCATACATGTGTTGCTCGATTTCTTTGCCTCAATCTATCGAAAAGGTGAAACAGCTTATTTGCTGCGCTCAAATTTCGCATTAGGAAGTAACGTAATCGTCGGTATTTTTTCATTACTTCGTCATCAATTATGTGTGACGTAATCCAGTGGTGACGTCACCAGTGTGACATAGGCAAAGTGGTACAAATAACTGAGGAATGAAAACAATGATTACAAACATGAAAGGCAAACAGAAACCGGATACAGCTGACGAGAGGACATTCCGCAGACACTCACAGGAAACGATTGCGTCCACATGGACCAGTGCACAGTAGGCGTGGTGTGGTGTGGTGTGGTGTGGTGTGGTGAACACTAGACCCATTTCAAGATTTTGAATACTACCATCTACAACCAATTTGTTATGCCCGTAAACATTTCATGCTTACTCTACTCTCGGTTGCGGGAGAGGCAGAGATTTTATTTTGACTCGAGTTTCCGGGCGGTATTTGCTAATTAGTTTTGTGGCCGGGGGGACAACGTTTCCTGGGCTTCATCGTCATCTGACGTCCTGAAAACAGATTGAGAACGAATAGGGGACGTCCTCAGGACAACACAACGTCCTCAAATATAGACATCATCCCTAAAAACCAATTTTCACCAACAAACAGTAAATAGAAAATTTTGGTTTATTAGGTGGTGGTGAAAAACATTTATAATGCAATAAATATTTAGAGAGTTGATTGGGGTAGGCCAGGTGGTGTTGGCCACCACCGCTGCCACGTGCAGATAGAGGAGAGTAAAAGATCAGAGGAAAGAGAAAAAGGAAAGAAAAGACGCGTCGCAGCAACAACTGCGTCCGCCGGAGCGGACGCTGCTGAAAAAACAGATAAGCGGCCGAAGCCGCGCTCGCCGGGGCCAGAACAGATGCCCGGAGAGCTGTTGTTGTGACTGAGAAAAGGATGAAAAGGAAATTGCACGGGCCTGCTACTGGCTCGAGCCAAGCCACCACCGCCGCCACGTGCAGATAGAGGAGAGTTAAAAAATCAGAGGAAGGAGAGAGAGGAAAGGAAAGCCGCGCGTCGCAGCAGCAACTGCATCCGCCGGAGCGGACGCTGCGCAAAAAACAGATGAGCGACCGAAGCCGCGCTCGCCGAAGCAAGAACAGATGTTGTTGTTGTTGTTGTGACTGAGAGAAGGATGAAGAGGAAATAGCACGGGCCTGCTACTGGCTCTAGCCAAGCCACCACCGCTGCCACGTGCAGATAGAGGAGAGTTAAAAGATCAGAGGAAAGAGAAAAAGGAAAGAAAAGACGCGCGTCGCAACAGATGCACTCACGAGGCAAGCTCAGCTTTACGAGGCAAGCTCAGCTTTATACCGCTGCTGTAGCGTCACGTGGTCAGCTGCAGCGCCTCTGATGTGGAGCCTCCACCGCCGCGGCCGACCGCGCGAGCCGGCAGCCCATCTGTCCTCTGCTGTGACGTCATGTTGTCACGTGGTCAGCCGCCGCGCCTCTGATGTGGAGCCTCCACCGCCGCGGCCGACCGCGCGAGCCGGCAGCCCATCTCTCCTCTGCTGTGACGTCATGTTGTCACGTGGTGTCACGTAGTCACGCTAAAGGTCAATGGTAGCTCCACCGCCGCGCTCGACGGGCTGTAGTGTAGCTCTAGTGATATGCTTCGCATACAAGAAAAGAAAAGACGCGCGTCGCAGGAACAACCGCGTCCGCCGTAGCGGACGCTGGCTGAAAAAACAGATAAGCGGCTGTAGCTGCGCTTGCTTCACCTCCTCCTCCCGCCCCTTTAAGATCCCCAGGGGGTCGAATATTTAACGGAGTCCTCCACTACGCCACCTCTTTCCCTCTTTCTCTTTTCACTCCCACATTCCTCCCTTCCCTTAAAGGCGCTCATCGAGTGTGTTCAGCGAGATGTGAGCCAACCACTGCACCATTTCCTTTCCATTTCCTACTGTGCGATGTCAGTGGAGGTTGAACATTCCCAGGCGGTGGCCGAATTATTCGGGAGCCCTTCACTGCAGCGCCTCTTCCTCTCTCTTTCTTTCACTCCCAATGTTTTTTCACTCCATCTTTCCTCCTTTCCCTTAAGGCGCGCTTCGGGTGTTCAACGAGGTGTGAGACCATCACTGCGGCCTTTCCTTTCCTCAAAAACCAGACCCTCGAGTGTGGTCATAACGGTGAAACAGCTGAGAAAGAAATTAACAAATATAGCTAGGCGCATTTCCTCGTGCGGCGAGGTAGCGACGCAGGCGTCACGTGATAAGACAGGGGAGTCATGTGACTTCTTCGTAAGAATGGCCACGAAAGCAGAGCTACAGTCAGCCGGGCGGCTTGGTGGCGTTTGATTTGCTATGTTCACCGGGCGTTCCGATTCCGTACATACAGGACATGAAAGAGCGTTTGGAGGCTTGCAACGCAGTGTTTACTGACCGTGTTCCGAACTGTTCTCCGACAACCTTGCTTTTGATAAAAGGCATGAAATGTGAACGAATCGCTCGAAGCAAGCCGACGGGGGTGATTCAGGCAAGTACTCTACTTTCTTCTGCACCATTTATAATTTCAGATAAAGAAGTCGCTGTGCTCCTGACGGTGCCTTAACAGTAGTCCGTCGCATGCACCACATGGTTGGTATAGTACCATTGAGTGCTTTTGGTTTTAATTCTTTAAAAGGTATTCATTAGTCTCGTCAGCGGTATTCAGTCGCGGATGCTTGTGGGCGGTCGAATTTGGATGGAGGAGAAATTCTAGACGCCCGTGTACTGTGCGATGTCAGCGCACATTAAAGAACCCCTGGTAGTCAGAATTTCGGGAGCCCTTCACCCAGGCGTCCCTCATAGCCTGAGTCCCTTTGTGGCCTTAAACCCCCAAAAACCTGTAAGCTTAGAGATATTCGCCACGGAGATCGTAACGATCACGTGTCAATGCCACGCTCACGAAAGACCGTTCGCCCTCGTCGACAGTTCTGCTGTTGCGACTGAAGGAAGGGAATTAATGAAAAGACCCGCCCACTAGCTCCAGCTTAGCCACAAAATCTCTGTCACGGGCAGAGGAGATATGAATGAATGAATGAATGAATGAATGAATCAATGAATGAATGAATGAATGAATGAATGAACTTGTTGTTTGGTTTATAGGGTTAAGGTCCCAAAGCGACTTAGGCTATGAGGGACTCCGTAGTGAAGGGCTCCGGAAATTTCGCCCACCTGTGGTTCTCTAACGTGCCCTGACATCGCACAGTACGCGGTCCTCTAGAATTTCGCCTCCATCGAAATTCGACCCCGCGGCCGGTATCGAGCCCGCGTCTTTCTGGTCAGCTGCCGAGTGCCATGACCACTGAGCCACCGTGTGTATGTGAAAAACTTAAAGAACAGCGACAACACTGGTTTTTAGGCGAAAGCCTTTAATGCCTCATACTGTCGTTAGCAGCCGTGTCGGCAGCCGCGTCGGCAGTTGTGTCCGCGTTTCAGCGTCACTACTCAAAAAAAAACTGCCGAGGCTGAGAATCGAACCAGAGCCTTTGCATTCGAAGTCATTAACTACTCATTTGGCACTTAAGTAGTCATTAACCACTCATGACTAGTTAGTCATGATTGGTTAATAACTAGTGATGACTAACCAGTCATGACTGGTTAGTCATTAGTCATTAATCACTCATGACTGGTTAGCCATGATGGGTTAGTCATGACTAGTCATGATTGGATAGTCATAAGTCATGGTTAGTCGTGACTGCTTAGTCATGACTAACCATGACTAATGACACATTAGTCATCACTGGTTAGTCATTAAGCAGTCATGACTAGTTATTAACCAGTCATGAGTAGTTATTACTGGGTAATGACTGGTTAGTCATGACTGGTCTCATGGCTGGTTACTCATGACTGGTCTCTCATGGCTGGTTAGTCATGACTAGCTAGTCATTAACCGGGCATTAACTAGTCATGACTAGTTAGTAATTAACCAGTCATGACTAGTTGGGTCATGACCCAATTAGCCATGGCTAGCCAAACCAAGTCGCCCCATGCCGCCTCCTGTGTGCCCACGGCCGTGCAGCCAATGTCGCGTGGCAAGGCTTTCGCCTCGCGCACTGTAGGTCGTCAAAGTGGCCCCTGAATTTTTAAGAACAGATACTCCAGGGCAGTGCCTATGCTTCTAAATCAGCAGCCTTATTAAGGCGAAAGCCTTTAATGCCTCATACTGTCGTTAGCAGACGCGTCGGCAGGAGTGTCAACAGACGCGTCGGCAGGAATGTCGACAGACGCGTCGGCTGGAATGTCGACAGACGCGTCGGCAGATTTGTCCGCCTTTCGGCGTCACTGCTTAAAAAGAAACTGCGCTGAGGGTCGGAATCAAACCAGGGCCTTTGGCATTTGAAGAGGAGACGCTACCACTCCGCTACGAAGGCTTTTTTTTCTTTATTGCCTGTCTTTGGCTCATGACATTTCACAACAAAAATACACATAACGCTATATACATACGACACTGTCGTGGTCAGCCAGCACGAGACTGGCTTCGTCAGCTTAAAATTCCCGCAACATACACAACGGCTCCAGTCTGGAGAGCCACTCGGGAGGCTCCGCAGCTGCTTTTTGGATTGCAAGAAACCAGTCCATGCTTTCCCGAAAATAAATTCGGGCCGGTCGCTCCGCTACGAAGGCTCAAGGTTCCAGCATGAATAAAGGCGCATCTAGTGAATGCATAGGTTTCATAAATAAAATGAAAGGAATAAAGTCAAGACAAGGAAAATAAAGATAAGAAAATAAGCAAAAATAAAAACAAAAGAAAATAGGATATGAAAATGAAAGTAAAAAACGATAAAAAGAAGAAAAGGAGCGAAAATAAAAAAATATGAAAAATAAAAAAGTAAATAAAGACAGAGCGCCAGGAAACGCTTTCCCCTTGCAGCACTTTAGAGAGCCAAAGTGCCCCCTGAATTTTTGTCGTCCTCGTAGGTCTTGTGTGACAGAGCAATCTCTCGGAGAGGGCTTCTGGCGACGAAGATGGTGTTCGTAGTGCCAGTTAAGTGCCGCGTCCGTGTAGTGTGAAGGCTCAAAGAGTAGCGTGTCGGGTCTTTGTACCATGTGTTTTTGAAGCGGAAGCTTCACTACGCTAGGTAAAGGGTCACCGTGTCTAGAAAGGTCCATAACTGGCCCCCTGGGACAGTGGGCAATTTAGTCGCGCTTTAATCTACGAAGATTGTCGCGGTGGCTCGGCTCAGTGGCTAAGCCGCTCGTCTACAGAGCCGGAGTACTCGGGTTCGAACCCGACCGCGGCGGCCGCGTTTCGATGGAGGCGGAACGCAAAAGCCGCCCGTGTGCTGTGCGATGTCAGTGCACGTTAAAGATCCCCAGGTGGTCGAAATTATTCCGGAGACCTCCACTACGGCGCCTCTTTCTCTCCCACCTTCCTTCCTTCCTTCCCTTAGGGCGAGATTCAGGTGTCCACCGAGATATGTGAGACAGGTACTGCGCCATTTCCTTTCCTCAAAAACCAGTGAGCATTATTATTAATCTACAAAACCTATGAAGGGCGGAAGCTTGGAAAGAGAAGGAACGGCGCATAAACTGGCCCCATGGGACAGTGCCTACCTTAATCGCGCTTTATTTAAGCTACAAAACCGACGAAGAACACTCGCTTCGAAAGCAAAGGAAAGGCACATAACTGCCCCCTCGGACAGTGGACACCTCAGTCGCGATTTAAGCTACGAATGCGATGCGTGAGGTTCGAAAAAAATTGCCAACGATTACATTAGTTCCCAATGCGAAATTTGAGCGCAGTGCATTTTGATGGACGCGAAACGCTACAGGCGCCCGTGTGCTGTGCGATGTCTGTGCACGTTTAAGATACCCAAGTGGTCGAAATTATTCCGGAGACCTCCATTACAGCACCTCTCTCTCTCTCTCTCTCTCTCTCTCTCTCTCTCTCTCTCTCTCTCCTTTCATTCCAGCCTTCCTTCCTTCCTTCCCTTAGGGCGCGGTTCAGGTGTCCGCCGAGATATGTGAGACAGATACTGCGCCATTTCCGTTCCTCAAAAACCATTTTACCAATTTCGCGCAGCTCATCTGGTGTTTTTTTAGGCGAAAGCCTTTAATGCCTCATACTGTCGTTAGCAGACGCGTAGGCAGGCGTGTCGACAGACGCGTCGGCAGGAGTGTCTACAGACGCGTCGGCAGCCGTGTCGACAGACGCGTCGGCAGGAGTGTCTACAGACGCGTCGGCAGCCGTGTCGATAGACGCGTCGGCAGGAGTGTTGACAGACGCTTAGGCACCCGTGTCGACGACGCGTAGGCAGCCGTGTCGACAGACGCGTCGGCAGGAGTGTTGACAGACGCTTAGGCACCCGTGTCGACAGACGCCTCGGCAGGCGTGTCGACAGGCGCGTCGGCAGCCGTGTCGACAGACGCGTCGGCAGATTCGTCTGCCTTTCGGCGTCACTGCTTTAAAGGCTCAAGGTTCCAGCGTGAATAAAGGCGCATCTAGTGAATGCATGGGCTTCATAAATAAAATAAAAGGAGTAAAGTCAGGAAACGGAAAATAAAAAATAAAATAAGAAAACAAACAAAAAGAAAAATAAGATGTGAAAATAAAAATAAAACACAATAAAATTAAGAAAAGAAACAAAAAATAAATAAAAAAAACAAGATATGAAAAATAAAAAAGTAAATACAAACAAACAGTGGCCAGGAAGCGCTTTCGCCTTGCAGCACTTTAGAGAGCCAAAGTGCCCCCTGAATTTTTTTTTCCCGATAACGGTGCCTCCCTTGCTGGTAATGAGGCGGCTCATAACCTAGCTCGAGAACTATCCCGCCGAGCTGGGTCGTGCAGTACACCCGCCCTATACTCCGGCAAGGACAGGTTGTTTTCTTACAGAGAAATCCTGCAGCACTACAGGCTTGCAAGACTCAGATTTCCCCCAGCAGATAAAACGCTTTCCAAGCAACAGGCGAAAGCCTGGCGTAAACTTCAAACTAAAACCTATCCAAATCCCCAATTGTGTAGCTTCTATTCGGATGGACTGTACTCAGACAAATGCAAAAATTGTGATGCCAAAGCCGATCTAAATCATATGATCTGGAACTGCCCGCAGTCCCTACCCGCGAGTCGCTTCATTACCGAGTCTGATCATTGGGAGGCTCTATTGCTCAGCCCTGACCCGGGGACACAGATCAAGCTCCTCCAGCTGGCTGAAGACGCCGCCGCTGCCCAAGGGATAGCGGCCGCCGTTTAAGCGGGGGGCGACTTCGGGTCGCTCCTCTATATCCGCTGGAAATAAAGTTCCACCACCACCACCACCACCGATAACGGTTGCTGAAGTCCGAGCACAAATAAACAGATTGAGAACCAAGACTGCAGCGGGTCCAGACGGGATCAGCAACCGAATTCTAAGAAACCTGGATGACGCGTCGATCCAACATCTCGCAGCCTACATGCAGGAGTGTTGGGAGGCCGGTCGGCTGCCGGCGGCATGGAAGGACGCAAACCTCGTGTTCATCCCGAAGCCGGGGAAACGGCCGGGTTTCGAGCACTTGCGTCCCATCTCTCTCACGTCGTGTGTGGGCAAGCTGATGGAGCATGTGATTCAGGCCCGGCTGAACCGATTTTTGGAGGACAATATTATCTACCCGAATACCATGATCGGATTTAGACCGCATTTGTCTGCATGCGATGTCATGTTGCAGCTAAAAGAACACATCATATACAATTCAACAGTAGACACCGGGGTGGTCGTTGGTCTAGATGTGGCGAAAGCTTTCGATAACGTGAAGCACTCGGCCATTCTGGAGAATCTGGGTGCGTTAGACGTAGGAGTTCGCACTTACAACTACATACGTGATTTCCTCACAGACAGAACGGCAACTATCAGTATGGGGGGACACACAGTGGAGGGTATTCAACTGGGCAACAAAGCTACACCGCAGTGATCGGTGTTATCCCCGACCTTGTTTAATATCGCCATGCTTGGCCTCCCCGCACAACTGAGCGAAATCCCGGGGCTGAACCACACATTATACGCAGATGATCTGACTCTGTGGATGTGCAGGGGCAGTGACGGCCAAATTGAACATACGCTCCAGCGAGCAATCGATGTTACAGAAAGGTACTTAGAACCGGTCGGGCTAAGGTGTTCAGCCGAAAAATCGGAAGCGCTCTTCCTCCCCCCAATACGATCGCCCCAGCGTCCGCGTATAAAGCAGGACGTACCATATAACCCGGGAATCACACTCAGGATCAACGGTAACATTATACCAACGGTGGCAAGCATTAGAGTTCTTAGACTACGAATTCAGGCCAACGGCAGGAACTCGGAAACTATTCAGAGGCTAGAGGCCAGCACAAGTCAAACTTGTAGACTCCTGAAACGGATTAGTACAAACAAACATGCAGGCATGAAAGAAGCTAACCTCCTCAGGCTAGTCCAATCTTTCGTAATCAGTAGGGTAGTCTACGTGGCGCCATATCTGCGGCTTCACAAGGCAGAAAAAGACAAACTCGACATTCTCATTCGTAAAGGGATAAAAACAGCACTAGGTTTACCACCCAATACATCGACGAACAGGATTATGAGACTGGGTGTTTCCAATACCCTCGAAGAGCTCATTGAGGCTGCAACAACCTCGCAATACCAGAGACTGTTGCGCAGCCGTACCGGTCGCACCATTCTGGAGAAGCTAGGGCATGAGCCACAAACATGCTCCAGACGTACTGAAAAGGTTCCTACATAGGTTAGAGACAAATTAAAAATACCTCCACTCCCAAAAAACATGCATCCCATCTACCATGAGAGCCGGAGGAGGAATAGAGCAGTAGCTTTGCAGGCCCGATTTGATGGCAGACAGGACGTCTTGTATACAGATGCCGCAGAATGCGCGGACGGTGCGGGGCGCGTTTCGGTAACAACCAGGGAAAACGAGGGCCCAGTAGCGTGCTGCAGCACCCGAAACTCGACCGCAACGGAGGCGGAAGAGCTGGCCATTGCGCTGGCTCTAACTCAAAAACAGGTCAAAATTATTGTCAGTGACTCAAAGTCAGCGATCAGAAACTTTGATGCGGGCTGCATTTCAGCTGTAGCAGCACGATTGCTGGCCGGTGCCCCTCCACCGGCAGAACAGGTCGCGCTCATTTGGACACCGGCGCACCAGGGCTTGAGGGGGAACGAGAAAGCGCACACACTGGCCCGAGGATTAGCTACCTTCCGGGATCCCAGGGGCGTCTCATACGCAACCCCATCCCCCTCGCGAGATGAAGAGCCCCTACGGTTCAATGAGATTCTTAATACATACCAAGAAATTCTAAATCATTACAAATTAGGCAGAGCGACATTTCCAAAACCGAATAGACAACTCACTAAAAGCGAAGAGGTCGTGTGGCGCAAGCTTCAAACTGGAGTTTCCCCGAACCCGCAGCTCTATAGTAAGTGGCACCCGCAGATTTTCAGCCCCAGGTGCAAGCGTTACGAGGGCATAGCGGACATGGTCCATATGATATGGACATGTCCTAGCTTTGGAGAGCCTTACAGAACTACTGAGTCCTGGGAGGCACTGCTTCTCAAAGAGGACGAAAAAGAACAACGCACTGTCATCCGTCTCGCCCTGGCCGCGGCCGAGATCCAGGAGATTCCGGTCGACGGTTAAGGGGGAAGACATGGCTGGGACTGAGCTGCGACTCGGATCCGGGTCAACCTTTTGACGGGTGTCAATAAATGTTATTTCTCTCTCTCTCTCTTCAATAAATTGAGGCAAAGAATTCGAGCAAGAAATGTATGTACAAATGCAGACAACTTATTTTGCACGCACATTCCTTCAAGAAACACTCCCCTAACAACCTACCCTGCCACCCTGGAAGGTGGCAGTAGGTTCGCTCACCGTTGTCAGCACTAACGCATGCCGCCCGCATCTCTCTCTCATCACCCCACGTAAGCGCAATTCAGATGTCTATTGACCCAGGGAGCGAGTTATGCGCACTTCCTTCCCTTAAAACGATCGGAATGCAAATAGTTGTCAGCGCCAGCGCCAATTAACGCACAATTAACGCCGACAGCCAATGGCTTCAGCGCCGCGTTTCTGGCACAACGTTGTCAATGCCACAACGCATGCAGCGCACATCTGTCTCTAGCGCCACACAGATTCTCGCCGATGCCTTCGTGACCAGCCGGATCCTCTACGCCGTGCCGTACCTACGCACCACCAAACAACAAGGCGAGCGCATTGACGCCATCATCAGGAAGGCAACAAAGCGAGCATTGGACCTCCCGGTGGCTACCTCCAACGCCAAACTGAAGGCGTTGGGAGTGGTAAACTCCTATCAGGAGTTGCGGGAGGCCCACCTCGTGAACCAATATACGCGGCTATCGCAGACGGTTCCTGGGCGCCGCCTGCTAAACCGCTTACACATCCAACACACATGCATACCAGAGGGTACGGAGAACATCCCGGTGCTGTGGCGCCACATGCTCTTGGTCGATCCGCTCCCTCGTAACATGGACATGGCTTCACATGAAGGCAGACGACAAGCGCGGGTTCGCACGCTTGAGAGGCAGTATGGATATAAAGAGGGCGTCTACTACGTGGACATCACAGGGCCGTCGCCCACGGGATTCTTCACGGCTGCCGTAGTCCACCGGGGAATGAATGTCGATGGCCTATCTTTTCGGGCCCCAAATTCAACGCGAGCGGAGGAAGTCGCAATAGCTCTCGCTGCCGCCGATCCAAAATCGAGAACAGTTATCACGGACTCTCGCCGGGCCTGTGAACATTATCTTGCAGGCGAAATATCCCCTCTTGCCTCCCAAATTCTAAGACGCGCTCCCGCCGATCCAACTCGCACAAAAGTGATCTGGGCTCCTGGCCACCAGGGTCTACGAGGCAATCACGCCGCTGATGCGGCCTCCCGAGCGCTCACACACCGGGCTCCTCATCCTAGCTCTCCTGGCTCAGAAGCTCATAAGCCGCTTCTGCGGTTCCGCGAAATCCTAATTCATTATTGCGACAGCCACCGTCTCTACCCAGTACCTGCCAAGGGGCTGAGTAAGGCGGTGGTGGTGGTGAAAAACATTTATAATACAATAAATATTTACAGAGAGGTGATTGGGGTAGGCCCTATTGGCCCTTTCCCCTAACAATACTAGGTGGAGCCCCTATTCCGGGGCCCCATTGGCAAGCAACGCCGCCCGCGTCCGGTGAACGAAGGCCTTTTGGGTCTTTAGGTCCTGACAGCCGAGCAGGGCCGCCTCCCAGTCCTCTCTGGTGGGGTTGGGGTTGGGGGGGATAGATGGGTTTGACTGACACGCCCAAACCATGTGGAAGGTGTCAGCCACCTCCCCACAAAACTGGCACGCGCCATCAAAGGATGTATTGAAATGTTTAAGCACCGCCGGGCACAGTACAGTGGTGTTAGTAAGAATTTTGATGAGGAGGCGCTCGTCAGCGCGATCCAGACCCTTAAAAGGGGCCGGGTAGCGCCGGTGCTCCTCCTTGTAGTAATCGGTGATTTGTTTGAATGTAATGGCCAGATTGTCTGATTGGGAGTATCCTTCCAAGGACAGGGAGATAGCCCGGGGAGAGAGTGCGCGGGCGGCCTGATCGGCCTGTTCGTTTCCCTGGAGTCCCTGGTGACCGGGGGCCCAAATCAGTCTTCTCTGTCCTGCCATAGCAAAACACTTCGATCCGAACACAGATGGGCGCTGCCCGCACTGTGGAGAGATCTGCGATATCTTTCACATGGTGTGGGCATGTACTCGGAATCCTCACCTTCCCCCTTCCCCCACCCCCACCCGAGAGGCATGGAAGACTGCCCTCCTCAACTGCTCCACGCTGGAGTCTCAAAGGGCTCTAGTAAAGCGGGCGCGAGACGGGGCCTCGTCGTGCGGTGTCCCGGACTAAGGATACCGACCATGTAGCAGGGTTTCTTGACCCTCAAACTCTCTTTGTAAATTAAAGTTTTTCACCGCCACACAGATTAAAGCACGACTGAGGTGTCCACTGTTCAAAGAGAGCTGTTATGCGCCTTGGCTCTGCTTTCCAAGCTTGTGCTCCGTTGTTTTCGCAGCTTAAAGGTGTCCACTGCTGGTTACGAGGGAGAAGGGCACGGCGACGCCGCGCAACGCATAAACGGGCGCCAAAGAGCTGCGCCTTAAAACTAAGGCCGCATAACTTGCACGATTGAGGTCTGACACCTATATTAAGGCGACAGCCTTTTATGGCTCATACTGTCTTGACCAACAAGTGTTACCAAAAAGTGTTAGCAAATTTGTCCGCGTTTCAGATTGGTCGAACTGGTCCTGACGTCACTGCACGTGAATATTGAATATTGACGGGTGTCCATCGAAATATGAGACAGTTACTGCGTAACTTCCTTTCCTCAAATACAATACAATTTTGATTTTCTTCATTACGACCCCTCTTTCTCTTTCTTCTTTCACTCCAGTTGCTCCCTTCCTGTACGGTGCGGTTCAGGTGTCCACCGTGATGACTGAGAATTACAGCGCAATTTCCTTTCCTCAAAAAGCGTTGCGTTGAAAGGGCAACGCTACGCGCCGAACGGGTGGTCGTGTTCCGTGGACTCCCTGGCAGCGCTACTACAACGTTGTCGCGTTCCACTCCTAAAGGCAAAGATTAAGCGTCATTAATTGGCAGTTAAATAATGAACCAACAGAATGTGAACAGTGTTGGTCAAATGTATAGGAGAATCCCCCAAGGTGGAGTAAATTTGTTATAAGGGAGTAATTACTCATTGGCATCCACCCAAGTGCAGCCATACGGCTACAAAGGAAAGCTATACATCTTTCTCAGAAACTTCGTAGTTAAAGAAAAATTCGTCCTGGTCCGGGGTTCGAAAATGGCACCACCGCTTCCCCGGAGCAGTCGCTCTACCAACTTTATTTATTTATTATTCCTCAAAGGTCCAGAAGGACATTACATGAGGGGTGGGCTGACAAAATTCTATTATTTTGGACACAGATGATCTTCGATGGCGGATTTGAAAAGGACTGGATTGATGATGGTCGCCACTATCTGAGCTAACCGGGATGAATTTTTCTTTTAACTACGAAGTTTCCGAGAAAGCTGTATAGCTTTCCTTTGTAGCCGTATGGCTGCGCTTGGGTGGATGCCAATGAGTAATTACTCCCTTATTAGAATGTGAACAATCGCGTAGCAGAATGCAGCACTCAGGCTTTCACCACTTTAGCCGCTAAAGTTCCTCGTAATTTTTTAGGCTTTAAAGCTACGTGGCTGTCGGTAGTGACAGGTGTGCGTTCCATGCGTTGGCATTGGCAACGCTGTCGCAGAAACGCGGCACTGAAGCCGTAGGCCGCCGGCGTTCATTGTGTTCACTGGCGTTGGCGTTCGCATTTTAGACCGATCATTTCAAAGAAAGTGCGCATATAACTTTGGCTCCCTGGGCCAGTGGACAGGCGCCTGAATCGCGCTTTGACGTACGTAGGGTGGTGAGAGAGATGTGGGCTGCATGCGTTTGCGCTGACAGCGTTGTGGCAGACACGCGGCACTGCTGCAAAAGGCCGCAGCGTTCATTGTAACTACCAGCTACCAGGATGGCAGGGCGGCCGGAAAGCACTCAACATTAGAAGCTCCAAGCCGTGTATAGCTGCTTGGGGGTAGTAGTAGTTTTTAGAATGCTAGTTCTAAATGTGAATTTTGCCTGGTTGTCAAGGTCACTATCAAGCGTTAGAACGACACAGCTACCCCCGCATTGAGGAAATTGTGGAAGGGAACGAAAGAAGGAAGTGTGAAAGACGTGCCGTGCTTGAGGGATCCAAATTAATTTTGATCACCTTGCGTTTTTTATTGCGAAGCAATACTACTTTCGCTACCACCTCAGCCCGTGCCGTGCCGCGGCCCCATAGCCACGCTTGACCTTTCGCGTGACCTCGCTGCGTGACGTCATACCATCTGTGTAAAATCGGGGCCCATCTCACGCCGTCGCCTTGCGCGGCGCATAGCCACGGCCTGACTCCCGCTCCTCTCACCAGGGGCGCTGCGCGCTATGTGACGCCATACCATCTGTGTAAAAAAATTAGGAGCCACTTTGGCCACTAAAGTGGTGCAAGGCGAAAGCCTTAGTACAGCATTCTGTCACGAATGTGGTTGTGAATGATGATTCAAGTGCTGCCAGCAAATGACGCGTCCATTGGCTGTCTGCGTGTGTTACTGATGTGTGGTTAACATGTTAAGCTTCGCCTGTAAGAGTGGAACGCGACAGCGTCTTGCAACGCTGCCAGGGAGTCCACAGAACGCCATCGCCATTCGGCTGTACGCCTTGCTGGACGGTAAATTTATTTTTTGAGGAAAGGAAATGTATCTCTCTCGCATATCTGGGTGGACACCTGCACCTCGCCGTAAGGGAAAGGGGGAAGATGGGAGTGAACGAAGACGCCGTATTAGCTAGACGCGCCTTTGTTCAATCCAAAAAAATTCAGCTGGCATTACGGAGTGGCTAGGGTGCTCGTATCGCACTCCGGAGACCCTGGTTCGATTCCCCAACTCGACCAATTTCGTTCTCGGTTTTATTGTTTTATGCGGTCTAACTAGAAAGGTTAATTAGGCTATTTCATATTTATATTATTGTATTTCTATCCATCGTGTTCTGTCATTCACCTGTCAATTGTTGGAACTGTCTAGGATGTTCGACACAACATATATGAAACGAGCAACGTCGAACTGAGTGGGGAAGTGCGTGGCGGTGGAGCGAACGCGGTTTCGTACTTATGTTTTTTTTCGGCAGCGTCTTCTTCCGCGGACGCTGTTGTCGCTGCGGCGCGCGTCTTTCTTTTCTTTTCCTCTTTCTTCTGACCTCTTCATTCTCCTCTATTTTAATTAGGCTAATTGATTAATTAAGCAATTAACTAAACTCAGTCCAACTTAGTTGGAGCATCACTATACGATCTCTTTGATTGGCTGCATGGTTACTAGCCAAAGTACAATTGGCCCCATTTGAAATTCGCGCACTGTGACGTCACGAGCATTTCGACCAATTGAAAAGCGTGACATTTTCTGTCGACAACTCCTGCTTACAACGATGAGGCATTAAAGGCTTCCGCCTTAAAACGGGGCCCCATCTCACACCGTCGCCTTGCGCGGCGCATAGCCACGGCAGTGGCCTGACTCCCGCTCCTCTCACCAGGGGCGCTGCGCGCTATGTGATGTCATACCATCTGCTTAAAAACGGGGCCCCACCTCACGCCGTTGCCTTGCGCGGCGCATAGCCACGGCCGCGGCCTGACTGCGCTCTTCTCGTCAAGCCCATGAGATGCCGCCTCCAGCCTATACGCTTCGGCAGGTTGCAAAGAGAAAGCATCAGCGAGCTACGGAGACAGAAGAAGAACGAGAAGAACGGCAGCAGAACCACGTATTGCTTCGCAATTACCAGGCTTAACCAAGCTAAGTAACAGCCAATTTTTTTTTACCAAATATTGACATCGCTAAGGACATGGACCTCTGTTGGACTATGGACTATGGTGGACTCTGTTGGACCGGTGGACCGGTGGACTATAGAATTATTCCGCGGGCGACGGGCTTGTGATGTCCACGTAGTAGATGCCCTTTTTATCCATGCTGCCTCTCAAGCGCGCGAGTCAGCGCTTGGCGTCTGCCTTCGTGTGAAGTCAGGTCCACGTTACACGGGAGCGGAGCGACCCAGAGCATATCAACCACGTATATTCGTTCACTAGATGGGCTTCCCGCAAATCCTGAAAGGAGTTTAGCACCCACACACAACGCATTTTGGCGTTGGAGGTTGCCACCGGGAGGTCCAGTGCTCGCTTTTTCGACTTCCTGATCATGGCGTGAATGCGCTGGTCTTCCTGTTTAGTAGTGCAAGGTAATGGCGAGCCGTAGCGCGCCCCTGCTCCGCAGACCACCCCGCTTGTAAAAAAGGCGGTGGGATAATGCGCATTACCTGCTCGCCTGCGCGCTTGAGTTCCGACAGATATGCGTAGAGACGTGTTGTCTTTGTGATTTCCCCTGGCATGTAGAAGGTATGATTTTGTGGAGATTGCCCCATTAAGAGGCCGTTTTGACGAGGTAGGCAACCCTGGCCTCCCAAATGAATTGCGAAACAGTGATAAAATTAGTAAATTGGTTTTTGAGGCAAGGAAATCGTGCAGTATCTGTAGCACATATCTCGGCGGACACCTGAACTGCGCCGTAAGGGAAGGGAGGAAGGTAGGAGGGAAAAAAGAAAAGGAAAGAGGTGCCGTAGAGGAGGTGTGCGATATAATTTCGACCACCTGGGGATCTTTAACGCGCACTGACATCGCACAGCACACGGGCGCCTCTTGCGTTTCGTCTCCATCGAAACGCGGCCGCCGCGGTCCGGTTCGAAGCCAGGTACCCCGGTTCGGTAGACGAGCGCTTTACCACTGAGCCACCACGGCGGGTCTCTTGGGTAGTTGCAATACTTGTTTGTGCTCAAGTGTAGTTGCAGTACTTGTTTGTGCGCAAGTGTAGGTACGGAGCCATACACTTGGCAGGGAAGTGCATTGGGGTCCTGCTTTGTTTCGTGTAAGGTGAAGTCACTGGGGTAGCAACTGCGTTTGGGTTTGTTTGTGTGAGCAGGGAGTGCTGCGTGCTAACACCAGACGCATAAACGCATCTGTGGTTTCAGCGTCGCATACTGCTTCATACTACTTCAGGGGAAAGAGGGCTAAGGACCGAAGTGTGTCTGCAGGTTGCTGAGCATGGTGGCTTGCCCTGGATTTAATTCACGATGCGGGAACTGGCGTCTTATCGGCGTCTTATCTCTCTGTGGAGGTTAGTAGTTTAGGCAAAGGTCTGGGGAGCTTTGGCAAGAGAGAGTGAATACGTCGGACTGGTCGCCCATTTGGTTAGGCCTCGTGCTACTTGGTCGACCGCCTCTCACGAGTAGGCGGGTACCCAGACTATGTTGATCGGTCGGGAGTGCAGCCGCAAAGGGCGCATGCGGCGGAGTGGCAGATGTAACCTGCAGAGTAATTTTGTATTTGGAGCCGCTTAGGACTGTTCGTACATGTGTCGGCGATGAGCGCAATGGCAGTTTCTTCCTCCGCGGTGGGGGAATGGGCTCGTACTGTGGCGGTGGTGACGAAATTGGATTGTGGCGTGGTTGAACAGCTACTTATGTAGTTACTGCATCTTGCCGTGCCACGTCCGCCTAAATTGCAGGTACGTGTCTCTAGTGCTTGGACCAGCTGGCGACGCTTATCATGGCGGTCAGGTAGCATGTTTTTAAGCATGAAATGCTTTTAGCTCCCGTTGTCGGCAGTGTGGTGACGTCACGCCGAGACCGAGAGCCATCATCCGGGCACTGAAATCCACTCATCCGGGCACTGAATTCCAGTCATCCGGGCACTGAATTCCAGTCATCCGGGCACTGAAATCCACTCATCCGGGCACTGAATTCATGTCATCCGGGCTCTGAAACGAGAACATCCGGGCACCGTACGAGACTTAACGAGATTTAACGAGACTCTCTAAGCCCTCCTACGCGACCGGCATGCAAGCGCCGGTTGGTCTCCAAATGAGACAAAAAATAACTGCTGCCAGTGCCTTCTCAATGTTTATCAAGATATCAGTGGAACTGTGGGTTTGATAATGCACGGAATTATAATTTCCGATTTCTAATAACGCGTGCAAAAAGCACACAGATGCCACGTTACACTTCGTTGTCATACGTGATCCGGGGGAGAAGCGCTGCGTTCAAAGGGCAAGGCATCGCGCCGAACGGGTGGTGGCGTTCCTCCCTTCCTTTACGGTGCGGTTCGGGTGTCCACCGAGATGGCAGAGAATTACTGCGCCATTTCCTTTCCTCAAAAAACTTTGCGTTCAAATGGCAAGGCATTGCGCTGAACGGGTGGTGGCGTTCCTCCCTTCCTGTACGGTGCGGTTCGGGTGTCCACCGAGATGACATTAGGCCCGTAAACATTTCATGCTTACTCTACTCTCGTTTACGGGAGAGGCAGAGATTTTAGAGATTGGTTTGTTATTAGGGCGGCTACGGACTATCAGAAAGGAGCCGTGAGGTGGACGTCGCCTAGGGGATGACGTATAAGCGGTCAAGTGTGAGCCCGCTGTGTTGAGGCAGTAGACTTGGGCAATCTTCTGTGCCTCTATGACGACGCTGCAAGGCCACGTGACCCAGGTGGCTGACCTTGCTAAGCTGCTCTCTGAAGACCACGTGATTTTCCGGTCAACAACGCCTGTAACATAGTTGGGTTCAAACTAAACTCGCAATATCCACATTCCGCCGGCAACCACGCGTATATTTATGCGTTAGTAATAATGTCTTCTTCCATTACTTTAAATGCAGGATGTGTTCCAGAACACGGAACTGGGCCTTGATTCCACGTCTTCGAAGTAGCCGTCAATAATATGCCAGTACTGGGAGGCATCGCTTCGTACGGTGGCAGCGGGTATTCGTGGTGTCTCCCAGCGCCCGTTCTAAAGGATGGGGCAGGACGGGGGTGGCGGGCGCTGAGTTTTCACGGCAGCTTTTGCCGCGGTCGGGGAGGAGGAAGAGGAAGACGTCCTCCCGGCCTTCTCGGCCGCCCTGCTGCCCCGGGCTCGTTCCGGTCGCGGCTTCCAGCTGCGGACTGCGATCCCGGTCACTCCCGCTGCCTTCGCGACCCGTTTTCGCGGCGCCATCGCGATTTCGGGGCTCCTTCGGTGGCCCTGGTCACCCGAGCCGTTCGCCTGCCCGCGGCCTTGTCCGGGCTCGTTCGGGTCATTGCGGGTCGAGTCCGGCCTTCGTCGCGGCGTGATTTTCATCCAGCCCAGCCCTGTCCCGCTGGTTACCGGGCTGGTTATCGCCCGCGTCTGCGGGAATGTCTTCTTTGGGGGCGTCTCCCCCTGCCTCGCCCTCGGGGCGGGACCAACCTGTGGTGACGCTCCACCGCATCTCCCCGGACCCCAGTTCTGGCTCCGGGCAGTCGGGCGCGGGTGCTGCGACGCCCCGCTCGGAGTTCTCGGACGCCGGTGACGATTTGCTTGCAGGGGTCCCGGCTGTCAACCTGCGGCCAACCGAGACGCCATCGGTTGGCAACCACGATTCTGCGGCCGCCCTGGGTTCGCGCGGTGCCCCTGACGCTGCGCCGACCTCGGGCGATGTTTCACCTTCGGAGGCTCCCCGCCCGGAGGCTGTCGGGCCGGGGCCCTCACCGGACGACTTCAGTCCCTCCCCCGAGGGGCCTGCGAGCGCGGAGGCCAGGCTCGACCTGGCCTTCGCTGCGATGCCGGAATTTTCATCAGTCACGGCACTTCCGGAGCGCCTCACGGCGTTCCTGAACACAGAGAAAAACAAGGTGCCGGTGCACGCTCGCACGACCATCTCCCAGATGTTCGGCGAGCTTGTCCTCCGCTGCGCCGAGTATCGGGCGCTGGCCTCGGACGCCAGGGGCCGGGCGGAGGTCCTCCGGACCATGTGGGGCGCTGAGCGGCGCGACGCCGCTGAGGCCCGCTCCCGGGCTTCCGCGGCGGAGACCAGGCTGCGCGCCGGCCCGCCTCCATCCGCCGTGCCCTCGTTCGCGGACGTCGTGCGCGGCGGCCCCCGGTCTGCGTCCGCACCGATGCCGGCACCTCCCACGGCCTCTTCATCCCAAACAACCGCCCAGCGACAAGATTCCGTGAGCCACGTCGCTTTCCTTTCTCCCATTACACCCGCGACCACACCGGCTCAGCTGATACACACCATCAAATCAAACATCATCCCGGAGGACGAGGGCATTGGTCCCGTTCAATTCAAACCGACTTCCACAGGCGTCACGGTGATCGCCAAACACCGCGACACCTTACGCAATCTGACTTCTGCGGTCCGCAACAACGCGGTCACAAACAATGCCATGTCGGTACGACTGGCGGAGCGCCGTAAACCCCACATTCGCGTGTGGGGAGTTGACCCGGATGTGGCGGACGACGCAGTCGTCTCACAGGTCGTAGCGAAAAATGCCGACCTTGGTTTGGACGCGTCGTCTATCACCCGGCGCTACACGTTCCGGGCTCGTAATAACACCAAAACGCACGTCCTCTGCGTGAGCCCGGACACGTTTACGAAAATCATGCGAAGGGGGCGACTGACGAAAGGTTGGTCCTCGGCCCAGGTGGAGGAGGACCTCCACGTCCCCTTGTGCACATTTTGTGCTCAGTACGGGCACTCTCGCCGAAACTGCCGCCTTGCCTCCGATCCGGCGAGGGCGGCCTGCACGAACTGCGCAGGTGCGCATGTTGTAACCGCCTGCGACGCTTCGGGTGGTGCTGCCTCCGTCGCTTGTGCGGTGTGCAGACGTACGGGACGCGAGGTTCCTCCTCACAGGGCCGGGGCAAAGGAGTGCCCCATCCTTGCTGAACGCATAGCCAAGCCAGGATGCGACTGAGAACTGATTATGACGTCAGCTAAACACACAAACACAAAGTACGAGGGGCGGAGGACCGTGCACCTTTTCATATTCAACAATTTTGCTCGGCGCCCAGCAATTTGCTTATGGCGCCGGCAATTCCCCCACCAACTATCTCTTCCCCTTTCCTCTCTTTCAAACCGTATATGTCGCACTAATCTAATCTCTAAATTTCTTCTTCCGTTCTGTTCCGAGGGACGTGATTTGGCCACGTTCCTTTTTCACTTTCTTTCATCCCTACATTTCCCCTTTTCCGCTACACTTTCGCATATACGGTTTATTACTTCATTCCAACGCAAATGCACGGTTCCTCCGTTCCTCTACACACATACTCTACACTGCACCACTCACGTTTCACATCACATCCGCATGGGACAAGACTCAATGCTACACATCCCAACACTCCTGCACTACACAGCTCCCTCAATCTCATTCCCACCGTTCGTTATTTCTTACACCCTCCTTTTCCTTTCTTCCCTTTCTTCGTCTCCATTTTTCCTGCTTCACTTCTCCGCAAGGGCCGTTCCTGCTTCATACGCACACACTTTCACATCTCACTTTTCAGCACAACAATGACACCTTTAACATTCTCATTCATACAAATTAATCTCGACCATTGCAGGAATGCGACCCCGGTGTTAGTGGAGAGACTGAGGGAGGGAGATTTTCATTTCGCACTCATTTCAGACCCCTACACACGAACTGACACCATAACAGGCATACCCCCGGAGTGGACCGTCTTCGCGGCCCACTCGGGACCGCGATCGGCCATCATTGCACGCAAACAACACTTCGACATGTTCCCCATAACAGTCACCACACGAGTAGTAGCTATCATTTGCTCGACGGCCACCGCATCCTGTTTGTTAATTTCAGGATACGCACCACCGCACATTCCAATGACACAGACATTCGATGAGATACGACAAGCACTCATCCTCACGGAGGGTATGCCGGTCGTCTTGGGGGGCGATTTCAACGCCAAGCACACGGCCTGGGGACCACATATTTGTGATATCAGGGGCGGGGAGTTACTAAATTTCGCAATGTCCTCAGGCCTGCTAATTTTAAACGATCCGGCATCCCCTCCTACATACTCGACAGCTTACACTGACAGTTCGATAGATGTTACATTTGCCACGAACCACATGATCAGTATACCTTACACATGGCAAGTCTCCGAAACAAGTACCCTATCAAAACACAGACATATTGAAGTTAAATTCGGAGCACAATCCACGACTCGACAGCGCAGACTAACACACAGAGGTACCACACGACTTCTACGCGACATGTCACAGGACCCATTTTTCAATGCGGTGGCCGGCGTCCGTCTTGCTTCGGCAGATGCAATCGACACGATCGTCAACAAATTTCATCTTCTCATTGCAAAATCACGCAAAAAACACTCATCTTTCAGACCCGCACCGACACAAACAC
This sequence comes from Amblyomma mixtum, assembly GCF_055824585.1. Classification (NCBI taxonomy): domain Eukaryota; kingdom Metazoa; phylum Arthropoda; class Arachnida; order Ixodida; family Ixodidae; genus Amblyomma; species Amblyomma mixtum. Next base: position 90,235,144 of record NC_143012.1, read on the forward strand.
ATCTCCCTGCGTCACGGTGGACACAGGAACTCGCCACCGAGCGTTCGCGTGTGCGCGCTCTACGCAGGAGGTACCAACGCTCCAAACACATTCACATCAGACAACACTGTGGCCACATTTATTACACCGCATTACGAATTTTCAGACAGCACATAGAAGAGGCACGCCACCACGATACACAGTCATTGGCCCGAGATTTCATTAGGAGTGGAATATTTGGCCGCCCGTTCAAAATTGCATTTGGAAAACTCCGCGCACCACTCACACTTCCACCAGTAGAAACGCCAGACGGTACACTTACAACGTCACTACTCGACACAGCGCACACTCTCCTAGCCACCCATGTTGCAACCGATGACACTACAACAGACCTTCCACAGCACGCAAACATGAGACTTCTTGCACAAGACACATCGCTGGGCGGCCCTGACGACGTGCCCTTCACTTACGGCGAGATTGACATTGCGTTCTCTCGCATTAAGCAGGGCACGGCGTCGGGCCTCGACGGCCTTACTCCACGAATAGTCACAACACTCTGGACACAACATCCAAATTTTTTCATCACTTTATTTTCGTCGGCCCTTCGCTTCGGTCACTTTCCCGTGGCGTGGCGAAAGGGTCGCATCATTTTCATTCATAAACCAGGAAGACCACAACACACACCTACATCATACCGTCCCATACTGATGAATTCGGTGTTAGGCAAGGTGCTCGAGCGTCTTCTCTATGGTCGCCTCTACCACTTCATGGCCCACCAAAATTTACTCCATTCGAACCAATTTGGATTAACCAAGCAACGGAGTGCCGTACAGGCGCTCTACGCTCTGGTTTCAAAATTAAGAGGGTTCCGAACAGACGGCCTCCACGCCATACTGATTTCCATCGATTTCAGGGGCGCCTTTGACAGTGTATGGCATCCCCTTGTGCTCAGTTCTCTCGCGCAATGGGGATGCCCGAGAAATGTCTGCGCGCTGCTCCGGTCCTTTCTATCGGACCGCGAGGTGGTATTCCGCTCTAGCGCGGGAGACGCGGTTGCGCGTCCCACCTTAGGCAGCCCGCAGGGTTCTCCGCTGTCACCGCTCCTCTGGAACATAGTTGTGCGTGGTTTGCTCGAGCTGCCGATGCCAGAGGGTGTGTCGCTCCAGGCCTACGCAGACGACGTTGTCGTCGTTGTGCCTGGCAGCTGCAGGAAACAGCTGACGGCTCTTGCGGAGAAGGCACTCGGCCGAGTAGCCTCATGGGCGAAGGGGGCAAGGGTCTCCATTAGCAGGGAGAAGACGGTGTGCCTTCTCATCTCTCCCCCCCCCCCCCGGGGGAGTATGGGACGCACACCTCCCGCCATTCGCCTTGACGGAGTCCGCCTGCAATTCAGGCCCTCCGTTCGAGTGCTTGGCGTTGTCTTCGACCGCACCCTGTCCTTCATAGCTCACGGGGATTTGCTCAAGGAGCGCGCCGAGATGCTCTCTGCACGCCTCAGCACGTTCCTGCGGCTCAGTGGCACGCCGGCTCCCGGCCAGCTGAGGGCACTTTACACCCAGGTCGTCTTGCCGGCCCTCACGTACGCGTCCCCTGTGTGGTGGACAGAAAGTCCTCACTCCGGGCTGCGTGCTCGTTTGGTTTCCGTCCAACGGGCCCCGCTTCTTGCGTTGGTCCGGGCGTACTCCACTACGAGCACGAGGGCGCTCCAAATTCTGTTGCGGGCGCCTCCTCTGCATCTCGACCTTGACCGGTTGAATGTGGAGTTTGCGCTCTTCGCACGTAGATTGGACGTCACGTTCGGTTCTAGAACGTATCGCGCCTCCGAAGTGGCGGCACCATATGACGACACGCTTCAGCACCCTGCCGAGGCCGTCTCATTCCCACAGACACAGTTACAATCAGAAGACATATCCATTTACTCTCGCCAACATGGATACTATATATACACAGACGGCTCATACACAACAACATCGGCTGGCGCTTCATACGTCATGTTTGATTCCATGGACCATCTCATTGCAGTCGGTCGCTTTCGGGTCGAGCTTTCATCCAGTGCTTACGGTGCAGAACTCATTGCTTTCCAGGAGGCCATTACATATTCTTTAACATTACCAGGTACACTACCTATACACATATATACAGATTGCTTATCCCTCCTCAAAACATTAAACAATTACATCACAACAGACACTCGTATCTTTCACATCAAGCAATCATTACACACGTTAACACAGGCTCGACCCGTAAAGATATACCATGTTCCATCTCACTCCGGAGTTCTTGGTAATGAACTCGCAGACATCATCGCATCTCGCGCCAGCCGATCCACACGCATCAGACGATCCACTCTAACTCGATCATCCATACGGAAACACTTACACAACACTGTACTCGCACAATGGCATCACTGGTGGCAACACAACAACGAGGGAACCGGAATATATTCCTGGATTCCCAGTGTACACAACATTCCAGACACATTTCCACCACCCAAACCACTAACAACACTCCTCACCGGTCATGGCCGCTTCCCATTTTATTTTCACCGTTTCGGACTTGCATCATCACCGTCATGTCCCTGTGGTCATCCAAACGGTGATGTGCCTCATTATTTGTCAACACATTGTCCAATTACACAAGACATTGCTACACAATTACCTCGTTCACAAATACAAACAAACACCACTGCGGTGTGGCGGTCATGGCTCGATGACCGCCGCACCGTAGCTTTGCTACTCCGCATTGTGTCCGTAGTCAGTCAGAGGCTCCCCGATCATTCACGCCGCTAATACATTACACATGACACATTTCCTCACACACACACATGCACATGACTGAGTACCGCTTCCACAGGGGGGACATTTGGCCCCATCATGGGTGGATCCTGGTGTGTCCTCCTCTCTGTGGCGGTGTGTCTCGGTTACTCAGAATACTTACACATTACACTTCTCTTTTATTTGATATTCCTATACACACATTTACACTACAATTACACATACCTTGGCTTCACTCCTTTTCTATTCGCTTCTTTTTCATTTACATTTCTTACATCGCTCTCCTTAACCCTATGCACCACCTCCCTTTCGTTTTCATTTTTCTTCTTCTCTAACACTTTCCACATAATTTCCACAAATTCCTTATTCCTAGCTAACCTTTTCCATTTCTTTATTTCCCTTTTTTGTTTCTCTTCTGTTCTTTCATATAAATCACGTACGAGAGGCACATTCTCAATACATATCCCAATTCGCCCACGTTTCTTTCCCACTGCTTTCCCATCTGATTTATACTTCACAAGCCCTTTGCCCATTTCCTACGCCTTCAAGATCTTCACCTTCTCCCTTTCTACTCGCCCTCCGGGATCTTCTTTCTCCTGCCTCCTGGATTGACGACCCATAGACCTGCATCACCTGGCTTCAACTTGTGCCTCTCCTCATCATACCCATATCCATCACACTTCTTTTTCTTCTATTTTCTATTTTCGCTTCTAATTTGTTTCCCATTTCTGATTTTTCTTCTCTTTTCTTTATTTTCTTTCCTTTTCTTTTCTCGCTTCTAATTTGTTTCCCATTTCTGACTTTTCTTCTTCTTTTCCCTATTTTACTTTTCTTTTCTTTTCCCTTTCTCTCTTTCTTTTCTTTTTGTCAATTTTGCTGTAATTATATTTCTTTTGTAAATATTAGTGCTTTTGTACATATTAGTCCTTTTGTAATTTTCTTGTACTTGTGTCCTAGTCATTTCTTTCCATTTCTTTTTCTTCTATTTTCTATTTTCACCTCTAATTTGTTTTCCGTTTCTGACTTTTCCTTTTCTTTCCTCTATTTTACTTTCCTTTTCTTTTCTCGCTTCTACTTTGTTTTCTATTCCTGCCTTTTCTTTTTCTTTTCCCTTTCTCCCTTTCTTTTCTTTCTGTAAATATTGCTGTAAATATTTTTCTTTCGTAAATATTAGTAATTTGTAAATTACTAATTAATGTAATTTTCTTGTACATATGTTCTTGTCATTTCTATCACTTTTTTTTTTTACTTTCTCCCTCTTGGCACCATCATCGCTTTTGTAAATAAAAGAAGCTCTCCGAGGATTCATCATCCCTCTGTGCTCGTTGAGCCCTTCGGACACAATGCTACCGTGCCCTCCTTTTATTTTTCCCATTGGCTTTTTCCACCAAATTCTCCTTTTGGCCATTTGGGCCCTTTTCTTTTATTTTTGATTGGTTTAAGCCTGTTGATGCTCTGCAGGTGCAGGCTCTTTCTCATTCCACTTTATTTTTGCCATTATTTTGATTTTAGCATGGAATGAGACTCCGACTGGGGCAGTACATGACATTCGCGCGTATGTAAGTTTATCGGTTAGTGATTCGCTCCGAGCGGCTCGGAGCGAATGGACGTGCCTGGCCGAGCTCCCGGCAGCCGGGCCTAGCTTGCCGCACCCACCCAGCCACACCCATCTGGCCCATAGGCCCCTACTGCGAATTCGGGGCTGCTTTTTGCAGTTCTGCAGCCCTGAACCTCATCCCACCGAGTTCCTCTGCAACCGCAGGCGGTTTTTTAACCGCCTTTTGCGGTGTTTGCCGCATTTTTGCGGTTTTTTCCGCAACCGCGGCCTTCCATCGCCGCGGTCGTGGAGGAGGAAGAAGAAGTTGTTCGAGGCTCATGAATACATTTTTCAAAATTTACGTTTAATCCTATGAAAATTTTCTTATGTATACCACTACACCTTGGCCAATCCCCCCACGTGGGTATGTGCCATTATAAAGAGGTGAAGAAGAAGAAGAAGAAGATCGGCTGCCTGGGCTGCCCTGCTGCCTCCCAATCGATGTCTTTTTTCGCAGTGGAGTCACCAGCATTCCTGTGGCTTTAGTTCCAGCTGATGGAGGCGCCATTCGTTTGAACAACCCGGAAGCGGTGCAGGTGGCCCTTCAGTCTACATCGCCTTATTTCATGCGAATCACAGATGTGCGGCAGTTCGGCAAGGGTGGGATATTGTGCAGGTCACCGGACAAGGATTGTGTCGGCGACCTTTTGAGGTGTACCTCCTTCGCCAACCACCCGGTGAGCGCATTTATTCCGCCTCATCTAGCATGTTTCAAGGGCTTAGTCCGAGGTGTTGACTCTCGATTGAGCCCTTCAGAAACGCTGGAGAACCTCTCGTCTGCGGGCGTCATTGCGGTCCATCGTTGCAGCAGAATGGTAGAGGGGTGAAAATACCTACAGAGTCCGTCATAGCCACATTCGCAGGAGTAGTGTGCCCTTCAGAGATCAAAGTGTGGCCACTAGTGTTTCGAGTTGACGCATTTAACTCTCGTCCCCTTCAGTGTCAGAACTGTTGGAGATTTGGCCACAGCGCCAAAGCCTGCAAATCGGGCTCACGGTGCTGTGCATGCGGCGAAAGCCATGCTAGAGAAGAATGCCCTGAACAGCAAGAAAAATGTTGCCTGTGTGGTGGTGCCCACTCTGCCAACTGTCCTGACTGTCCTGCACGAGCTCAAGAAGTGCAAGTTCTAGACATAATAGATAAACGTCGATGCACGCGACGAGAGGCCTTTGTCGCAGTCAAAGAAAGAGCCTCATGCTATTCTAGTGTGGCTGCAAAATGTCCACCTGCAATGGACGCCTCTTGGACACAAGCAATTACCGCTGCGGTTGAAAAAGCAGTGGCGAATGCAATGGAACGTATTATGGAAACGGTATCCACGTGCATCTCACAGGTAGTAGCTACCCAGATGACTAATCTGCTGCAAGCGCACGCCGCTCCGCTCTTGTCCTCTATGGTTACGGCTGCTCCTCCACCATCTGTGGACATCAATAGCGCTCCACAGGGCCAAAGTCAGCATGAGCGACAAATGACTCCTGAAAAATCTCTCCCGAACAGCGTTAAGGACGCATCCTCTGATGAATGTGTTGAGATGGAATTCGATACCCGCGCCCAAAAACGACGTGGGTCTCCTTTGAGTGTCCCGGATCCATCTTGTCACCAGTCCAAGTCCAAGAAAAGTCATGCAAACCAAAATCCTAAGACCAGGATTCTCGAAGCGGCAGTTGCCGCTGCAGCACTCCCGCCAAGATAGGGTCGTTAAGTGTTCTCCAATGGAATTGCCGATCTATATCCTCAGCTTCAACAGATTTAATATGCCTATGCAATCAACTTCAACCGGATGTAATTGCGTTACAGGAAACATGGCTTACTACAGATATTAATTATCATCTTAAACATTTCCGTTCGTTCCGGCTAGACAGGTCTTCACGAGGGGGAGGGTTGTTGTTGCTGATTTCCTTAAAGTTTTGTCACAGGGCCTTGATTTCTTTTCAGTATGCGGACAGTCAGTGCGAAATACTTGCGGTTGATATCAATATCCCAGGTCAACAGCCCTTTACTGTAGCTAACGCATATTTCCCTTCAGGTGTGCATGACACTCGGCCCCTTGACTCATTGATGTCTAGCAGCAGATCTCAGGTTTTATTAGTTGGGGATTTTAATTCGCACCACGTGACGTGGGGGTTTAAAACAGATTGTTTCGGCTCTAGACTATTTGATTAGGTTTGCGACAACAACATAGTCTGCAACAACTCAGGAATGCCTACATTTGTACGTGGTATGTGCCGGTCTGTGTTAGACTTAACTTTTTCCTCCCCAGGAGTCTCTGTCACGTCTTGGGCGCCTGTTGACTGCGCGACAAACAGTGATCATCTACCGATTAGTTTCAGGGTTGCGTGTAACTTAACTCTTCCCGAACGACAACAGCGCAGCTCTCACAATCGATTCGGACCGAAACACCCCTACAAATTCCGAATGTAAAGCTACACATATATGCACAGTGTTGGAACGCGCAAGACAACAGTCTCAATTCATTGTCACAGGATCCAAGGATGCATTCACCAATAATTGGTGGAATGCAGAGTGCACGCGTGCCTATAGACGGCGGAAAGCAGCCTGGAAGAAACTCCTCCTAAATCAATGCCCAAAATATTGGTTAGATTACAAGTATGTCGCAGCAACATTTAAGCGCACTATCTCCCGCGCGAAGGAGCAGTATATTACAAGTCATTATGATTTTCTTTCTCAGTCAGGGAATAAACGGGCCTTGTTTAATTTTATGAGGAGAAGGAAAGTGATTCTACCGGCTGTCATTATTGAATCCCTCGTTCAATCCTCTGCTGACATCGCTAAGGCCTTAGAGGGAATTGCGGGTGGCCTAGAACGTCGATTCACATCTGCACTTCATTCTCCACCTACATTCTCATGCATCTCAAAAGATTTCACTGAGGTCACTATGTCTGAGCTTTCGCAAATCGTTCTGCGCTTATCACCAGCGGCTCCTGGCCCCGATAAGGTCACTACATCTATGATTAAAATTTTGTTTACCGAATCTCCTGAAGATCTATCGGCTCTGGTTAACCATTCCCTTAAAGGTCCATGGATACCCCATGAGTGGCGTCTTGCGGAAATAGTTCCTCTACTTAAAAACAAGGGGAGGGTTTCACTTCTGACAACATACGCCCGATTTCATTAACATCGAATTTAGTGAAATTGGTGGAACGGGTCCTGCTTCGTCGTATCATGTATTTCATTTCTGCAAATGATATCTTGAGCCCTTGTCAAATTGGTTTCAGGCCGGGCTGTTCGATTTGGTGTGCTCATACTGACCTTGAGAGCCGTATTAAATTAGCTCGCAGCACTAAACAGTTTGCCGCGCTTGTCACTCTGGATATCAGTAAACCCTACGACAGCGTCGAGTACTCGATGCTGTTACACAGATTACAGGTCCTTAATTTCCCAAACTATTTCGTAGCCTGGATCTTTGCTTTCCTGGAAAACAGAGAATTTTATTGCTGCCGAAATGGTGTTTCTTCAAGGAAATTTCGACAGACAAGAGGTGTACCGCAAGGCTCAGTTCTTTCCCCTGTTCTTTTTAACATTTTTCTAAGCTCCATTCCATGCATCCATAATGTGACAACTTACGTGTACGCTGACGACATCGCATTTTTTGCTTCTGCAAAAGATATTCACTCTCTGTATCAGATCTTGCAGGATTACCTTAATATTCTTGACAACTGGTTAGGAAGTATTCATCTGTCCCTCAATGTAAACAAATGCGCCTTGTTGGTCTTCCCGGTTTCTCATCCTGTACATATCTGCGTTGCTTATAGAAATCATATAATTCCTCAGGTTCAAACAGTGAAGTATCTTGGAGTAATATATGACTCTACTTTTTCCTGGCGGGCTCACATTGAGCAAGTTTCTGTAAAAGGAGTTCGGGCCATTGGCATCCTGCGTCGGCTTTGCAGCGCTAGGTCAGGGATGAGAAGGCACACACTTCTGCTGATCTATAAAATGTATGTCCGCCCAATTTTGGAGTTCGGATGTGTTTTGTTTTCAGGAGCTCCTGCCTATAAACTTCGACCGCTTGTTCTCTTGGAGCGTGAGGCGTTGCGCCTCTGCTTGGGACTTCCAAAGTATGTAGCTAATGTTGTCCTGCACCTTGAGGCACGAATTCCATCTTTATTAGCCAGATTTCGCCTTTTAACAGTCCAAACTTTTTTAAAATTGTGCGACTCTCCTCTGCACACATCCAATGTAATATTTCTTAGTCAACCCGCAGTCTTTTTAAATGCCACCTGGTCTCGTTTGCATACTTCGCAGATATGTTTCGTGCAGTCTCTCCTCGATCCCTTAAACATTAAGCTCACAGATATCCATCCACTGCATAACATCTCACCTTCAGTCGAGATTGCATTTGATAACATTTTCCCATCGCATGCCAAGCTCCAGCCCTTTCCTCTCCTTCACGGTTTGTTACAGGACCACCTAAGGTCCTTTCCTTTTCATATTCTCATTGCTACCGATGCCTCGCAGGATCGTGAAAAGGCAGGTGTGGGCATTTTTTCACCTGCATTGGGATGGTCCTTTTCTCTCCGTCTCCCTGACTTCACTCCAATTTATCTGGCCGAATTATTAGCTGTCATTCTTGCCTTACGTAAATTAGATCCTGCCGTTTCCCAAGTCATGGTTATGACGGACTCTCTATCTATTTGCTTTTCATTATCATCACCCTCTGAGTCTCGGGCATTACGCCTCTTTAAGCAGCTGATCCCGCTCCATCTAAATTCGGTGAGGTTGCTTTGGGTACCGGGTCATGTGGGCATTCAGTTAAATGAGGTTGCTGATTCATTAGCAAGGGCCTCTCTCTGTGGCCCAATAATTGCTGTCCTGCCAACCTGCGCATATACAGCTGCGGTGAGGTTTCGCAGTTACACAATATTTCAGGAATTTTCAGCCTCGGCGCTTACTTCATCTCCCGAATATAAGCACCTTCTGCACCCTTGGAGCAGCAAAGACTGGAGTTCGCGCAGACTGGAGGTCTCTTTCACGCGTTTGCGATGCCGAGTTCCTCTGCTAAATTTCTACCTTCACAGATCTCGTCTGGCGGTTTCTCCACTGTGCCCATTTTGTGCCGAGCCTGAGACAGTGGATCACTACCTACTGTTCTGCCGCCGATTCTCTTCTTTGAGGAGGCGCCTATTAGAAATTCCGTTTCACCAGCTGGGTCTGCCTGTGACCACTGAGGTTGTTCTTTCCTTTGGCGCTACTTCGCTTGGACGAAGCAACAGGAGTGCGCGCTGTGCAGTTCAAAAATTTCTTCTAGAAACACAGCGACTCCCATGCTAATGTAATTTTTTTATATTACTATTATTATTTATTTCTTTTCTATTTGTTTTCATTTTTCTGATTATCAAACAGTTCATTTATTATTATTATTATTATGTTTTATTTTATTTTATTTTATTTCATTTTTTTTCTGTCTCTCTATCAGTCAATACAAAATTGAACCATTCCATATGATGCATTCAAATTTGCACATAAAGCCGTCGTCCCATCTTCGATCTCCCAGCTAACAGGACCCCTTTCGTTGCGTCGTCCAATATGTCAGCCTATACCCTATTAATTCTCCTTTTCCTCTAAAGCTCCTAATCCTTCCAACAGTTCACCGCCTGTGTCTTGGCCACTCCCCCGTAGTGGGTATGTGCCATTCTACTTGAGGCCAACCAACCAACCAAATTACGCAGTAACTGTCTCGCCTATCTCGGTGGACACCCGTAAAAATTCAGGGGGCACTTTTTGACCTAAAATGTGGTCACTGATGTGTGGTTAAGATGTTAAGCTTCGCCTCTAAGAGTGGAACGCGACCGCGTCTCATAGAACGTCATTGCCCATTCGGTTCTACGCCTCCCTCGTCGGTAAATTGGTTTTTGAGGAAAGGAAATGCATCTGTCTCTCATATCTCGGTGGACACCTAAACCTCGCCGGAAGGGAAGGGAGGAAGATGGGAGTGAGCGAAGACACCGTATTCGCTAGACGCGTCTTTGTTCATTGCAATAAAGAAAAAAAAAGCTGGCATGGCGGAGTGGATAGCATGGGCGTCTCACACGCCGAAGACCGGGGTTCGATTCCCGAGCTCGACCAGTCTTCTACTCGGTTTTATTTATTTATATGGCCTGACTAGAAACGTAATTAGGCTGATTGGGCAATTAAGCAATGAACTAAGCTCAGTCCCACTTACTTGGAGCATCACTATACGATCCCTTCAATTGCATGGTTACTAGCCAAAGTGCAATTTGCCCCGTTTGAAATTCGCGCACTGTGACGTCACGACCGTTTCGACCAATTGAACAGCATGACATTTCTGTCGACAACTGCTGCTTACAACGATGAGACATTAAAGGCTTCCGCCTTAAAATCATGTCACATAACGCGCCATACCGTTGCTTCATTTTTCGCACACGTAAGCATTGCAGAAAGTGCTCCTTCCGATAGCTGGCAAAGCGATGCCTAGCACTCTACTGTACCTTTTGTCTTGTTTTTTGTGCACGTGTTTTCTTCGTGCTTCATCGCAATTCTTGCGGCTCATATCTGCTCTCCTCACAACATATCTACCATGTACTGCTCAACTTCTTTTGATGCTGTTCTTTTGATTAAGATGTGTTCGTTTTGTAATTTCATGTGAACGCCAAGAGTGTATATTGACTGTCTTTTGTTCGTACCCCTCCTGCCTTGGCCGCCGAAGGACAGCCAGCAGTATTTGATAAATAAAAAAAACGCCACGATCATTGTTCGCGAAAAGCTAGCATTATTGATGCAATACTGGTGGGTACAAGAGTTCTGCAGTCCTCTGCAAATCGGGTTTCAAAATAACAGCTTATAATCTGCGAATGCATGAAGAAGGACGTCACCATCATTGTTCGTGAAAAGCTAGCATTATTGATATAGTGCTGCGGGGTACAAGAATTCTGCTGTCCTCTGCAAATCTGGTTTCAAAACAAGAGCTTAAGATAAAAAAGTGCATCAACAAGAATGTCGCGATCATTGTTCGCAGCATTACTGATTGGTTGTTCACGGGTACAAGAATGTCGCAGGGTCACGTAGAAGGCAGCGTTTCCTACACGTGCATAAGCAATGGCATCAATAACTGCGCCAACTAGACACGCCGATATCATTGTTTGCGGCATGCTAACATTTTGTTGGAGGGAAGAATTCTACAGAGTCTCTTGCAAGTTTGATCCTAAAGCAAGAGCTTATGACAAACATCTGTAAAGCAAATCGTCTGTGCGACATGCTTCTCAACTGCATTTGTGGTACTTTCTTTGTTTTTGAGTCACTTTGTTTACGTACTGTTCGAAGCAAAGATGCTTGTTCATTTTCCTTGCTCCTTGTTGATGATGATTCGGGTCCATGTGGATCATGTAGCTCTCTCTTCTTTTCTTAATAAAGGCGTTGGCAAGATTTTTTATTTCAGTTCACTTCGTTGAGATTCTTAGCACCTCTCTTCATTTAGATAAATATAACAAGTATTTTTCTGCATCAAACCAGGTTCGGTACATCGATGTGCATAGGTACATAGATACGTTCCTATGTGCATAGATATATGAAAGGCCAATAGATATATTAAGGGTATTTCGGTTGCGATACTGAGGTACAAGCCGCTCATTTCGGTGACATTAGCTGGAAATCTGAAGATATTCAGTCATTCGCGGGCCCTCGTCATCAGCATAACAACAGTGGGTCCTACTGGTGCTTCTGTTTCGGTTCTACGGGTACTTCTTGGCACTTCTGTTGTGTTTATTAATAAATACGAAAAGAATGTTTTTATTTAACTTGGTTTTGTTGAGGTTTCTGGCACGGCTCTAGATATGCATGAAGGGTATTTTGATATATCAAAGGTATTTCGCTACACATAATACATGGATGGGCAATTATGCACTTTCAGCAAGAAATGAAACGCGAACAAGAAAACTGAAAGGTCACCGCAAATACACGAACGTAATAGGCTCTGGAGAGAGAAAACAAGTGACATTGATAAGCACTTCTAAAGGACAGTCTTCGAGCCTTCGAAGTGAATTTAACCTGCGCTAGAAATGAGCTTCCCGCAACTAAGATATTCTGATTTTGCTTTCCGCGTTTCTGATGTCTTCTTCGCGTTTCATTCGTTGATGATAGTACAATCTACATAGTTAGATATCAAAGGCACGTAGTTACACCAAAGATACTTGGACATAAGGCGCAAGCCACTCATTTCGACGACATCAGCTGGAAATGCGAGGACGTCCTGCCCTTAGCGATTGCTCATCATAAGGTTAACAACAGCAGTGGGTCCTAGTGGTGCTCGCAGATCTTGTCCCTGAAGGAATAGATGCACCCTCGGGACTACTACGTGTTTCGTCGGCCACATCGTTTACAGATCTTGCGGTTCAAAACCGCATCCACTTAGAAGTGTTGTATGAAGAAGAAAAAAAAAAGATGCAAGCGCTACTTAGAAATCTTGCTACCGTTATGTGGCGTTTGGAATGGAGCCTGCAAGAAGGGAAAATCCGTTTCTTCCTGTTGAGTTCGTCGTAGCCAGCCCCATTAAGATCTTATTCGCCTATTATTTTGAGGGTTATTTTCTTCTTTAAATCAGCCAACGACTTCATTTCATTTATTGAAGCCTTAAGGGCCCGTGGGCGTGAAAGGCAGGGGCAAGAACAGTGTAAGCAAAAAAAAAATCATGAAAGGAGACAGTAACCCAGGATCAGATTATTTGGTAAACCCGAATACATCACGTAAGACACAGATGACTCGTTAATTTAGTGCGGAAAATTGCTCGATCTGAGCAAGAAGCAATACTATCAGGCAGGGCATTCCATCGGGCTATTGCGTCTGGAAAGAATGAATCATACATCGCTGACATGCGGCCTTTCATGGTGGGAGCTATGGGTTGACTGTGGTTTAGGCGAGGTAATGTTCTTGATGGCGGCTGTAGCAAAGGATGCCTGTTAATAGGGCGGTAGAAAAAGGAATAGAGGAGGCATAGGCGTGATACGATGCGACGTGATTGGAGACTTGGGAGGGAAAGGGCTCGTTTTAGTGCAGTGACACTACTATCACGCGAGTACTGTGACATGATAAACCGCGAGTCTCGATTTTGGACGGCTTCTAATTCATTTGTAAGGTATGCTTGCGAAGGGTTCCAGATGGTTGAGGCGTATTCGAGCTTTGGGCGTACGTATGTCTGATAGGCTAGTTTCTGATTTCACGTGGAGCTGATGTTAGGTTCCGTCGCAGATAAGCAAGAGGGCGTGAGGCCTGGGAGCATATTGAATTAATATGAGTGACCCATGATAAGGATGATGTCAGGTGAACGCCAAGGTATTTGCAAGAGGAAGTTCGGGCAATGGGTGTTGAATTAATATGGTATGTGCAGTTAATAGAAGTTTGTTTACGAGAGAATGACATGAGTTGGCATTCTGGTTGTGGCGGTTTGTAGGCAACTAAGTGCACATTTTCTATTTCCTAGAAATCAAACCTGCCGTCAGAGAGCGTTCAAATATCTCCCAAAATGTCCGCACTGCTGGCCGTCCTTATTTTGTCACTTTTCAGTTGCCCTTTATTTAAGGGAATGCCGGTCCAGGAAAGCAGATAAAAATGTTCTGGACGGGACAAACTCCTTCCTCCATGTGACACTTTTAGCTTCCTCCAGAATTTTTCTCATTGGTGTACAATGCGTATAAGCGGATGTAAGTTGCTTGGTCCGCAGTAATATTCTTCAAATTTCTAAACTCCAGCGTCACCTGTCAAGAGGATGCAGCGCTCAAAGGAAACTTCTCTGTTATGGTCAGTAAATTTATGCCATAACCACAATGATCTCTGATCCTTTATTAGTTCTGTATAATGATGCTACGTTCTTCAGAAGCGTGCTTAACCGGGCAGAATAGGGTATTGAAATCACACACTGCTCTAAGATTTTCCTCTTTGAGGGAAATGACTACCGCTCGAGTGGCATTATTTTCTTGTTTCGCGTGTAGAAAATCCACGGGATGGACGACACCGATTAGCGGACCGGCTTTCTGAGCCTACTCCCTAATTTTCAGCGTTTCTTCGCAGTCTGAGTAGTCTTAGATCCTTTTTGGTTTGTGTATTGACCGTGGCACGACGTGGGACTGCCCGCTCACCGAGAGAAGCACGTCAAGTGATCCTTTGGGCGCTCGACGCCGTCCCCGCCCCGACCCGAAACATCTCTGCAGGCTGCACTCATGTAGGCAGTGGTATTCACTGCTCATTATGAAAAATCCAGGCGCTAACAAACAAACGACACAGAGGGGACATAGAGCTTACTCGCAACTACAAGAATTTTTATTCGGAAGCTTCGATATATGCAACAAAGACCAAAACAAACCCAGAGTAATCGCACGCCACATGCCGACCGATGTGCAGGAAAACAGTAACACACGGTTTTCAATTGCCCTTTCAAAAAACTTATCTCCCTACTAGACAAGCCAACTAAAGGGTCACTAACACATGTATGCCCCGTTTCCGCGACATGATAGGCTTCAACTATCGCGTTACACGATCCCGGTGACGAAAAAGAACACAGGTTTTGGAAACGTTTTGAACACGTTTTGAACAGACGTTTTAATGTGTTAGTGACCCTTCGGTTGGCGTGTCCAGTACAGAGATAGCTTTTTTGAAAGAGCGATTGAAAACAGCGAGTTAATCTTTTCCTGCACATCGGTCGGCATGTGGCGTGTGATTACTCTGGGTTTGTTTTGGTTTTCGTTGTATATATAGAAGCTTCTGAATAAAAATTCTTGTAGTTGCGAGTAAAGCGCTGTGTCCCGTCTGTGTCGTTTTTTGTCAGCGCATGGATTTTTCATAATTAATGTATACCAACTAGCTCAGCTTTCTGCCCTGTTGCATTCACTGCTCCGGTGGCCACTGTAGCTCCGGCCAGAAACCAAGGCCCTGCAAACAAGAGCCTACGGGAAGAAAAAGCCATCTGCAAGCCCTTGGGCGATAATACAGACAAGATTGACCAGGCACCCTTCAAGGTTGCATCCTACAATAAAAAAAAAGAGGTGCTGATGTTCATGTAGTCTTGAGGCCTACCATGGAAGGAGGAAGCTGATATAAAGTGAGCCCCAGCGTCGTAGCGTCGGCGGTTGTAACGTCGGCTCAAGAAAAAGTTCTCATCCATCGAATTAACAAGGATGGAAGCCTGTTGGTTTCAACACTATACGCCGCGAACCATCTGCTCGCCGTCACTAAACCGGCTGGATTAGCTGCAGAGGCCTGCGTGCCTTACTCATACATGGCTAATTATGAAAACATCCTGATGTCCCAGTCACACACACATACGAAACTTTCACCATTCACAACGACCAGATGACGTCATCACTATGCTAATAGGCTATCGTAAGAGTATCCCGGCCTCCTTGGTTGATATCCCACCTCGTAGCGACAACGAATACGTGTGCGCCGTAACATAATTGGAAGGTATGTGTACATTTTCACTGGAGTACATCTTAAAGGTGCACTGAAGAGGATTCTGAACTTGCTTTTGCGGCGGGAACTCGATCTATACGTTCCGAGCTTTCTTAGAAACTGCGATTTATTGACCTGTCTGGCCGATTTCCCTAATTAAATCGAATTCACGTCCGGCTCCCGCCTTTTTTTTTATGCGAAGCATGCTACTTTAGCTACCACTTCAGCCCTTCACCGTGGTTATGCACCTCCAAATCACGTGATACATGACGTCACACCACTTGACACGATGACGTCACGACAGTGAAGAAACGGGGGCCCACCTCGCGCCGTCGCTGTGGTTGTGCGCCTCCAAATCACGTGACACGATGATGCCGCACCACGTGACACGATGACGTAACGACAGTGGAGAAACGGGGGCCCACCTCGCGCCGTCGCTGTGGTTGTGCGCCTCCAAATTACGCTACACGATGATGCTTCGCATTCTCCAGGCTTAACCAAGTTAAGCCTCAGCCATTTTTTTAATTCTCCCTCGTACGGTGGACGGAGTCGACCAACGCGTGGAGCGCCTTTCACCCAGTCCCGTGACGGCTTGCCGCTCTGCCATCGGCGGAGTAATACGTAGTAGTCCGTAGTAGCAAATAGTCCGCTCGTGTATTTATTTCTGCGGGATTATTTTGCGGCTATATTATCTGCGAATGAAACTATTTATTCACGGAAACCTAAAAAACAAAATAAAGCGAAAGCAAAGCCTCCATGGGACTGGGTGAAAGGCGCTCCACGCGTTGGTCGACTCCGCCCACCGTACGAGGGAGAATTTAAAAAAAAGGCGGGAGCCGGACGTTAATTCGGTTTAATTGGGGAAATCGGCCACACAGGGCAATAAGTCACTGTTTCTAAGAATGCTAGGAACGTGTAGATCGAGTTACCGCGGCAAAAAGACAAGTTCAGAATCCTCTTCAGTGCGCCTTTAAGCCAGAAAACTTGATAGCAAGGACACCCTGTCTGCATATTGTGTGGAGACTTCAATGCTCGCAACGAAATTTCTGGCAGCTCATATACATGTGCACGAGGTGCCAAGCTTGCAGAGCTTATCTCAATACAGTCAATTGAGTCACGAAATGATGGAATCATTACTACCTCCGAGGTCTGACTACTGTCAGGATCATCGACGTGACCTTTGCAACAAGTTGCCCACAACTTTCCCTGGTGTACCGATTTGGAAACATGTGGTAGTGATCACTACCCAGTCCTCTTAGCTGTCCGTGCGCAGACGGCGCTAAAGAAATTCCTTATAAAATCTTTACACTGAGGTGCATACAAGGACGCTGCATGCAGAGGAACTACTGCCGCAAACCGGAATTAAAAATTAGTATCGTCAGTGGCTTATTGCCTTAGAGAGAGTACATGAATTACGGCTAAAAATGATAGGCAACCTTCAAACGACGATGCATTTCAAAGGCTTTGCGCTATGCGCAGCCAAGGCGGAGCGTTGGAGGTATGCGTACGCCCCTCCATCAGCTTCACCCCTTTGCTGCACTCTCTCTGCATGAACGAAAATCTCTAAAAGAAATCTCAGAAAAATACTTACTCTCAGCGGGGTCAGGGCCTTTGACACTCTCCGGAGATGGTCACTCAGACATCCCACAGGCGGCAGTGCCAGCGTTGGAACTGCCTTCCACAATGGAAGAGTTATCTACAGCTATTGCGTAATCAAACAGACTCACGTCTTCTGGTCGCGACGAAGTGACCTGTGACGCCATCGCAAAGCTACCCCACAACTCCCGTCTTCGACTCCTGGAATATTACAATTATTCCTGGAGCAATGGTGCGGTCCCTACAGAATGGAAGCTGACGAAAATTGTGCCTCTTTTGAAGCCTTATAAGCAGTCAGCAAGCTACACATTCTTCGAACCTCAGGCTATGAGGGACGCAGTAGTGAAGGGATCCGGAAATTTCAGCCCCAGGTGGTCGAAATATCCGGAGCCCTTCACTACGGCGTCCCTCATAGCCTGAGTTCCTTTGGGATGTTAAACCTCAATAACCAACCAATCTTCGGGCCCATCACCCTACTGAGCTGATTAGGTAAGCTTATGGAGCGAATGATCTGCAAACGCATCACCTGTTCGTAGCTCGGAAGCCGATCGAAATGAGATCCCCAAGAAATGAACAGGTTCCGTTGAAATAGGTCGGCGACTGATAATGTCCTACCCCTCGTCCGATCACTCGAACAGCACCTACATGCTGGGTACATCCCGATTGCCGCTTCCCGTGACATCATGGCCGCTTTTGACGGTTGTTCTCTATGCAATTTTCGCAGCCGTCGCTAGTGTTGGCCTCGGAGGAAAGCTGTACATATGGATTAGACGCTATTTAAAAGAACGACAAATTTTTATGACCACTCCAAATGTTCCAACACTCTTTCACGCAGTAGGGACGGGCGTACCTCAGGGAGCGGTGTTGAGTCCTCTCTGGACGGACATTAACCTTATACACATAACAAGAAACCTTCGGCGAGGAGTACGCATCATCAAGAACGCATCACGTTCGCGCTATACTACCCAGCAATGTCCTCAGAGAGAGCTACTGCACATCTCGATGTACCTGGCCCGCCGAGGTCTTCGTCCTCGCCAGAAAAGAGTGTTGTGATAGACAGTGATCTCTCCTTGTCATTACAGATGAAAAACTTCGCGAGAGAATCCGTGCTACATTTAAAGTTTTCAAATTAGTGGCGGGAACTTAGTCGGGCAGCAAATGCCATTCAATGGTTCTCCTGAAGAAGCCTACGTTGAAGAATCTAGCAGTGCTTCAAAGATTATGTTTAACAAACGAGAAGACTCTAGAGGCCGCGCGGAACCACTGCCTGCCGATATGCCTTGGCCCCTAAAGGGTTCCTCTGCATCAGGAACAGTATGTGATTTCCGCCCAGGAAACTATGCGTACCCACATCCGCCATGTCATCTAAAGGAAGAAGCACTTCCTACACACTGTTCACCTAACTTCTGCAACTCTGGCTTTGGTCAAGCTGTGCACCTCCTTTCCTTCCCCACTATTAATATGCCACAGAGTCTACTTGCCATGTCCTTTCGCCTTGAACACTCTTGCCTCTAAAGATGAAGCAGTTCAGTGTGTTTTGTGCTTTATGGCGCATAAGCAGCTCAAGCTATCAAGCACCAAACACAGTGTTGCAGAGATCTCGCTATTCTACTAGCGGAATACTAGTCCTTAAATTCTTAGAACTTGTTGCCGATCTTTTGCGAATTTACGAATGTAACTCGCCATGAATCTCCTACTGCAAAGCTCTTAACAGTAAGTTGCGGTGGAATGAAACTTGTGCGTCGTAATTTGGTGCAAAATGTATTTGGCTTAGTTTTTATACTTTTCTGTTTGAAAATAAGCCATGGTTTACTGCTCACAAAACATGGGGAAGTAGTATCAGCATGACGATGGAAGTGCCGCTCACGAATATTGTGCTGCTTGTGCCGGTTATCGCCGTTGTCCCTTCAAAAAAAACATGTCACCGAGGTAAACCCTAACGGATTGTGCACGGCGCCTACAGTCAACAGTGAAGCATCCCGAAGCAGTGACGCTGATCCTGACCGGTCCAGTCTTCTGATGAACGAACATTGATACAAAAACAAAGTAAACCGCCCACAAAACGGTGGACATAGGGACCAAAAACTCAGGTTTTCTGCGCGACGACAGCGCCATGCGCTTCCGCTAGCGGCAGAATTCTGAAGCGTTGATCGGGCACGAAGCAGCTGATGTGCTTTTTCTCGCGTTCGCGGGCTGCGGGCGAGTTTACTCCGCATGCCGCTTGCGCCCGTTGCACTCCTCTCCTCGCGGGCGCTACCCGATGCACTGCAGGGTGAAGACAACCGCGTGGTCTGCTACGGTGTCCGCCATCAGGTAGCCCACTCCGTACGCAGCCAACAGGCAGCGCGCAGCTGGATATAGAGTTTCATTGCAAAAAAAAAAGGCTGCTGCGATAAAAATGAAAAGAAAGGACTGAAATAAGCGTCAGCATTTAAAATGAACAGTGATTGACGCTCTGTTTAATCTCTCTTTGTCAATATCAATTTACGACTGCACTCATTAGCAGATGAAAACCGTGTCCTCATCAGCCGCGTCAAGACGTTTTGGCTGCCAGCGTAATGATGAATTTGATTAGAAAACGGCGCATAGTCACGGGACGCAAGGCGAGGAGGCATGACACACCTTGCTTCCAAGTGTGTTCTAATCACTGCCTAACCACGTTAAAGGCTGTATGCAGCCGCGCCGAGCGGAACGCTGTGATGATGAAGTCACTTAGTCGCTCTGCGATTAGAAGAATCTGGCGCCTAAGTGACGCTCTGTAAATGTTAAATGGTCATTTCAGTGGTGATGCAAACTGGGGCGAAGGCAACACTTTTTCGTTTCATGCTTAACTTTTTTTTTTGCTGTCCTCGTGAGGAGGTCGTAGTTCCAGGAAACAGCAGGCCCCATAGAACAAAGTGAAGTGGCAGAAACTGGCAACCGCTGCGAGTCTCGGGAAAGTCCTTTGCCGCCACAATGTTCCGTTTGGATTGGTTTGCGGAGGTTAAACGTCCCAGAGAGACTCAGGCTATGAGGGACGCCGTAGTGAAGGGCTCAGGAAATTTCGTCCACCTGTGGTTCTTTAAAGTGCACTGACATCGCACAGTACACGAGCCTCCAGAATTTCGCCTCCATCGAAATTCAACCGCCGCGGCCGGGATCGAACCCGCGTGTTTCGGGTCAGCAGCCGAGCCCCATAACCACTGAGCCACCAATGCGGCTACCACGATCTTCTAAGGTCACTCTGAATGCCTGATTTTCTCTGGAAGACAGGTGTGACTGTGTCACCACTCGGCTCAATCGTTTCCGGCACAGAGCAAAAGCCCCTGAGCACTTCAGAATAGAGCAAACTACCCGTTCCTTTGACCAGATGCAGTGATTTGATATATAGACTGTCTTGCTGAGATATGTTACTTTTCGGGCTCTGAAGAAACACCTGTGCAGTGGTTCCACGTGACTCCGAAGAAAGCCGGTCATAACAATGCTAAGCGCTAGCACGACTTCTCCATTACCTCTTCCCTGGATTTGAAAAGCAGTAATTACGTAGGAAGGGAAGGAGGTACATGATTACGGAAGAAGCCTTTCAAACTTCCTCTAATTTAGGCTTTTGCGAAATGTACGCCTCAGGATATATAGATATCTAAGTTTGGTTGATGAGTGACATGCTGACTGAGCACAAAATCACGAAAAACATATTTGGGCACTCTGCAGACTATACCGTCCGTCTAGCGTTGAGACTACAGGTGGGGAACTAAATAGTGGAAGTGGCACCCTGTTATACCATATGCGCTCAAAACAGCAACGACAACGACCATGCACTAAGTTAAGTTCTCGGAGCCCGCAAACAACATTTTTCTATTTTATTTAGCCTGGCCATTGCCCCCTCCCTCCCCGCTCCCTAAAAAAACTGCTGTTTCATGGTCAAGTAAACATCAATTCATTGTCAGCCATCAGTCGTCATGTTATCAATTAGGATAAAAGTAGTTGAAGTTTCCTGGAATCGCACTGCATCGATCGGAAGCAAAAAACAAACATCAAGCTCTCTCTAACATGCCATTGCAATGAGCATACATACTCTTTTCACCGTAAGCAAAAGAAATGGATACAAAGTATTAGCAACATGGATATATGGATGGCACAGCTTGCCGAGTCATGGACAACGATTTGTGAGACGCTGACTAGAGGAAAAAGTTTATTGCGGAGCAGTTAGGCTTAATAGGTCACTGAAAAGCAAGAAGCACGAGGGGAGATGCGTGTTTAATCTAGTAGAATATTACTATATGACTCGATAGCGAGGAAGCGAAGAAATAATTTGTTTTTTTTTTCTGCGAATCTCCGTCTGGAAAACTTCTGTCCATGACTATACACCCTTACGGAGGCCGCAGAACGAAGAGCAAGGCATTTATGCAATCCAGAAAATCTGTCTATTCTGCACAGACGTGTCATATACTCAAGAGATCAAAGAGGTATAAATGCAGCGGGCAAAAGCATACAGATGAACGGCCAATTTGACGACTACAGCAATGGTGTTAGGCTGCATACACAGGACCAGACTGTTGGCTGCTACTTGTCTGTCGCGCTACCTTTACTATATATGGTAGAGAGAGGATAAGTAAGTGGCTCTTGTCACAAAACCACCATCATCAGCCCTACTACACCCATTGCATAAAAAAGGCCTCGACCATGTATTAACCCGGTTATACGCCCTCCTCTTGATATCGCCCAGGATGTCTTAAACCCTCGTTTGCTCCCTCACAGAGTGAGTGTCTTTACTAGTCAGAGGAATCGTCTTTTGGTTTCTCGCGAAAATCTGAACATCTTCCACTGATTTCGCGAGTGGTTCGTGCACTGGGGCACACAACACCGAGGTATTTATACCCAAAGACACAGCGCGCGCGTCTTCCCCAACCCGTAGCAGTGAATAGTGGGCGCCGCAATGGCCGCCGCCGCTTGGAAGAGCGGCTTTCACCACTTCAATGAATAACTCCACCCCGCGAGAGAGGGCGCGCACATCGAGGCACCCTAGAGCAGATTCTCGACGGTTGCCTAAACAGATGACGTACTGGCGAAAAGGCGCGTGTGTTGTCAACAAAACTCCACGCCGGTGGTAAGAATAATTTATTGCAGGTGAAGTAGCGCTGCAGTATCAGGTGCAGCAGTAGTGATTAGAAAAAAGCACTAATGAACCATCGCCTGCTTCTACAGGACAGCGCACCAGCGGGCTGTCTGTATATGGAAGTCGTGGACGTTTACACCAGTAAATTTGAAGTTTCCTAAGGATCCGCGGCAGACCGCGTGACCACTTTCGAAGGCGACACTATGACACCGTAGGTCATCCTGCGATGAAGAGTACTTATCTCTGCGCTGTTTATTCTCGTGTTGTTCGCCTTCTTATGAGTTACCGCGCCCAGTTTCCCTACCCGAGTACGCAGACGACAAGTGCATATTCCCGCGAATCTTTGTAGTGTTCGTTCATTCTTCAAAGCTGCCGACACACAGCTTTATCTCTTTTTTTATGACGCAAGACGTGACCAGATTTACCTCGATTGGTCGCGTCACGGCTGTGGTGGTAGTGGTGAGAAATATTTATTTCAGGCTATTTACAGGGGACAGTGGGGACTAACCTCAAGGGTCACGTGACCTTGCGGAATCAACATCAACCTGCCCACCGTGGGAGAGGGCAGTTAAATGATCGGTCGCTCAGGAAGAGCAACTTCTGGGAGCACCTGCCATCACACGGCAGTGGAGCATCGATTAACCCAGCTACTTACGAATTCTAGGAGGGGAGCCAATTCTACGTTGTTCCAGAATATTGTAGTAACTTTGCACGCTTTATCTCAGAATATTGTAGTAACTTTGCACGCTTTATCTCAAAAGTTCGCTATCAGCTTTAAACTGAGCACGGCCGAGAGCAGCGGGCACTATGTTCGACGACCGGCGAGCAAGCTTGTTGCTACGCCACCGCTGAGTCATTGAGACCCCGATCGTCGTGCAGCAGCTGCAAATGCGCCAACATTCAATGGCTCTCTAGGTAAAGACCCCGAAGAATGGTTGGAGCAATTTGAGCGCGTGGCATCGTTCAGCAGTTGGTATGATGCGACTAAAATAGGGCACATCTTTTTGTCAATGGAGGGACACGAGTATTCCCTAACGACATGGGGGCTATTCAAGAGAGAACTTTTGAATACATTCGGCAGCGTCGCGAGGAAACAATGAACCGAACGACTCATCGAGTCAAGGATCGAGCTTCCGAACGAGCTCGTACGCAGTTACGTCGAAAAAAATAAAGCGCCTTTATCGCTGCCCTGGTTCCTATATGACGGCGGAAGAGAAAGTTCACTTTTTAATGCCCGGCGTCAGAAGAACTCTTTACCAGCCTCGACCGCCAGCCGCCAAAAACCATCGAGGAATTCATGCAAGAAGCATGCACCCTCGAGAAGACCCTCAACATCCCTGCTTATGCCTCCGAAATTCGTCTGGACTCGATGACCACAACCATCGGCAGCTTGCGAGAAGTTATCCACGAAGTCGTCCACGAGGAGCCGCGAAGACTGCTGCCAAACTCCCCTCAGCCGCGAAGAATCCTCTCAAGAATGTGGTACGAGTGCAACAAGCACTTGGCCCCCCGACGGCCACACAACGCCGTGCCATGACCTACGCCGCTGCAGTACTCACTTGTCAGCCCCAACGATACCTCCTACGTCCTTTTCGACATGAACTACTTCTTCCAGAACGCCG
Source organism: Amblyomma mixtum (assembly GCF_055824585.1). Classification (NCBI taxonomy): domain Eukaryota; kingdom Metazoa; phylum Arthropoda; class Arachnida; order Ixodida; family Ixodidae; genus Amblyomma; species Amblyomma mixtum. Next base: position 90,259,225 of record NC_143012.1, read on the forward strand.
CCTTCCTGCCACCGCCGCCCAGCCTACAGGAGGCGGTCAAGCCCCAGGAAATGCGCCCCACCGTCTCCATTATATCCGTAACTCCACTCCAAGAAAGTTCGACCGTCAAAATATTGGGCTTGACAATACACGAGTCAGGAATAGGGACTGATTGGCTTTCTCGAGCTAAAAAGCAAGAGATTCAGGTGTTAGGTCTGATTAGACGCATTGCTCTTAAAGCAGGCGGCGCCCGCTCTCATGTGGCACGACAGTTGGTGCGGGAGGTTGTGCAACCGCGCCTCGTTTACCAAGCCCGATTCCAGCATTTGACGAGGGCTCAATGGGATCGCCTTGTAGCCGTTAATCGAGAGGCAATGAGGGCCATGACTTGCCTTCCCCGCATCACGCCGATCGTGGCGCTCCAAGAACATGCGCAGCTGAATACACTAGATGAGCTGGTGCAGAAAAACGTGATGCTCGTCGGCTTAACCTTACACACGCAACGTGTGCACTCAGGGCGTATGCTTCCTCGCACTCCATTCTACAGCCGCCTCCGCCAGTTCTCCCTCCCTGGCATTTTGCACAGCTAAGCAATAACAAACCAACTGATCTACGTCGGCCATCATCTACCCCCGCGGCGGCGTCGTTTCACGAACGAATTACACAAGACGCATATCTACCGCATGGCTCCATCGTTTTATACGTTGACGCAGGTATCCAGGCTTGCGAAACAACTACGACAATTTGCTGCCCTTGCAAGCCTGCCCTGAACAAAACGTCCAGGTTTCGCTTCCCAGAACCTTATTCTGTGCGGAGATGCTTGAGGTGAACAGGCACTTTGCTCTGTGGCCGCCGTTCCCCTACTACCTGCGGCTCGCATTGCCATCCGCACCGACGCCCTTCACGTAATACGCCTACTACGACGCGTCAGTCGCACCTCAGGCATTTGCCAGGACATCCATCGTCTAGAGGCACGCATCCCGCAGCCAATCCGAACTGAGTGGGTCTCACAAGACTTCCTCAGTCCGCAAACCCGAGCCGATTCTGCGACCCGCTTGTGACCCCAACTTCGTCTTCGCCTCGAGTCCTCACTCTGGATGACACCACCCTACTTTTAACAAAAAAGGAACACCTCCGGCACCACACACGTGCTCTAATTCCTCTGTGTGCGGTAACCCTCCCCCGTGATCTTACCCGTGCAGAGGAGGTTGCGCTTCGGAGGATCCGGGTCGGGGTTGCCCTGAACTTGTTAATCCGCAAAGCCCGAAGGATCACGGAGGCCCCTGCACTTGGCGCTAGAAGCGTGGACAACACAATGGTCCGCTTTCCGGTCCACCGAGTAAGTAAAGAAACGATGAGAGTAGTGGTATTTCACTGACGGCCACGAGGACCCCGCCGAGGTGAGGCCGTATCCCGCGACCTCCCACTTATGCTACACCTCTCATGTCTCTTCACAGAGCCAGACTAGAGTCAAGCTCAACAGGGTCTTCTTTCCCCGCTGATTTTGCCAAGCCCCTTCCCTTGGCTGTGGTTTCGCTAGATAGTAGATAGGGACCGTGGGAATCTCGTTAATCCATTCATGCGCGTCACTAATTAGATGACGAGGCGTTCGCCTAAAAACATGCATTTCCCTGGGTAGCAAGAATGCCACCCAGAGTGAACGTGGCCGCTGCTGGGGAAAGACATGGTTTGCGAGCCCAAAATGAGCGAGCCGGAGCTCACCGCATGTGGTAGCAAGCACACCTTGACCTCGCAAGTTCATGTTTGACTTAGGAGGAAGAAAGAAGTGAAGAAATTAAAAACCCCGAAGATGGAAAATAGCAGCGGCCAACCCCCTAAAACTCATGAAAGCGAAAACCCAACGCGAGGACAATCAAACAAAAGAAAACCCCGAAGTAAAAACTACATGATCACCTTCTTGGTGATTCGTCCGAGACAAATGAGGCTTCCGAGAAGCACTCGGGAAGCTAGCCAGGAAAGGTCGGAGTAACTGAGACCAAGCAGCTTGCCCACCTTGATGGTCGATGGGCATAGCATACTCCGGGCGCCAAGAGCCATTCCGTGCACCAGGAATTGTTTCCTGGCCGGAAAGTTGGCCCGGAGTACTCTGTACTTGGAAGCCTTTTCATTGTTCTTGTTTGTAAGGACACCCTTATTTTCATCCCACACCACCGCTATGTCTACTACCAGTACCTGGGAGCTTGACTCTATGACTAGATCGGGTTTTAGCCTAGTCCCCTTGTCCGTAGTGAAGATGGGCTCTTCACGGACCTCCACCCCAGGGAGTTTTTCCCTTGCAAGTCGAGCGACTTGCTTAGCGATGTAATTGTGGCGCTCTGTGCGTGGAAGTGAAATAGACTCGCATTCTTGCAGCATGTGGAAAGTGGTGTCCCTTCGGAGACCACATCTCCTGCATAGCTGGGCAGTTGCGTCGCTACTTTGTTTATTAGTGAGTGATCGAGTTGGGTAAAGGTTTGTCCGCAAACGCAGGGCCTTTATGCGGTCGCCATCACGTAGGAGTTTGGAATTTGTGTTAAGCCAAGTGTTGGCGTAGGGTTGGTGCTGATGAGCAAATAAGTCTAAGTTTTCGTAGCGGGTTAAGTACTGTTGCCACCACTTCTCGGCTCCCCGCTTCAGTGCCGCGGTTACATTTTTGGAATCAGTAACACCTTCCGGAAGTTCAAACCTCTAAGCGAGGCTCTGAAAGCTTCCTTTCCTTAGAAGTCTTCCTAACCTTACGTGAGGCCGCCTTTCTGCGAATGTTCGATGGAGGAAGCCAGCTTACTCTGAAAGCTCCCCTCGCCTCTCCTCAAGTAAGGAACGCATGCCTCGTGTCTGGGTTTGAGGGTTCCTTCACATCGGCCAATAGGACGCCGAGTAGGAAGTTGCATTGCCGCGGCGACAACAAACATGGCGGCGCCCTTCGAAGCTGGGCCCCTCGATTCGAACTGAATTCGTCGTAGTTACTGCGTTTTTCAGTGCGTTCGCTGGCCATAAATGGGCCATAGGTCTTTCGCTTCCTCTCATCTCGCCTCTAAGGAAAGTATGAGCGATAAATTTGCCTTATTTTTTTATTTAGATTTGCGATTCAGCCGCTTTTAGGCTTAAGACCATCGGTTTGGTGACAGAAATGGTTTATTTTATTTTATTATTTTATTCAATACTGCCAGCCTCCATTTGGTGGCCAAGGCAGGAGTGGTACAAGGGTACATCGTACATCGCGACAAAACAAAGCAAGTAAAAATGCGAATAAAGAAGCAAAAGCTAACACACAGGGTTTTATAGAAATACAAAGAGCAAGGTTAAATGCACTCGGTTACCCAAACATACAAAAGAAAGCCAACAAAAGAGCATGAATGAATACACTGCGCTTAAAATGACGATATGACAGCAGATAAAAAAGACTTCTGATCTGTCAAACGGACCACGTCACACGGAAGCCCATTCCATTCCAATATCGTTCTTGGAAAAAAAGAAAACTGATACGCTTTCGTTCGGCACCGTGGCACCATGATTGTCAAATTGTGTTTATTGCGCGTTGGTCGTGAAGTGTTGTATGCCATGTAGGTCTCAAAATGAATGTTTGTTAAGTTATTAACAATCCCATGCAACATTTTTAGACGGTGCAACTTGCGACGAGATTGAAGTGTCTGCAGTTCAGATTGCCTCAATAGATGAGTAACCGAAACGTGCCTTCCATATGCGTTGTAGACAAATCTAAGCGCCTTCCTTTGAACGCCTTCAATGCGCTGTACATCTACTTGGGTGTGCGGATCCCAAACCACATCTGCGTATTCCAGTAATGGCCGTCCTAACAACCGTCCTAACAACCAGATGGCGCCACTAGGCTGAGCTAGGCGGAAAACTCGTCCTCCAGATTCAAAGAGAATAGCAACATAAACGTCAATCGTCATGTCATTGCGTCGCTGTTTGCATAAACTGAATTAAAAGTGGAAATTTGAGAAACGTTGTAACGTCCCGCAAAATACCTGTGTTTAGCGTACGTAAGCATGCACACGCTTATGGTACATTGACAGCGTCGATTTATGCTATTTGCTAGCCATATCTCTCACGCCACGAGCGGCGACGTGGTGACCGGGAGGTGTGAACGAGGCAACATTTCGGCGGCGGCGGATTTCGCTCGCTCTCGCCGCCGAATGCCCAAGTGTGACAGAGCCGCACCGCTGCGGAATCTGAACGCAAATTCTTCCTCTGAGTGCACTTACTCCACTGGATTCACCGCGTCGCGAAGCAACCTAGCTGTTCGAGGATACAGGTACACCTCATCGAATGCGTATTCACAAGCACGGTTAAAAAACTGCGTGTAGTCGCCCGCGTAGCGGTCAGTCCACGCTGCCATTTTCTCGCGCCTGCTCAACTGCGTTCACGCCGGGTATATTCTAGGCACTATACGCCGGGCTCGCGTCCTTGCGCCGCGTCTCGCCGCCCGCGTGAGTGTGCGGAGTCACTTGTGGCAGCAGTGAGGTGAAGCGCTCCTCCAGGGCCAGGTGCGACGTAAGGACGCATGAAGGCAGCTAGCAGCTGCCTCAACTGTGAGGAGGCACCAAGGACGACCTTACTTAGGGCTCCTCAGTAAGGAAGCTTTCAGATTGACATGAGGGCTCCTCACTGCAGTGAAGGCTCCCTTATTGAGGTAAGGAAGCTTTCAGAGTTTGGGGGTATCAATAATTCAGAGATGAAACGTTCGTTAAGCCTGAGGAGTCGTGACAGAGATTTGAAATGGACAACTTGAGCAACGCGCTCAAGGTGAATGAACCCCAGGCCCCCACACTTGGAAGGTAACCAAATGTGGGAGTTGGGGAAGCCAGGCGGAAGGTACTGTTTTCTTAACTTTAAGTCGAACCATACGGTCCAAACGGCATGCTTCGGTTTGGACAAGAAGACTGTTGGAGGCTCCATAAAGATATGCAGGCAGGACAAGCTGCCGCCAACAATGAAATTTTTGAAATGGTTTGAGTGATGCCCGTCCAACCAGCTCAAGTAGTGCAGCTGCTTTTTCTGAGATTACTTTAGGAGGCTTATTAACAAATAGAGAGAGACCGAGGTATTTAATTGGTTCGTTGGGTTGCTTACTATGAATTTGGACGTTGTTGATTTTGATGGAAGGAAGGCCGTATTTAAACCACTTGGACTGGTGATCCGGGCGCCAACCAAAATACTGGGTTTTTGTGGGATTTATTTCTAGATTTACATTCTTTAAATAGGCGGACGTGCGATCGATGAGGGTTTTTAGGCCCTCATAAGTATCGGAAATCAAGAGAAGATCATCAGCAAAAGCAAATGCCGATGCAGAAGAGTTAGTGAGATGGACCCCCGCACCCAAAGAATTGAGCTGGACAAGGAGGGGATCTAGAACTAAGTTAAAAAGAAATGGAGATAGGGGATCGCCTTGCTTGATGCCTCTTCTAAGGGGCACCTTGACATTATCAGTGGCGCCGGAGCACGAGAACCGTTCGGAGCAGTTAGTGTACATTTCCAATAAGAGGAGTTGAATCTTTAGGGGCACTTTGAGTGCCTCGAGAGTGGAGAAAATGGCGTGGTGGGAGACTGAATCGAAGGCCTTTTTCAAGTCTAGACTTACAGCAAAGAAAGGACGATGCTATGCTTTCAAAAATTTCATTAGTGCTTGGAGGATGATCAAGTTGGAAGAGGTGGACCGGTCATCCGCGAAGCCAGATTGGAAGGAGTTAAAGTTGCTAGAGATTTGGAGGCGGGACAAAAGAAGTTTGGAAAATAATCGGTACAAGATCGGGGAAATTGAAATCGGGCGGAAGTCAGAGGGACCTTTAGGTTGTGGACATTTCGGAATAAAAACTGTGCGGCTTTCCTTCATCTCTTGAGGTAGAGCCCCAAAAGCGAACCAGTTGTTTAGTACTGCTGTTAAGATAGTGGAAGGGATTTTACTGATTTCCTTAACTGATACTCCATCTGGACCGGAAGCGGAGTGTTTTGATGTGTTATGGAGGACCTGATCCACCTCACCCACTGAAAACAAACCCTCATCGACGTCAATCTTCTTCTCCGTGATGAGAGGAGAAGATACAAGGGCTGATGGACTGCCAAAAATATCGTCATAGAGAGAATGCAAATTGTCCATTGAGCAGCATGCTTTGGTGCCGTCAAGCAAAAGGTTGTCTCCAAGGACCTTCGGCCCCAGAGCGTAAAGCCTTTGGTGCTCACGGAAACGCGCTCTACGGCGACTGCTTTTATTTGTACCATGGTTCACCTGTACCTCCGTCTGCTCTTTGGATTTAGGTACTTTAATGCGGACACCGAAGGCTTTGTACAGGTCCTTGAGGTCTGTCGTGGAGAGGGGCCCAACGGTTAAAGCTGATGCCAGACCTTCATTCTCCACTCCAGCCTCAAGAAGGGCCTGTTTGGTGGCTTCTAAGTCTGATGAGAATGATTGCGCCAATGGGGCGACGGGAGCCGATTGATGGAAGCTAGGGAGAGCTGGTGGAGGTGTTACACTATTTGCACGCATCATGGACAGAATGTTCTGGTAGTCCTCCCGGCGACGAGCTTGCGCGATCGCCGAGATGGAACGGGAAGAAAAACTGTCATGGAGAGCTTGGTTGATGTTAACTGATGACCCAAGTTTAAGTTCAGCACTAGCCAAAGCAACCAGATCAGACTCTGCCCATCTACAATGAGAATAGATGGGAGAGTCTGAAGCCAAATCGACCTCCGCTGACCCAGAGGTAGAAACCTCTTGCGATTTGAAGATGTTATCCAAAATTTCCTTGTAGGCAGGAAAACGTCTGGCCTTCTCTATTGCCTCTCGACTACGAGATTTGAAAAGTGCAGCTATACTATCTACCTTGGCGCGAACGTTGCCGACTGAAATTTCTACTCTAGCCAGGGCTTCTAACTCTGAAGTGGTCCATCTTCCACGAGTTGGGCGCACCGAAGGAAAAGTGGTCGAATTAAGAGTAGCTGTAGATACCAGGGAAATGGATTCTGAAGGACTATGCACACTTTCAGCAACCGAAGCGACATTAAGCTGAACCTCTTGAAGACAAAGAGGAGCAATGTCAGCTACGGGTTCAGTGGCTTCTAAGACAGGAGGGCTTCTATCGGGGTCGACATCACAGGGCGAAGCAGACTGTATTGAAGATGTGTTATGTTGTTCACTATTGGACTGCACCTCCTGAAACCGCTTCTTATACGCAGACACATGGTTCGACATGGTTTTGGAAGAAGGTTGGGACTTGTTTCTACATATGGCGCAAAGCCAGAGGAGATTAACGGCATGGGTAGACTTGTAATGCAACTCCAGTTTAACTTTTGATGTTAGTCGCTCTGAGCATAGAGTACAGATAAGTGGTGCTGATGAATATTCTACAGTTATTTCCGCCATTATGGAACCGCGTCTCCCGGGGCGACCGCGTCAACCGGGGATGAAAAAAAAGAAGAGAAAAAAAAGAGAAAAAAAAGAGAAAGAAAAGAGAAGAAAAAAGAAAAGAAGCTCGACAATGGAATGAAATCGGAATTAAAACTAAACTAACCTGTCAACTAAAAAGCCTGAACGCCAAGACAACAAGCCAACGAGGAAATGTCAATTCTAGTCACAGGAGTCCAAGGTACTCCCCTGCCTCAGCGAACTGAGGGCGCCGCGTAGGTTGGAAGGGCCGCGACGTGCCCAGGACCGAAGTCCTCTCCCCAGCAAGCTGGAGGCCGTCAGTTCCGAAAAGCCTAGGGGTCTTCAGGAATCCCCCTCTGCCTCGGCAAGCCGAGGGCGCCGCGTAAATTGGAAGGGCCGAGACGTGCCCAGGAGCGAAGTCCTCTAACCAGAAAGCTGGAGGCCGTCAATTCAGTAAAGGACTAGGGGTCTTCGCAGAATCCCCCTCTGCCTCGGCAAGCCGAGGGGGCCGCGTAAGTTGGCAGGGCCGCGACGTGCCCAGGACCAAAGTCCTCTCCCCAGAAACCTGGAGGCCGTCAATTCCGTTTAAGTTTCACGAGGCCACGAGGGTCCTCACCCACAGACAAGCTGTGGGCACTGCTTTTTGCCCCACGGGACGCAGCTACCCGTGTTGGCTGTTCGTGAGAAATCTCACTGAACAGTCATGGATCGAATTGTGCACACTTGTATAATTTGGATGGTAAGGTTTTTCGCCACGAAGGCTACTAGGTGCAGACTCTCCCTGTGGCCTACGCCAGGGAACACCTCTCACCAACGCAATTGGAAGTGTAACAAGGGTTTCTGCGTTGGTTGTCTTTCAATTAGGTTTCAAAAGCAGAAAGAGTTCAGCTCAACCCACAAACTGTAGAGTCACTGCCGAGGGGAGCACAGCTCAACCCAAGGCCAAAAGCAAAAAGTCGACTTCACCTCAGAGGGTGCAAGGGTCGCAGCAGGAACAAGCTCAACCGCTCGGTGCACTCAAACGGGAGCGAGTTCACTGCCACTTGCGGAGAACCGCTAAGATGTTCGTCAATTCCAAAATGCTCGCGTTGGCAAGGGTGTAGGGTTCCTCCTTGGCTGCTTTAGCCAGAGGCCCTAGAATACAGCAATACTGAGTCTTTCACCCTCGTGGCCTTGTAGGCCGGCAGCACCACTTGGCTCACAATGTTTATACAGCACAGTGATTGACCAGGGGGCACCTCGGGGAGGTGAGTGCCGGCAGGAAGTGCGTCTTGGGGCGTCCAGAAATGGCAAATATATGCTCACGTCCGGTCAAGATCGCAGCGTCCGTCCCCCGCTGATTTTGCCAAGCCCGTTCCCTTGGCTGTGGTGTCGCTAGATAGTAGATAGGGACCGTGGGAATCTCGTTAATCCATTTATGCGCGTCACTAATTAGATGACGAGGAATTTGGCTAAAAACATGCATTTCCCTGGGTAGCAAGAATGCCACCCAGAGTGAACGTGGCCGCTGCTGGGGAAAGACATGGTTTGCGAGCCCAAAATGAGCGAGCCGGAGCTCACCGCATGTGGTAGCAAGCACACCTTGACCTCGCAAGTTCATGTTCTGAGCGCCAGTCAAGGGACATTCAGAGCGGTTCCGGTAGCCGTGGCTAACACTTCTGCTAAATCGCTGTCTTCTTGTTGCAGGTGGGCGCACAAATCTGTTATCTGTTATGTTTCTGTGGCTGCCGGGCTGCTCTGAAATTCCAAGTGTTATCATCCTTTTTTGAATTGGCCGTGAGAGATACACCCTGTCATAATGGAAGGCAAAAGTGATCCTTTAACCGAATTTGCAAACACTTTCGCTGAAAAAACACCTCAGTATAAAATAAATAGTCAGAGTTCTAACAGATATGACTTCAGGCGGAACTTACCTCGGTCAGAACAGGAATGGACTTCATGAATGAAAACTTCGAAGAATTCAAAACTGAAGTTCAGACTCTCCGTAAAGAACTTGACGATGCGAAAAAACTGGGCCTTGAGTGTCAGAAAGAGAACCGGATTCTAAGTAAGGAACTCGCTGAAACCAAGAAGCAACTAATTGAACTAAAGCAGTACCGTAGGAAAAACAACCTCGAACTGAAGGGCATACCTGTTGCTCACATTGAGGACCTCAACAAGGTTGTTGAAACAGTCGCTTCATGCTTGTCTACAGAACTACCCAGCCATGCCATCGTGTAGCTACTAAGGCTAAAGGACCACCAAATGTGGTTGTACGGTTTGCCTCAAGGGCCAATCGAGACAAATTCCTTGCTGCTGCGAAAAAGACACGACTAAACGCATCAATGCTTGGGTTTGAAGGAACTGATCCTATATTCGTCAATGAACACTTGTGCCCAGAAAATAAGATACTGTTGGGGAAAGCAATCCAAACCAAACGCGATGTCGGCTGGAAGTTTGCTTGGGTGTCTGAAGGAAAAATATTAATGAGGAAAGCAGAAAAATCGAAGGTGGTTCATGTGACCTGCGAAGCAGATCTAGAAAGAATAACTCGGGCACATGGGGCACAAGCACAAAGCGATAATAACCCCCTGACTTGAGCTCATAATGGCTTCCAGAACAAACATATCCATACTTCATAGTAATGTTCGCAGTCTGAACAAAAACCTGTGCCCCCTACTTTCGTTTATCGTTGAACAGGGGGAGTCTTTTGAAATCATAGCGACCACGGAAACGTGGCTGAAAAAGAACGAAAACATAACAATTCCTGGTTACACGACATTATCACAGCCACGGAACTCGCAGTTTCGTGGTGGCGGTGTGGCGATGTTTGATACAGATAGCCTGCATTGCACTATCTTATCATCAGTTTCATCTTGTTCGCCCGAACTTGAAGCACTATTTCTGAAACTTGAATGGGGACTAGAAGTGGGCGTAGTTTACCGACCTCCGAGCTCAAGTCTTACCATGTTTTTTGACAAATTGGAAATAATCTTGTCATCTTTAGCCAAGAACTACAAAAATGAAGTTATAATCGTTGGAGACGTTAATATTGACACACTTTCTACAAACACCATGGATTATACATATCTACTTCAGTCATACAACTTTCGCAATCTGATTAATTCTCCGACACGCATAACCACTTTTTCGGCAACATCTATTGATCATGCACTGACAAATATTGACACAGGCGCACACGCAGGCGTATATCAAACCCCAATTTCGGATCACTTGCCGATCTTCGTTAACGTAGGCACACCTCCCGCAATAAAAGAGAATAAATCGAGAACTGACACAAAGCTAGATTATGAATCATTCCGCAAAAAGTTGTTATTACTCAATACTGACCTAATCTATCATGAAGATGTTAATATAGAGTTCTCTAACTTGATTACCACCCTTGTGGATCTAATAAAAAACGGTAGCCGAAGTACAAGAGCCTCGAGGCGTTACAAGCCAATTTGTCCGTGGATGACAGAAGAAATTTTGAACGTATTAAAGAAGGACTATTGGTATCACAAATAGCTACATCATAGAAGTAACCAGTACTACTTGTACCAGTTCAAATGCGCACGTAATAAATCAGTGTCTTTAATGAGAGCCCGCAAAAAGGAATATTTTGCACGCCGAATTAAAGCCGCCACTGGGAATTCAAAGGAAATGTGGCAAATTGTAAATGAGGTGACACATAACTTTAAAAAACGTTCTACACTTCCCTCCAGTGTGACTGAGCAGACAGTTGAAGACTTAAATACATTTTTCACCAAAGTTGGCCCTGAACTAGTATCGAAACTTTCTGATGTAAGTACTAGCACTGATCTTCCGCGGCCAGTTTTAAATTCTTTCGTTGTGCACGAAGTTGAATTAAATGAAGTGATGTGTGTTGTTATGGATTTAGTAACAAACAAGGCGGCAGGCTATGATGGCATTAATGTGAAGCTAATTAAAGAAAATATTGATGTTCTAGGACCCATATTATGCCATTTATTCAACCATTCAATACTCAACAGCACATACCCATCATCCCTAAAAATAGCACGGGTTACTCCTGTATTCAAGGACGGCGACTCCTCTGACCCTTCCAGTTACAGACCTATCTCTGTATTTAGTGTTATTAATACCATATTCGCAAAAATTCTTTACAAGCGTATTCATCAGTTTCTTGAGAAATATAGCATTATATGCCAAGAGCAGTACGGATTTCGCGCACAGTATTCCACCAGCTCAGCAGTCATCACTCTTACCCAGGCAATTAATGATGCTTTACACAATAACAGACTCGCAGCAGTTATCTTTCTGGACATTAAAAAAGCCTTCGACACAGTTAACCATGACATTATGCTAAATAAACTAAAAATATATGGACTTCGCGATAAGGTGCTTGACTTTTTCTTTAGCTACCTCACAAACCGCCAACAAATTGTTTCAATGAAATCTTTATCGTCATCCATCCAGCGCCTATACACAGGGGTACCACAGGGGTCTACTCCTGGTCCGCTGCTCTTTTTACTGTACGTAAATGATCTGCCCAAGGTATTAACTTCATCCAAAGCCATCATGTATGCTGATGACACTGCCATTGTAGTTACTGCTCATCATACGGTCGAACTTGAAAACATAGCAAATAGAGAACTGGAAAAAATCTCTGACTGGTTTCTCACAAACAAATTAACAATCTATGCTAAGAAAACTAAATGCATACTGTTCCACTCAAAGAAAAAAAATCAATTCTTTCAACTGAGATTACATTAACTATTAACCAGACCCAGCTTGAGTCAACAAATACTTTTACTTACCTTGCAGTCACACTGGATAAACATTTACACTGGCAACATCATATTGAGGCGACTTGCACTAAGATGGCATCCGGTTGTTATGCTCTTCTCCAGACACGTGAATACTTTGATATCAATATCCTGCGCGTCCTATACTTCACATTAATACATACTCACATTTCGTATTGCATCGAGTCATGGGGCAGGACGTATAGTACATACCTAGAGCCTATTAAAAAGTTACAAAAGCGAGCACTTAGAATAATTTCATTTTCTAGTTACACTGTACGCAGTAAGGCACTATTTACTAAACTACGCGTGTTACCACTCAATTTACTTCGTGAGAAAAGAACTGCTGAATGTGTCCATAAAATAGTAACAAACAACCTCCCGTTTGATATATCAATATTTAGCATCCCGCCACTTCCAACACGGAGCCGCACGTACGGCAATTTTAACATGCCAGTGCAAAGAAATGTATATGGAGAGCGTCTCCTAGAGTTTACGGGCGCAAAAATTTGGAATAATCTACCACATGACCTAAAGACTGCCTACAACTTTTCCATTCGAATAAAAAATTATTACCTTAAAAAGAATGACACACTTTGATTTCTCATTTTTTTCTAGTCGTCTTAGATATTTGCCTGATATTATTTGCATGTAGCCGAATCCTGATACCTTGATTTATTTATTGATTTATACATTTGCGTCTATTCTAAAAATGTTGTGTGATTAAAATGTGTGCACTGAAATCATTTTATCCTCTTCTCGTGTTTTGTACCCTTGTGATGCTTTGTAAATACTTAACAGCTATTTTCCCTTAGCTTTTTGTGATGCCTTAATTTTTGTGCAAGTTCTACGCGTTTTGTTTGATCTGTAAGTTTTTAGTTTATATAATCTGTAATATATGTGTTTCTTCAGTTGATTCTATTACAAGTGTTGAGAGTGATGTATAGCCTTCTTTATACTAACTTACCGCCTTTATTTTGGTATATTGTTGCCTGTATGCTTGTATACTTTTTTTCTATTGGACCCATTACTAGCCGTTGGCTATGGGTCCTAGCAGTGTTTGCGTACATTTTTAAAGCAACAAAGACCAATAAATGAATGAATGAATGAATGAATGAATGAATGAATGAATGAATGAATGAATGAATGAATGAATGAATGAATGAATGAATGAATGAATGAATGAACTCCAGACTTGACACGAAAGTGGCCGCAATTCGAAGGTTTATATCCCCGGCCCGGGTGTCCAGTCTGCAAGAATCGAAATCTTGAGGCCGACATTCACCACCTTATGTGGGTTTGCCCGGCGTTGAAGCCGACAAGAATTCGGCACCTGGCGGCAGCGGGTCTTTCGCCCGATAATAGTGCTTCATACACCGCTTGGACACAAGGACCTCATCATCGTTCACTGCTCGATTTCATTAGATCAGCGAACCTTTTCTCATTTATTTAGGCATCCTCATCTGTCATTACATACCGTTTTATGCCCTGAGGCAATCAACATCGCATAAAAAAAAAATGCGACGCCTGGAGGATTACCGACAACCGGCCACTGTTCTTCCATTGCGGTAAAGCCAGCCAAATTCTTCGTCACTGCCCGTACCAACGCATCGGTCTTCGTGGATTTGCCGCTCACACACCACGAACACGCTTAAGCCAACGTCCGCAAGAAATCGACGAGTACGTGCGTCGAGAGGAGTATGCGCCGAACCGCCTTTCGCGCTCCCCATCACCGTTTTGCGTCGCCACACCACAGCTACCCAGCCGCGGTACGAAGATCTCCCAACTCCCGTAGGGGAAACTGAAGGCAGCAACCTAGGGAGGGGAGATTGCTCACGAGAGAAACGCCGAAGTTCCTCCAACGACCATGCCGCATCAAGACGTCGCCCCCGACACGCCGACGCCGAATATGATGAACACCTCGGCCACGACGCGAACTGCCTTCAGAAGGGCGCCGCCAACCAGAAAATCCTCAACGACACGCACTACCCACAATTCACATATCCGACGAATCCGTGACCTGAAGCCGAGGAAGACATGCAACAACATATCCTTCAGAGCACTTTTATTTCGCCGATACGCCGCACATGTAGCGCCAGGCACTAAGCGCATACAGTAGGCCTATCAGTCGCTGCTCGAGCGGCGCTTGTTGGGCCCTTTCGAGCACGTACGAGAAAAAACTTTGCATGGTAGTCTGCGCTTGCTCGGTGCTAATCGGTGAGTCACTGCGCCGTCAGTACAAATGTTTATCACAGGGGCGGTGGTGCCACGCGTTCTCTTCTGTACTCCGCAGTGTGCAAAAGCTCCAAGAAGAAAAAAAAAGGACGAAGAAAGAAAAAACCTGCGCACAGTGTCTTTAACCTTGACATTTCTGTTCGCAGAGAATGCGAGTCTTCGTGGGCTCATAGCGGGGCGTCGATTCGTTTTGACGTCAGCGAAAATCTATCTCTGCAAGTTTCAGCGCGAATGAGAGATGCCAAGGGTTCCGTACGAAGAAAGTCAACGATTGATGGCAGCCCCCCGCCAGCAGCTTCACAGGATATCCGAAGACGTTGAGGGCAGCTATCGTTGAACTATGGAGTGGAGGGCGCAGTCACCACCTGCCCAATCGGCCCTTTGATAGCGCTCTGGGACGATGGAGACCGTCGTTGCCAGCGACGGAGATTTCACGCACAAGCACCTATTGCTGGTAGACATATTTTCTGACTTCCCCACTGCAAATGTCTAACAGTATGATGATCACAAAATGAACAAGGGAAGGGAAAACCTCAGGTTGCTTTGCAGGCAAAGCGTTCATCATTGGCAGGGATTAAATAGGGCCTTCGCTCCGAGGAGGAAGGCCCGGGTGGGGGAAGGAAAGTGGTGTGAGAGGGGATGCGTGTCAGGAAGGGGAGGGAGGTGAATCTTGATTCCTTAACTCTTTCGCTACCGCGGAAAAATGGACGATTTGGAGCGTATTGAAAGAAAATTTTTTTTCTCAAGAACTAATACACCCAGCACATATTGCAATGCATGAAATTGTAGCTTATTAGTTACACTTCTGAATGAAACAAACACCAGAGTTGTGTGTGCAAAAGTAAATGAACATTTATTTGTGAAATTTGCTAAAAACACAAAAAAAGTAAATAGCAAAAACAAAAATTACCGGCTGCACTAAGCCCGAACTTGATTAGAGGAAAACTGGAATATACAAACTGTTGCACATGTTTATAGCTGTCATTATTCACAGTTTCAGCTATGAGAAAAATTTTTTGCACTTTCCATGGCTTGTCAAGTCAGGGGTCATGACTGTGGTGCCACTGTGAAGAGCAGTCAGAGGTGAAGATGTGAAGTAGAGGTAGACTGACAAGTGCTTCACATAAGGTTTTATATTTGTTCCTCCCTTGTTCTCTGATAGGCGAGCTTGTAGTTTCTTCTTTTTTTCATTCTTTTCGGTTGGTGTTGAATGGATTCTGTGAGAGGATTGGGGGCGTGGACTTCTTTTCCCTCATCATACCCGAAGATTTCTTGAATGAGCTGCTCCCTGAAAGCCAGCTGATAAAATTTGGCATTTTAGGCAAGCTCTAAAACATCAGGATCGATGAAATAAGTTTTATCGATGTGGTTCAAAAGCCAGGACACTTTTCAAGTGTTGCCAATAGAAGCTGCCGCCACTGAATCATCCGGGTCCGTTACGTGCAAAAAAACAAAAACAAAAAAGCGAAAAACCAATTTTGAGAAATGATTTTTGATGGCAGAGGGCCAGAATAGATTATTCTGGTATTTCAGTAGAGATACAGTCGTGGCAGGTCAACAATTACAATGTATATGATGATTTCAATGAACATCAGAATCTCCAACAGATGCACGTCTTCCCATGAGCCGTCACGCCGAATTTGCTGAAAATCTTCATCCATGCATACTGATTAGTGTTTCCGCACGCGATCTTCATCATTTCCGCCGTGAAGAGCATCAAAAAAAAGTCGAGAACTCGAGCGAATCTCCGAGCGCCGCTCCGCAGCGATGTGCCGATATGGACACCTAGCTGTCGTCTTGGTTGAAAAACGCGACGCGACCTTGAGCATTTGGCAAACTATCTTCGCCATACGTTGTCAAGACCCTGAAGCACAAAAATAAACCACTGTCATCAATTACAAACCGTAAGCACCGCAGAAAACACACAGCGAACGAAAACAGAACTTACATGCAAGTACGCGCTGACGTTCCAGGCTCCCGAGGCGAAGTCTCGCTGCCGAAACCGAAATCCAACGTTTGTACATTGTTGCCCGACTAATAACCGCTGCTTTCGTCGCAAAAAACGAAACCGAAACCGGCCGACATGCTCGGTGTCAGCTTTTGCTTCCGAGGAGCGCGCGGTGACGCGGACGCCATTTTCTCCGGCTGACGGTGCTGCGGCTGTTCAAAGTTTTATTTTTCACGGTGCCCCATCACGTCAAAACACTGAAACCAAGGCTGCAATCGAAAGAGCAGTTGTTGAGCTCGCTAACTAGAGGACGGAGCACGTCCACAACGCTCCAAAATTAGCTTTTTTGCGTGGGCGATTTGAATCGATCATATGCGAACGATCGCCTATGGCGCGGTAGCGAAAGAGTTAAGCTGCTGTATGATGGCTGTATGATGGCTGTTTATAGCAAAGCCTTTCTCTTTTTTCATTTTTAATGATTTCTGCCTGAAATAATAACTTTTTCTCGACATCCCTGTAGTTCGAGCAATAATTGTAAGCAATAATTTTTCAACAACGCTCGTATGCTATGGAAACGTTAACGTGTTTCTGAGCAAAGACACTGCGCAGGATTTCCTGTCGTCATTCTTTCTTTGCCGTTAGAGCTTTCACATAATAGGCACTATTTTTGAACTAATCCATGCAGCACCTGGCGACGCAGGCAAGAAACGACGAATGGGGGTGGAATAACAGACGCCCCATATCAGCCTAATATTGTAATAGACATTACAATATTAACACCTCTGGTATCTTTACTCTTTCGACGGGTTATAAAACAAGACAACGACATGACAGAATTATATTGCCCCTAAACTCAAGAATTAATTCTTTTACGTGCTCTTACTTCCCACGGACTATAATTGATTGGAATAACCTCACTAACGACGCAGCCACGCAGAAATCATTAAAGTCTTTTGAAGAGCACCTGAAATAATGTACTGATATTACTCTGCCTTTGTGTATGTGAAATTATGTACATGTACCCACCCTGCTAAGGTCTTGAACAAAGACCGCAGTATGTACCGTAACTGCCTTTATTGACAGGAGAAGACTGGTTGTGAAGGCCGGTTAGAGAGGGCAAGGGCAGGTCCGTTCCCAGAACAGTTGATGCTCTCGTCTCGCGCCGCGCGTCGGCTCTGTTGCTTCAGCTGCCGTCCTCTCGCCTCGCGCCGCGCGTAGGTTCTGCTGCTCCGACTGCTAATCATCTTCCTCTTTACATTTCGTCCCGGGGGAAAAAGAGCCATCCTGGCGATTTAGGGGGTAGACAGGACGCAGGGGTCGTAGTGCAGCTTCAAACGCGAAATAGGGATGATCTGGCGCCCACGTCGTCGGAGATCGGGTGATGGCGTCACGGGCTCAACTATGCAATTGACGGGGGAAGTGCGCTCAAGGACACGGTAGGGTCCGTGGTAGTTCGGCAGCAACTTGATAGAGAGACCTGGTGCAGCAGAAGGCACACGGAGCCAAACAAGGGATTGCGGCTGAAAAGTGTCTGTGCCATGGGAGCGGTCGAAGCGGTATTTTTGGCGCCCTTGGCCGTCGGACGTGGCGAGCTGGCGGCACACTTCACGCTGTCTGGAGGCTTCAGATGCGGTTGTGGATTTCGACGAATCAGGATGGTGCGGAAGAATAGTGTCGAGCGGGGAGGATGGTTCACGGCCGTACAGAAGAAAGAATGGTGAGAAACCAGTAGTGCTCTGCGTAGCGGTGTTGTAGGCATATGTGACGAAGGGGAGGACGACGTCCCAGTTAGAATGGTCTGCCGCCACGTACATTGACAACATGTCACCTAATGTTCGATAGAAACGTTCTGTCAAGCCGTTCGTCTGGGGATGATGGGAAGTAGTGGTGCGGTGAGTAATGTTGCATTGCTGCAGAAGAGATGAAACGACGTCTGTCAGAAACACCCGCCCACGGTCGCTCAACAGTTCACGCGGTGATACGTGCCGAAGTATGTAATGGTGCAAGAGGAAGCCTTGAACATCCCGCGCTGTAGCAGCTGTATAAATAAATAAATAAATAAAGCAAACTTGCTAACATAGCGCTCATGGAAGCGAAAAAAATAAAGAAGCGAACGGGAAAGCAAGTCTGCAGCGTTCCGCAGAGCGTGTCAAGCGCAGTCACATATGATTTCATAAATCTCCTTCGAGATTCAACGATCGTTGACCGAAGATTTGCTGCATTGCGAATCACCGCGGATCGGGGTAAAGTCACGCCGACGATGCTGCATTTTTCCAATTCCGGTGGTGTTTCCTGTTATCTACTGTCTCCTCCTGAAGTTCGTAAGTTCCTAAGGTGCGAAAATCCCCTGCAGCCTTTGCTTCAAGTCGCCTTTGCTATCGCAACATCGGCAACCACAAAAAACCTCCAAAGCTCTCATGAGATGAATTTCAAGCTCGGTAAAGCCATCAGTAAATGCGTGTAGAGGACCAATCTATGACTCGGCTTTTTTCAGCGCAAAAAATCTTGGACCATGTGCGTTACTGCGACAAGGGCCGCTTGAGCGAACGTTCGCCTATACCACCGCTCACCGCATTCGAAATTTATGCACTTGAAACAAGAGCCTCCAATATGACTCTCGTGGACTGCGAGGCAGCGACGACCGGCAGGCATGACAACCGTAACCCAAGTGCCTTCAGTCCGATTATTTCCGCGAAGGGCGCACACCTGGGTGCAAAGTCACCCACACATCGGCGGGTAAGCAGAGACGCGCGCTGGAAGGTAGCGTAACTAGCTCGCAATGTGCCACGTTGGCATGAAGGAACTCCTAGATTTGATGTGCGCCCACAAGCAACAACTACAGCAGCGATAGTTTTGTAGGCAGTCAGACCAGTCACGGACAGTTCCGTTTTTTTTTATTATTATTGCGAAAGCAATACTACTTGCACTTTCACGCCTTTGCTGTGCCGCGGCGGGGACCACCATCGTGCCGCGGCGGCGACCACCATTGACCTTCATTTGACCTTAATTGCATTAGATTGGATTAGATTGGATTACATTAGATTAGATTAGATTGGATTGGACTGGACTGGATTAGATTAGATTAGATTGGATTACATTGGATTGGAGTGGATTGGATTGGAGTGGAGTGGAGTGGAGTGGATTGGATTGGAGTGGAGTGGAGTGGATTGAATTGGATTGGATTGTATAACCGATGCATCACCACAAGTCTAACCACAAGCACCGCCACCAAATACACTACCAGCTGTACCATGGCATAGGTACGGATATTGCTTTCGCAATTACCGGGCTTAACCAAGCTAAGCCACAGCGAATTTTATTATTATTCTTAGAAAAACTGTCAAATCGGTGGTGACCACGCTCGCTCATTTGGTCAGTTGTGTACCTGCTGCTCATATCTAACCAGCAACAGAAGCAGAAGTGAATAATGTGATTGAAAGAACTATGAATCCGAAATTAGCCTGCTCTTTAATCCAAAAGAAATAATTTGGAAGAGCACAGGTTTTAAACTTGTGATCTTGAGCGCCCTTTATGCACCTTCATTTAGACTTGCAGAGAGCTTCGTTCTGAGATAATTTCACAGTGATGTGTCCCAAATTAAGAATGCCTATAAAGAAGCTAAATGACCAATTTTACAGATTGATCCTCGCATAATCCATTTAGCTGCCATCACATAGGAGCGTATAGGCGTTTGCGAAGGATACTGCATGCAGATTAATATATACGACTGATGCACACAACCTTCCTTGCGTAGCATACCTCAGATATCAATTGTGCAGGTCTCCGTGCTATCGAGCAAATAAATGTAAAGAATGATTTGCAGCTGCAATACAAGCTCTGACCCCAAAAAACAACTATCAAGCGGAATTCGACGTCACAAGCCCCACCCACAAAAAAGCCAACGCATGCACCAGTTTTTCGTGCATTTGATGGCACAAAATTAAAGTAGAAATCATTTTGCACAGGGTCTTTGTCTTTATGCAACCCATATCTTATAAACTCTTATTCTCTCCAGTGTGTCAAAGTGGTTGATTAAGGCACTCGTCTACCGAGCCGGAGTACCCGGGTTCGAACCCGACCGCGGCGGCCGCGTTTCGATGGAGGTGGAGCGCAAAAGGCGCCCGTGTGCTGTGCGATATCAGTGCACGTTAAAGATACCCTGGGGGTCTAAAATTATTCCGGAGCCCTCCACTACGGCACCTCTTTCTCTCTCTTTTTTCACTTCCACCTTCTTCACTTCCCTTACGGCGCGGTTTGGGTGTCTGCGGAGATGCGAGACAGATCCGGCGCCGTTCCCTTTCCTCAAAAACCAATTTATAATAAGCACTCACTGGAAAACAGTGCTAACATCGGTCACTCTTCTAATCTCCCATTTTCGTGCTCTTGAATACATTGGACGCATGGGCCAAACAGCTGGCAGAACGACTATTCTCTGCGTAAACTCCTGTACATGATGTAGTGTTTTATGTCCACTTTTATTGCGAAAGCAATACTGCTAGAGCTTTTCTGCCGTCGGTGGAGGTCGTTCCTTCGCTCCGGTGAACGACCACGTGACAGCTTGACGTCACGACCAGAGGAGAGCAGGGGCCCCAACTCGTCTGTTCGGCCGTAGTCGTTCCTTCGCTCGGCGCACGACCACGTGACAGCGTGACGTCACGACCATAGGAGAGCAGGGGCCCCAACTCGTCTGTTCGGCCGTAGTCGTTCCTTCGCTCGGCGCACGACCACGTGACAGCGTGACGTCACGACCAGAGGAGAGCAGGGGCCCCAACTCGTCTGTTCGGCCGTAGTCGTTCCTTCGCTGGGCGCACGACCACGTGACAGCGTGACGTCACGACCAGAGGAGAGCAGGGGCCCCAACTCGTCTGTTCGGCCGTAGTCGTTCCTTCGCTCGGCGCACGACCACGTGACAGCGTGACGTCACGACCATAGGAGAGCAGGGGCCCCAACTCGTCTGTTCGGCCGTAGTCGTTCCTTCGCTCGGCGCACGACCACGTGACAGCGTGACGTCACGACCAGAGGAGAGCAGGGGCCCCAACTCGTCTGTTCGGCCGTAGTCGTTCCTTCGCTGGGCGCACGACCACGTGACAGCGTGACGTCACGACCAGAGGAGAGCAGGGGCCCCAACTCGTCTGTTCAGCCGTAGTCGTTCCTTCGCTCGGCGCACGACCACGTGACAGCGTGACGTCACGACCAGAGGAGAGCAGGGGCCCCAACTCGTCTGTTCGGCCATAGTTGTTCCTTCGCTCGGCGCACGACCACGTGACAGCTTGACGTCACGACCAAAGGAGAGCAGGGGCCCCAACTCGTCTGTTCGGCTGTAGTCGTTCCTTCGCACGGCGCACGACCACGTGCCAGCGTGACGTCACGACCATAGGAGAGCAGGGGCCCCAACTCGTCTGTTCGGCCGTAGTCGTTCCTTCGCTCGGCGCACGACCACGTGACAGCGTGACGTCACGACCAGAGGAGAGCAGGGGCCCCAACTCGTCTGTTCGGCCGTAGTCGTTCCTTCGCTGGGCGCACGACCACGTGACAGCGTGACGTCACGACCAGAGGAGAGCAGGGGCCCCAACTCGTCTGTTCAGCCGTAGTCGTTCCTTCGCTCGGCGCACGACCACGTGACAGCGTGACGTCACAACCAGAGGAGAGCAGGGGCCCTAACTCGTCTGTTCGGCCATAGTTGTTCCTTCGCTCGGCGCACGACCACGTGACCGCGTGACGTCACCACCAGAGGAGAGCAGGGGCCCCAACTCGTTTGTTCGGCCGTTGTCGTTCCTTCGCTCGGCGCACGACCACGTGACAGTGTGACGTCCCGACCTGAGGAGAGCAGGGGCCCCAACTCGTCTGTTCGGCCGTAGTCGTTCCTTCGCTCGGCGCGGCGGCTACCACGTGATGGCCTCCTCGGCCCGCCGCGTGAGGGCGCGCGCTATAGCAGAGGATAAATGGGGCGCCGAAGGCGCGCTCCGCTAGTCATGTCTGAGGAGTTGTAGAAGGAAGAGGAAACAGATGAAGAAAGGCAAGAGCGGTTGGCGGCGTTCTGCAAGTTCAGTGAGCGAGAGTAGTTTCATGGACTCTCTGAATGCCGAAGGATCGTCTATGAGTATAGTGCAGAGCGATATAATGACGACTATGTAATTACCAGTGTCCAGACCAAGATTCACTCTACTTTACGGACCACCAAAGCGTGTTCATTAGAATAAACAAACAGTAGAAACCGTGTTGTGTCCAGAGTAAATACTTTACTGTTCACTTTTAACTTATGAGATCATTCTCATTGCGTTATTGTATTAGGCTTTTGCTGCGGTGCAGTAAATGCTTTCATCGTCATTTTATTTCCTAACTTGCTTTGTACATATACTATCTACAATTTGTATAATTTCAGTGTGTGAATTGTTTTGTCGAGCTTGTTCTGTGTAATTAATACTTCATTTGCCTTGTTCCCCCATATTATTTTTATGCATACTTATTTCTATGAAACTTGCACTTAGAATATTGGCATTGTGTAAATTATTTTGTAAGATTTTCTGCATAACTAACATTTTTTGTTCTATTCTGCAATCTGTAAATGTATCTGTTGTTATACTAGAATTTTGTCCTCACCAAATGCCATGTAAAGGGGGCTCGAACGTAATCAAGTGGACTTGCTTCACTTTTTGTTCGAGCCCCCTCCGTTGTTTTGAACTGAAATAAACTCAATTTGAATTTGAATTTAGTTGCACAAAAGGCGAAGCCATGCCAAACCACCAGCAGAGCCAAGCGCACACAGGGAGCTATTGCTTTCGCAATCACTCAGGCTTAGCCAGAGCTAAGCCACAGCTAATTTTTTTTGCGAAGCACATTTAAAGCAGTACAGACTTTAGGCACTCGCTTAGGACAGCGAAGTAATTTATAATCCTATTTTCCTGTCATGCTACTTCGGGTTCGGTTTCGACAGCCGAACAATGGCTGTGACGTCAAAGAGCTGCTAATATCATATGAGGCATGAAAAACATCCGATATGATCGCTGTTTCATCGTTTTATTTTACTGCAGTGCTGAAGCCAGTTTTTTTCAAAAGCTGGAATGACAATGAATGCAGAAGCAGGAATTAATTATACTGCAGCTTTTTTTGCGCTTCACGTGACCTTTAACCACACTTTGACGTCACAGTCATCGTTCAGCTGTTGAAACTGAAACCGCAAAAGCACGAGAAAAACTGAATTTTAAATTGTTTAGCCCTTTCAGCTCTGGCGGCTTCAAATAACATCACAACACAAATATTCCGCTCGCGCCTCAGTAAAGCACGAAAATAGTATTCATCTTAAATGAATAGTTCCTCTGCGATCCCTGTTGCAATCGGCATCGCTGTCCATATATTTCCATTGTGCTGTGAGGTTTAAGGAAGCAGCAGCATGGTAATCAGATCAGGGTTTTCCATAACCAACCTTTGTGAGTCTTGTGGCGAAATTGAGTCTACAGAACATTTTTTTTCCTCTCCTGCCGGCGGCTGGCTGCTCTCCGTTGAATCTACTTGGAGATCTCCCTTGCTCGGCTAGGGCTTCCTCTATCTATTCCGATTCTCCTATCCTTCGGGGCAAGCGCCAAGGGATATACCCTGAAACCAGTGTGCGATTATATTCACGATTATATAATTTCGTCTGGTAGATTCCTCTGCTAGAATTTGACTTCACTACTTTTTCTTTTCCGTATTTTTTGTTTTGTACAAATTCTAGCTCTAGGTCCCAAAATTATCAAAATACTCCATTAGTGCGTTTGTATCCGCTATGCAGCCTGGCCAGTCCCCCGCCGTGGGTATGTGCCATTAAGCCTGAGGACATCATCATCATCACGCTGTGAAGAAGCTGAGGTACAGCAGATTTGTAGGCTTATATATCACTAACCATTCCTTCTTTCCCGCTCAGATTTTTAAATGCTTTGTGAAACACTTATCCAAGCTCACATTCGCGCCGCAGATATTATTGAATACGTAAGGGTTGCGCTGCAATATGTTTTTAACATGTGCGATTTAGATACCATCAGGGCTCAACGATTGCGAGCGGTGAAGTGAAGCTAGTTGATGTTTTATTGCGAAATCAATACCACTCCCGGGAACGGCCTTCCGCGCAGCGGCGGCCTCTTGGCACGTTTGACCTTTAGAAAGACCCCTGACGTCATACCATGCCTAGTGACGTCACAGCCTGACGTCATACCAGGAGCGAGAGACGGGCTACCAACTCGGCTCGTCGGGTAAGGGCAGCCGCTTGGCACGGCGCGCCGCGGTCTTGCCACTAGAGGCGCTGCATATGCAGTATAAAACACCTGCTTTCGCAACCTACCAGGCTTAACCAAAGAAAAGCTCCCGCCAATTTTTAGGGGACCATTTACTCAACTCCATGAGCATCCAGCGTTTACACGGATCAAGTAATGCTTTTAACAAATCTTTTTGCCAGCTGCTATTCAAGACTGGAATCGGCCTCCAGAATCTATTCTCATTGAATGTGATCCAGCAAGGTTTAAAGAACGTCTGATGTCTTATCTTGCTGTATAAATTGTTTCATTTTCCTTTCGTGAGATTATTTCTATTTATGCTTTTGTTGTCTGGTTTTTTGGATTGATTTTTTCCCCACCCATGTGAGCCATGTTGAATGTACTACTCCCCCCCCCCCTATGTAATACCCCCAGAGGCCTTTAAGGGTCAAATAAATGACGATGATGATGATGATATCCTCGCCGCATAAGCCATGGTTGAGAGGGAATTTCTTGTCGCCCGTACAGTACAGCGTTTGGTCAAGATTTCAGGCACGACAGATATCTTCCTGTTTATGAATTCTTTTATAGCAGAGAGCTCATTTGAAGACAGGTTCAAGCCGCATTCACTGTGCCTTGCGCAAGCTAAGAACTTAAATGTGCTAGGTGCTGTGCTCAGCGCTATTGATGCGCTTCATGAAGCTGGGTATAAGAGGGCGTTACGCATTTGGGGAAAGTCATCTTCTCGACCGTCGTCTTACGGAAGGCTGTGCAAATTTTGACCATGTGTGCTGTTGACGTGGCATACTATCAGCTGGAACACCCGGGTGAGCGACATGGACGAGGATAAATGATACAAAACGCAAGGCAAACAGGAGAGGCAAACAGGAGATCTTGCATTTGCCACAGTGCCTTCTGTGCCAAATGCAAGATCTATCTATTCCTTACAAAGTAAAAAAGCTGCTGTAGAGTTCTCTAAACTCCACAATAAGAAATTTTTCTTTTCGCTTTTTTGTTTCGAATTGCGGCAACCAGAGTGGTCACTTTCGCATTTTATAACCACTGAGCCCTGATGTGCGATTTTGACACCATAACTGTAAATCACTTAATACTTGCACCACGAGAGAGAGAGAGAGAGGGAAAGGCAGGGATGTTAACCAGAAAGGATTCCGGTTGGCTACCCTGCACCATGAGCTTTCAGTTATTACTGGGTGGTTGTAGAGGCTTAGAGATTGTAAAAACTAAAAGCGAAAAAATCTGCGACCAAAAAGAAAAATTCCAGGGTCGAAAGGGTTAGCAGTCGCAGGAGAATACCCCACGGTAATTCATGTACAATAATACTTTACGCATCATTAAAAAGAAGAAAGCACGCATGAAAAGTTAGTGTCCCATCATCATCATCATCATCAGCCTTACTACGCGCACTGCAGGGCAAGGCCTCTCTTTAAATGGTTCGCCTTACGTGCTTGGTGTCATGTGTTCTTGTAAATGTCAATGTATCTGGTGACCTTGGCATGTGCACATGTGTAAATAAATCTTTTTCTAAACACGTCGCATCAGTTTAATGCCTGCCTGTCGAAACTTCCTTCTCGCATGTCTCTCCAATTAACCCTGTCCTCTGCCAGTTGCGGTCACCGTATCCCTGCAAACATCTTAATCTCATCTGCCCACCTAACTCCATCACGCCCCCTGCTACGCTTGCCTTCTCTTGGAATCCACTCCGTTACCCTTAAGGACCAGCGGTTATCTTGCCCTCACAGTACACGCCCTGCCCAAGGCCACTTCTTCCTTTTGATTTCAACTAGGATGTCATTAACCCGCGTTTGCTGCCTCACCCACTCCGCTCGCTTCCGATCCCTTAAAGTTACACCTAGCATTTTTCTTTCCATAGCTCGCTGCGTTGTCCTTAACTTAAGCTGAACCCTATTTGTTAGCCTCCACGTTTCTGCCCCATAGGTGAGTACCGGCAAGATACAGCTTTGGGATATTTTTCTATTAAGGGATATGGCAAACAGTCATTCATGATCTGAGAGAACCTGCTATATGCGCTCCACCCCATTCTTATTCTTATAGTTATTGCCCTCTCCTGATCCGGATCAGCGGTCACTACCTGCCCTAAGTAGTCATATTATCTTACTACTTCCAGCACCTCGCCACCAATTGTGAAGTTCTCTTCCCTTGCTAGACTGTTGAACATTACTTTCATTTTCTGCATACCAATTTTTAGACCCCCCGCTCTGCCCTGCCTGTCTAACTCATTGATCATTCTTTGCAGTTCATGTCCTGAGTTACTAGCAATGCAATGTCATCAGCGAATCGCAGATTATTTGGGTATTCTCGATTAACTCTTTCCTTAATTGTCTATACTCGTTTAGATTTCATACCCAGCCACACTTGCTATTGCAACCTGCTAAGCAGTGAATAATAAGCCACAAAGGCTCAGAAGTGAGTTAGCCGAGAAATCTGTCATGAATTATTTTCATATTTGCAGGTTGTCGCAGCAGGGTATGTTTCAGTGTGCCCACCATAGGGAGACACTTTATATAACAATTAGCTGCATCCATCATGGATCTCTTGATATTGTTTCTGGCAATCTCACATTTTTAGTTTACGCCTCCTTCAGCCTAAGCAGGCAATAACCGCAAGTACAGCAATGTTCGAATTGTCCAGAATAATAAAATCTTATGATCAGATATGGGAGCTGCGCGTCGTAACAGAAAAACTTGTTATGGCTTGCTCTACAGTGGAACTTACATCAAATGTGAAACTTCACAATTACAAACCGAGGTAAGCTCATTTACAAAGTTGTTGGCTCTATGTGCGCACAAAGACTCTCCACCGTCCCTGCAGCTGCGCGTCATGCCTTGTGCCTTAATTTCGAGCTGACGTATTCTTCCACATCGACCACAGCATGAGTATAAAGAGCTTGATTTGAGAATAAATTTTGTAGCTTTACCATGAGTAACGTACTCAGGTAGATGCAATGTCAGCAATATTTTATTATAAACAACAGCATAATGACAGCACCAAATTTAACTTCAAACAGTTAAGTTGAGCACATCAGTGCCCTCCCTTAGTACCAATCAATGTGAAAAATGTAATTCTCGTCCCACACCGGAGTAAACAAAAAAATATATAACACTGTAGTCACATGCACTTTAAGTCTGCACTGAATCACACCCATATTTATTTATTTATTTATTTATTTATCCAAGGTACCTACAGCGCCTTGAGAGGCATTATTGTAGGGGGGGGGGGGGGTAAGTACATTAACAGTGAAATTCAATACAGCCCAAGAGAACAAAACACAAAGTAAAGTTACAGAAAAATGTTGAGAACTTCCAAAAAGATAAAAGCATTCTGATTGCACCCGACACGCAGAACCAACACTGACAACAGCATAATCAGATTATTGCATGGCCATTGCGGCCTGGAAATTCTCGCTCTCAAACACTTCATTAGGCAGCAGGTTCCAGTCACTTATTGTGTTGGGAAAAAGTGAATATTTAAATGTATTAATCCGGCAGTTATACCCTCTAATTTTCATGGTATTGTCCCTTCTACTCGAAACGTAGTGAGGTTGCCTTAAATAGAGGCTTTTATTAATTCCTGCTTTATTATTGTAAATGTCGTACAAAAACTTTATTCTAAAAACTTTTCTTCGGTGGGATAATAACTTCCAGCCAAGAGCTTCCCGAAGTTCAGAACTTCTATATTCCGCCGTCCAGAATATTCTGGACGGCCTCATAGAATTCCTCCAAGAAAAATAAGTAGCCCGTCGGTAATACTTTTGTTGTTGCATAAACAAGAAGCAAACATAAAAAAAATCATAAGCTCTAAAATTTTGACACCCGGCTTGTGTAGTTAAGCGAAACATGAAAACGCTGAGTTTCTTTGCCGTTCCAAATGGCTAGCGGAGTAATGCAGGACGCCGCGGACTGCCGTCCAGTGCTACCGTGTGCCGATTTCTTAAGTTTCATCCTTCTCAGTGTTCACGCTAAGTGCGAAGTGGCATTTATTGTTGACAACTGACACTGCCGTCCTATGGCACTCGCCTATCTGCACCATTCCAACCACTGCTTCAAAGCAGTCACACAGATTCACTTGCATCACATTATCACGTTTATTAAAGCCCGGTGTTGAACAACAAATCACCACCAGACATATCCAAAGAAACAGTAGTGAACATCCCCGCAGAGTGAACCCCTCATGCGAATGGATTACAGAGTACCTATACAAAAGCACTGTTCACGTGAACCTTTGCTGCATTACACTGAACAACAGAGTTCCTATACAAAAACACTGTTCGCGTGAATCCTTGCTTAATTGCACAGAACAAGGACAGCTGGTTTGAAAGTACATATCTTAAATATCTATACGAGATATGAAATGTGCGTGTGCCACTAAAGTGATTTCGGTTTTCAAAAAGCCGCATCAATCCTTCTAGACAGCATAAGTTATTTTTAAATCATGAAACCAAACCAAAGCACATAAGATAGAATGCGTAGTGAACCTGAGGCTCCGGTGATAGCCGGCAGGTAGCGGCAAGGAAGCCGCAGAATACTGAAGTCTAGCCAGCGAGGACGAGGAAGCGCAACGTTTCCTTGTGCGCCGAGCCACGATGGCAGCAGTCAAGTGCGGCATCCTGGACCAAGGATCGACCACGGCGCCCAGTCACCCGTAAGGGTCAAGAACACTTGAAATTTATGAACAATAAAGTTTTTTCCATCCATCCATCCATCCATCCATCAAGGTGGAGGGCATAGGAGCCGCTGGGCGCATCTGTGGGAGTACGCTAACTAGTATGTCATAAAAACACGTTGTACTTTAAAAACAAATGTGCACCGCATAAAAGAGATCTCAAATCTGTTTGGCGACAAAGGTGCTCTGGTCAGGAGCTACTATGGGGTAATAAATACATTTAAGCCATGCAGAATCGAAATGCATATCGTACTATACTGACAAGCTCATATTATGTCTGCCCAATATATTTTAAGGAAAGTAGCCTGCTATTCATACTTTGGCACCTAACCACTTCACTATTTAAACCTCTGCTTATTCTTTACCCCAAAAATTTTGAGAACACAGGGTCAGTGAGAAAAATTTTTAGGTCTCTCTGTTCCCGCCTCTGATTGAGCGAAGGAACAGCAGTGGCATAGCGCTTGAGTATCTAAAAGCTAAAAGACAGGAACATCGTGAGAGTGGCCTAACTGGTGCCATGGATTTTTTATACATTATGACACGGCTATTGAAGCTTAAAGCATCGAATCATTTAGACAATTCCTTTATTTTGTTTGTATTTAAATCCTGCATTACTGTATGAAAATTTGTACAGCAGAAAATTTAAAATTAAGTAGCAGTGCACATTGCGATTACGTTTCATGATGTCACGTGCAAGATGATATCTTGACCTTCTTTACAAAACTGGTTTCGTTGAAGAAAGAGCTGTGAGCTGCGAAATGCTTTTTTTACTCCCTTCAACAAATCACTCACCAAAAACATTCTACTCTTTCATGCTGGTTCTAATGCCTACACGCAACGAAATTACTTCTGGTTTCCAAAAGCTGTGAAATTTCATTGCTGGAGATAAACAGTGCGTTACAGCCAGCAATGCTTGACAAAGAGCTCAAGAATACCCTGCCTCACCTTCACTATTAGCTTGCCCCTACAGTTATCCACGTACTATATACACTAGACTGAGCCCCGCACTTTTCTGCAATTTCAGTGGGCTGCATTTATCTACTGCAGGATGCCGTGGATAAAACCAAAGCAACTTTCATTTACCACCCTAGGAAATGAAGGCTTATTCGGCTCTGTCTACTGCGTACTGAATTAGCACACCTTTCAAACTTTCTACAGTCAAAAAAGTCCTTTCCCGATACGAATTCTAAATTCATGGCCAAACGGGCTGAGGTCACGGTTTTCTTAGCTGCCCTAGTGCTGTCAATTTGTGGTTGGTTGCTTCCATCCCTACTGAGTGCATGCCTTATAGACGCTTACAGCGCCTTATTATGGGGGCTGCCATATTTGATCCCGTGATCACGCCGCCATTACTTGCCTCCTGACCGCTCGGCGCGCGCCTCGTCGCGGCGGCTGCTGTGTCTAATGTTTCGGTTCCGACAGGCAGTGTTTCGGCGGATACGGTTGTAAAGGACCGGGAACACGACATTGTGGTTGGTCCAAAGCTTCGAAGGACATGTGAGATCCCTGATTTGATCACTTTAAGCGTGAATACGTGATCGGGCTTCATGTCGCGGAGAGCCGCTGAGCTCTCCGGCTGTTCGAGGCAACGGGTGGATCGCCTGGATGCTTGTCTTTGCATCCGCTGAAGGCTTTTCTTTGTTTTTTTGTTGTTATTATCTAAAACGGCAAGGTTTAATTCTCCTACGGCAGCACAGGTCGTTTCGTATCGTGTACATGCATGCGGAGACTGCTCTAAAGCGCTCACATCCACATCGCGCGCATTTGTTTACAACTTGTTAGAGGTGCTTAGGAAACCTAAAATATTTTCTAATGCTTTGCTAAACACAGAATGGCGGCAAAAATAAGTATACGCACAAATTCTGCCTAATCGTGTAAGCAGTACCACGCATCAAGCAGCTTCCACAAACTGGCATGCAATCGTTTCCAAGGGTTCCGCGATATAATTGTTATAACGCGAACATGGCAACGCGTTCATTCTACACGAAGCTCACAATTATGGCAGCCACACGCATAAAATTGTGCAGCGCAGCAGCCGTAACGCAAATGTTTTATTCCGAATACGGTCCACGAAAACCGCGCTACTAGGACCGAAGTTCAACAGCAGCACGAAGACGGCGTGTAATACACGGACTGACGATAAGCGTTGTCCGCTCGCACGGCTATGCACTGCACAATATACAGTAGCGGTATGTAGGAGCGTAAGTTGTCTTTTTTTTTTCCTTCCTAATTCGGCCTCGGGCGCGCCTTTTATGAATGGCCGCACACTTACGAGCAATAGGTATAATAGGGTCCTAGCACACTCTACAGCAAACTAAAGCAGGAAGTGACGATTTCGGTGGCGGAACAGCTTGTTCATGCGGCTATGTTGTGCACTTACCCTGCAGGCAGATTTTCCAAGATCGAAACTGTTGCGTCGTAGGCGCACGTCAAGCGGGTGCCCCGATCGAAGAACCACACGGGTCGGGTGCTGGCATCCGAAGAACGTTTATTGCTATCTAAGCGTATCTTTTATAGCAGCGAAAGGAAAGGGATGGCAGTGGAAGGGAAGGAGAGATATGGAAAAACGCGCACTCATGTTGCGTGGTGCCGACGCGCGACTAGGTTCAGCCAGCTCGGTCGTGAAATGACAAGCACCTGATACCAGTTACAACAGAAACTATATCGGCTATCTAGCGCCGGCGAACGTGTTTGTTGCGTTCGTCTGTTCGGAAAGGGTGGATGGCGAACGGGCGCGAACAGGGGCAGTACGTCCTTGTGAAGTTCGGTTCCGTGAAGCTCGCAAACGATTGCATTACGCACCTTTAACTCTCTGTCGCAATTCTTGCAAACCACAACACAGCACGTATTTTCTCTGCCTTTTAACATCTTCTTAGAACACATTCGGCAGCCACACTCGACATTTCCACTGCTGCGTCGAAGCATACATGCCAGCGACTTACGAAGCCAGTAATGGCGCCGTGTTTTCAGCGTACCTGTGGCGCCATCTGGTCTCAAACGGAAGAACTACGCGCTGTAAACGGTCTATAAACCGGATACTCCGACTCGGTACAAGAGCGCCTTAACCACTCAGCCACCACGGCGAGTGGCTGTTAAATGCCTGATCTTCACTTCAGGTTGGCTGTGAAGTAGACGCACTGCAACTGATATGGCCCAAGTATGTAAACTTCTTGTGGTCTCTTTAATCATATCAAATGCATGCAGCATCTTTCCTGAATCAGGAAAGAAGTTATCCGCGGGCGCTCTTTAATAACAACCGACATTTGTATCTTTGCGAAGTGTTTTATCAAATTTATATTTTACCTTTTTTCCAATTTGCTCACAGATTCATAACGGCAGGCTGAGTTTCATGTACGAGGTAACTGAAGACAGCCGTCTTGTGACATATACTTCTCTAATCCTCGTGATTACCGAAATGCGTATTCCTGCTCTTGCTTTTTATGTAGTGCTGCAGGAAGATACTTTATGCAATCTCGTTGTTTAACCCTTGCTGTAATGATAAAAGATAAGCGAATGGTGCCGCTTCCAGCACCTTCTGTACGCTCTAGCAGTTGCGTACCTTTTGTTTTTATGCATATCCCCCACAGCAGCTTGTGCTTCACGGTTAAGGCAGCTGTAATAGACATCCTTATGGCTCGGTCTTCAGGTGCTTTAAGAGGTAATACAAGATAAGGCACAAAAAGTAGTTGATTTGTTGATTTTTATATGGTTAATGTGTTGGAAGAAGTCGACGACCCGGAAGCTCGCTTGCTACAAATCTCAGAGTCTATCTCCTGCGTGCGTTATGCATTTCCCGTTTTTCTTTCTGTTGATTTTTCTCTACCCGAGCATTCTTTTCATTGTATTTATTACTTAGTTAATTTATTTATTTTCCCGAGGAAAAACACAAAAACTCTACGCACCCCTCTTCTTGGCCGATCCCCCTGTGTGGGTATACGCCATTCTACGAGGTGAACAACAACAACAACGCTTGGGCAGGACTGTTGTCGGACGCCGCAAGCGACTCGGATTCAAATGAGCCACAAACCCCTTTACATTTGGTGGAGGCTGCTGTACCTTCCCCCTCTCATCCTGGAGATGCACCTTAGCTCCGGCGTCCGTTATGCCCGAAGTCACCAGCCAGACAGCCTCCCCTTCCCTTCGTCTACCATCGTCTGTTCCGGCGGGCTCCGGCAGCGTGACCCCAGCGTCTTCAGCGGCAACGACGACTACGATGTCGACGACTGGTTGTCGACGTATAAGTGTGCCAGCGTCTTCAGGAGGGGACGATGCTACCAAGCTCGGTAAAGTCCCATTCTACCTACCCGATATGGCTAATTTGTGGTTTCGCAACCACGAGGCCGACTTGCCTACCTGGCCTTCCTTCAAGACCAGTTTCTCGGAGGTGGTATTCGGCCGCGCCGCTTTGCGCAAACTTCGCGCCGAACAACGTCTCCGCGCCCGCGCTCAGCACCCGAAATAAACTGAATATTGTCGACCAGTGAGAGCGCATCTACCTATCGATGCCTGAGGGATGATATTCTTACAACAGCTGACAATCTGCATCCTTAACATTTTAAGGTTAGGGCCACAGTAACAGCGTCTAATTCGCTCCAGTGCTGAAAAGGGTTTTTTGTGTGACTCGGACCAACGTGGAAGAGTTTTCAAATTCATCCAGGTAGCATCAAGGTCAGCTTCAATATGCAAAATCAACCGAACACGCACTCGTATGCACTGCGGTCATGCCCAGACGATAAGCGAGGTGCAAAAGAAGCCAAACATATTGATGAGTCAGTCTGTGGAACGTCTGAAGAAAATTGTGTGCTTAAATCGGCACGACCTCTGCGCATGCGACGCCTGAAAATAAATGAATCAGCTAAGAACAGCCTGCAATCCGAGAACAGCAGTCAGCGAGCAGTCAGCAGTTACTTCAAACCTACTGCTCGGCCTAGGTGAAAAACAGCCGCCTTTGACAATGCCGCATCGTTCACCGTTCATCGCACCCAATGCGACGTTTGGTTGCCAGGCACGGTCTTTGCAAGACATTTATTTATTTATCACATACTGCGGACTAAATATGGTCCAAGCAGGAGAGGCACAGTACAAACAAAGCACTGAAGCGCAAAACTTCGACCTTAAAAAAAAGAAAAAACATACAGAACGACGAAACAAGTACTAAAAAAGGACGACCAACACTTATACGACGCTAAATACACAGGAGGGAAGAAGCAACACGCAGTGTCAACAACATAGCGCGTCACAGGCAGCGCCAACCAACGGTTGAAATTACTCAGGGGAGGCAAGCAAAGGAGAATCATGAGGCAGTGCGTTCTAATCATTAATCGTATTCGAAAAAAGATGAATACTTACAGGCATTCGTGCTGGCGAAAGTGGGTTCAATGTAGAGTTTATGCTCATGACGAGATTTCTTAGAAGTCTGTTTAGGGATGGTTGGTTTGGTTTATTGGGGTTTAACGTCCCGAAGCAACTCAGGCTATGAGGGATGCCGTTGTAATCCTGGGGGTCTATGCCTAGCTTTGAAAAATACAAACGACCAAGAAATTTGATTCGAGCCATTTTTCTTCGCTCTCTTAAGCTTTCAAGCTTAGCTTCATGCAGCATAGTAGATGGAGAGTGCAGGCGTTTATAGCGGTTGTATATAAGGCGCGTATGTAAGACATTGACAAATGGAAAGGACCGGCGTTGCCTTGCTTTCTTCTTTACCATGGCCCCTCAGTACTCTTAGGCATGCTATCCAAAAAATATTGGGTAATTACTCATTTTGCATGTGGCAATAACGATTCTATCAATATGCAGGGATATGTCGCCAGCATTGTTAGTATATAAAATACAGTCTGATTGGCTTTGTATCAACATTGAAGACACTGTATGGAAAGCAAAACCTGTCATACAATATCAGTTCATTGGTCCATTTAAGCGATGATGTTATGAACCATGGTCCATTTCATAACTTCAATGCATTCCTGCCCGTCACCATCTCCTGCCCAGAGCCATCTAAAGAAGTTCAGCGCTCTAAAAGGCCACCATCGCCTGTTAATCGCATCACTAAACGCATGTCTACCGGAACCTTATTTAGTGCAAAGGAGCAGTCTCAGCCAGAAATCAAACATTCGCCGATGCAAACAAGTGTTCCAGTGATTGAACTGTGCTGTAGCCCTCAATTTCATGCCGTAGGTCTTCCCGCAATACTAGCCAAAATTCATCCAGATATATACTCTGCAGAATGCACAAGCTGCGGAGAATATGCTAACCTCAACCACGTCATCTGGGCCTGCGGTAAGAACCCTTTCAGCGGAATAACCACGGAGGAGCAGTGGGAGACCCCGATGCGCAGCTGGGACCTGTGGCAACAAAAGTTGCTCACAGAGAGAGCTGACCAGGTCGCCGAGATCCAAGAGATCAAGGCCACCAAGCGACAGTAGCCCGCCTGCGCCAGAAGGGAGCCTTCCTCTTCAAAAACTTTAAAAATTAAGTTTATTCTCTCTCTCTCTCTCTCCCCTGTTCAATTTAAGGATGTCGCTGGGCAACAATAATTCAACTTTCGCCATGCTCTTAAACTTTGCTCATGATGATCATGGACACAGTTCTTGGTGTTCTTACAACAAGATGTTTTTGTTGATCTAACACGACTCCCTGCGTATCATCCAAACTGGAAATTTCGCAGCGCGAGGAACTGATAGGCCCCTTCAGTTACAAAAAAAGTCACCGACATAGAAAAGAAGCGTGTGTTGGTACCGGCTCAAAAGTGTGAATATACAATTTTCCGCTAATTTATAAAATTAGCACTTGAATGCTTCATACATTCAATATGCACTTGTGCGCTTTCAGCCAAATCATGCATGAAACTTGGTTAGTTGTTTGCGCTTTTAATTGCGTTTCCCTGATTCAGGTTGGCTGTGAAGTAGACGCATTTAAATTGATATGAACCCAGTTTGTGTGGCGGATCTGTGTTTTATTAGCCTCTGTCATTAATGTGAATGCGTGACTTGAGGTATGATGTGTGAAGTACACGCTAATGGACTGTAGAATGCTTGCCATCCTTATTACGTTGCGTTTTCACTCCTGAAACACTTAATCTTATGCGTTTAAATGTCACTAATTGGTAAGTGCCTTACCTGTACTTGTGGAATACTTAGACCTGAAATGTATACGAATGAACAGAAGTAGTCTGTGCATGCTGGCTTGTGCATGCAATTCATTTTCATGATTACTGCTTCCTTCTTTTACGCATTTGTTGCTGCACTGTGCTAGCCAGTGACGTATGGATGCCTGATATTTAGCTTTTGCCATTGTTCTTCATTTTCTGCATCAAGTATTTTTAAAATAGCTTCTGAATGAAAAAAAAAAATTTTCTTAATTGTCTTTAGGACAGCATCATGACTCGCAATAATTGATTCATATATTCATCTATTAGCACGACATGTATGCTTTAGTGCGTTATGGGAAGAAAGTGGCTATGGTGGCTTCGGACTAACAATTCTCTTGGTCTTCAACAAGGAATAGTGCACTCAGAAATTAGTACGCTACGAGACTCTTTAGTTTTTTTCATCGTTGTGTCGAAATAAGGGGACGAGGCAAAACGTTCGGAGGTTCACGGCATGACTGTCTCCGAAGAATTTTTGAACTGCCACGCGAGGCTTTCGATATTCATTCGCGAGCGTGACTGTAAGACAGTCGACGGGATCGCGGTTGTCGCATATTATTTTTGGAGGCCCAGCGCCCAAGACTAAAGACAGTTCTACGGGATCCAAATCACAAGTGCGATGCTTTCTGTGCGATAAGGCGGGACACAAAGCATCGGACAGCCCGACGCGGCCGAAACAACCGTACTGCACGTTCTGTCGCAAGCAAGGACATGCTGTACAGTCTTGCAGGCGCAAAAACCCAGGAGATCACCTGTTGTATGCATACTGCCAGTCCTCCGTTTGAATTGCGGCCTGATATCACCAGTGTCGATGCAGGTTACCAGCCAACGGTCTTCAGTGTCAGCATGCCGGTGCAGGAAGGCGAGCTGTTCGGGCAGCCGGTTCCTGTTTTGCGGGATAGTAGTACCAACAGCATCGCGGTGCGTAGCGACCTGGTTCCCGAAGCGGCTTTTACTGGTAATAGAGCTACTATGCTCCCGGCGGATGGCAACAGTTTGGAGGTCCCAGAGGCGGAGGTGCTGATCTCGTTGCCATATTTTTCGGGCAAGTCCATCGCTCGGTGCTTGAAGATTCCACTGTACGACGTCATCATGGGAAATGTACCAGGCGCCCAGGACCCATTCTCCATGAACCGGACGGTGCCACCGAGACATCCGACTTTTCCCGAATGGGATAGGAGAGACTGAGGGCTCTGCCATGCTGGGGACGGCGAAGGTTCCTATGGCGTGCAGGGACGTGTCCATCAACGCGTTGGAGGTGTCGAGACCCACGTTCCGAAGGGAACAAAGGGAGAACGCAACATTGGATGTGTGCCGGAATAAAGTCGGCGAGACTTATCCTGGCAAGAACAACACCGCCTATATGTTACAATTCGAAGACGGAATTCTATTCTGTTCGTTCCAGTGCTGTCCAGGACAAACGATACAGCAGGCCATAGTACCGAAAAGCCTGCGCCATCAAATCCTTACACTTGTGCATGAAAGTGCTCTCTCTCCGGGCATTAGGGCATCCGCAAGACAACTGATGGGGTGCTCAGCGAGTTTTATTGGTCACGTATGCAGGCGGATATCAAGAGATTCGTAAAGTCTTACGACGTATGCCAGTGGACTGTACCAAAAGTGAAGGTAGCGAGAGCCTCGCTGGGTCGTCTACCACTCACTGATACACCGTTTGAGCAAGTAGCTGTAGACCTGATCGGACCACTCCACCCTACTTCATCCAAGGGAAAGCCTATATTCTTACGTTGGTAGACTTTCTGTGTGATCAAGCCTCGAGCTTTTCGTCGGCGTTAATGGGGGAAGTTAATGAAATGCCCGCGATAGAGCACCTGTATTCAACACCATACCTATGGCCTGGTGGAGTGATTTAATGAGACGTTGAAGAGCATGCTCCGCAAGTTGACACAAGAACAGCTCACAGCTTGGGACCGATACCTCGCGCCTCTGCTCTACATCGCGTAGAGCAGAGCGGCCTAGCGTGTGAGGCCGCTCTTCACACCAACATGCTAAAAGCTGCTTCACATCAGCATGCTAAAAAGGCAACAAGAGCGCCAGCCTGCGACAGCTCTCCAAGCGTCGTCATTCGTCGTCGTGGAAGAGGAGTCGGAGCAATGTATACCGACCTTCGCTGCGAAGCCAGGGGTCGGCGTGGAAGCCACCAAGAGCCCCACTGCTTTAGATAGTTCCCAGGTGCAACGCATCCGCCACCCTAACGGGCGAAAATGCGCCACCGAACATAGACAACAAAGTTTTCAACATGTGGAGCAAAAAAGTGAACCTAGGAAAGAGGCTAAAAGGCCAGCGATCGAACCGCAGTATCAGAAGGGAACTAGCCAGGCACAACAAAGAAATAGAAACGATGAAACTAAATGAACAAGGCTGGTGCAGCAGATGCGACGATATGGCGAAGGACATGAGCCTTTCTAAAACCTGGAATATCCTGACACACCTGCTGGATCCCGAAAAGCCAAAAACACAGGCAAACAAAAAAGAAATTAAAGCGAGACACAACTTCGAAGGGATCACACAGGTCACCTGTACAGAAATTAAATAAAAGGTACGTAAGCCAGGTGGACAACGCGCCGCAACCAAAATACACAGGAGAACCCAATACGGACCTAGACGCCGCCATCACGGAAGCCGAGACGCGAGCAGACATTATTGACCTAAAAAAGAAATCGGCTCCGGGGCCAGACTGGATTCAAACCCGATACTCAGAACCCTCGACGACGCATGAATCTCGCCTTTAACCGAATAAATGGACAAAGTAAGGGCCACCGGCAGCGTCCCGCGAACGTGGAAAAAGGGACGTCGTTCTCATTCCCAAACCAGGCCGACCGCCCATGCTAGAAAACTTCTTATGAAGCATGTATTGATGACATCATTGCATGGAGAAAAATTTTTGGGTTGGGGTTTAACGTTCCAAAGCGACTCAGGCTATGAGGGAAGCCGTAGTGAAGGGCTCCGGAAATTTCGACCACCTGGGGTTGTTTAACGTGCACTGACATCGCACAGCACACGGGCCTCTAGAATTTCGCCTTCGTCGAAATTCAGCCACCGCGGCTGGGATCGAACCCGCGTCTTTTGGGTCAGCAGCCGAGCGCCGTAACCAATGAGCCACCGCGGCAGGGAGGTCCTCTGGCCGCACGAAATGGTCGGTTCCAGACCGGGCCTCAGCACGCAAGATGTCATGCTTAGACATCATCGAATGGAAACACGACGCAGTACTCAACGGGCTGCAAGAAATAGGATTGGCTGGTTGGTTTATGGCATTTAACGTCCCAAAGCGACTAAGGCCGTGAGAGACGCCGTAGTGGAGGGCTCCGGAAATTTCGACCGCCTGGGGTTCTTTAACCTGCACTGACATCGCACAGTACAAGGGCCTGTAGAAATTCAACCGCCGCGGCCGGGATCGAATCCGTGTCTTTCAGGTCAGCAGCTGAGCACGATAACCACTGAGCAACTGCGACGGCTGCAAGACATAGGAGTAGGTGAAAAAATTACGTCAAAGACTTCCTCTCAAACAAAGAAATAGTCATGAAATTCCAACCCAATCAATCTCCCACGACCAAACCAAGGTGCAAGGGCACCCCTCAGGGCTCCGCCCTATCCCCGTTTCTGTTTAACTTAGCAATGAGAGCACCCCCCCCCCCCCACACACACACCCCCCATTACTAAATTGAACAAAGGACGCGACGCGGAGACAGGCCAAAAACTGCAAGCTGCCGCAGACACAGCAGACAGGCACGCCGAAGACAAAGGCCTATCATGCTCCCCGGAAAAATCGAAATTTTTCATCTATAGCCATGGGAAAAAGAAAGACGTAAACATAAAAATCGAGGTAGAAAGCAAGACCGTCCAATTTCAAGGGAACAAGCACCCAGCCGCGGTGGCTCAGTGGTTATTTATGGTGCTCGGCTGCCGACCCGAAAGACGCACGTTCCATTCCGGCCGCGGCGGTCGAATTTCGATGTAGCTGAAATTCTAGAGGCCCGTTATTGTGGGATGTCAGCGCACGCTAAAGAACCCCAGGTGGTCAAAATTTCCGGAGCCCCTCAATACAGCGTTCCTCATAGCCAGAGTCGCTTTGGGACATTAAACCCCATAAACCAAACCAAACCGAATATGTCACGCCACACACTTTCTAAACATCGAAAATTTGGCGGGGGCTTAGCTTTGGTTAAGTCTGGTAGGCTGTGAAAGCGAGCGCAGCGCCTCTAACGGAAGGAACACGGCGCGCCGCGTCTAAAGAAAGAGCGCAGTGCGCAGCGTCTACAGGTCATGCGTGGCTACCGGCCGCCGCTGCGCGGCGACTCGACTTGGTAGCCCATCTTAACCTGGTATGACGTCACGCTATGACGTCACTAGGCATGGCATGACGTCAAAGTTCATTCTAAATGTCACGCGTGGCAACCGGCCGCCGCTGGGGGTTGGCAGCCCTCGGGCTGCGGTCCTGTATCTGTTTTTTCAGCCAGCGTCCGTTCCCGCGGACGCGGTTGTTGCGACGCGCGTCTTTACTCTCTTTTACTCCGTCCTCTTATCAACTCTCTTCTATCTGCACGTGGCAGCGGTAGTGGCTCGGCTTGAGCCAGTTGGGAGGCCCGTGCACTTTTCCTTTTCATCCTTCTCTCAGACACAACCAACCAGCAACCAACCGGCCGCCGATGCGCGACGACTCGACTTGGTAGTCCATCTCTAACCCTGGTATGACGTCAGAGGTCATTCTAAAGGGCAAACGTGGCTACCGGCCGTCGCTACGCGAAAGGCCGTTCATGAGCGTAGTAATGCTTTCGCAATAAAAAAATGGCTGAGGCTTAGCTAAGGTTAAGCCTAGTCAGATGCGAAGCATATTGATGGCTAGGCTTGGTAATACATGGCTTTCCTTGGTTGACGTTCATCCCTCTCTTCATCGGTCTTTGTGGGACGCTGAAGCTTTCGCTTCTCGTTCAAATCAGCCCTGCTTCTAGGCGGCATCCCAACACCTGGCCGCCTCGTAAGTGCCCGGAGAGCTGTTGTTGTGTTGTTGTGACTGAGAGAAGGATGAAAAGGATATGGCACGGGCCTGCTTACTGGCTCGATCCGAGCCACCACCGCTGCCACGTGCAGACAGAAAAGACTTAAAAGATCAGAGGAAAGAGAAAAAGGAAAGAAAAGACGCGCGTCGCAGCAACAACTGCTGCTCAAAAAACAGATAAGCGGCCGAAGCCGCGCTCGCCGAAGCGAGAACTGCCCGGAGTTGTTGTTGTTGTGACTGAGAGAAGGATGAAAAGGAAATTGCACGGGCCTGCTACTGGCTCGAGCCAAGCCACCACCGCTGCCACGTGCAGATAGAGGAGAGTTAAAAGAGCAGAGGAAAGAGAGAAAGGAAAGAAAAGACGCGCGCGTCGCAGCAACAACTGTGTCCGCCGGAGCGGACGCTGCTCAAAAAACAGATAAGCGGCCGAAGCCGCGCTCGCCGAAGCGAGGACAGATAGCGAGGCAAGCTCAGCTTTATGCCGCTGCTCTAGCGTCACGTGGTCAGCTGCAGCGCCTCTGATGTGGAGCCTCCACCGCCGCGGCCGACCGCGCAAGCCGGCAGCCCATCTCTCCTTTGCTGTGACGTCATGTTGTCACGTGATGTCACGTGGTCACGCTAAAGGTCAATGGTAGCTCCACCGCCGCGCTCGACGGGCTGTAGTGTAGCTCTAGTAATATGCTTCGCATAAAAACGAAACGCGACAGAATCGACGCCATAATTAGGTATCAACCCGAACGCGGCGGCCCGGTTTCGATGGCGGCGAAACGCCCGTTGCTTAAAAGGTGTCCACTGCTCTAGGGTTCTAGTTATGCGCCTTTCCTTTGCTTTCAAAGCTACTGCGCTCTATCGGGATTCACCTGTCGTTTCGTTGGAAATGTGGCATGGGCTTTGGTTATAAAGGTCATACTTGCGGCCACCGCGATAATGGCTATACGTAGTAGGGTAATGAAGTTTTCGCTTCAAAAACCGTGTCCTGACCCGCCGCGGTGGCTCAGTGGTAAGGCGCTCGTCTACCGAGCCGGAGTACCCGGGTTCAAACCTGACCACGGCGGCTGCGTTTCGATGGAGGCGAAACGCAAGACGCGCCCGTGTGGTGTGCGATGTCAGTGCACGTTAATCATCCCCAGGCGGTCGAAATTATCCGGAGACCTCCACTACGGCACCTCTTTCTCTCTTTCTTCTTTCACTCCTACCTTCCTCCCTTCCCTTACCGCGCGGTCCAGGTGTCCGCCGAGATATGCGAGACAGACACTGCGCCATTTCCTTTCCTCAAAAACCAATTTACCACATGAAATGCTTTTAGCTCCCGTTGTCGGCAGTGTGGTGACGTCACGCCGAGACCGAGAGCCAACATCCGGGCACTGAATTCCACACATCCGGAAGCTGAAACGAGAGCATCCGGGCACTGTACGAGATTTAACGAGACTCTCTAAGCCCTCCTACAGGACCGGCATTCAAGCGCCGGTAGCTTCGCGCCGAATGAATGAATGAAAAAATTGCTGAGGCTCAGCTTGGCTAATCCTGGGGATTGCGAAGCATATTAGTGGCTAGGCTTGGTAATACATGGCTTTCCTTGGTTGAATAGTTGGTCATTTTAATACAACCACTAGAAGCCTTCGTCGTGGGGGAAGACAACGGCATGGCTACAGCGGGACGCCGACTAACCCCGAGACGCGCGTTGGGTGAGCGCCTGGATTGCCACGGAAGCCGCGTCTGCCTGCCCGGTGGAGCGAGCGTTTCACCTACACCGAGTGTGAACGCGCGTTCGAAATGCGCGGAAATGCGCGGGCGTGACGGCTAGGGGTCCCACGGCGACGGCGCGAGGTGGAGGCCGGCTCTCTCATCCGATGTCACGTGGTGTGACGTCACGGTGTCACGTGGGGGTCCCACGGCGACGGCGTGATATGCTTCGCAAAGGGCCCCAGCGGCCTTTGCAGTCGTGCGAGCCATGTCGATCAGCTTGAGCTGCTCTTCAGGCTTCGAGCTGGACAGCGCAGCCTCCCACTGCTCCGAACGGGTGGTGGCGTTCCTCCCTTCCTGTACTGTGCGGTTCGGGTGTTTACCCAGATGACAGAGAATTACTGCGCCATTTCCTTTCCTCAAAAACCCTTGCGTTCAAAGAGCAAGGCATCGCGCCGAACGGGTGGTGGCGTTCCGTGGACTGCCTGGCAGCGCTACAACACGCTGTCGCGTTCCACTCCTAAAGGCGAAGCTTAAGCTTCATTAATCAGAAGTTAATTAGTATTAGTCATTAATCAGTAATTAGTCATTAATTAGTAATTTGTCATTACTTCGTCATCAATTATGTGTGACGTAATCCAGTGGTGACGTCACCAGTGTGACATAGGCAAAGTGGTACAAATAACCGAGGAATGAAAACAACGATTACAAACATGAAAGGCAAACAGAAACCGGATACAGCTGACGAGGCAGGGCGGAAGACATTCCCCAGACACTCACAGGAAACGATTGCGTCCACATGGACCAGTGCACAGTAGGCGTGGTGTGGTGTGGTGTGGTGTGGTGTGGTGTGGTGTGGTGAACACTAGACCGATATCAAGATTTTGAATACTACCATCTACAGCCAATTTGTTATGCCCGTAAACATTTCATGCTTACTCTACTCTCCGTTGCGGGAGAGGCAGAGATTTTATTTTGACTCTAGTTTCTGGGCGGTATTTAATTAGTTTTTTGGCCGGGGGAACAACGTTTCCTGGGCTTCATCGTCATCTGACGTCCTGAAAACAGATTGAGAACGAATAGGGGACGTCCTCAGGACAGCACAACGTCCTCAAATATAGACATTCTCCCTAAAAACAAATTTTCACCAACAAACAGTAAACAGAAAATTTTGGTTTATTAGGGTTTAACGTCCCAAAGCAACTCAGCTATGATGGACGCCATCGTGAAGGGCTCCGAAAGCCTCATCCCCCAGACGAAGCGACCTAGGAGGGTTCTTTACGTGCTCTGTCATCAATTACACGGGCCTCTAGAATTTCGCCTCCAAGAGGATTAGAATACCGTTGATCTCTACTACCCGCCGCCGTGGCTCAGTGGTTAAGGCAGTCGGCTACTGAGCCAGATTACCAAGGTTCGAACCCATCCGCGACGGTCGCCTCTCGATGGAGGCAAACGCGATCTGCCGCGGTGTGTCAGTGGTGAGGGTGCTCGGCTGCTGAGCCGGAGTCCCGGGTGTGATCCGCACCGTGGCGGCCGCGTTTCGATGGTGGCCCCTTTAATGTTGTTGTTGCGACTGAGAGATTGATTTGATTGAAAACATCTTTATTTATTCAGTATTTTCAGAACATGTGGGTGGGCCGCCTAGTCCGGTAGTCCATTGGCTGCTGCTGCTGCGGTGGCCCTCCCCACCAGCCAGTGCTGACGGTCAGGATCATCGCTGAGCAGAATAGCCTCCCACTGCTCCTCCGAGGGGTTGGGAATGGGGTCAAGTAAGGGATTAAATTGGCATGCCCA
Organism: Amblyomma mixtum; assembly: GCF_055824585.1. Classification (NCBI taxonomy): domain Eukaryota; kingdom Metazoa; phylum Arthropoda; class Arachnida; order Ixodida; family Ixodidae; genus Amblyomma; species Amblyomma mixtum. The sequence goes on from NC_143012.1 coordinate 90,304,098, forward strand.
CACCATATGGTAGAGGTTAGCTACCTCTCCAAGGATGAAAAGGAAATTGCGCGGGCCTGCCAAATGGCTCAAGCCGAGCCACCACCGCTGCAATGTGCAGTTAGAGAAGAGTTAGAAGATCAGAGGAAACTGAAAAAGAAAAGACGCGCGTCGCAGCAACAGCCGCGTCCGCCGAAGCGGACGCTGGCTGAAAAAACAGATAAGGGGCCGTAGCCGCGCTCGCTTCACCTCCTCCGCCCGCCCCTTTAAGATCCCCAATTGGTCGAAATAGTTAACGGAGTCCTCCACTACGCCACCTCTTTCCCTCTTTCTCTTTTCACTCCCACATTCCTCCCTTCCCTTAAAGGCGCTCACCGAGTGTGTTCAGCGAGATGTGAGCCAACCACTGCGCATCTCCTTTAAGAACCCGCATCTGCTGTGCGATGTCAGTGGAGGTTGAACATTCCCAGGCGGTCCGAATTATTCGGGAGCCCTTCACTGCAGCGCCTCTTCCTCTCTCTTTCTTTCACTCCCAATGTTTTTTCACTCCATCTTTCCTCCTTTCCCTTAAGGCGCGCTTCGGGTGTTCAACGAGGTGTGAGACCATCACTGCGGCCTTTCCTTTCCTCGAAAACCAGTAATCCACTAGGGGCCCTCGAGTGTGGTGATAACGGTGAAACAGCTCAGAAAGAAATTAACAAATATAGCTATACTCCGTCTCACAAGATGTTTGCAGCACTACGAAAGGTACAGCTCTCTCGTCCAATCAGGATGGCGCGCACTACATTAGTGTGTTCCTACGCGCCTGTGGCTCGATCCACCTGATGTCCAGGTGGCTTCTTTCTACCTCTAGCAGGTGGCGCTTGGTCTTTTTATTCTTTTTTTTTGGTTTGTTTTTGGACAGGCGGACGCCCGTTCCAAAGGAACTAGCCCCACTTTATTTTTTTGTCGCAACCTGTTCTCATCAGTTCCTCTGTTGTCGCGTCGCAGTAAATTTCAGTAATCGTGTCATGTGCATATAAATTTATTTACTCCAGCGTGCCGAGGCAGCCGAGTGTCGATGGTGGCGAAATGCAAAACAAGCCCATGTGCTGCGCGAGAGGCAACGCACGTTAAACGGGCTCAATCATCTCGTCCTCATAAGAACTGAATTCAGCACTGCTGGTTGTGTCGTCCTCCAGGTTGACAACAATGGCCGGTCCCTGGTCAACACCATCGTTCGGCCCGCGTTCAACGTCTCCGTTGTCCACTTGTAAAGCGTTCGCTCGCTCACCTGCGTGAGTTTGCCGTCCTATTGATGAGCGCATTTGTACTCCAACTGCCCCCGCACTCGACGCGAAGCGCTTCAAGAACATTTAAAGGTGCAGTAATTCTCGCCATCTCGGTGGACACCTGAACCACACCGTAACGGAAGGGAGGAACGCCACCGCCCGTTCGGCGCGATGCCTTGCCCTTTGAGCACAACGCTCTTTGAGGAAAGGAAATGGCGCAGTAATTCTCTGTCCTCTCGGTGGACACTCTCTGGAAAAAGGCGTGTACCACCCTTCGCAACACGCTCAGGTCAAAATCGTCCAGCTTCTTCGTCCGCTCGCGGCCTCTTCCGCCAGCACGCTTCTTCGGTGACAACACTCGGCCCGCGTTCAACGTCTCCGTTGTCCACTTGTAAAGCGTTCGCTCGCTCACCTGCGTGAGTTTTGCCGTCCTCTTGATGAGCGCATTTGTACTCCAACTGCCCCCGCACTCGACGCGAAGCGCTTCAAGAACATTTATAGCCACCTGCTTCGCCTGCTTGGGGAAACAGCGCACTGTCGGTGTAGAGCACACAGGAGACACAACAGACTCGACCGACGCCATGTTGGAAAGTGGCGACGCATCACTACCTCGCAGCGGGCCTCCGCAGAGCTGTGTCCGTACGGGCTTTCTCTCGTAATTTCACCAGTGATTGAAACACTCCCTACCTTTAAATATACCTGTCCAAATCATGTTTTTAGTTGCAATGCTTATTGTTTTGATTAATAGTCATACACTCCTCAAATATTCGAGGGACTATTTTCTGCGTTTCTGCAGCCCTGATTGGACGAGAGAGCTCTACCTTCCGTAGTGCTGCAAACATCTTGTGAGACGAAGTATAGGCGCATTTCCTCGTGCGGCAAGGTAGCGACGCAGGCGTCACGTGATAAGACAGGGAAGTCATGTGACTTCTTCGTAAGAATGGCCACGAAAGCAGAGCTACAGTCAGCCGGGCGGCGTGGTGGCGTTTGATTTGCTATGTTCACCGGGCGTTCCGATTGCGTATACATACAGGACATGAAAGAGCGCTTGGAGGCTTGCAACGCAGTGTTTACTGACCGTGTTCCGAACTGTTCTCCGACAACCTTGCTTTTGATAAAAGGCATAAAATGTGAACGAATCGCTCGAAGCAAGCCGACGGGGGTGATTCAGGCAAGTACTCTACTTTCTTCTGCACCATTTATAATTTCAGATAAAGAAGTCGCTGTGCTGCTGACGGTGCCTTAACAGTAGTCCGTCGCATGCACCACATGGTTGGTATAGTACCATTGAGTGCTTTTGGTTTTAATTCTTTGAAAGGTATTCATTAGTCTCGTCAGCGGTATTCAGTCGCGGATGCTTGTGGGCGGTCGAATTTGGATGGAGGAGAAATTCTAGAGGCCCGTGTACTGTGCGATGTCAGCGCACATTAAAGAACCCCTGGTAGTCAGAATTTCGGGAGCCCTTCACCCAGGCGTCCCTCATAGCCTGAGTCCCTTTGTGGCCTTAAACCCCCTAAACCTGTAAGCTTAGAGATATTCGCCACGGAGATCGTAACGATCACGTGTCAATGCCACGCTCACGAAAGACCGTTCGCCCTCGTCGACATTTCTGCTGTTGCGACTGAAGGAAGGGAATTAATGAAAAGACCCGCCCACTAGCTCCAGCTTAGCCACAAAATCTCTGTCACGGGCAGAGGAGATAATGAATGAATGAATGAATGAATGAATGAATGAATGAATGAATGAATGAATGAATGAATGAATGAACTTGTTGTTTGGTTTATAGGGTTAAGGTCCCAAAGCGACTTAGGCTATGAGGGACGCCGTAGTGAAGGGCTCCGGAAATTTCGCCCACCTGTGGTTCTCTAACGTGCCCTGACATCGCACAGTACACGGTCCTCTAGAATTTCGCCTCCATCGAAATTCGACCCCGCGGCCGGTATCGAACCCGCGTCTTTCTGGTCAGCTGCCGAGTGCCATAACCACTGAGCCACCATGTGTATGTGAAAAACTTAAAGAACAGCGACAACACTGGTTTTTAGGCGAAAGCCTTTAATGCCTCATACTGACGTTAGCAGCCTTGTCGGCAGCCGCGTCGGCAGTTGTGTCCGCGTTTCGGCATCACTACTAAAAAAAAAAACTGGCGAGGCTGAGAATCGAACCAGAGCCTTTGGCATTTGAAGTCATTAACTACTCATTTGGCACTTAAGTAGTCATTAACCACTCAAGACTAGTTAGTCATGATTGGTTAATAACTAGTGATGACTAACCAGTCATGACTGGTTAGTCATTAGTCATTAATCACTCATGACTAGTTAGCCATGATGGGTTAGTCATGACTAGTCATGATTGGATAGTCATAAGTCAGGGTTAGTCGTGACTGCTTAGTCATGACTGATCATGACTAATGACACATTAGTCATGGTTAGACATGACTAACCATGACTAATGACTCATTAGTCATCACTGGTTAGTCATTAAGCAGTCATGACTAGTTATTAACCAGTCATGAGTAGTTATTACTGGGTAATGACTGGTTAGTCATGACTGGTCTCATGGCTGGTTACTCATGACTGGTCTCTCATGGCTGGTTAGTCATGACTAGCTAGTCATTAACCGGGCATTAACTAGTCATGACTAGTTAGTAATTAACCAGTCATGACTAGTTAATAACCAATCATCACTAGTAAGTCATGGGTCATGACCCAATTAGCCATGGCTAGCCAAACCAAGTCGCCCCATGCCGCCTCCTGTGTGCCCACGGCCGTGCAGCCAATGTCGCGTGGCAAGCCTTTCGCCTCGCGCACTATAGGTCGTCTAAGTGGCCCCTGAATTTTTAAGAACAGATACTCCAGGGCAGTGCCTATGCTTCTAAATCAGCAGCCTTATTAAGGCGAAAGCCTTTAATGCCTCATACTGTCGTTAGCAGACGCGTCGGCAGATTTGTCCGCCTTTCGGCGTCACTGCTTAAAAAGAAACTGCGCTGAGGGTGGGAATCGAACCAGGGCCTTTGGCATTTGAAGAGGAGACGCTACCACTCCACTAAGAAGGCTTTTTTTTTCTTTACTGCCTGGCTTTGGCTCATGACATTGCACAATACACATAACGCTATATACATACGACACGGTCGTGGTCAGCCAGCACGAGACTGGCTTCGTCAGCTTAAAATTCCCGCAACATACACAATGGCTCTAGTCTTGAGAGCCACTCGGGAGGCTCCGCAGCTGCTTTTTGGATTGCAAGAAACCAGTCCATGCTTTCCCGAAAATAAATTCGGGCCGGTCGCTCCGCTACGAAGGCTCAAGGTTCCAGCATGAATAAAGGCGCATCTAGTGAATGCATAGGTATCATAAATAAAATGAAAGCAATAAAGTCAAGAAAAGGAAAATAAAGATAAGAAAATTAGCAAAAATAAAAACAAAATAAAATAGGATATGAAAATGAAAGTAAAAAACGATAAAAAGAAAAGGAGCAAAAATAAAAAAAATATATGAAAGATAAAAAAGTAAATAAAGACAGAGCACCAGGAAACGCTTTCCCCTTGCAGCACTTTAGAGAGCCAAAGTGCCCCCTGAATTTTCGTCGTCCTTGTAGGTCTTGTGTGACAGAGCAATCTCTCGGAGAGGGCTTCTGGCGACGAAGATGGTGTTCGTAGTGCCAGTTAAGTGCCGCGTCCGTGTAGTGTGAAGGCTCAAAGAGTAGCGCGTCGGTTCTTTGTACCATGTGTTTTTGAAGCGGAAGCTTCACTACGCTAGGTAAAGGGTCACCGTGTCTAGAAATGTCCATAACTGGCCCCCTGGGATAGTGGGCAATTTAGTCGCGCTTTAATCTACGAAGATTGTCGCGGTGGCTCAGTGGCTAAGCCACTCGTCTACAGAGCCGGAGTACTCGGGTTCGAACCCGACCGCGGCGGCCGCGTTTCGATGGAGGCGGAACGCAAAAGCCGCCCGTGTGCTGTGCGATGTCAGTGCACGTTAAAGATCCCCAGGTGGTCGAAATTATTCCGGAGACCTCCACTACGGCGCCTCTTTCTCTCCCACCTTCCTTCCTTCCTTCCTTCCCTTAGGGCGAGATTCAGGTGTCCACCGAGATATGTGAGACAGGTACTGCGCCATTTCCTTTCCTCAAAAACCAGTGAGCATTATTATTAATCTACAAAACCTATGAAGGGCGGAAGCTTAGAAAGAGAAGGAACGGCGCATAAACTGGCCCCATGGGGCAGTGCCTACCTTAATCGCGCTTTATTTAAGCTACAAAACCGACGAACACCACTCGCTTCGAAAGCAAAGGAAAGGCACATAACTGCCCCCTCGGACAGTGGACACCTCAGTCGCGATTTAAGCTACGAATGCGATGCGGGAGGTTCGAAAAAAATTGCCGACGATTAAATTAGTTCCCATACGAAATTTGAGCGCAGCGCATTTTGATGGACGCGAAACGCAAGAGGCGCCCGTGTGCTGTGCGATGTCTGTGCACGTTAAAGATACCCAAGTGGTCCAAATTATTCCGGAGACCTCAGCTACAGCACCTCTCTCTCTCTCTCTCTCTCTCTCTCTCTCTCTCTCTCTCTCTCTCTCTCTCTCTCTCTCTCTCTCACACACACACTCTCTCTCTCTCTCTCTCCTTTCATTCCAGCCTTCCTTCCTTCCCTTAGGGCGCGGTTCAGGTGTCCACCGAGATATGTGAGACAGATAATGCGCCATTTCCGTTCCTCAAAAACCATTTTACCAATTTCGCGCAGCTCATTAGGTGTTTTTTAGGCGAAAGCCTTTAATGCCTCATACTGTCGTTAGCAGACGCGTAGGCAGGAGTGTCTACAGACGCGTCGGCAGGAGTGTCTACAGACGCGTCGGCAGCCGTGTCGACAGACGCGTCGGCAGGAGTGTTGACAGACGCTTAGGCACCCGTGTCGACGACGCTTAGGCACTCGTGTCGACAGACGCGTCGGCAGATTCGTCCGCCTTTCAGCGTCACTGCTTTAAAGGCTCAAGGTTCCAGCGTGAATAAAGGCGCATCTAGTGAATGCATGGGCTTCATAAATAAAATAAAAGGAGTAAAGTCAAGAAAAAGAAAATAAAAAAATAAGAAAGCAAACAAAAAAGAAAAATAAGATGTGAAAATAAAAAAATATATATATATAATTAAGAAAAGGAACAAAAATAAATAACAGCAAGATACGAAAAATAAGAAAGTAAATACAAACAAACAGTGGCCAGGAAGCGCTTTCGCCTTGCAGCACTTTAGAGAGCCATAGTGCCCCCTGAATTTTTTTTAAATAAATTGAGGCAAAGAATTCCAGCAAGAAATGTATGTTCAAATGCAGACAACTTAATTTTCACGCACATTCCTTCAATAAACACTCCTCTAACAACCTACCCTGCCACCCTGGAAGGTGGCAGTAGGTTCGCTCACCGTTGTCAGCACTAACGCATGCCGCCCGCATCTCTCTTTCATCACCCCACGTAACCGCAATTCAGGTGTCTATTGACCAAGGGAGCGAGTTATGCGCACTTCCTTCCCTTAAAACGATCGGAATGCAAATAGTTGTCAGCGCCAACGCCAATTAGCGCACAATGAACGCCGACAGCCAATGGCTTCAGCTCCGCGTTTCTGGCACAACGTTGTCAATGCCACAACGCATGCAGCGCACATCTGTCACTAGCGCCACACAGATTAAAGCACGACTGAGGTGTCCACTGTTCAAAGAGGGCAGTTATGCGCCTTGGCTCTGCTTTCCAAGCTTGTGCTCCGTTGTTTTCGCAGCTTAAAGGTGTCCACTGCTGGTTACGAGGGACAAGGGCACGGCGACGCCGCGCAACGCATAAACGGGCGCCAGAGCTGCGCTTTAAAACTAAGGCCGCATAACTTGCACGATTGAGGTCTGACACCTATATTAAGGCGAAAGCCTTTTATGGCTCATACTGTCTTGACCAAAAAGTGTTAGCAAATTTGTCCGCGTTTCAGATTGGTCGAACTGGTCCTGACGTCACTGCATGCGAATATTGAATATTGACGGGTGTCCATCGAAATATGAGACAGTTACTGCGTAATTTCCTTTCCTCAAATACAATTTTGATTTTCTTCATTACGACCTCTCTTTCTCTTTCTTCTTTCACTCCAGTTGCTCCCTTCCTCTCCTCCAATGAAATTCTAGCCGCCGCGGCCGGGATCGAACCCGCGTCTTTTGGGTCAGCAGCCGAGCACCATAGCCACTGAGCCACCGCGGCGGCCGAAAGGGCCGAACGGGTGGTGGCGTTCAAGGCGTTCCGTGGACTCCCTGGCAGCGCTACTACACGTTGTCGCGTTCCACTCCTAAAGGCAAAGATTAAGCGTCATTAATTGGCAGTTAATTAATGAACCAACAGAATGTGAACAGTGTTGGCCAAATGTATAGTGGAATCCCTCAAGGTGGAGTAAATTTGTTATAAGGGAGTAATTACTCATTGGCATCCACCCAAGCGCAGCCATACGGCTACAAAGGAAAGCTATACAGCTTTCTCAGAAACTTCGTAATTAAAGAAAATTCGTCCTGGTCCGGGGTTCGAACCCGGCACCACCGCTTCCCCGGAGCAGTCGCTCTACCAACTTTATTTATTTATTTATTTATTATTCCTCAAAGGTCCAGAAGGACATTACATGAGGGGTGGGCTGACAAAATTCTATTATTTTGGACACAGATCTTCGATGGCGGATTTGAAAAGGATTGGATTGATGATGGTCGCCACTATCTGAGCTAACCGGGACGAATTTTTTCTTTAACTACGAAGTTTCCGAGAAAGCTGTATAGCTTTCCTTTGTAGCCGTATGGCTGCGCTTGGGTGGATGCAAATGAGTAATTACTCCCTTATTAGAATGTGAACAATCGCGTGGCAGAATGCAGCACTCAGGCTTTCACCACTTTAGCCGCTAAAGTTCCACGTAATTTTTTAGGCTTTAAAGCTACGTGGCTGTCGGTAGTGACAGGTGTGCGTTCCATGCATTGGCATTGGCAACGCTGTCGCAGAAACGCGGCACTGAAGCCGTAGGCCGCCGGCGTTCATTGTGTTCACTGGCGTTGGCGTTCGCATTTTAGACCGATCATTTCAAAGAAAGTGCGCATATAACTTTGGCTCCCTGGGCCAGTGGACAGACGCCTGAATCGCGCTTTGACGTACGTAGGGTGGTGAGAGAGATGTGGGCTGCATGCGTTTGCGCTGACAGCGTTGTGGCAGACACGCGGCACTGCTGCAAATGGCCGCAGCGTTCATTGTAACTACCAGCTACCAGGATGGCAGGGCGGCCGGCGCGCTGCCTATCCAGTGCCCGGAAAGCACTCAACATTAGAAGTTCCAAGCCGCGTATAGCTGCTTGGGGGTAGTAGTTTTTAGAATGCTAGTTCTAAATGTGAATTTTGCCTGGTTGTCAAGGTCACTTAAGATCAAGCGTTAGAACGACACAGCTACCCCCGCATTGAGGAAATTGTGGAAGGGAACGAAAGAAGGAAGTGTGAAAGACGTGCCGTGCTTGAGGGATCCAAATTAATTTTGATCACCTTGCGTTTTTTATTGCGAAGCAATACTACTTTCGCTACCACCTCAGCCCGTGCCGTGCCGCGGCCCCATAGCCACGCTTGACCTTTCGCGTGACCTCGCTGCGTGACGTCATACCATCTGTGTAAAAACGGGGCCCCATCTCACGCCGTCGCCTTGCGCGGCGCATAGCCACGGCCTGACTCCCGCTCCTCTCACCAGGGGCGCTGCGCGCTATATAACGTCATACCATCTGTGTTGCTTTATGGGGTTTAACGTCCCAAAGCGACTAAGGCTATGAGAGACGCCGTAGTGGAGGGGTCCGGAAATTTCGACCGCCAGGGGTTCTTTAACGTGCACTGACATCGCACAGTACACGGGCCTCTAGAATTTCTCCTCCAAAGAAATTCAACCGCCGCGGCCGGGATCGAACCCGCGTCTTTCGTAAAAACGGGGCCCCATCTCACACCGTCGCCTTGCGCGGCGCATAGCCACGGCCGTGGCCTGACTCCCGCTCCTCTCACAGGGGGCGCTGCGCGCTATGTGATGTCATACCATCTGCTTAAAAACGGGGCCCCATCTCGTTGCCGTGCAATTTCCTTTTCATTCTTCTCTTAGTCACAACAACAACAACAACACGCCGTTGCCTTGCGCGGCGCATAGCCACGGCCGCGGCCTGACTGCGCTCTTCTCGTCAAGCCCATGAGATGCCGCCTCCAGCCTATACGCTTCGGCAGGTTGCAAAGAAAAAGCATCAGCGAGCTACGGAGACAGAAGAAGAACGAGAAGAACGGCAGCAGAACCACGTATTGCTTCGCAATTACCAGGCTTAACCAAGCTAAGTCACAGGCAATTTTTTTTACCAAGTATTGACATCGCTAAGGACATGGACCTCTGTTGGACTATGGACTATGGTGGACTCTGTTGGACCGGTGGACCGGTGGACTATAGAATTATTCCGCGGGCGACGGGCTTGTGATGTCCACGTAGTAGATGCCCTTTTTATCCATGCTGCCTCTCAAGCGGGCGAGTCAGCGCTTGGCGTCTGCCTTCGTGTGAAGTCAGGTCCACGTTACGCGGGAGCGGAGCGACCCAGAGTATATCAACCACGTATATTCGTTCACTAGATGGGCTTCCCGCAAATCCTGAAAGGAGTTTAGCACCCACACACAACGCATTTTGGCGTTGGAGGTTGCCACCGGGAGGTCCAGTGCTCGCTTTTTCGACTTCCTGATCATGGCGTGAATGCGCTGGTCTTCCTGTTTTAGTGGTGCAAGGTAATGGCGAGCCGTAGCGCGCCCCTGCTCCGCAGACCACCCCGCTTGTAAAAAAGGCGGTGGGATAATGCGCATTACCTGCTCGCCTGCGCGCTTGAGTTCCGATAGATATGCGTAGAGACGTGTTGTCTTTGTGATTTCCCCTGGCATGTATAAGGTATGATTTTGTGGAGATTGCCCCATTAAGAGGCCGTTTTGACGAGGTGGGCAACCCTGGCCTCCCAAATGAATTGCGAAACAGTGATAAAATTAGTAAATTGGTTTTTGAGGCAAGGAAATGGTGCAGTATCTGTCGCACATATCTCGGCGGACACCTGAACCGCGCCGTAAGGGAAGGGAGGAAGGTAGGAGGGAAAAAAGAAAAGGAAAGAGGTGCCGTAGAGGAGGTGCCGCAGTGGGTATGCGCCATTTTCTAGAGGACAACAACAACAACAACAACAAGGTGTGCGATACAATTTCGACCACCTGGGGATCTTTAACGCGCACTGACATCGCACAGCACACGGGTGCCTCTTGCGTTTCGCCTCCATCGAAACGCGGCCGCCGCGGTCGGGTTCGAAGCCAGGTACCCCGGTTCGGTAGACGAGCGCCTTACCACTGAGCCACCGCGGCGGGTCTCTTGGGTAGTTCCAGTACTTGTTTGTGCTCAAGTGTAGTTGCAGTACTTGTTTGTGCGCAAGTGTAGGTACGAAGCCATACACTTGGCAGGGAAGTGCATTGGGGTCCTGCTTTGTTTCGTGGAAGTTGAAGTCACTGGGGTAGCAACTGCGTTTGGGCTAGTTTTTCTGAGCAGGGAGTGCTGCGTGCTAACACCAGACGCATAAACGCATCTGTGGGTTCAGCGTCGCATACTGCTTCATACTACTTCAGGAGAAAGAGGACTAAGGACCGAAGTGTGTCTGCAGGTTGCTGAGCATGGTGGCTTGCCCTGGATTTAATTCACGATGCGGGAACTGGCGTCTTATCGGCGTCTTATCTCTCTCTGGAGGTTAGTAGTTTAGGCAAAGGTCTGGGGAGCTTTGGCAAGAGAGAGTGATTACGTCGGACTGGTCGCCCATTTGGTTACGCCTCGTGCTACTTGGTCGACCGCCTTTCACGAGTAGGCGGGTACCCAGACTATGTTGATCGGTCCGGAGTGCAGCCGCAAAGGGCGCATGCAGCGGAGTGGCAGATAAAACCTGCAGAGTAATTTTGTATTTGGAGCCGCTTAGGACTGTTCGTACATGTGTCGGCGATGAGCGCAATGGCAGTTTCTTCCTCCGCGGTGGGGGAATGTGCTCGTACTGTGGCGGTGGTGACGAAAGTGGATTGTGGCGTGGTTGAACAAGCCACTTATGTAGTTACTGCATTTTGCCGTGCCACGTCCACCTAAATTGCAGGTACAGTACGTGTCTCTAGTGCTTGGACCAGCTGGCGACGCTTATCATGGCGGTCAGGTAGCATGTTTCGGGGGATTGGTTTGATATTAGGGCAGCTACGGACTATCGGAAGGGAGCCGTGAGGTGGACGTCGCCTAGGGGATGACGTATAAGCGGTCAAGTGTGAGCCCGCTGTGTTTAGTGCGGGAGAGGCAGTAGATTTTGGCAATCTTCTGTGCCTCTATGACGACGCTGCAAGGTCACGTGACCCAGGTGGCTCACCTTCCTAAGCTGCTCTCTGAAGACCATGTGATTTTCCGGTCAACAACGCCTGTAACATAGTTGGACTCAAACAAAACTCGCAATATCCACATTTCGCCGGGAACCACGCGTATATTTATGCGATTGTAATAATGTCTTCTTCCATTACTTTAAATGCAGGATCTGTTCCAGAACACGGAACTCGGCCTTGATTCCACGTCGTCCAAGTTGCCGTCAATAAGATGCCCGTTCTGGGAGGCATCGCTTCGTACGGTGGCGGCGGGTATTCGTGGTGGCTCCCAGTGCCGGTTCTAAAGGGTGCGGCAGGACGAGAGTGACGGGCGCTGAGTTTTCCGAGCCGCTCGGAGCGAACAGACGTGTTTCTCCGAGCTCCCGCTGGCTAGGCCTAACTTGCCCCACCCACCCGGCCCCACCCATCTGGCCCCACCCATCTGGCCCATATGCCTTTACTGTTTTTGTGAGCTGTTTTTTGCAGTCTCACTGAAATTTCTCGATCTCCCTCGATTCCCTTCGCGACCGCAAGCGGTTTTTAACCGTTTTTTGCGGTTTTTACCGCTTTTTTGCGGTTTTTTCCGAAACCGCGGCATTCGATCGCCGCGGTCGTGACGGAAGAAGAGGAGGTTTGTTTATCTCCTGTCTGGGCTGCCCTGCTGCCCCGGCGTCCTTCGGGGCGCCGTTTCCACCTGCGGCCTGCGGTTCCGGACCTTCGCGGACCCGCCGCGACCTGTTCCTGCGGCTGCCTCGCGGTCCTCGACCTGCTGTGAGGTGGGGTTGGCCTCTGGCCCCTGGAGTCGGCTCTCTTCCACCCTGCGACTTCGGGGCTGCCCTCGGCCGCCCTGTTCACGATCCGGGCCTGTTCTACCGAGTCCCCGGTGAGCCGCCAGCGGTTTTTCAACCGCTTTTCGCGGTTTTCGTCGCGATTCCGCGGCCCGGGACTTAGCCGCGGCGGCCTTTGGCTGCCGTCGAGGAGGAAGAAGAAGAGGCTGTCCTCCCGGCCTCCTCGGCTGTCCTGCTGCCCCGGGCCGGTTCCGGTCGCAATTTCCGGTTGCGGCCCTTGGTCCCGGTCCATCCCGCGACCGCCGCGACCGTCTCCTGCGGCCGCCGCGCGGTTTTTCGAGCCCTTTTGCAGGCCAGCTTCGGGTGGCCGTTCCCGCAGTTCCCGGTGGGCGGTTCCCGAGTTCGCGGCCGCGCGCGCTCTCTGAGCCTCGCGCACGGGTTCGCATAGGTCCGGCCCCGCCCTGTCGCGCTGGTTGCCTGGCTGGCTTTCGCCGGCGGCGGCAACCATGAGTGCTTCTCGTTCGCCACCCGCGACCCCGCCGTCGGGGGTCGGTCTTCCAACGGTGGCCCTTCATCGCCTCTCGCCCGACCCGTCTTCGGGTTCGGCCGCTTCTGCGGCGCGTTCGCCTGCCGTGTCGTCGCCGTTCTCGGACGGCGGCGACGCCATCTTGGCGAATGTACCCGAGCCCGGGGGGGATCCGGTGTCGCCTGCCGTTCTCGTTTCGGACGTCGCGGCTCCCGACGTCCCCGAGTCCCCGCAGCGCCCGCAGTCGTCCGGAGGGGTCCAACCACCACCTGGACCTCCTGCGCCCGCGCCCCCTCTGGGGACCGATGGCGCAGAGGGCGTTGCTCCGGCGTCTCCTCCCGCGGCCTCCCTGCTTAACCTGGGGTTCGCGGCGATGCCGGACTTCGGGGAGGTCACCGCTCTCCAGGACCAACTGGTTCAGTACCTCAACACCGCGGAGCACAAGATTCCGGTCGCCCACAGGGTGGCCATCACCAACATCTTCGGGGAGGTCGTCTCCCGTTGCGCCCGCTACGAGGCGCTTGCGTCTGATGCGCGCGGACGTGCGGAGGTCCTCCGTGCGATGTGGTCCGCCGAGCGGAAGGAGTCCGCCGACGCACGGGAGAGGGCCTCCGTCGCCGAGGCGCGCATGCACGTCGCCCCGCCACCGCCTGCGCGACCCACCTTCGCGGAGGTCGTTGCGGGCACTGGTGGACCGTCCGCTGCGCGGATGGGGGCGTTTCCACCGGCTACCGACCCCGGCGGCCTGCGACTCACGTCAACGGAGCGGCAAGTGGCCAACCATGTGGCTTTTTTGACACCTATTACACCAAACACGACTTCACCACAACAGCTTATTCAAACGATCAAAGCGAACATTACTCCAGAAGACGCGGGCATTGGGCCCGTTACGCTCCGTCCCACAGCCGTCGGGGTCACGGTTCTCGCGCGTGACCGCGACACCATAACAAACCTGCGAGCCGCGGTTGAGGGCGATGCGGTCACGCGCGCCGCTGTTGCTGTGCGGATTGCGGAGCGTCGTCGTCCGCACGTACGGGTCTGGGGTGTGGACCCTGACGTTGCGGACGCCGACTTGGTCCGCAACATCGTTTCTAAAAATCCAGACCTCAACCTCGATCCACAGACGGTCGTCCGCCGTTACTCTTTTCGGTCGAGGGACGGCACAAAAACTCACATCATTTCATTGCCCGGAGAGGCTTTCAAAAGAGTATTGGCGCGGGGACGACTTACCATCGGCTGGTCCTCGGCAATGGTGGCCGAGGACCTGCACGTCCCCATGTGTACATACTGCGCCACATACGGCCATTCGCGCCGTCATTGCCGCTCGAGTGGGGACGCCGGACGGGCCGTCTGTACAAAGTGTGCAGGAGGGCACACGGTGGCCGATTGCCCCGTGTCGCCGGACGATTCGGCGGTGGCGTGTGCTGCTTGCCGCCGTGCGGGGAGGGACGGACCGCCTCACAGGGCGGGTTCACCTCAGTGTCCCGTCCTCATTGCGCGGCTGGCCAGGTTGCGCTCTCGCACAGATTATGGCGCACCTTGATCCCGTGGCCTTCTGGGCGCTCCTGGGGGGAGCCGGTTTTTTCCTCTCCACTGTTTCTTTTCTGTACTGTGCTGTGCCCCGTTCTTTGACGTTGGCACGGTACAGTCCCGTTACACACATTTTTTCTCATCCTCTTTTCAAGGATTCCATCTCTTTTTTCTTCTACGCAAAATCCAACCGTCCTATCTCATTCAATCACAACTTTTCTTTTCTTCTTTATCTTTTTCAACCTAACTCTCTCGAACTCCTATCCTCCTCAAACCGGCTCCCCCCTTACGCCGCACATGTCACATGTGTTTCGTCCATTTCATACCTCAAGCACACAACATGTGCCACACAACCAACACAAACACAACAAGTCCTACACACGCTTCACATACCACACGCGTCACACATATCTCATTCATCTAGCATCTTTCACCTCACGTTGCATTGGTCATCCCCTGCACTCCCCTCTCCTAGCCCAAACCACACCACACCTTTCAACACGTCACCAATAACAGGGGTCGCTTCCGCCAATCGCACCACTACAAATCTCACGTTATCATTCGCACTATTGGTTTCTCTACACACACATGGCCACTACACCTAAATTTTCATTTATACAAGCCAATCTCGACCACAGCAGGAACGCGACCCATGCACTAGTAGAATCACTAAGCAAAAAACAACCACACGTTCGCACTCGTCACCGATCCATACACACGGCAGGACACAGTGCAGGGGATACCTCCCGAATGGTCCATCTTTCACGCCACCTCGAAACCACGATGCGCCATCATTGCCCGTCACCCCGCATTCGATCTTTTCCCCATTTTAGTTACACCGCGCGTTGTCGCGTTGGTCTGCACGTCGGCCACTGCTTCATTTCTTCTTATCACCGCATACGCACCGCCACACTTTCCAATGAGCCCTACATTAGACGACATTAGACACGCACTAATACTAACGGAGGGGATCCCAGCAGTGGTGGCGGGTGATTTCAATGCCAAACACGCCGCCTGGGGGCCGGAGCTGTGTGACGCGCGGGGGGGGGGGGGAGCTCCTGCGCTTCGCCATGGCTTCCGGCCTCATCATTTTAAATGACCCTGCGTCCCCTCCGACTTACACCACGCCATACACAAACAGCTGGATAGACGTCACACTGGCGTCGCCGCCTTTGGCGTTGGCGGTGACCCAGTGGGATGTCTCTGACACCATCACATTTTCGGAACACAAACACATCATTGTTCACTTCGGTTCCGCGGTTGCTTCGAGCCAGGAGAGGCGCCTCACGCACCGCGGTACATCACGCGTTTTAAATGCATTGGCTTCATCATCATTCTTCACAGCAGTGGTCGGTGCAGACCTCGCCTCTTCATCCTCATTGGAACACATTGTCACTAAATTTTACATGATATATGATCGTCTCAGACACAAACACTCTTCTACACGTCCAGCTCCACGCACATCATCCAACACAACAGATTGGTGGACACCTGAATTGACGACGGAGCGCTCTAAGGTCAGGGCCATGCGCCGTCGTTACCAGCGCACTACAGATCACACACTCAGACAATATTTCACCACACAATACTACACTGCACTCAGAACATATAGAAACAACATTGCAGCCGCAAGAGACGCAAACATTCGAAACTTAGCACGCCATTCACTTAAATCGACAATCTACGGTCGCTCATTTCAGTCAGCCTTCTGTAAATTACGCTCACCAGTCGTGCTGCCCCCCATCCGTAGGCCCGATGGCGACCTCACATCATCAACAAATGAAACAGCACAACTATTACTCGATACACAAACAGCAACAGATGACACATCACAAGACGACACTCATCACACCTCCATACGAGCGGCTGCGGAGGCATCCCACTTGGGGGGGCCCGATGATCCGCCGTTCACTGTCGGAGAGATTTCTCTGGCGGTGGCCCGGTTGCGCCAGGGCGCGGCGTCCGGGCTAGATGGCTTAACGGTCAGGGTTGTTCGGGCCCTCTGGGACATGCATCCTCGCTTCATCTCATTCATTTTTAATGAAGCCCTAAAATTGGGTCATTTCCCAGCGGTCTGGCGGCGCGGGAGAATAGTTTTTCTTCCGAAGCCCGGCAGACCGCCCGATTTGCCTCAATCTTATCGTCCCATCGTCATGAATTCGACGCTGGGCAAAGTGCTGGAGCGCTTGCTCTACGGACGGCTGTATCACTTTCTTGCACGAGAGAACCTACTCCACACAAACCAATTCGGATTCACTAAACAGCGAGGAGCGGTGAATGCTCTTCACGCTCTCGTAACCAAAATTAGAGGGTATAGGACAGACGGTCTCCATGCACTACTCATCTCCATTGACTTCCGTGGGGCTTTTGACAGTGTTTGGCACCCCCTGGTCCTGGCTTCACTAGGCCGTTGGGGCTGCCCGAGAAATCTCTGTGCGCTGCTGCGGTCTTTTCTATCTGACCGCGAGGTGGTTTACCGCTGCAGAGCGGGCGACGCGGTTGCGCGTCCCACCTTGGGCAGTCCACAGGGTTCTCCGCTGTCGCCCCTACTTTGGAACGTTGTGGTGCGTGGATTACTCGAGCAGCCGATGCCAGAGGGTGTGTCGCTACAGGCGTACGCGGACGACGTTGTCGTTCTTGTGCCTGGACCGTCAAGGAGGGTCCTACAGGACTTGGCGGAGGATGCACTCGGCCGGGTGGCGACGTGGGCGCGAACGGCGAGGGTTGCCATTAGTGCGGAGAAGACGGTTTGCCTGCTTGTTTCCCCTCCCAGGGGAGGCATGGGGCGCACTCCTCCCACCGTTCGTCTCGACGGCACGGTTCTGAAATTCAGGCCTGCCGTCCGGATACTCGGTGTCTTCTTCGACCGCACCCTCTCGTTTTTGGCACACGGCGACCACCTCAAGGAGCGTGCCGAGCTGCTTGCCGCACGCCTTGGGACCTTCCTGCGGTTGAGTGGCGCACCGGCACCGGCCCAGCTCAGAGAACTTTACCAGCAGGTAGTCTTGCCCGCCCTCTCCTATGCTTCCCCCGTTTGGTGGACTGAGTGTCCCCACTCGGGTCTTCGAGCCCGGCTGGTGTCTGCGCAGCGGGCCCCGCTAATGGCGTTGGCGGGTGCCTACTCCACCACTAGCACTAGGGCTCTCCAAATTCTTTTGCACGCGGCCCCGCTTCAGTTCGACCTCGACAGGTTGAATGCGGAATTCAGGCTCTTCGTGCGACGATTAGACACAACATTCGGACAAAATTCTTTTCGTGCAATGAATGTGGCCCGGCCGTTTGATGATGCGCTCCAGCATCCGTCGGAGGTGCTTTCGTTTGGGTTCGTCCGTTTGGACGTGGCGGCGGCGGGGGCGGCGGCGTCGTCTCCGGTGTTCCACGTCTACACGGATGGCTCATACGCACCGACGGCTGCAGGCGCCGCGTTCGTCATCATTACTCCATCAAACCATATATCATCTGTCGGCCGCTTCAGGGTGGAGCTCCCTACATCAGCTTATGGTGCAGAGCTGATTGCTTTCCAGGAGGCCCTACACTTCACACAACAATTACCTGGATCTACACCTATCCACATATACACAGATTCCCTTTCACTCCTCACTGCTCTTTCTTCTCTTCTCACTACAGACACAACGATACACAACATTAAACAACTTTTACATTCCATCAAAACTTCCAGACAAATCTCACTTTTCCACGTTCCTGCACACGCTGGCCTCTGGGGCAACGAACTTGCAGACATCGTTGCCTCACGCGCACACAAATCACCTCGAATACGAACATCTTACATCTCCAAAACCACAATACGTACATCCTTTCGCCACGTGGCTCGGGTAAACTGGGCCACGTGGTGGCGTAACAATCACGAGGGAACGGGGATATTTACATGGGTACCCGACACTTTAAATTTACCCAACACTTTCCCCCTTCCAAACCACTCATTACACTACTTACAGCCCACGGACGATTCCCAGCATACTTTCACCGATTCGGCTTCACAAATACACCAGCATGTCCGTGCGGCCACTCAAACGGTGATGTTCACCATTACATTACAGATTGTCCACTTACACAACACATAACCACACAGCTTCCTACACCTCCATCGGGAAATACATCAGCAACACACTGGCGCCACTGGCTGGATAACCCTCGCCATTGCGCCCTTTTGCTACGTGTTGTTTCTACAATCAGCTCACTATTACCAAATTACACAAGATCATCTCATCACTCATAATACTCATTCAGTGGGTGGGGCCTCTCTGGCCAAACGAGGTGGATACTTTGTGTCCGCCCCACCACTGCTTGAGTACAATGCATGTTTCGCTTTTTCCATAATCATTCCTTTTTTTTTTTTCTTCCATAACATGTTTCCCTTTTCAGCCCTCCTGCACACTTCTTTTTCTATCAGCCTTACCTTTTTCACGTGCATCGTTTCTCTTTTCCTGTTTTCTCTTTTTTTTTTTCTCTCTCTCTCTTTTTCTTGATTCTTTTCAGACCTGCCAGAGCGTCCGCCCTACACGGCCTGGGAATCGTCCTGTTTCTCTCTCCTGCTTCTTTTCTCCATCCCATCACTTGCCTCCTTCATTCTTGTTTTTTTTTTCTTTTTTTCTCTTCATTTATGTATATATTTGTATATAGTTCTTTTTTGTATATTTGTACATATGTATATATTATTATCCATTTCTTTTTTTTCTTTTTTTTTCTTTCTCTTCTTTTCTATATATATAGATATATCTCTTTTGTTTTTGGTTTTCTTTTCATTTTGTTTTTTTTTTTGTTTTTTTTTTGTTTTTTTTATTTATTTTTGTTTATTTTTTTCTTTTATTTTTTTTTCTTTTCTTATTTTTTTTTTACTTTTTTTCACTGTATATATACGTCTCTATTACTACAATTATTACTACACTTTTTTTTTTGCCCTTTTCGGCACCATCATTGTCCCTTCACCATTATTCTTCACAATAAAACAGCTCACCGAGGCTATTTTCACTCTCTGTGCTCGCTGAGCCCTTCGGACACTATTGTTACCGTGCCCATTTTTATTTTTCCAATCGGCTTTTCCCACCAAATTCTTTTTTTTTTGGCCATCTGGGCCCTTTTCTTTTATTTTTGATTGGTTTAAGCCTGTTGATGCTCCGCAGGTGCAGGCTCTTTCTCATTCCACTTTATTTTTGCTGTTATTTTGATTTTAGCATGGAATGAGACTCCGACTGGGGCAGTACATGCTCCGAGCCGCTCCGAGCGGCTCGGAGCGAACCGCCCACCAGGAACTGCGGGAACGGCCACCCGAAGCTGGCCTGCAAAAGGGCTCGAAAAACCGCGCGGCGGCCGCAGGAGACGGTCGCGGCGGTCGCGGGATGGACCGGGACCAAGGGCCGCAACCGGAAGTCGCGACCGGAACCGGCCCGGGGCAGCAGAACAGCCGAGAAGGCCGGGAGGAGAGCCTCTTCTTCTTCCTCCTCGACGGCAGCCAAAGGCCGCCGCGGCTAAGTCCCGGGCCGCGGAATCGCGACGAAAACCGCGAAAAGCGGTTGAAAATCCGCTGGCGGCTCACCGGGGACTCGGTCGAACAGGCCCGGATCGTGAACAGGGCGGCCGAGGGCAGCCCCGAAGTCGCAGGGTGGTAGAGAGCCGACTCCAGGGGACAGAGGCCAACCCCACCTCACAGCAGGTCGAGGACCGCGAGGCAGCCGCAGGAACAGGTCGCGGTGGGTCCGCGAAGGTCCGGAACCGCGGGCCGCAGGTGGAAACAGCGCCCCGAAGGACGCCGGGGCAGCAGGGCAGCCCAGACAGGAGATAAACAAACCTCCTCTTCTTCCTTACGACCGCGGCGATCGAATGCCGCGGTTTCGCAAAAAACCGCAAAAAAGCTGATGAATGTGTTGAGATGGAATTCGATACCCGCGCCCAAAAACGAAGTGGGTCTCCTTTGAGTATCCCGGATCCATCTTGTCACCAGTCCAAGTCCCAGAAAAGTCATGCAAAACAAAATCCTAAGACCAGGATTCTCGAAGCGGCAGTTGCCGCTGCAGCTCTCCCGCCAAGATAGGGTCGTTAAGTGTTCTCCAATGGAATTGCCGATCTATATCCTCAGCTTCAACAGATTTAATATGCCTATGTACTCAACTTCAACCGGATGTAATTGCGTTACAGGAAACATGGCTTACTTCAGATATTAATTATCATCTCAAACATTACCGTTCGTTCCGGCTAGATAGGTCTTCACGAGGGGGAGGGTTGTTGCTGCTAATTTCCTTAAAGTTTTGTCACAGGGCCTTCATTTCTTTTCAGTATGCGGACAGTCAGTGCGAAATACTGGCGGTTGATCTCAATATCCCAGGTCAACAGCCCTTTACTGTAGCTAACGCATATTTCCCTCCAGGTGTGCATGACACTCGGCCCCTTGACTCATTGATGTCTAGCAGCAGATCTCAGGTTTTATTAGTTGGGGATTTTAATTCGCACCACGTGACGTGGGGGTTTAAAACAGATTGTTTTGGCTCTAGACTATTTGATTGGATTTGCGACAACAACATAGTCTGCAACAATTTAGGCATGCCTACATTTGTACGTGGTCTATGCCGCTCTGTTTTAGACTTAACTTTTTCCTCCCCAGGAGTCTCTGTCTCGTCTTGGGCGCCTGTTGACTGCGCGACTAACAGTGATCATCTACCGATCAGTTTCAGGGTTGCGTGTAACTTAACTCTTCCCGAACGACAACAGCGCACCTTCATAAATTATGTTCGCTTTAAAGACACTCTCAAATCAGCTCTCACAATCGATTCGGACCGAAACACCACTACGAGTTCCGAATGTAAAGCTACACATATATGCACAGTGTTGGAACGCGCAAGGCAAAAGTCTGAATTCATAGTCACAGGATCCAAGGATGCAATCACCAATAATTGGTGGAATGCAGAGTGCACGCGTGCCTATAGACGGCGGAAAGCAGCCTGGAAGAAACTCCTCCTAAATCAATGCCCTAAAAATTGGTTGGATTATAAGTATGTCGCAGCAACATTTAAGCGCACTATCTCCCGCGCGAAGGAGGAGTATATTACAAGTCATTATGATTTTCTTTCTCAGTCAGGGAATAAACGGGCCCTGTTTAATTTTATGAGGAGAAGGAAAGTGATTCCACCGGCTGTCAATATTGAATCCCTCGTTCAATCCCCTGCTGACATCGCTAAGGCCTTAGAGGGAATTGCGGGTGGCCTAGAACGTCGATTCACATCTGCACTTCATTATCCACCTACATTCTCATGCATCTCCAGTGATTTCATTGAGGTCACTATGCCTGAGCTTTCGCAAATTGTTTTGCGCCTATCTTCAGCGGCTCCTGGCCCCGATAAGGTCACTACATCTATGATTAAAATTTTGTTTACCGAATCTCCTGAAGATCTATTGGCTTTGGTTAACCATTCCCTTAAAGGTCCATGGATACCCCATGAGTGGCGTCTTGCGGAAATAGTTCCAATACTTAAAAAACAAGGGGAGGGTTTCACTTCTGACAACATACGCCCGATTTCATTAACATCGAATTTAGTGAAATTGGTGGAACGGGTCCTCCTTCGTCGCATCATGTATTTCATTTCTGCAAATGATATCTTGAATCCTTGTCAAATTGGTTTCAGGCCGGGCTGTTCGATTTGGTGTGCTCATACTGACCTTGAGAGCCGTATTAAATTAGCTCGCAGCACTAAACAGTTTGCCGCGCTTGTCACACTGGATATCAGTAAAGCCTACGACAGCGTCGAGTACTCGATACTGTTACACAGATTACAGGTCCTTAATTTCCCAAACTATTTCGTAGCCTGGATCTTTGCTTTCCTGGAAAACAGAGAATTTTATTGCTGCCGAAATGGTGTTTCTTCAAAGAAATTCCGACAGACAAGAGGTGTTCCGCAAGGCTCAGTTCTTTCCCCTGTTCTTTTTAACATCTTTCTAAGCTCCATTCCATGCATCCATAATGTGTCAACTTACGTGTACGCTGACGACATCGCATTTTTTGCTTCTGCAAAAGATATTCACTCTCTGTATCAGATCTTGCAGGATTACCTCAATATTCTTGACAACTGGTTAGGAAGTATTCATCTGTCCCTCAATGTGAACAAATGCGCCTTGTTGGTCTTCCCGGTTTCTCATCCTGTACATATCTGCGTTTCTTATAGAAATCATATAATTCCTCAGGTTCAAACAGTGAAGTATCTTGGAGTGATCTATGACTCTACTATGTCCTGGCGGCCTCACATTGAGCAAGTTTCTGTAAAAGGAGTTCGGGCCATTGGCATCCTGCGTCGTCTTTGCAGCGCTAGGTCAGGGATGGGAAGGCACACACTTCTGCTGATCTATAAAATGTATGTCCGCCCAATTTTGGAGTTCGGATGTGTTTTATTCTCAGGAGCTCCTGCCTATAAACTTCGACCGCTTGTGCTCTTGGAGCGTGAGGCGTTGCGCCTCTGCTTGGGACTTCCGAAGTATGTAGCTAATGTTGTCCTGCACCTTGAGGCGCGAATTCCATCTTTATTAGCCAGATTTCGCCTTTTAACAGTCCAAACCTTTTTAAATTTGTGCGACTCTCCTCTCCACACATCCAATGTAATATTTCTTAGTCAGCCCGCAGTCTTTTTAAATGCTACCTGGTCTCGTTTGCATACTCCGCAGATATGTTTCGTGCAGTCTCTCCTCGATCCCTTAAACATTAAGCTCACAGATATCCATCCTCTGCATAACATCTCACCTTCAGTCGAGATTGCATTTGATAACATTTTCACATCGAATGCCAAGCTCCAGCCCTTTCCTCTCCTTCTCGGTTTGTTACAGGACCACCTAAGATCCTTTCCTTTTCATATTCTCATTGCTACCGATGCCTCGCAGGATCGTGAAAAGGCAGGTGTGGGCATTTTTTCTCCTGCATTGAGATGGTCCTTTTCTCTCCGTCTCCCTGACTTCACTCCAATTTATCTGGCCGAATTATTAGCTGTCATTCTAGCTTTACGTAAATTAGATCCTGCCGTTTCCAAAGTCATGGTTATGACAGACTCTCTATCTATTTGCTTTTCATTATCATCAACCTCTGAGTCTCGGGCATTACGCCTCTTTAAGCAGCTGATCCCGCTTCATCTAAATTCGGTGAGGTTGCTTTGGGTACCGGGTCACGTGGGCATTCAGTTAAATGAGGTTGCTGATTCATTAGCAAGGGCCTCTCTCTGTGGCCCAATAATTGCGATCCTGCCAACCTGCGCATATACAGCTGCGGTGAGGTTTCGCAGTTACACAATATTTCAGGAATTTTCAGCCTCGGCGCTTACTTCATCCCCCGAATACAAGCATCTTCTGCACCCTTGGAGCAGCAAAGACTGGAGTTCGCGCAGACTGGAGGTCTCTTTCACGCGTTTGCGATGCCGAGTTCCTCTGCTAAATTTCTACCTTCACAGATCTGGTCTGGCGGTTTCTCCACTGTGCTCATTTTGTGCCGAGTCTGAGACAGTGGATCACTTCCTGCTGTTCTGCCGCCGATTCTCTTCTTTGAGGAGGCGCCTATTAGAAATTCCGTTTCATCAGCTGGGTCTGCCTGTGTCCACTGAGGTTGTTCTTTCCTTTGGCGCTACTTCGCTTGGACGAAGCAACAGGAGTGCGCGCTGTGCAGTTCAAAAATTTCTTTTAGAAACACAGCGACTCCCATGCTAATTTTTTTTAACTTTTTTTTTAATTTATTTATTTATTTTTTTCCCCTTTTTGTTTTCATTTTTCTGATTATCAATCTCTTAATTTATTATTATTATTTTTTATTTTTTCTGCCTCTCTTTCAGTCAATACAAAATTGAACCATTCCAGATGTTGCATTCAAATCTGCACATTATGCCGTCCTCCCATCTTCGATCTCCCAGCTAACAGGACCCCTTTCGTTGCGTCGTCCAATCTGTCAGCCTATACCCTATTAATTCTCCTTTTCCTCTAAAGCTCCTAATCATTCCAACAGTTCACCGCCTGTGTCTTGGCCACTCCCCCGTAGTGGGTATGTGCCATTCTACTCGAGGCCAACCAACCAACCATCATTCCAACAGTTCACCGCCTGTGTCTTGGCCACTCCCCCGTAGTGAGTATGTGCCATTCTACTCGAGGCCAACCAACCAACCAACCAACCATTAGCTTGGCCCCAAAAGGTTATCCATTAGCTTGGTACCAATTTGCCTTCTTTGGGCTCTCCTCACTGAACCCTGGCCAATCCCCCGTCGTGGGTATGTGCCATGCCACCAAGGCAACAACAACAACAACAACAACAACAACAGCTGCCTCGGGGTCCTCCCGGGCGCGGTTTTCTGCTGCCGCTCGCGGTAGCGGACGTCCCCGGACCTGCCGCGACCACATCCTGCGGCCGCCTCGCGGTTTTCCACCCGCTGCGAGGTGGGGCTGGCCTCTGGCCAGTGTTTACATCTGGTCTTCACCCGGTGACTTCGGGGCTGCCTTCGGCCGTCCCCTTTGCAATCTTCGGCGGCGACGACAAGGTGCGGGTGAGCCGCCTCAAGATTTTAATCGCTTTTTGCGATTTTTTCCGCGTTTTCGCGGATCTGGACTTAGCCGCGGCAGCTTTTGCCGCGGTCGAGGAGGAGGAAGAGGAAGACGTCCTCCCGGCCTTCTCGGCCGCCCTGCTGCCCCGGGCTCGTTCTGGTCGCGGCTTCCAGCTGCGGACTGCGTTCCCGGTCACACCCGCTGTCTTCGCGACCCGTTTTCGCGGCGCCATCGCGATTTCGGGGCTCCTCCGGTGGCCCTGGTCACCCGAGCCGTTCGCCTGCCCGCGGCCTTGTCCGGGCTCGTTCGGGTCATTGCGGGTCGAGTCCGGCCATCGTCGCGGCGTGATTTCCATCCAGCCCAGCCCTGTCCCGCTGGTTACCGGGCTGGTTATCGCCCGCGTCTGCGGGAATGTCATCTTTGGGGGCGTCTCCCCCTGCCTCGCCCTCGGGGCGGGACCAGCCTGTGGTGACGCTCCACCGCATCTCCCCGGACCCCAGTTCTGGCTCCGGGCAGTCGGGCGCGGGTGCTGCGACGCCCCGCTCGGAGTTCTCGGATGCCGGTGACGATTTGCTTGCAGGGGTCCCGGCTGTCAACCTGCGGCCAACCGAGACGCCATCGGTTGGCAACAACGATTCTGCGGCCGCCCTGGGTTCGCGCGGTGCCCCTGACCCTGCGCCGACTTCGGGCGATGTTCCACCTTCGGAGGCTCCCCGCCCGGAGGCTGTCGGGCCGGGGCCCTCACCGGACGACTTCAGTCCCTCCCCCGAGGGGCCTGCGAGCGCGGAGGCCAGGCTCGACCTGGCCTTCGCTGCGATGCCGGACTTTTCATCAGTCACGGCACTTCAGGAGCGCCTCACGGCGTTCCTGAATAAAGAGAAAAACAAGGTGCCGGTACACGCTCGCACGACCATCTCCCAGATGTTCGGCGAGCTTGTCCTCCGCTGCGCCGAGTATCGGGCGCTGGCTTCGGACGCCAGGGGCCGGCGGAGGTCCTCGGGGCCATGTGGGGCGCGGAGCGGCGCGACGCCGCTGAGGCCCGTTCCCGAGCTTCCGCGGCGGAGACCAGACTGCGCGCCGGCCCTCCTCCATCCGCCGTGCCCTCGTTCGCGGACGTCGTGCGCGGCGGCCCCCGGTCTTCGTCCGCACCGATGCCGGCGCCTCCCACGGCCTCTTCATCCCAAACAACCGCCCAGCGACAAGATTCCGTGAGCCACGTCGCTTTCCTTTCTCCCATCACACCCGCGACCACACCGGCTCAGCTCATACACACCATCAAATCAAACATCATCCCGAGGACGAGGGCATTGGTCCCGTCCAATTCAAACCGACAGCTACAGGCGTCACAGTGATCGCCAAACACCGCGACACTTTACTCAACCTGACATCTGCGGTCCGCAACAACGCGGTCACAAACAATGCCATGTCGGTACGACTGGCGGAGCGCCGTAAACCCCACATTCGCGTGTGGGGAGTTGACCCGGATGTGGCGGACGACGCAGTCGTCTCACAAGTTGTAGCGAAGAATGCCGACCTTGGTTTGGACGCGTCGTCTATCACCCGGCGCTACACGTTCCGGGCTCGTAATAACACCAAGGCGCACGTCCTCTGCGTGAGCCCGGACGCGTTTACAAAAATAATGCGAAGGGGGCGACTGACGATAGGTTGGTCCTCGGCTCAGGTGGAGGAGGACCTCCACGTCCTCTTGTGCACATTTTGTGCTCAGTACGGGCACTCTCGCCGCAACTGCCGCCTTACCTCCGATCCGGCGAGGGCGGCCTGCACGAACTGCGCAGGTGCGCATGTTGTAACCGCCTGCGACGCTTCGGGTGGTGCTGCCTCCGTCGCTTGTGCGGTGTGCAGACGTGCGGGACGCGAGGTTCCTCCTCACAGGGCCGGGGCAAAGGAGGGCCCCATCCTTGCTGAACGCATAGCCAGGATGCGACTGAGAACTGATTATGACGTCAGCTAAACACAAAAACACAAAGTACGAGGGGCGGAGGACCGTGCACTTTTTCATATCAGACCATTTTGCTCGGCGCCCAGCATTTTGCTTACGGCGCCGGCAATTCCCCCACCAACCATCTCTTCCCCTTTCCTCTCTTTCAAACCGTATATGTCGCACTAATCTAATCTCTAAATTTCTTCTTCCGTTCTGTTCCGAGGGACGTGATTTAGCCACGTTCCTTTTTCACTTTCTTTCATCCCTACATTTCCCCTTTTCCGCTACACTTTCGCATATACGGTTTATTACTTCATTCCAACGCAAATGCACGGTTCCTCCGTTCCTCTACACACATACTCTACACTGCACCACTCACATTTCACATCACATCCGCATGGGACAAGACTCAATGCTACACATCCCAACACTCCTGCACTACACAGCTCCCTCCCTCTCGTTCTCACCTTTCCTTATTTTTTACACCCTCCTTTTCCTTTCTTCCCTTTCTTCGTCTCCATTTTTCCTGCTTCACTTCTCCGCAAGCGCCATCCCTGCTTCATACGCACACACTTTCACATCTCACTTTTCAGCACAACAATGACACCTTTAACATTCTCATTCATACAAATTAATCTCGACCATTGCAGGAATGCGACCCCGGTGTTAGTGGAGAGATTGAGGGAGGGAGATTTTCATTTCGCACTCATTTCAGACCCCTACACACGAACTGACACCATAACAGGCATACCCCCGGAGTGGACCGTCTTCGCGGCCCATTCGGGACCGCGATCGGCCATCATTGCACGCCAACAACACTTCGACATGTTACCCATAACAGTCACCACACGAGTAGTAGCTATCATTTGCTCGACGGCCACCGCATCCTGTTTGTTAATTTCAGGATACGCACCACCGCACATTCCAATGACACAGACATTCGATGACATACGACAAGCACTCATCCTCACGGAGGGTATGCCGGTCGTCTTGGGGGGCGATTTCAATGCCAAGCACACGGCCTGGGGACCACATATTTGTGATATCAGGGGCGGGGAGTTACTAAATTTCGCAATGTCCTCAGGCCTGCTAATTTTACACGATCCGGCATCCCCTCCTACATACTCGACAGCTTACACTGATAGTTCGATAGATGTTACATTTGCCACGAACCACATGATCAGTATACCTTACACATGGCAAGTCTCCGAAACAAGTACCCTATCAGAACACAGACATATTGAAGTTAAATTCGGAGCACAATCCACGACTCGACAGCGCAGACTAACACACAGAGGTACCACACGACTTTTACGCGACATGTCACAGGACCCATTTTTCAATGCGGTGGCCGGCGTCCGTCTTGCTTCGGCAGATGCAATCGACACGATCGTCAACAAATTTCATCTTGTCATTGCAAAATCACGCAAAAAACACTCATCTTTCAGACCCGCACCGACACAAACACATCTCCCTGCGTCATGGTGGACACAGGAACTCGCCACCGAGCGTTCGCGTGTGCGCGCTCTACGCAGGAGATACCAACGCTCTAAACACATTCACATCAGACAACACTACGGCTCAATTTATTACACCGCATTACGAACTTTCAGACAGCACATAGAAGAGGCACGCCACCACGATACACAGTCATTGGCTCGAGATTTCATTAGGAGTGGAATATTTGGCCGCCCATTCAAAATTGCATTTGGAAAACTCCGCGCACCAATCACACTTCCACCAGTAGAAACGCCAGACGGTACACTCACAACGTCACTACTCGACACAGCACAAACTCTCCTAGCCACTCACGTTGCAACCGATGACACTACAACAGACCTTCCACAGCACACAAACACGAGACTTCTTGCACAAGACACATCGCTGGGCGGCCCTGACGACGTGCCCTTCACTTACGGCGAGATTGACATTGCGTTCTCTCGCATTAAGCAGGGCACGGCGTCGGGCCTCGACGGCCTTACTCCACGAATAGTCACAACACTCTGGACACAACATCCAAATTTTTTCATCACTTTATTTTCGTCGGCCCTTCGCTTCGGTCACTTCCCCGTGGCGTGGCGAAAGGGTCGCATCATTTTCATTCATAAACCCGGCAGACCACAACACACACCTACATCATACCGTCCCATAGTGATGAATTCGGTGTTAGGCAAGGTGCTCGAGCGTCTTCTCTACGGTCGCCTCTACCACTTCATGGCCCACCAAAATTTACTCCATTCCAACCAATTTGGATTCACCAGGCAACGGAGTGCCGTGCAGGCGCTCTACGCTCTGGTTTCAAAATTAAGAGGGTTCCGAACAGACGGCCTCCACGCCATACTGATTTCCATCGATTTCAGGGGCGCCTTTGACAGTGTATGGCATCCCCTTGTGCTCAGTTCTCTCGCGCAATGGGGATGCCCGAGAAATGTCTGCGCGCTGCTCCGGTCCTTTCTAACGGACCGCGAGGTGGTATTCCGCTCTAGCGCGGGCGACGCGGTTGCGCGTCCCACCTTAGGCAGCCCGCAGGGTTCTCCGCTGTCACCGCTCCTCTGGAACACAGTTGTGCGTGGCTTGCTCGAGCTGCCGATGCCAGAGGGTGTGTCGCTCCAGGCCTACGCAGACGACGTTGTCGTCGTTGTGCCTGGCAGTTGCAGGAAACAGCTGACGGCTCTCGCGGAGGTGGCACTCGGCCGAGTAGCCTCGTGGGCGAAGGGGGCAAGGGTCTCCATCAGCAGTGAGAAGACGGTGTGCCTTCTCATCTCTCCCCCCCGGGGGAGTATGGGACGCACACCTCCCGCCATTCGCCTCGACGGAGTCCGCCTGCAATTCAGGCCCTCCGTTCGAGTGCTTGGCGTTGTCTTCGACCGCACCCTGTCCTTCATAGCTCACGGGGATTTGCTCAAGGAGCGCGCCGAGATGCTCTCTGCACGCCTCAGCACGTTCCTGCGGCTCAGTGGCACGCCGGCTCCCGGCCAGCTGAGGGCACTTTACACCCAGGTCGTCTTGCCGGCCCTCACGTACGCGTCCCCTGTGTGGTGGACAGAAAGTCCTCACTCCGGACTGCGTGCTCGTTTGGTTTCCGTCCAACGGGCCCCGCTTCTTGCGTTGGTCCGGGCGTACTCCACTACGAGCACGAGGGCGCTCCAAATTCTGTTGCGGGCGCCTCCTCTGCATCTCGACCTTGACCGGTTGAATGCGGAGTTTGCGCTCTTCGCACGTAGATTGGACGTCACGTTCGGTTCTAGAACGTATCGCGCCTCCGAAGTGGCGGCACCGTACGACGACACGCTTCAGCACCCTGCCGAGGCCGTCTCATTCCCACACACACAGTTACAATCAGCAGACATATCCATTTACTCTCGTCAACACGGATATCACATATACACGGACGGCTCATACACAACAACATCGGCTGGCGCTTCATACGTCATGTTTGATTCCATGGAACATCTCATTTCAGTCGGTCGCTTTCGGGTCGAGCTTTCATCCAGTGCCTACAGTGCAGAGCTCATTGCGTTCCAGGAGGCCATTACATATTCTTTAACATTACCAGGTACACTACCTATACACATATATACAGATTGCTTATCCCTCCTCAAAACATTAAACAATTACATCACAACAGACACTCGTATCTTTCACATCAAGCAATCATAACACACGGTAACACAGGCTCGACCCGTAAAGTTATACCATGTCCCATCTCATTCCGGAGTTCTTGGTAATGAACTCGCCGACATCATCGCATCTCGCGCCAGCCGATCCACACACATCAGACGATCCACTTTAACTCGATGATCAATCCGGAAGCACTTACACAACACTGTACTCGCACACTGGCATCACTGGTGGCAACACAACAACGAGGGAACCGGAATATATTCCTGGATTCCCAGTGTACATAACATTCCAGACACATTTCCACCACCCAAACCACTAACAACACTCCTCACCGGTCATGGCCGCTTCCCATTTTATTTTCACCGTTTCGGACTATCATCATCACCATCATGTCCCTGTGGTCACCCAACCGGTGATGTGCCTCATTATTTGTCAGTTCATTGTCCCATCACACAAGACATTGCTACACAATTACCACGTTCACAAACACAAACAAACACCACTGCGGTGTGGTGGTCCTGGCTTGATGACCGCCGCACCGTAGCTTTGTTACTCCGAATAGTGTCGCTAGTCAGTCAGTCGCTCCCTGATCATTCACGCCGCTAGTACATTACACATGACACATTTACTCACACACACACATACATATGACTGAGTACCGCTTCCACAGGGGGGACATTTGGCCCCATCATGGGTGGATGCTGGTGTGTCCTCCTCTCTGTGGCGGTGTGTCTCGGTTACTCAGAATACTTACACATTACACTTTTCTTTCATTTCACATTCCTATCCATACATTTACACTACATTTACACATATCTTGATTTCACTCCTTTTCTATTCGCTTCTTTTCTTTTACATTTCTTACATCACACTCCTTAACCCTATGCACCACCCCCTTTCCTTTTCTTTTTTCCTTCTCTCTAACACTTTCCACATACTTTCTACACATTTCTTATTCCTAGACATTTTTCCATTTCTTTATTTCCCTTTTTCTTTCTCTTCTGTTTTTTCTTTCTCTTCTGTTCTTTCATATCAATCACGTACGAGAGGCACATTTTCTATACCTATCTAATTTCGCCCACGTTTCTTTCCTACTGCTTTCACTTCTGCTTCACAAGCCTTTTACCCATTTCCTACGCCTTCAAGATCTTCACCTTATCCCTTTCTCCTCGCCCTCCAAGATCTTCTTTCTCCTGCCTCCTGGATTGACGAGCCATAGACCTGCGCCACCTGGCTTCAACTTGTGCTTCTCCTCATCATACCCATACCCATCACTTTTCTTTTTCTTCTATTATCTATTTTCCCTTTTCTTTTGTTTGCCATTTCTGATTTTTCTTTTCTTTCCTATACTATTCTTCTTTTTCTGTTCTCGCTTCTAATTTGTTTTTGATTTCTGACTTTTCTCTTTCTATTCCCTATTTTATTTTTCATTTCTTTTCCCTTTCTTTCTTTCTTTTCTTTTGTTAATTTTATTGAAAATATTTTTCCCTTGTACTTACTAGTTCTTTTGTAAATATTAGTCCTTTTGCAATTTTCTTGTACATATGTTCAAATCATTTCTTTTCACTTCTTTTTCTTCTATTTTCTCTTCTCACCTCCAATTTGTTTCTCGTTTCTCTCTTTTCCTTTTCTTTCCTCTCTTTTACTTTACTTTTCTTTTCTCGCTTCTCCTTTGTTTTCCTTTCCTGCCTTTTCTTTTTCTTTCCCTATTTTATTTTCTTTCTCTTTTCCCTTTCTCATTTTCTTTTCCTTTTGTAAATATTGTAAATATTGCTATAAATATTTTTCTCTTGTAAATCTTATAATTTTGTGAATTACTATTTATTGTAATTTTCTCGTGCATATGTTCTTGTCATTTCCATGATTTCCCTTTCTTTTTTCTTGTTTTTTTTTTACTTTCTCCCTCTTGGCACCATCATCGCTTTTGTAAATAAAAGAAGCTCTTCGAGAATCTATCATCCCTCTGTGCTCGTTGAGCCCTTCGGACACAATGCTACCGTGCCCTCCTTTTATTTTTTCCATTGGCTTTTTCCACCAAATTCTTCTTTTGGCCATTTGGGCCCTTTTCTTTTATTTTTGATTGGCTTAAGCCTGTTGATGCTCCGCAGGTGCAGGCTCTTTCTCATTCCACTTTATTTTTGCCGTTATTTTGATTTTAGCATGGAATGAGACTCCGATTGGGGCAGTACATGACATTCCCCGAAGTCACGCCCGGCCCGGGCCCGTTTTTTTTTTAATTTCTTGCAGCCTCCAGTTTTTGCGGACGCCTGGCCTCGGTCGCGGCGCCTTCTCTGCGGTCGTCCGCCTAATTTTTGGGCGGTTTTTACGCCGCGGGACTTGGCCGCGCTCGCTGGTGTGGGCCGGCGTCTTTGGCTGCCCCCGTCCTCCGAGCGGCTCGCTCCGAGCGGCTCGGAGCGAATGGACGTGTCTGGCCGAGCTCCCGGCAGCCGGGCTTAGCCTGCCCCACCCACCCAGCCACGCCCATCTGGCCCTTAGGCACCCTCTGCGATTTCGGGGCTGCTTTTTGCAGTTCCGCAGCCCAGAACCTCATCCCGTCGACCTCCTCTGCGACCGCAAGCGGTTTTTTAACCGCATTTAGCTTGTTTTGCCGCATTTTTGCGGTTTTTCCCTGAACCGCGGCCTTCCATCGCCGCGGTCGTGGAAGAGGAATACGAAGTCGTTCGATCGGCTTCCTGGGCTGCCCTGCTGCCTCGGGGTCCTCCGGGGCGCCGTTTCCACCTGCGGCCCGCGGTCGGGGACCTTCCCGGACCCACCGCGACCAGTTCCTGTGGCCGCCTCGCGGTTTTCCACCTGCTGCGAGGTGGGGCTGGCCTCTGGCCAGTGTTTACATCTCGTCTCCACCCAGTGACTTCGGGGCTGCCTTCGGCCGTCCTTTTGCGATCTCCGACGGCGACAACAAGGTGCAGGTGAGCCGCCTCAAGATTTTCAATCGCTTTTTGCGATTTTCGCCGCGTTTTCGCGGATCTGGATTTAGCCGCGGCAGCTTTTGCCGCGGTCGACGAGGAGGAAGAGGAAGACGTCCTCCCGGCCTTCTCGGCCGCCCTGCTACACCGGGCTCGTTCCGGTCGTGGCTTCCACCTGCGGTCTGCGCTCCCGGTCACTCCCGCTGCCCTCGCGACCCGTTTTCGCGGCGCCCTCGCGATTTCGGGGCTCCTTCAGTGGCCCTGGTCTCCCGAGCCGTTCGCCTGCCCGTGGCCTTGTCCGGGCTCGTTCGGGTCTCTGCGGATCGAGTTCAACCTTCGTCGCGGCGTGACTTCGATCCAGCCCAGCCCTGTCCCGCTGGTTACAGGGCTGGTTATCGCCCGCGTCTGCGGGAACGTCTTCTTTGGGGGCGTCTCCCCCTGCCTCGCCCTCGGGGCGGGACCAACCTGTGGTGACGCTCCACCGCATCTCCCCGGACCCCAGTTCTGGCTCCGGGCAGTCGGGCATGGGTGCCGCGACGCCCCGCTCGGAGTTCTCGGACGCCGGTGACAATTTGCTCGCAGGGGTCCCGGATGTCAACCTGCGGCCAACCGAGACGCCATCGGTTGGCAACGACGATTCTGCGGCCGCCCTGGGTTCGCGCGGTGCCCCTGACGCTTCGCCGACCTCGGGCGATGTTCCACCACCGGAGGCTCCCCGCCCGGAGGCTGTCGGGCCGGGGCCCTTACCGGATGACTTGATTCCCTCCCCCGAGGGGCCTGCGAGCGCGGAGGCCAGGCTCGACCTGGCCTTCGCCGCGATGCCGGAATTTTCATCCGTCACGGCACTTCAGGAGCGCCTCACGGCGTTCCTGAACACGGAGAAGAACAAGGTGCCGGTGCACCCTCGCACGAGCATCTCGCAGATGTTCGGCGAGCTTGTCCTCCGCTGCGCCGAGTATCGGGCGCTGGCCTCGGACGCCAGGGGCCGGGCGGAGGTCCTCCGGACCATGTGGGGTGCGGAGCGGCGCGACGCCGCTGAGGCCCGCTCCCGGGCTTCTGCGGCGGAGACCAGGCTGCGCGCCGGCCCGCGTCCACCCGCCACGCCCACATTTGCGGACATCGTGCGGGGCAACAGCCATCCTGCCCCCGCACAATCGGCTCCGTCTGCGACGCCTCTGCCACCCTCCTCTGCTGCTCACCAACAGACCGTAAGCCACTTCGCCTTTTTAACACCTACCACCCCCGCGACAACACCAACACAATTAATACAAACAATCAAGCGCAACATCATCCCCGAGGACGAGGGCATCGGCCCCGTTCAATTTAAGCCCACGTCAACAGGTGTCACAGTAATAGCAAAAACTCGCGACACCTTACGTAACCTTTCAGCAGCAGTTCGAAACAATGCGGTTACCAACAACTCGATGGCAGTGAGGGTGGCAGAGCCACGTCAGCCCCACATTCGCGTGTGGGGCGTCGACCCGGACGTCGCGGACGACGCCGTCATATCACAAATTGTCGCGAAAAACACCGACCTCGCTATCGACGCCTCTTCTATGAGGAGGCGTTACACGTTCCGGGCTCGCAACGGAACGAAGACTCACGTCTTAGCGGCGAGCCCGGAGACATTCAAGAAGATCATGGCTAGGGGGCGACTGACGATAGGGTGGTCCTCGGCCCAGGTGGAGGAGGACCTCCACGTCCCTTTGTGCACCTTTCGTGCACATTACGGCCACTGCCGCCGCAATTGCCGCCAAGCCTCGGATCCGTCCAAGGCGGCTTGCACGGGCTGCGCCGGGGCGCACGTCGTTGCCGACTGTCCTGCGTCCGGCGCAGCTGCTGCGGTGGCCTGCGCGGCGTGCAGGCGCGCGGGACGGGACTGTCCTCCCCACAGGGCCGAGGCAAGGGAGTGCCCCATCCTTGCGGAGCGCATCGCCAGAATGCGGCTACGGACAGACTATGAGTAACACTCTACACTTTCACAAACACTACGAGGAGCGGAGGACCGTGCTTCATTACATAACCTCACACCTCTTACGGTGCCCAGCACTTCGCTTGCGGCGCCGTATCACTTCTCCTCGTTCACTTCTTCCTCTTTTTTCCTTGACAGACCGCACACCTTCTTTCATTCATACCTATATTAAACCTCTTCCTTCCTTCTTTCTCCAGGAACGCGGCATAACCGTGTTCCTTTTTTACTTCCTTACATTTTCCACACCCCATTTCTTCCTTTCACGCCACCTTCAGCGGTCTGTATTTTCGCTACACATTACAGCCACGGTTCCTCCGCTCCTCGATTCATGCACACAACACTCTCACCTTCACACGTTACGCATACACCGGGCGCAACACGGTCCATTCCTCTGCTTACACTTTACACCTCATTACCCGTCTCCCTCCCTCTCATTCCCACACTCACATTCTTTTCTCTTCTTCTTATTCACACTCTCGTGTTTGCCTTTCCTGCCTTCTTCACTACACTTCATAACACGTCGCGTTCCTGCCTCACTTCAAAATTCACTCATCCCGCACAGCATTTCGCCGCAATGCCTTCTTTAACTTTTTCACTCATACAAGCTAATTTAGACCATTGCAGAAACGCCACCCCGGTATTGGTAGAAAGATTACGGGAGGGAGACTTTCATTTCGCTCTCATCTCTGACCCTTACACACGTGCAGACACCATCACAGGTATACCACCCGAGTGGACCGTGTTCGCCGCCCACTCCGGTCCCAGTTCCGCCATCATCGCAAGACAACACCAATACGACATGTTTCCCATCACAGTCACGACACGCGTTGTAGCAGTCATCTGTTCCACGGCCACCGCATCATGTTTATTAATTTCAGCATACGCACCACCGCACACTCCAATGACACAGACATTTGACGACATACGACAAGCACTCATCCTCACGGAGGGTATGCCGGTCGTCTTGGGGGGCGATTTCAACGCCAAACATACGGCTTGGGGACCACATATTTGTGATATCAGGGGTGGGGAGTTATTAAATTTCGCAATGTCCTCAGGCCTGCTAATTCTAAACGATCCGGCATCCCCTCCTACATACTCGACACCTTACGCTGACAGTTGGATAGACGTCACATTTGCCACGAACCACATGCTCATTACACCTTACACATGGCAAGTCTCCGAAACAAGTACACTATCAGAACACAGACATATAGAAGTTATATTCGGAGCACAATCCACGACTCCACCGCGCAGACTAACACACAGAGGTACCACACTACTTCTACACGACATGTCACAGGACCCATTTTTCAATGCGGTGGCCGGCGTCCGTCTTGCTTCGGCGGACGCAATCGACACGATCATTAACAAATTGCATCTTCTCATTGAAAAATCACGCAAAAAACACTCATCTTTCAGACCCGCACCGACACAAACACATCTCCCTGCGTCATGGTGGTCACAGGATCTTGCCACCGAGCGTTCGCGAGTGCGCGCTCTACGCAGGAGATACCAACGCTCCAAACAAATTCACATCAGACAACACTATGGCCACATTTATTACACCGCATTACCAATTTTCAGACAGCACATAGAAGAGGCACGCCACCACGATACACAGTCATTGGCCCGAGATTTCATTAGGAGTGGAGTATTTGGCCAGCCATTCAAAATTGCATTTGGAAAACTCCGCGCACCACTCACACTTCCACCAGTAGAAACTCCAGACGGTACACTCACAACGTCACTACTCGACACAGCACACACTCTCCTAGCCACCCACGTTGCAACCGATGACACTACAACAGACCTTCCACAGCACGCAAACACGAGACTTCTTGCACAAGACACATCGCTCGGCGGCCCTGACGACGTGCCCTTCACTTACGGCGAGATTGACATTGCGTTCTCTCGCATTAAGCAGGGCACGGCGTCGGGCCTCGACGGCCTTACTCCACGAATAGTCACAACACTCTGGACACAACATCCAAATTTTTTCATCACTTTATTTTCGTCGGCCCTTCGCTTCGGTCACTTCCCCGTTGCGTGGCGAAAGGGTCGCATCATTTTCATTCATAAACCCGGCAGACCACAACACACACCTACATCATACCGTCCCATAGTGATGAATTCGGTGTTAGGCAAGGTGCTCGAGCGTCTTCTCTACGGTCGCCTCTACCACTTCATGGCCCACCAAAATTTACTCCATTCGAACCAATTTGGATTCACCAGGCAACGGAGTGCCGTGCAGGCGCTCTACGCTCTGGTTTCAAAATTAAGAGGGTTCCGAACAGACGGCCTCCACGCCATACTGATTTCCATCGATTTCAGGGGCGCCTTTGACAGTGTATGGCATCCCCTTGTGCTCAGTTCTCTCGCGCAATGGGGATGCCCGAGAAATGTCTGCGCGCTGCTCCGGTCCTTTCTATCGGACCGCGAGGTGGTATTCCGCTCTAGCGCGGGAGACGCGGTTGCGCGTCCCACCTTAGGCAGCCCGCAGGGTTCTCCGCTGTCACCGCTCCTCTGGAACATAGTTGTGCGTGGTTTGCTCGAGCTGCCGATGCCAGAGGGTGTGTCGCTCCAGGCCTACGCAGACGACGTTGTCGTCGTTGTGCCTGGCAGCTGCAGGAAACAGCTGACGGCTCTTGCGGAGGAGGCACTCGGCCGAGTAGCCTCGTGGGCGAAGGGGGCAAGGGTCTCCATCAGCAGGGAGAAGACGGTGTGCCTTCTCATCTCTCCCCCCCGGGGGAGTATGGGACGCACACCTCCCGCCATTCGCCTCGACGGAGTCCGCCTGCAATTCAGGCCCTCCGTTCGAGTGCTTGGCGTTGTCTTCGACCGCACCCTGTCCTTCATAGCTCACGGGGATTTGCTCAAGGAGCGCGCCGAGATGCTCTCTGCACGCCTCAGCACGTTCCTGCGGCTCAGTGGCACGCCGGCTCCCGGCCAGCTGAGGGCACTTTACACCCAGGTCGTCTTGCCGGCCCTCACGTACGCGTCCCCTGTGTGGTGGACAGAAAGTCCTCACTCCGGACTGCGTGCTCGTTTGGTTTCCGTCCAACGGGCCCCGCTTCTTGCGTTGGTCCGGGCGTACTCCACTACGAGCACGAGGGCGCTCCAAATTCTGTTGCGGGCGCCTCCTCTGCATCTCGACCTTGACCGGTTGAATGCGGAGTTTGCGCTCTTCGCACGTAGATTGGACGTCACGTTCGGTTCTAGAACGTATCGCGCCTCCGAAGTGGCGGCACCGTACGACGACACGCTTCAGCACCCTGCCGAGGCCGTCTCATTCCCACACACACAGTTACAATCAGCAGACATATCCATTTACTCTCGTCAACACGGATATCACATATACACGGACGGCTCATACACAACAACATCGGCTGGCGCTTCATACGTCATGTTTGATTCCATGGAACATCTCATTTCAGTCGGTCGCTTTCGGGTCGAGCTTTCATCCAGTGCCTACAGTGCAGAGCTCATTGCGTTCCAGGAGGCCATTACATATTCTTTAACATTACCAGGTACACTACCTATACACATATATACAGATTGCTTATCCCTCCTCAAAACATTAAACAATTACATCACAACAGACACTCGTATCTTTCACATCAAGCAATCATAACACACGGTAACACAGGCTCGACCCGTAAAGTTATACCATGTCCCATCTCATTCCGGAGTTCTTGGTAATGAACTCGCCGACATCATCGCATCTCGCGCCAGCCGATCCACACACATCAGACGATCCACTTTAACTCGATGATCAATCCGGAAGCACTTACACAACACTGTACTCGCACACTGGCATCACTGGTGGCAACACAACAACGAGGGAACCGGAATATATTCCTGGATTCCCAGTGTACATAACATTCCAGACACATTTCCACCACCCAAACCACTAACAACACTCCTCACCGGTCATGGCCGCTTCCCATTTTATTTTCACCGTTTCGGACTATCATCATCACCATCATGTCCCTGTGGTCACCCAACCGGTGATGTGCCTCATTATTTGTCAGTTCATTGTCCCATCACACAAGACATTGCTACACAATTACCACGTTCACAAACACAAACAAACACCACTGCGGTGTGGTGGTCCTGGCTTGATGACCGCCGCACCGTAGCTTTGTTACTCCGAATAGTGTCGCTAGTCAGTCAGTCGCTCCCTGATCATTCACGCCGCTAGTACATTACACATGACACATTTACTCACACACACACATACATATGACTGAGTACCGCTTCCACAGGGGGGACATTTGGCCCCATCATGGGTGGATGCTGGTGTGTCCTCCTCTCTGTGGCGGTGTGTCTCGGTTACTCAGAATACTTACACATTACACTTTTCTTTCATTTCACATTCCTATCCATACATTTACACTACATTTACACATATCTTGATTTCACTCCTTTTCTATTCGCTTCTTTTCTTTTACATTTCTTACATCACACTCCTTAACCCTATGCACCACCCCCTTTCCTTTTCTTTTTTCCTTCTCTCTAACACTTTCCACATACTTTCTACACATTTCTTATTCCTAGACATTTTTCCATTTCTTTATTTCCCTTTTTCTTTCTCTTCTGTTTTTTCTTTCTCTTCTGTTCTTTCATATCAATCACGTACGAGAGGCACATTTTCTATACCTATCTAATTTCGCCCACGTTTCTTTCCTACTGCTTTCACTTCTGCTTCACAAGCCTTTTACCCATTTCCTACGCCTTCAAGATCTTCACCTTATCCCTTTCTCCTCGCCCTCCAAGATCTTCTTTCTCCTGCCTCCTGGATTGACGAGCCATAGACCTGCGCCACCTGGCTTCAACTTGTGCTTCTCCTCATCATACCCATACCCATCACTTTTCTTTTTCTTCTATTATCTATTTTCCCTTTTCTTTTGTTTGCCATTTCTGATTTTTCTTTTCTTTCCTATACTATTCTTCTTTTTCTGTTCTCGCTTCTAATTTGTTTTTGATTTCTGACTTTTCTCTTTCTATTCCCTATTTTATTTTTCATTTCTTTTCCCTTTCTTTCTTTCTTTTCTTTTGTTAATTTTATTGAAAATATTTTTCCCTTGTACTTACTAGTTCTTTTGTAAATATTAGTCCTTTTGCAATTTTCTTGTACATATGTTCAAATCATTTCTTTTCACTTCTTTTTCTTCTATTTTCTCTTCTCACCTCCAATTTGTTTCTCGTTTCTCTCTTTTCCTTTTCTTTCCTCTCTTTTACTTTACTTTTCTTTTCTCGCTTCTCCTTTGTTTTCCTTTCCTGCCTTTTCTTTTTCTTTCCCTATTTTATTTTCTTTCTCTTTTCCCTTTCTCATTTTCTTTTCCTTTTGTAAATATTGTAAATATTGCTATAAATATTTTTCTCTTGTAAATCTTATAATTTTGTGAATTACTATTTATTGTAATTTTCTCGTGCATATGTTCTTGTCATTTCCATGATTTCCCTTTCTTTTTTCTTGTTTTTTTTTTACTTTCTCCCTCTTGGCACCATCATCGCTTTTGTAAATAAAAGAAGCTCTTCGAGAATCTATCATCCCTCTGTGCTCGTTGAGCCCTTCGGACACAATGCTACCGTGCCCTCCTTTTATTTTTTCCATTGGCTTTTTCCACCAAATTCTTCTTTTGGCCATTTGGGCCCTTTTCTTTTATTTTTGATTGGCTTAAGCCTGTTGATGCTCCGCAGGTGCAGGCTCTTTCTCATTCCACTTTATTTTTGCCGTTATTTTGATTTTAGCATGGAATGAGACTCCGATTGGGGCAGTACATGACATTCCCCGAAGTCACGCCCGGCCCGGGCCCGTTTTTTTTTTAATTTCTTGCAGCCTCCAGTTTTTGCGGACGCCTGGCCTCGGTCGCGGCGCCTTCTCTGCGGTCGTCCGCCTAATTTTTGGGCGGTTTTTACGCCGCGGGACTTGGCCGCGCTCGCTGGTGTGGGCCGGCGTCTTTGGCTGCCCCCGTCCTCCGAGCGGCTCGCTCCGAGCGGCTCGGAGCGAATGGACGTGTCTGGCCGAGCTCCCGGCAGCCGGGCTTAGCCTGCCCCACCCACCCAGCCACGCCCATCTGGCCCTTAGGCACCCTCTGCGATTTCGGGGCTGCTTTTTGCAGTTCCGCAGCCCAGAACCTCATCCCGTCGACCTCCTCTGCGACCGCAAGCGGTTTTTTAACCGCATTTAGCTTGTTTTGCCGCATTTTTGCGGTTTTTCCCTGAACCGCGGCCTTCCATCGCCGCGGTCGTGGAAGAGGAATACGAAGTCGTTCGATCGGCTTCCTGGGCTGCCCTGCTGCCTCGGGGTCCTCCGGGGCGCCGTTTCCACCTGCGGCCCGCGGTCGGGGACCTTCCCGGACCCACCGCGACCAGTTCCTGTGGCCGCCTCGCGGTTTTCCACCTGCTGCGAGGTGGGGCTGGCCTCTGGCCAGTGTTTACATCTCGTCT
Organism: Amblyomma mixtum; assembly: GCF_055824585.1. Lineage (NCBI taxonomy): Eukaryota > Metazoa > Arthropoda > Arachnida > Ixodida > Ixodidae > Amblyomma > Amblyomma mixtum. The sequence goes on from NC_143012.1 coordinate 90,346,036, forward strand.
CCACCCAGTGACTTCGGGGCTGCCTTCGGCCGTCCTTTTGCGATCTCCGACGGCGACAACAAGGTGCAGGTGAGCCGCCTCAAGATTTTCAATCGCTTTTTGCGATTTTCGCCGCGTTTTCGCGGATCTGGATTTAGCCGCGGCAGCTTTTGCCGCGGTCGACGAGGAGGAAGAGGAAGACGTCCTCCCGGCCTTCTCGGCCGCCCTGCTACACCGGGCTCGTTCCGGTCGTGGCTTCCACCTGCGGTCTGCGCTCCCGGTCACTCCCGCTGCCCTCGCGACCCGTTTTCGCGGCGCCCTCGCGATTTCGGGGCTCCTTCAGTGGCCCTGGTCTCCCGAGCCGTTCGCCTGCCCGTGGCCTTGTCCGGGCTCGTTCGGGTCTCTGCGGATCGAGTTCAACCTTCGTCGCGGCGTGACTTCGATCCAGCCCAGCCCTGTCCCGCTGGTTACAGGGCTGGTTATCGCCCGCGTCTGCGGGAACGTCTTCTTTGGGGGCGTCTCCCCCTGCCTCGCCCTCGGGGCGGGACCAACCTGTGGTGACGCTCCACCGCATCTCCCCGGACCCCAGTTCTGGCTCCGGGCAGTCGGGCATGGGTGCCGCGACGCCCCGCTCGGAGTTCTCGGACGCCGGTGACAATTTGCTCGCAGGGGTCCCGGATGTCAACCTGCGGCCAACCGAGACGCCATCGGTTGGCAACGACGATTCTGCGGCCGCCCTGGGTTCGCGCGGTGCCCCTGACGCTTCGCCGACCTCGGGCGATGTTCCACCACCGGAGGCTCCCCGCCCGGAGGCTGTCGGGCCGGGGCCCTTACCGGATGACTTGATTCCCTCCCCCGAGGGGCCTGCGAGCGCGGAGGCCAGGCTCGACCTGGCCTTCGCCGCGATGCCGGAATTTTCATCCGTCACGGCACTTCAGGAGCGCCTCACGGCGTTCCTGAACACGGAGAAGAACAAGGTGCCGGTGCACCCTCGCACGAGCATCTCGCAGATGTTCGGCGAGCTTGTCCTCCGCTGCGCCGAGTATCGGGCGCTGGCCTCGGACGCCAGGGGCCGGGCGGAGGTCCTCCGGACCATGTGGGGTGCGGAGCGGCGCGACGCCGCTGAGGCCCGCTCCCGGGCTTCTGCGGCGGAGACCAGGCTGCGCGCCGGCCCGCGTCCACCCGCCACGCCCACATTTGCGGACATCGTGCGGGGCAACAGCCATCCTGCCCCCGCACAATCGGCTCCGTCTGCGACGCCTCTGCCACCCTCCTCTGCTGCTCACCAACAGACCGTAAGCCACTTCGCCTTTTTAACACCTACCACCCCCGCGACAACACCAACACAATTAATACAAACAATCAAGCGCAACATCATCCCCGAGGACGAGGGCATCGGCCCCGTTCAATTTAAGCCCACGTCAACAGGTGTCACAGTAATAGCAAAAACTCGCGACACCTTACGTAACCTTTCAGCAGCAGTTCGAAACAATGCGGTTACCAACAACTCGATGGCAGTGAGGGTGGCAGAGCCACGTCAGCCCCACATTCGCGTGTGGGGCGTCGACCCGGACGTCGCGGACGACGCCGTCATATCACAAATTGTCGCGAAAAACACCGACCTCGCTATCGACGCCTCTTCTATGAGGAGGCGTTACACGTTCCGGGCTCGCAACGGAACGAAGACTCACGTCTTAGCGGCGAGCCCGGAGACATTCAAGAAGATCATGGCTAGGGGGCGACTGACGATAGGGTGGTCCTCGGCCCAGGTGGAGGAGGACCTCCACGTCCCTTTGTGCACCTTTCGTGCACATTACGGCCACTGCCGCCGCAATTGCCGCCAAGCCTCGGATCCGTCCAAGGCGGCTTGCACGGGCTGCGCCGGGGCGCACGTCGTTGCCGACTGTCCTGCGTCCGGCGCAGCTGCTGCGGTGGCCTGCGCGGCGTGCAGGCGCGCGGGACGGGACTGTCCTCCCCACAGGGCCGAGGCAAGGGAGTGCCCCATCCTTGCGGAGCGCATCGCCAGAATGCGGCTACGGACAGACTATGAGTAACACTCTACACTTTCACAAACACTACGAGGAGCGGAGGACCGTGCTTCATTACATAACCTCACACCTCTTACGGTGCCCAGCACTTCGCTTGCGGCGCCGTATCACTTCTCCTCGTTCACTTCTTCCTCTTTTTTCCTTGACAGACCGCACACCTTCTTTCATTCATACCTATATTAAACCTCTTCCTTCCTTCTTTCTCCAGGAACGCGGCATAACCGTGTTCCTTTTTTACTTCCTTACATTTTCCACACCCCATTTCTTCCTTTCACGCCACCTTCAGCGGTCTGTATTTTCGCTACACATTACAGCCACGGTTCCTCCGCTCCTCGATTCATGCACACAACACTCTCACCTTCACACGTTACGCATACACCGGGCGCAACACGGTCCATTCCTCTGCTTACACTTTACACCTCATTACCCGTCTCCCTCCCTCTCATTCCCACACTCACATTCTTTTCTCTTCTTCTTATTCACACTCTCGTGTTTGCCTTTCCTGCCTTCTTCACTACACTTCATAACACGTCGCGTTCCTGCCTCACTTCAAAATTCACTCATCCCGCACAGCATTTCGCCGCAATGCCTTCTTTAACTTTTTCACTCATACAAGCTAATTTAGACCATTGCAGAAACGCCACCCCGGTATTGGTAGAAAGATTACGGGAGGGAGACTTTCATTTCGCTCTCATCTCTGACCCTTACACACGTGCAGACACCATCACAGGTATACCACCCGAGTGGACCGTGTTCGCCGCCCACTCCGGTCCCAGTTCCGCCATCATCGCAAGACAACACCAATACGACATGTTTCCCATCACAGTCACGACACGCGTTGTAGCAGTCATCTGTTCCACGGCCACCGCATCATGTTTATTAATTTCAGCATACGCACCACCGCACACTCCAATGACACAGACATTTGACGACATACGACAAGCACTCATCCTCACGGAGGGTATGCCGGTCGTCTTGGGGGGCGATTTCAACGCCAAACATACGGCTTGGGGACCACATATTTGTGATATCAGGGGTGGGGAGTTATTAAATTTCGCAATGTCCTCAGGCCTGCTAATTCTAAACGATCCGGCATCCCCTCCTACATACTCGACACCTTACGCTGACAGTTGGATAGACGTCACATTTGCCACGAACCACATGCTCATTACACCTTACACATGGCAAGTCTCCGAAACAAGTACACTATCAGAACACAGACATATAGAAGTTATATTCGGAGCACAATCCACGACTCCACCGCGCAGACTAACACACAGAGGTACCACACTACTTCTACACGACATGTCACAGGACCCATTTTTCAATGCGGTGGCCGGCGTCCGTCTTGCTTCGGCGGACGCAATCGACACGATCATTAACAAATTGCATCTTCTCATTGAAAAATCACGCAAAAAACACTCATCTTTCAGACCCGCACCGACACAAACACATCTCCCTGCGTCATGGTGGTCACAGGATCTTGCCACCGAGCGTTCGCGAGTGCGCGCTCTACGCAGGAGATACCAACGCTCCAAACAAATTCACATCAGACAACACTATGGCCACATTTATTACACCGCATTACCAATTTTCAGACAGCACATAGAAGAGGCACGCCACCACGATACACAGTCATTGGCCCGAGATTTCATTAGGAGTGGAGTATTTGGCCAGCCATTCAAAATTGCATTTGGAAAACTCCGCGCACCACTCACACTTCCACCAGTAGAAACTCCAGACGGTACACTCACAACGTCACTACTCGACACAGCACACACTCTCCTAGCCACCCACGTTGCAACCGATGACACTACAACAGACCTTCCACAGCACACAAACACGAGACTTCTTGCACAAGACACATCGCTCGGCGGCCCTGACGACGTGCCCTTCACTTACGGCGAGATTGACATTGCGTTCTCTCGCATTAAGCAGGGCACGGCGTCGGGCCTCGACGGCCTTACTCCACGAATAGTCACAACACTCTGGACACAACATCCAAATTTTTTCATCACTTTATTTTCGTCGGCCCTTCGCTTCGGTCACTTCCCCGTTGCGTGGCGAAAGGGTCGCATCATTTTCATTCATAAACCCGGCAGACCACAACACACACCTACATCATACCGTCCCATAGTGATGAATTCGGTGTTAGGCAAGGTGCTCGAGCGTCTTCTCTACGGTCGCCTCTACCACTTCATGGCCCACCAAAATTTACTCCATTCGAACCAATTTGGATTCACCAGGCAACGGAGTGCCGTGCAGGCGCTCTACGCTCTGGTTTCAAAATTAAGAGGGTTCCGAACAGACGGCCTCCACGCCATACTGATTTCCATCGATTTCAGGGGCGCCTTTGACAGTGTATGGCATCCCCTTGTGCTCAGTTCTCTCGCGCAATGGGGATGCCCGAGAAATGTCTGCGCGCTGCTCCGGTCCTTTCTATCGGACCGCGAGGTGGTATTCCGCTCTAGCGCGGGAGACGCGGTTGCGCGTCCCACCTTAGGCAGCCCGCAGGGTTCTCCGCTGTCACCGCTCCTCTGGAACATAGTTGTGCGTGGTTTGCTCGAGCTGCCGATGCCAGAGGGTGTGTCGCTCCAGGCCTACGCAGACGACGTTGTCGTCGTTGTGCCTGGCAGCTGCAGGAAACAGCTGACGGCTCTTGCGGAGGAGGCACTCGGCCGAGTAGCCTCGTGGGCGAAGGGGGCAAGGGTCTCCATCAGCAGGGAGAAGACGGTGTGCCTTCTCATCTCTCCCCCCCGGGGGAGTATGGGACGCACACCTCCCGCCATTCGCCTCGACGGAGTCCGCCTGCAATTCAGGCCCTCCGTTCGAGTGCTTGGCGTTGTCTTCGACCGCACCCTGTCCTTCATAGCTCACGGGGATTTGCTCAAGGAGCGCGCCGAGATGCTCTCTGCACGCCTCAGCACGTTCCTGCGGCTCAGTGGCACGCCGGCTCCCGGCCAGCTGAGGGCACTTTACACCCAGGTCGTCTTGCCGGCCCTCACGTACGCGTCCCCTGTGTGGTGGACAGAAAGTCCTCACTCCGGACTGCGTGCTCGTTTGGTTTCCGTCCAACGGGCCCCGCTTCTTGCGTTGGTCCGGGCGTACTTCACTACGAGCACGAGGGCGCTCCAAATTCTGTTGCGGGCGCCTCCTCTGCATCTCGACCTTGACCGGTTGAATGCGGAGTTTGCGCTCTTCGCACGTAGATTGGACGTCACGTTCGGTTCTAGAACGTATCGCGCCTCCGAAGTGGCGGCACCGTACGACGACACGCTTCAGCACCCTGCCGAGGCCGTCTCATTCCCACACACACAGTTACAATCAGCAGACATATCCATTTACTCTCGTCAACACGGATATCACATATACACGGACGGCTCATACACAACAACATCGGCTGGCGCTTCATACGTCATGTTTGATTCCATGGAACATCTCATTTCAGTCGGTCGCTTTCGGGTCGAGCTTTCATCCAGTGCCTACGGTGCAGAGCTCATTGCGTTCCAGGAGGCCATTACATATTCTTTAACATTACCAGGTACACTACCTATACACATATATACAGATTGCTTATCCCTCCTCAAAACATTAAACAATTACATCACAACAGACACTCGTATCTTTCACATCAAGCAATCATTACACACGGTAACACAGGCTCGACCCGTAAAGTTATACCATGTTCCATCTCATTCCGGAGTTCTTGGTAATGAACTCGCCGACATCATCGCATCTCGCGCCAGCCGATCCACACACATCAGACGATCCACTTTAACTCGATCATCAATCCGGAAGCACTTACACAACACTGTACTCGCACACTGGCATCACTGGTGGCAACACAACAACGAGGGAACCGGAATATATTCCTGGATTCCCAGTGTACATAACATTCCAGACACATTTCCACCACCCAAACCACTAACAACACTCCTCACCGGTCATGGCCGCTTCCCATTTTATTTTCACCGTTTCGGACTTGCATCATCACCATCATGTCCCTGTGGTCACCCAACCGGTGATGTGCCTCATTATTTGTCAGTTCATTGTCCCATCACACAAGACATTGCTACACAATTACCACGTTCACAAACACAAACAAACACCACTGCAGTGTGGCGGTCCTGGCTTGATGACCGCCGCACCGTAGCTTTGTTACTCCGAATAGTGTCGCTAGTCAGTCAGTCGCTCCCTGATCATTCACGCCGCTAGTACATTACACATGACACATTTACTCACGCACACACATACATATGACTGAGTACCGCTTCCACAGGGGGGACATTTGGCCCCATCATGGGTGGATGCTGGTGTGTCCTCCTCTCTGTGGCGGTGTGTCTCGGTTACTCAGAATACTTACACATTACACTTTTCTTTCATTTCACATTCCTATCCATACATTTACACTACATTTACACATATCTTGATTTCACTCCTTTTCTATTCGCTTCTTTTCTTTTACATTTCTTACATCACACTCCTTAACCCTATGCACCACCCCCTTTCCTTTTCTTTTTTCCTTCTCTCTAACACTTTCCACATACTTTCTACACATTTCTTATTCCTAGACATTTTTCCATTTCTTTATTTCCCTTTTTCTTTCTCTTCTGTTTTTTCTTTCTCTTCTGTTCTTTCATATCAATCACGTACGAGAGGCACATTTTCTATATCTATCTAATTTCGCCCACGTTTCTTTCCTACTGCTTTCACTTCTGCTTCTCAAGCCTTTTACCCATTTCCTACGCCTTCAAGATCTTCACCTTATCCCTTTCTACTCGCCCTCCAAGATCTTCTTTCTCCTGCCTCCTGGATTGACGAGCCATAGACCTGCGCCACCTGGCTTCAACTTGTGCTTCTCCTCATCATACCCATACCCATCACTTTTCTTTTTCTTCTATTTTCTATTTTCCCTTTTCTTTTGTTTCCCATTTCTGATTTTTCTTTTCTTTCCTATACTATTCTTCTTTTTCTGTTCTCGCTTCTAATTTGTTTTTGATTTCTGACTTTTCTCTTTCTATTCCCTATTTTATTTTTCATGTCTTTTCCCTTTCTTTCTTTCTTTTCTTTTGTTAATTTTATTGTAAATATTTTTCCCTTGTACTTACTAGTTCTTTTGTAAATATTAGTCCTTTTGCAATTTTCTTGTACATATGTTCAAATCATTTCTTTTCACTTCTTTTTCTTCTATTTTCTCACCTCCAATTTGTTTCTCGTTTCTCTCTTTTCCTTTTCTTTCCTCTCTTTTACTTTTCTTTTCTTTTGTCGCTTCTCCTTTGTTTTCCTTTCCTGCCTTTTCTTTTTCTTTCCCTATTTTATTTTCTTTCTCTTTTCCCTTTCTCATTTTCTTTTCCTTTTGTAAATATTGTAAATATTGCTATAAATATTTTTCTCTTGTAAATCTTATAATTTTGTGAATTACTATTTATTGTAATTTTCTCGTGCATATGTTCTTGTCATTTCCATGATTTCCCTTTCTTTTCTTTTTGTTTTTTTTTTTACTTTCTCCCTCTTGGCACCATCATCGCTTTTGTAAATAAAAGAAGCTCTCCGAGGATCTATCATCCCTCTGTGCTCGTTGAGCCCTTCGGACACAATGCTACCGTGCCCTCCTTTTATTTTTTCCATTGGCTTTTTCCACCAAATTCTTCTTTTGGCCATTTGGGCCCTTTTCTTTTATTTTTGATTGGCTTAAGCCTGTTGATGCTCCGCAGGTGCAGGCTCTTTCTCATTCCACTTTATTTTTGCCGTTATTTTGATTTTAGCATGGAATGAGACTCCGATTGGGGCAGTACATGACATTCCCCGAAGTCACGCCCGGCCCGGGCCCGTTTTTTTTTAATTTCTTGCAGCCTCCAGTTTTTGCGGACGCCTGGCCTCGGTCGCGGCGCCTTCTCTGCGGTCGTCCGCCTAATTTTTGGGCGGTTTTTACGCCGCGGGACTTGGCCGCGCTCGCTGGTGTGGGCCGGCGTCTTTGGCTGCCCCAGTCCTCCGAGCGGCTCGCTCCGAGCGGCTCGGAGCGAATGGACGTGTCTGGCCGAGCTCCCGGCAGCCGGGCTTAGCCTGCCCCACCCACCCAGCCACGCCCATCTGGCCCTTAGGCCCCCTCTGCGATTTCGGGGCTGCTTTTTGCAGTTCCGCAGCCCAGAACCTCATCCCGTCGACCTCCTCTGCGACCGCAAGCGGTTTTTTAACCGCATTTAGCTTGTTTTGCCGCATTTTTGCGGTTTTTCCCTGAACCGCGGCCTTCCATCGCCGCGGTCGTGGAAGAGGAAGACGAAGTCGTTCGATCGGCTTCCTGGGCTGCCCTGCTGCCTCGGGGTCCTCCGGGGCGCCGTTTTCACCTGGGGCCCGCGGTCGGGGACCTTCCCGGACCCACCGCGACCAGTTCCTGTGGCCGCCTCGCGGTTTTCCACCTGCTGCGAGGTGGGGCTGGCCTCTGGCCAGTGTTTACATCTCGTCTCCACCCAGTGACTTCGGGGCTGCCTTCGGCCGTCCTTTTGCGATCTCCGACGGCGACAACAAGGTGCGGGTGAGCCGCCTCAAGATTTTCAATCGCTTTTTGCGATTTTCGCCGCGTTTTCGCGGATCTGGATTTAGCCGCGGCAGCTTTTGCCGCGGTCGAGGAGGAGGAAGAGGAAGACGTCCTCCCGGCCTTCTCGGCCGCCCTGCTGCACCGGGCTCGTTCCGGTCGTGGCTTCCACCTGCGGTCTGCGCTCCCGGTCACTCCCGCTGCCCTCGCGACCCGTTTTCGCGGCGCCCTCGCGATTTCGGGGCTCCTTCAGTGGCCCTGGTCTCCTGAGCCGTTCGCCTGCCCGTGGCCTTGTCCGGGCTCGTTCGGGTCTCTGCGGATCGAGTTCAACCTTCGTCGCGGCGTGATTTCGATCCAGCCCAGCCCTGTCCCGCTGGTTACAGGGCTGGTTATCGCCCGCGTCTGCGGGAATGTCTTCTTTGGGGGCGTCTCCCCCTGCCTCGCCCTCGGGGCGGGACCAACCTGTGGTGACGCTCCACCGCATCTCCCCGGACCCCAGTTCTGGCTCCGGGCAGTCGGGCATGGGTGCCGCGACGCCCCGCTCGGAGTTCTCGGACGCCGGTGACAATTTGCTCGCAGGGGTCCCGGATGTCAACCTGCGGCCAACCGAGACGCCATCGGTTGGCAACGACGATTCTGCGGCCGCCCTGGGTTCGCGCGGTGCCCCTGACGCTGCGCCGACCTCGGGCGATGTTCCACCACCGGAGGCTCCCCGCCCGGAGGCTGTCGGGCCGGGGCCCTTACCGGATGACTTGATTCCCTCCCCCGAGGGGCCTGCGAGCGCGGAGGCCAGGCTCGACCTGGCCTTCGCCGCGATGCCAGAATTTTCATCCGTCACGGCACTTCAGGAGCGCCTCACGGCGTTCCTGAACACGGAGAAGAACAAGGTGCCGGTGCACCCTCGCACGAGCATCTCGCAGATGTTCGGCGAGCTTGTCCTCCGCTGCGCCGAGTATCGGGCGCTGGCCTCGGACGCCAGGGGCCGGGCGGAGGTCCTCCGGACCATGTGGGGTGCGGAGCGGCGCGACGCCGCTGAGGCCCGCTCCCGGGCTTCTGCGGCGGAGACCAGGCTGCGCGCCGGCCCGCGTCCACCCGCCACGCCCACATTTGCGGACATCGTGCGGGGCAACAGCCATCCTGCCCCCGCACAATCGGCTCCGTCTGCGACGCCTCTGCCACCCTCCTCTGCTGCTCACCAACAGACCGTAAGCCACGTCGCCTTTTTAACACCTACCACCCCCGCGACAACACCAACACAATTAATACAAACAATCAAGCGCAACATCATCCCCGAGGACGAGGGCATCGGCCCCGTTCAATTTAAGCCCACGTCAACAGGTGTCACAGTAATAGCAAAAACTCGCGACACCTTAAGTAACCTTTCAGCAGCAGTTCGAAACAATGCGGTTACCAACAATGCGATGGCGGTGAGGGTGGCAGAGCGACGTCAGCCCCACATTCGCGTGTGGGGCGTCGACCCGGACGTCGCGGACGACGCCGTCATATCACAAATTGTCGCGAAAAACACCGACCTCGCTATCGACGCCTCTTCTATGAGGAGGCGTTACACGTTCCGGGCTCGCAACGGAACGAAGACTCACGTCTTAGCGGCGAGCCCGGAGACATTCAAGAAGATCATGGCTAGGGGGCGACTGACGATAGGGTGGTCCTCGGCCCAGGTGGAGGAGGACCTCCACGGCCCTTTGTGCACCTTTTGTGCACATTACGGCCACTCCCGCCGCAATTGCCGCCAAGCCTCGGATCCGTCCAAGGCGGCTTGCACGGGCTGCGCCGGGGCGCACGTCGTTGCCGACTGTCCTGCGTCCGGCGCAGCTGCTGCGGTGGCCTGCGCGGCGTGCAGGCGCGCGGGACGGGACTGTCCTCCCCACAGGGCCGAGGCAAGGGAGTGCCCCATCCTTGCGGAGCGCATCGCCAGAATGCGGCTACGGACAGACTATGAGTAACACTCTACACTTTCACAAACACTACGAGGAGCGGAGGACCGTGCTTCATTACATAACCTCACACCTCTTACGGTGCCCAGCACTTCGCTTGCGGCGCCGTATCACTTCTCCTCGTTCACTTCTTCCTCTTTTTTCCTTGACAGACCGCACACCTTCTTTCATTCATACCTATATTAAACCTCTTCCTTCCTTCTTTCTCCAGGAACGCGGCATAACCGTGTTCCTTTTTTACTTCCTTACATTTTCCACACCCCATTTCTTCCTTTCACGCCACCTTCAGCGGTCTGTATTTTCGCTACACATTACAGCCACGGTTCCTCCGCTCCTCGATTCATGCACACAACACTCTCACCTTCACACGTTACGCATACACCGGGCGCAACACGGTCCATTCCTCTGCTTACACTTTACACCTCATTACCCGTCTCCCTCCCTCTCATTCCCACACTCACATTCTTTTCTCTTCTTCTTATTCACACTCTCGTGTTTGCCTTTCCTGCCTTCTTCACTACACTTCATAACACGTCGCGTTCCTGCCTCACTTCAAAATTCACTCATCCCCCACAGCATTTCGCCGCAATGCCTTCTTTAACTTTTTCACTCATACAAGCTAATTTAGACCATTGCAGAAACGCCACCCCGGTATTGGTAGAAAGATTACGGGAGGGAGACTTTCATTTCGCTCTCATCTCTGACCCTTACACACGTGCAGACACCATCACAGGTATACCACCCGAGTGGACCGTGTTCGCCGCCCACTCCGGTCCCAGTTCCGCCATCATCGCAAGACAACACCAATACGACATGTTTCCCATCACAGTCACGACACGCGTTGTAGCAGTCATCTGTTCCACGGCCACCGCATCGTGTTTATTAATTTCAGCATACGCACCACCGCACACTCCAATGACACAGACATTTGACGACATACGACAAGCACTCATCCTCACGGAGGGTATGCCGGTCGTCTTGGGGGGCGATTTCAACGCCAAACATACGGCCTGGGGACCACATATTTGTGATATCAGGGGTGGGGAGTTATTAAATTTCGCAATGTCCTCAGGCCTGCTAATTCTAAACGATCCGGCATCCCCTCCTACATACTCGACACCTTACACTGACAGTTGGATAGACGTCACATTTGCCACGAACCACATGCTCATTACACCTTACACATGGCAAGTCTCCGAAACAAGTACACTATCAGAACACAGACATATAGAAGTTATATTCGGAGCACAATCCACGACTCGACCACGCAGACTAACACACAGAGGTACCACACGACTTCTACACGACATGTCACAGGACCCATTTTTCAATGCGGTGGCCGGCGTCCGTCTTGCTTCGGCGGACGCAATCGACACGATCATTAACAAATTGCATCTTCTCATTGAAAAATCACGCAAAAAACACTCATCTTTCAGACCCGCACCGACACAAACACATCTCCCTGCGTCATGGTGGTCACAGGATCTTGCCACCGAGCGTTCGCGAGTGCGCGCTCTACGCAGGAGATACCAACGCTCCAAACAAATTCACATCAGACAACCCTATGGCCACATTTATTACACCGCATTACGAATTTTCAGACAGCACATAGAAGAGGCACGCCACCACGATACACAGTCATTGGCCCGAGATTTCATTAGGAGTGGAGTATTTGGCCCGCCATTCAAAATTGCATTTGGAAAACTCCGCGCACCACTCACACTTCCACCAGTAGAAACTCCAGACGGTACACTCACAACGTCACTACTCGACACAGCACACACTCTCCTAGCCACCCACGTTGCAACCGATGACACTACAACAGACCTTCCACAGCACGCAAACACGAGACTTCTTGCACAAGACACATCGCTCGGCGGCCCTGACGACGTGCCCTTCACTTACGGCAAGATTGACATTGCGTTCTCTCGCATTAAGCAGGGCACGGCGTCGGGCCTCGACGGCCTTACTCCACGAATAGTCACAACACTCTGGACACAACATCCAAATTTTTTCATCACTTTATTTTCGTCGGCCCTTCGCTTCGGTCACTTTCCCGTGGCGTGGCGAAAGGGTCGCATCATTTTCATTCACAAACCCGGAAGACCACAAAACACACCCACATCATACCGTCCCATAGTCATGAATTCGGTGTTAGGAAAGGTGCTCGAGCGTCTTCTCTATGGTCGCCTCTACCACTTCATGGCCCACCAAAATTTACTCCATTCGAACCAATTTGGATTCACCAAGCAACGGAGTGCCGTACAGGCGCTCTACGCTCTGGTTTCAAAATTAAGAGGGTTCCGAACAGACGGCCTCCACGCCATACTGATTTCCATCGATTTCAGGGGCGCCTTTGACAGTGTATGGCATCCCCTTGTGCTCAGTTCTCTTGCACAATGGGGATGCCCGAGAAATGTCTGCGCACTGCTCCGGTCCTTTCTAACGGACCGCGAGGTGGTATTCCGCTCTAGCGCGGGCGACGCGGTTGCGCGTCCCACCTTAGGCAGCCCGCAGGGTTCTCCGCTGTCACCGCTCCTCTGGAACATAGTTGTGCGTGGCTTGCTCGAGCTACCGATGCCAGAGGGTGTGTCGCTCCAGGCCTACGCAGACGACGTTGTCGTCGTTGTGCCTGGCAGTTGCAGGAAACAGCTGACGGCTCTCGCGGAGGAGGCACTCGGCCGAGTAGCCTCGTGGGCGAAGGGGGCAAGGGTCTCCATCAGCAGGGAGAAGACGGTGTGCCATCTCATCTCTCCCCCCCGGGGGAGTATGGGGCGCACACCTCCTGCCATTCGCCTCGACGGAGCCCGCCTGCAATTCAGGCCCTCCGTTCGAGTGCTCGGCGTTGTCTTCGACCGCACCCTGTCCTTCATAGCTCACTGAGATTTGCTCAAGGAGCGCGCCGAGATGCTCTCTGCGCGCCTCAGCACGTTCCTGCGGCTAAGTGGCACGCCGGCTCCCGGCCAGCTAAGGGCACTTTACACCCAGGTCGTCTTGCCGGCCCTCACGTACGCGTCCCCTGTGTGGTGGACCGAAAGTCCTCACTCCGGATTGCGTGCTCGTTTGGTTTCCGTCCAACGGGCCCCGCTTCTTGCGTTGGTCCGGGCGTACTCCACTACGAGCACGCGGGCGCTCCAAATTCTGTTGCGGGCGCCTCCTCTGCATCTCGACCTTGACCGGTTGAATGTGGAGTTTGCGCTCTTCGCACGTAGATTGGACGCAACGTTCGGTTCCAGAACGTATCGCGCCTCCGAAGTGGCGGCACCGTACGACGACACGCTTCAGCACCCTGCCGAGGCCGTCTCATTCACACACACACAGTTACACTCATCAGACATACCCTTTCACTCTCGTCTACACGGTTATCACATATACACGGACGGTTCATACACAACAACATCGGCTGGTGCTTCATACGTCGCATTTGATTCCATGGAACATCTCATTTCAGTCGGTCGCTTTCGGGTCGAGCTATCATCCAGTGCCTACGGTGCTGAGATCATTGCGTTCCATGAGGCCATTACATATTCTTAACATTACCAGGTACACTACCTATACACATATATACAGATTGCTTATCCCTTCTCAAAACATTAAACAATTACATCACAACAGACATTCGTATTTTTCACATCAAGCAATCATTACATACGTTAACACAGGCTCGACCCGTAGAGTAAAGGAACAACAAAATTATATTAATAATTTTGTAAATTACTAATTAATGTAATTTTCTTGTACATGTGTTCTTGTTATTTCCATTTTTTTTTTTACTTTCTCCCTCTTGGCACCATCATCGCTTTTGTAAATAAAAGAAGCTCTCCGAGGATTCATCATCCCTCTGTGCTCGTTGAGCCCTTCGGACACAATGCTACCGTGCCCTCCTTTTATTTTTTCCATTGGCTTTTTCCACCAAATTCTCCTTTTGGCCATTTGGGCCCTTTTCTTTTATTTTTGATTGGTTTAAGCCTGTTAATGCTCCGCAGGTGCAGGCTCTTTCTCATTCCACTTTATTTTTGCCGTTATTTTGATTTTAGCATGGAATGAGACTCCGACTGGAGCAGTACATGGGCGTTCGAGTACAGTACATGGGCGGGGCAGTTCGAGCGGCGCCGCTCGAACTGGACGGTCGCATTTTTTCTCGCTCCTGCTTGCTGATCGTGGGCGCGCGCACCGGGGTGCGAGCTCTTGGCGCTCCGCCCGATCCGGGCCGTTTTTTTTTTAATTTCTTGCAGCCTCCAGTTTTTGCGGACGCCTGGCCTCGGTCGCGGCGCCTTCTCTGCGGTCATCCGCCTGATTTTTGGGCCGTTTTTACGCCGCGGGACTTGGCCGCGCTCGCTGGTGTGGGCCGGCGTCTTTGGCTGCCCCAGCCCTGCTGCGGTGGCTGGGTCGCTGGTCCCCTTGGCCGGCTGAGATGGCAGACGAGGAGCCTGGTTCGCTGGAGTTGCGGTCGGACCCGGGCGCGTCGTTGGCCCATGACATTTCACCTGATGGTTCGTCAGGGGGCAGCACGGGGTCGACTCCTGCGCGGGTCCCTTCTGGGGAATCACCGGCGTTCTCGGAGGACGGGGACGCGGTCCTGGGTGACCTGCGGTCGCCCGACCTTGTGGGCCGCGAGTCCCTGGCCTCGGATGGGGCCTCTCGCGCCGAGGCGTCTTCGGGAGGAGTGGGGTCGGCCTCCTGTCCTTCCCGGATTGCTGTTGTTGGGGGTGCTGTGCCATCGGGCGTGGCGGCGCCTTCCGGGTTGTCTACTGACGAGTTTGCGGTTGCTGAGGGCCAGGTCCCGCGCATGGGCCTTGGCTTCGCCCCATTACCTGATTTGCAGCCGGTGCTGGACATCCAGCAAAAATTATCTACAATGGTGAACGAGCCATCGTACAAGCTGGTGGCTCATGCGCGGCCTGAGGTCGTCAACTTTGTGGCCGTCATCGCAAAGCACTGCTCGGACTTCCGAGCCCTGGCCGCTGACGAGCGGAAGTTCCCCGGGATATGTGGGCCGCGGGCCAACGAGAAAACGCGATGTTGCGCGAGCGCCTGGCGAGGGCCGAGGCGCGTCTGGAGACGTCGACCTCCCGAGCTCAGGCGCCGTCTTTTGCGGATGTGGTGCGTGGCCGGGCACCTTCCTCTGCTGTGTTGGACACTGTGGAGGCGGTGCAGTCATCTGCGGTTGCCGGTCAGCCTCTGCGGCAAGTCCCACATCACGTGGCATTTCTTACTTCTTCGGTGGAGTCTCAGGTCGCGCCGGGCGACTTAGTTAAATCTCTAAAACAGAACATTAACCCGGAAGAGGCGGGGATTGGCCCGGTTGTTTTGCGGCCCACGGCGACCGGGGTAACAGTTTTGGCGCAGGATAGGTCTAGTCTTGAAAATTTGCGTACTGCGGTACAGTCCAACTCGGTTACTCACGCAGTTATGTCTTTTAGGGTGGCCGAGCGTCGCAGGCCGCATGTTAGGATCATTGGGGCTGATCCTGATGTTGCGGATGGGTCTGTTATTGAACAACTAAATGCAAAGAACCCGGGACTTGACCTTGATCCGCGCGCCACTAAGCGCCGTTACACCTTTAGACAGCGCGATGGTGCCAAGACTCATGTGTTAGAGGTCGCCCCAGACGCTTTTAAACGTCTTATTGAAAGGGGCGTGTTTCTCTCGGTTGGTCCTCTGCGTTCATAGCAGAGGACTTACATGTGCCCATGTGTACGTTTTGTGCAACCTATGGGCATTCGCGTCGAGGATGTAAGCAGTCAGCGCATCCTGAGCGGGCCACCTGCACGAAGTGTGCGGTTAACCATCTTGCGGGGACTTGCATGGTTCGCGCGGGTAATGCGGAGGTGGCCTGCGCGGAGTGTTGCAGGGCGGGTCGTCGGGGCCCGTCGCATCCTGCAGGGGCGCGGTCTTGTCCCATTCTGATCGAGCGAATGGCAAGACTGCGTTCCAGAACTGATTATGGCGAGAGGTAAAAAGGGAATCTTGGTGTCGAGAGGGCGGGGAGCCGTGAATTTTTTTTTCTTCTTCTTTTTCTTTTAAGTTGGGGCTGGCGATGCGCCTCTGGGCGCTGGCGCTTAAGTTGGTTGGTTGGCCTCAAGTAGAATGGCACATACCCACTACGGGGGAGTGGCCAAGACACAGGCGGTGAACTGTTGGAATGATTAGGAGCTTTAGAGGAAAAGGAGAATTAATAGAGTATAGGCTGACAGATTGGACGACGCAACGAAAGGGGTCCTGTTAGATGAATGATCGAAGATGGGACGACGGCTTTGTGTGCAAATTTGAATGCATCATATGGAATGGTTCAATTTTGTATTGACTGAAAGAGACAGAAAAAAAATAAAATAAAAAAATAAAAAAAAAATAAAAAAATATAATAATAATAATAATAATAATAAATGAACTGTTTGATAATCAGAAAAATGAAAACAAATAGAAAAATAAATAAATAAAATTTACATTAGCATGGGAGTCGCTGTGTTTCTACAAGAAATTTTTGAACTGCACAGCGCGCACTCCTGTTGCTTCGTCCCAGCGAAGTAGCGCCAAAGGAAAGAACAACCTCAGTGGTCACAGGCAGACCCAGCTGGTGAAACGGAATTTCTAATAGGCGCCTCCTCAAAGAAGAGAATCGGCGGCAGAACAGCAGGTAGTGATCCACTGTCTCAGGCTCGGCACAAAATGGGCACAGTGGAGAAACCGCCAGACCAGATCTGTGAAGGTAGAAATTTAGCAGAGGAACTCGGCATCGCAAACGCGTGAAAGAGACATCCAGTCTGCGCGAACTCCAGTCTTTGCTGCTCCAAGGGTGCAGAAGGTGGTTATATTCGGGAGATGAAGTAAGCGCCGAGGCTGAAAATTCCTGAAATATTGTGTAACTGCGAAACCTCACCGCAGCTGTATATGCGCAGGTTGGCAGGACAGCAATTATTGGGCCACAGAGAGAGGCCCTTGCTAATGAATCAGCAACCTCATTTAACTGAATGCCCACATGACCCGGTACCCAAAGCAACCTCACCGAATTTAGATGGAGCGGGATCAGCTGCTTAAAGAGGCGTAATGCCCGAGACTCAGAGGGTGATGATAATGAAAAGCAAATAGATAGAGAGTCCGTCATAACCATGACTTGGGAAACGGCAGGATCTAATTTACGTAAGGCTAGAATGACAGCTAATAATTCGGCCAGATAAATTGGAGTGAAGTCAGGGAGACGGAGAGAAAAGGACCATCCCAATGCAGGTGAAAAAATGCCCACACCTGCCTTTTCACGATCCTGCGAAGCATCGGTAGCAATTAGAATATGAAAAGGAAAGGACCTTAGGTGGTCCTGTAACAAACCGTGAAGGAGAGGAAAGGGCTGGAGCTTGGCATTCGATGGGAAAATGTTATCAAATGCAATCTCGACTGAAGGTGAGATGTTATGCAGTGGATGGATATCTGTGAGCTTAATGTTTAAGGGATCGAGGGGGTTTTTCCATTCGGTTTTCGTCTTCATCTTTTGATTTTCGTGCCGCGCCTCTTAGGAGTGCTGGCGATTGTTTGTTCTTTTTCTTCTTCTTCTAATTTCTTTATTTTATTTCTGGTTTTTAAATCCGCCGCCAATTTTCTTAGTCTTTTTTGCTGTAATGTGTTAGCACTTCTTCTTTCTTTCTGGATTCATTTTTCTGATGGTAGCGGGTTTTTCCCCTTTGTACTTCGTCTTCTTTTGAATCTGGTACCATGTCTTTTTGCAGTGCTGGCGATTGTTTGTTCTTTTTCTTCTTCTTCGTTCTTTGTTTTGTTTTTGATTTCTAAATCCGTCTCTAATTCTTTTAGTTTTTGTCAATCACATTTTGCAATTCTTTTGATTGATTGGCAAGCTTTAGAATTTCTTTTTAGGCACTGTGAAGCTTTGGCACTTCTTTCTTTTTGGATTTTTTATTCTGATGGTGGTGGGTTCTTTCTATTTGTTCTTCGTCCTTTTCTTTTGATTCACGCGTTTTGCCTCTTTGGACCGCTGGCATTTATTTGTTCTTTTTCTTTTTCTTTTTGTTTTTTTGTTTTGTTTACGGTTTTTAATTCCGTCGCCAGTTTTCTTAGCTTTTTTCGATCGCGGATTTCAGGTCCTTTTGTTTTGCTTGATTGGCTTATTTCAGAATTTCGTTTTAAGTACCGCCATGCTTTGGCACTTCTGTTTTCTTTTCGTTTCTTTGTTTTGTTTACGGTTTTTAAATCCGCTGCCATTTCCCTTAGCCTTTTTCGATTGCTGTTTCCCAGTCCTTTCGGTTTTGTTGACTGGTTAACTTCGGAGTTTTTTTTTTGGGTACTGTGAGGCTTTTACACTTCTTCTTCGTTTCGGGATTTGTTATTTTGACAATGGGTTTTTTCAATCTGTTTTTAGTCTTTTTCTTTTTCCTCTTGCACAGTGCATCTTCGGGATTTTTTCTTTTTCATTTTCTTTTTCTTTCTCGGCTTTATTTATGGTTTTTCAAACCGCCGCCCTCTTTCTCAGTCTTTTTTGTTCATGGCTCCCCAGTTTTTTCGCTTTGCTTGAGTGGTTTATTTTAGGACGCGTTTTTAGGTATTGTAAAGTTTTGGCACTTCTTCTTTCTTTCTGGGTTTGTTTTTCTGATAGTGGTGGGGTTTTTCCATTCGGTCTTCATCTTCTTCTCTTGTTTTTTTGTTCGTTCTTTTTTCGAGCTCTGATGATTGTTTGTTCTCCTTCTTTTTCTTTTTGTTTCTTTGTTTTATGTAGGGTTTTTAATTCTGCTGCTTCTTTTTCAAGTCTTTTTCATTTGCGGCTCCCCCGACCTCTCGTTTCACTTGCCTGGTTAGTTTTAGGATTTATTTGTGGTAGGTTTTTGGTCCTGATTGATCGTTGTTTGAGGACTTTAGAGCACAACTTGCATGATGTGCCAGCACTCCGGTCTTTTCAACAGGCCTTTTTAGTAATTATCCTGGTTTTTTGTCACACTCTTCAGTGGCCGGTCCACATAGCTTGTTTCGATCGCGGTTCTGTTTGGTTGTTTTATTTTTCATTTCATAATTTTACGAAATGGCTCAAAATATTTCGGTAAATTTTATTCAGGCTAATTTGGATCATTGTCGTAGAGCAACCGGAGTGCTGGTGGCAGAGATGATGGCTGGTGATTTCGACTTCGCGATCGTATCGGATCCTTATGTGCGAGCCGGCAAGATTCCCGAATTACCTCAGACCTGGCCGTGTTTTGCAGATGGCCGTGCTCCGAGGACCGCGCTTGTGGTATGTCGGACGCGGTCAGATTGCTTCCCGCTTTTGATTACGGAGTGCGTGGTTGCAATAAGATGCACTACATCAATGCACTCATTTCTTTTGATTGCAGTCTATGCGCACCCTCATTCCCCTATGTCGCCCGTCCTGGGAGTGGTGGAGCATGCTTTGATGCTCGCGCTCGGGCTACCCGCGGTAGTGGCGGGGGATTTTAACGCGAAACATGAGGTTTAGGGTCCGGGTGTTTGTGATGTGCGGGGGGGTGAGCTTCTTAGCTTTGCAATGAGTTCGGGCCTTGTAGTTCTCAATGATCCGGCGTCCCCTCCCACATACACAACAAAGTACACTGACAGTTGGATCGACGTCACTCTCGCCACGCCGAGTTTAGTGCTGGCGGGGGTGCGTTGGTCAGTTTCAGATGTCGAAACACTCTCCGAACATAAACACATACATGTACACATTGGTGGTGGCGGGGGGGGGGGGGGGGGGGGGGGGGCCGCCAGGGAGCGTAGGCTGACGTACGCCGGTACGACGCGACTAATTAGAAACTTAGTAAACAGGGATTTTTTCAGGACGATTCAGGGTGCGTGCTTAGCTTCGGGAGCGGCACTCGATCGAATAATGGAAAAATTTTGCTCTATTTTTGACAAGGAGCGTCACAGACAGTCTTCGGTTAGTCGTGCTGGTTCAGGCGGGGCGGCGGTCAGGCGGGCGGAGTGGTGGACTGTGGAGCTGCAGGCTGAGCGACGGTGTGTTCGCGCACTTCGACGCAGGTTTCAGCGCTGTAGAACTGAGCCGCTCCGTCCGTTTTACCGGGCGGCCTTGAATAAGGCTTTCTCGAGCGATTCTCGTTCGCCGCCCGCGACCCCGCCGTCGGGGGTCGGTCTTCCAACAGTGGCACTTCACCGTCTTTCGCCCGGCCCGTCTTCGGGTTCGGCCGCTTCCGCGGCGCGTTCGCCTGCCGCTTCGTCGCCGTTCTCGGACGGCGGCGACGCCATCTTGGCGAACCTACCCGAGCCCGGCGGGGATGTGGCGCCGCCTGTCGTTCTCGTTTCGGGCGTCGCGGATCCTGACGTCCCCGAGTCCCCGCAGCCCCCGCAGTCATTCGGAGGGGTCCAACCACCACCTGGACCTCCTGCGCCCGCGCCCCCTCTGGGGACCGATGGCGCAGAGGGCGTTGCTCCGGCGTCTCCTCCCGCGGACTCCCTGCTCAACCTGGGGTTCGCGGCGATGCCCGACTTCGGGGAGGTCACCGCTCTCCAGGACCAACTCGTCCAGTACCTGAACACAGCGGAGCACAAAATTCCGGTGGCCCACAGAGTGGCCATCACCAACATCTTTGGGGAGGTCATCTCCCGTTGCGCCCGCTACCAGGCGCTTGCGTCTGATGCGCGCGGACGTGCGGAGGTCCTCCGTGCGATGTGGTCCGCTGAGCGGAAGGAGTCCGCCGACGCACGGGAGAGGGCCTCCGTCGCCGAGGCGCGCATGCACGTCGCCCCGCCACCGCCGGCACGACCCACCTTCGCGGAGGTCGTTGCGGGCACTGGAGGACCATCCGGTGCGCGGATGGGGGCGATTCCACCGGCTACCGACCCCGGCGGCCAGCGACTCACGCCAACGGAGCGGCAAGTAGCCAATCATGTGGCTTTTTTAACATCTATCACACCTAACACGTCTTCACCACAACAGTTAATTCAAACAATCAAAGCAAACATCACACCAGAAGACGCGGGCATTGGGCCCGTTACGCTCCGTCCCACGGCCGCCGGGGTCACGGTTCTCGCGCGTGACCGCGACACCATAACAAACCTGCGCGCAGCGGTGGAGAGCAATGCGGTCACGCGTGCCGCTGTTGCTGTGCGGGTTGCGGAGCGTCGTCGTCCGCACGTACGGGTCTGGGGTGTGGACCCTGACGTTGCGGACGGCGACTTGGTCCACAACATCGTTTCTAAAAATCCGGACCTCAACCTCGATCCACAGACGGTCGTCCGCCGTTACTCATTTCGGTCGAGGGACGGCACAAAAACACACATTATTTCACTGCCCGGAGAGGCTTTCAAAAGAGTTTTGGCGCGGGGACGTCTTACCATCGGCTGGTCCTCGGCAATGGTGGCCGAGGACCTGCACGTCCCCATGTGTACCTACTGCGCCACATACGGCCATTCGCGCCGTCATTGCCGGTCGAGTGGGGACGCCGGACGGGCCGTCTGTACTAAGTGTGCAGGAGGGCACACGGTGGCCGATTGCCCCGTGTCGCCGGACGATTCGACGGTGGCGTGTGCTGCTTGCCGCCGTGCGGGGAGGGACGGACCGCCTCACAGGGCGGGCTCACCTCAGTGTCCCGTACTCATTGCGCGGCTGGCCAGGTTGCGCTCCCGCACAGATTATGGCGCAGCTTGATCCTGTAACCTTCTGGGCGCTCCTGGGGGGAGCCGGATTTTTCCTTTCCACTGTTTCTTTTCTATACTGTGCTGTGCCCCGTTCTTCGACGTTGGCACGGTGCAGTCCCGCTACACACATTTTTCCTCATCCTCTTTTCCAGGATTCGACCTCTTTTTTCTTCTACGCAAAATCCAACCGTCGCATCTCATTCAATCACCACTATTCTTTTCTTCTTTTTCTTTTTCAACCTAACTCTCTCGACCTCCTACCCTTCTCAATCCGGCTCCCCCCTTCCGCCGCATATGTCACATGTGTTTCACCCATTTCATACGTTATGCACTTAACATGTGCCACACAACCAACACAAACACAACAAGTCCTACACACGCTACACATACTACACGCGTCACACATATCTCATTCACCTCGCATCATTCATCTCTCGTTGCATTGGTTATCCCCTGCACTCCCCTCTCCTAGCCCAAACCACACCACACCTTTCAACACGTCTCCACTCACAGGGGTCGCTTCCACTACACGCACCACTACAAATCTCACGTTATTATTCGTATTATTGGTTTCTCTACACACACATGGCCACTACACCTAAATTTTCATTTATACAAGCCAATCTCGACCACAGTAGGAACGCGACCCCAGCATTAGTAGAATCCCTAAGCAAAAACAACCACATGTTTGCACTCGTCACCGATCCATACACACGGCAGGACACAGTGCAGGGGATCCCCCCCGAATGGTCCATCTTTCACGCCACCTCGAAACCACGATGCGCCATCATTGCCCGTCACCCCGCATTCGATCTTTTTCCCATTCTAGTTACATCGCGCGTTGTCGCGTTGGTCTGCACGTCGGCCACCGCTTCATTTCTTGTCACCGCATATGCACCGCCACACTTTCCAATGAGCCCTACATTAGACGACATTAGACACGCACTAATACTAACGGAGGGGATCCCCGCAGTGGTGGCGGGTGACTTCAATGCCAAACACGCCGCCTGGGGGCCGGAACTGTGTGACGCGCGGGGGGGGGGGGGGGAGCTCCTGCGCTTCGCCATGGCTTCCGGCCTCATCATTTTAAATGACCCTGCGTCCCCTCCGACATACACCACGCCATACACAAACAGCTGGATAGACGTCACATTGGCGTCGCCGCCTTTGGCGTTGGCGGTGACCCAGTGGGATGTGTCTGACACCCTCACATTTTCTGAACACAAACACATCATTGTTCATTTCGGTTCCGCGGCTGCGTCGAGCCAGGAGAGGCGCCTCACGCACCGCGGTACATCACGAGTTTTAAATGCATTGGCTTCATCATCATTTTTCACAGCAGTGGCCGGTGCAGACCTCGCTTCGTCATCCTCATTGGAACACATTGTAACCAAATTCTACATGATATATGATCGCCTCAGACACAAACACTCTTCTACACGTCCAGCTCCACGCACATCGTCCAACACAACAGATTGGTGGACACCTGAATTAACGACTGAGCGCTCTAGGGTTAGGGCAATGCGCCGCCGTTATCAGCGCACTACAGATCACACACTCAGACAGTATTTCACCACACAATACTACACTGCACTCAGAACATATAGAAATAACATTGCAGCCGCACGTGATGCAAACATTCGAAACTTAGCACGCCATTCACTTAGATCGACCATCTACGGTCGATCATTTCAATCAGCATTCTGTAAATTACGCTCACCAGTCGTGCTGCCTCCCATCCGTAGGCCCGATGGTGCCCTCACATCGTCAACAAATGAAACAGCACAACTATTACTTGATACACAAACAGCAACAGATGACACATCACAAGACGACACTCATCACACCTCCATACGAGCGGCTGCGTCGGAATCCGATTTGGGGGGGCCCGATGATCCGCCGTTCACTGTCGGAGAAATTTCTCTGGCGGTGGCCCGGTTACGCCAGGGCGCGGCGTCCGGGCTGGATGGTTTAACGGTCAGGGTTGTTCGGGCCCTCTGGGACATTCATCCTCGCTTCATTTCATTCATTTTTAATGAGGCCCTAAAATTGGGCCATTTCCCAACGGTCTGGCGGCGCGGGAGAATAGTTTTTCTTCCAAAGCCCGGCAGACCGCCCGATTTGCCTCATTCTTATCGTCCCATCGTCATGAATTCGACGCTGGGCAAAGTGCTGGAGCGCTTACTCTACGGACGGCTGTATCACTTTCTTGCACGGGAGAACCTACTTCACACAAACCAATTCGGATTCACTAAACAGCGAGGAGCGGTGAATGCTCTTCACGCTCTCGTAACCAAAATTAGAGGGTATAGGACAGACGGTCTCCACGCACTACTCGTTTCCATTGACTTCCGTGGGGCTTTTGACAGTGTTTGGCACCCCCTGGTCCTGGCTTCACTGGGCCGTTGGGGCTGCCCGAGAAATCTCTGTGCGCTGCTGCGGTCTTTTCTATCTGACCGCGAGGTGGTCTACCGCTGCAGAGCGGGCGACGCGGTTGCGCGTCCCACCTTGGGCAGTCCACAGGGTTCTCCGCTGTCGCCCCTACTTTGGAACATCGTAGTGCGTGGATTACTCGAGCAGCCGATGCCAGAGGGTGTGTCGCTACAGGCCTACGCGGACGACGTTGTCGTTCTTGTGCCTGGACCGTCAAGGAGGGTCCTACAGGACTTGGCGGAGGATGCACTCGGCCGGGTGGCGACGTGGGCGCGAACGGCGAGGGTTGCCATTAGTGCGGAGAAGACGGTTTGCCTCCTTGTTTCCCCTCCCAGGGGAGGCATGGGGCGCACTCCTCCCACCGTTCGTCTCGACGGCACGGTTCTGAAATTCAGGCCTGCCGTCCGGATACTCGGAGTCTTCTTCGACCGCACCCTCTCGTTTTTGGCACACGGCGACCACCTCAAGGAGCGTGCCGAGCTGCTTGCCGCACGCCTCGGGACCTTCCTGCGGTTGAGTGGCGCACCGGCACCGGCCCAGCTCAGAGAACTTTACCAGCAGGTAGTCTTGCCCGCCCTCTCCTATGCTTCCCCCGTTTGGTGGACTGAGTGTCCCCACTCGGGTCTTCGAGCCCGGCTGGTGTCTGCGCAGCGGGCCCCGCTAATGGCGTTGGCGGGTGCCTACTCCACCACTAGCACTAGAGCTCTCCAAATTCTTTTGCACGCGGCCCCGCTTCAATTCGACCTCGACAGGTTGAATGCGGAGTTCAGGCTCTTCGTGCTACGATTAGACACAACATTCGGACAAAATTCTGTTCGTGCAATGGATGTGGCCCGGCCGTTTGATGATGCGCTCCAGCATCCGTCGGAGGTGCTTTCGTTTGGGTTCGTCCGTTTGGACGTGGCGGCGGCGGAGGCGGCGGCGTCGTCTCCGGTGTTCCACGTCTACACGGATGGCTCATACACACCGACGGCTGCAGGCGCCGCGTTCGTCATCATTACTCCATCAAATCATATATCATCCGTCGGCCGCTTCAGGGTGGAGCTCCCTACATCAGCTTATGGTGCGGAGCTGATTGCTTTCCGGGAGGCCCTACACTTCACACAACATTTACCTGGATCTCCACCTATCCACATATACACAGACTCCCTTTCACTGCTCACTGCTCTTTCTTCTCTCCTCACTACAGACACAACGATACACAACATCAAACAACTTTTACATTCCATCAAAACTTCCAGGCAAATCTCACTTTTCCACGTTCCTGCACACGCTGGCCTCTGGGGCAACGAACTTGCAGACATCGTTGCCTCACGCGCACACAAATCACCCCGAATACGAACATCTTACATCTCCAAAGCCACAATACGTACATCCTTTCGCCACGTGGCTCGGGTCAACTGGGCCACGTGGCGGCGTAACAATCACGAGGGAACGGGGATATTTACATGGGTACCCGACACACTAAATTTACCCAACACTTTCCCGCCTTCCAAACCACTCATTACACTACTTACAGCTCACGGACGATTCCCAGCATACTTTCACAGATTCGGCTTCACAAATACACCAGCATGTCCGTGCGGCCACTCGAACGGAGATGTCCACCATTACATTACAGATTGTCCACTTACACAACACATAACAACACAGCTTCCTACACCTCCATCGGGAAACACATCAACAGCACACTGGCGCCACTGGCTGGACAACCCTCGCCATTGCGCCCTTTTACTACGTGTTGTCTCCACAGTCAGCTCATTATTACCAAATTACACAAGATCATCTCATCACTCATAATACTCATTCAGTAGGTGGGGCCTCTCTGGCCAAACGAGGTGGATACTTTGTGTCCGCCCCACCACTGCTTGAGTACAATGCATGTTTCGCTTCTTCCATAATCATTTATTTATTTATTTATTTATTTATTTATTTATTGAATACTGCGGACATGCTGTATGTCCAAGCAGGAGAGGGAAATACATACAGGAGGGAAAAGCAAAACAGGTGCGATAGTAACGAACGATATAAATACAACAAAACAAGCAACGCAAAAGTACAATTGAGAACGCGGTTACAGCACAGCTACTAAACCAGCAGTGAAAATCAAGAATGATTACAAAACAACGGAGAGTTCTCCGGTAGAGCATTCCATTGAGAAACTGTTCTCGGAAAAAAAGAAAACTTGTAGGCATCTGTGCGTGCAAAAATAGGTTTCAGGCTAAGGGCATGCTTATGGCGCGAGGCTCGCGTGGAATCATTAACGATGTAATTTTCAGGTCGGATACCAAGTCGAGAAAAGTATAATGAATGAAGGAAGTTGAGACGGGCTTTCTTCCTTCTATCTGCCAGTGGTTCTAAGTCTGCGAGTTTCAACATGGCGGAAGGAGAGTCTAGGCGCCTGTAACGGTTGTAAATGAATCGTGCCGCAAGACGTTGCATTCTTTCTAGTTTTTGGATGTCATCTACCGTGTAGGGGTCCCATACAATGCAGGCATATTCGAGACTGGGCCTTAGAATAGATTTATATGCTTTCAGTCTTAGGGCACTAGGGCAACCGCTCATCCGAAGCTTCAGAAATCCTAGCTTTTTGCGGGTGGAGGAGCATATATTTTCGATGTGTTTCGTCCATTTGAGCCGTTACGTTATTGTGACACCTAGATACTTATATTCTTTTACAGCTCTGATTGCAATGTTATTAATGTTGTATAAAAAATTATGTTGCGTGGTCTTTTTACAGATGCAAAGAGAAACTGTTTTGTCAAAGTTAATAACCATTTCCCATTCATTACACCATTTAGCTAAATATTGTAGATTTGCATTCAAAGTAAGCTGGTCAGACACAGATTTGATAGACTTAAATATAATACAATCATCCGCAAACAGCTTTACGGACACAGAGGGATCGAGAGCTTCTGGGAGATCGTTTATATAGATATTGAATAGTACTGGACCCAGAACCGATCCCTGAGGCACACCTGAGTAAACCTCTAAGAATCGAGAGGTGGCTCCATCGATGTCGACAAACTGCTTTCGCTTTGATAAGTATGATGTGACCCAATTTATTATTTGATCCGGAATGCCTAATAATTTCATTTTTATTACTAGTTTATGATGAGGTACTCTATCGAAGGCTTTAGAATAATCTAAAAAAATCATGTCGACCTGGCCACCGCAATCAAGCACTTTAGCAAGTTCATCTACAGTGACCACTAGCTGTGTTGTAGTTGAGAATCCTCGACGGAAGCCATGTTGCGCTTTGGTCATTATTCCCGTGTGGTCTAAATAATTATTGAGGTATTTGGTGAGTACGTGTTCTAGCACTTTGCAGGAGGTGGAAATCAATGAAATAGGGCGGTAATTACCAACTTGTAGTCGGCTGCCGCTTTTAAAAACCGGAACCACGCGAGAAATATTCCATTCATCTGGTACTGTACCCGACTCAAGAGACTTATTAAATATTATTATCAAAAACTTGGCTAGTATTTCAGCGTACATTTTAAGAAAGGTAGTGGGAATATTATCGGGGCCGGGGGATTTCTTGGGGTCTAGCCGCAGGAGTAGTTCTACTATTCCTTCTCTGCTAATAGTGACACATCTTTCGAGACTGTTCAGACAACGATCGTTTAACGGAGTGTTAGATTTAGTGAAAACGCTTTGGAAATAAGTATTAAAAGCATCAGCTATCTCCTTTTTATCTGTAACGGTAGAATCATTGACGGTAATCTTGTCAAGTTTTCTACTTCCTTTGTTTGAGAGAAACTGCCAAAATTTACTGGGATTTTCAGTCACGAAACGACCAAGCGTCTCACCAAAGTAGCGCTGTCTTGATTCTTGTAACTGTGAAGCAAGGGTAGCTTTTAGACTGCTAATGACAGAAATGGCAGTGCTTTTCTGTCTCCGATATCGTTTCAGCTTACGTTTAACGTGAATTATATCTCTGGTTATCCAGGGGCTTCTCCTATCTACCTTCTTTTTTCTATCTGGAACAAAGTTATGCAGACAGAAGTGACAGAGAGTCCTAAACCTTACCCAAAGTGCATTAGCGTCACCACTATCGAATGATTGCAATGAATCTTCTAAATAGGAAACAATGCTAGAATGATCCGCTAAAGCAAAATTTTTTACCGTTACGATCCTAGAAGCAATCTTCAGGGATTGGCGTGGTAGTGAGCAATAAAAAAATACCAATTTATGGTCCGAGATTCCATCATGCACTTCGGTAGTACAGTTTGTTATGCTATTTGGACAGAGGGTTAGATCTAACACTGAAGCTGATGATTCAGTTACACGAGTGGGGGCTAGAACCACCTGCTTAAGATTATAAGCTAACAGCATGTCCAGGATAGTGTCTGCACTTGGTACTTCATGTGTGCCAGCAGTCAGCGATTCCCAGTCAACATGTGGAAGATTAAAATCACCTGCTATTATCATGTTATCTCTTCGGTATCTACCTAGCTGATCGTAAAGTTTTAACATAAAGTCTTGGTGAACTCCGGGCGCCCGGTAGACACCAACGATAACAATAGGATTACCACAAAAGTCAATTTGGCACAGCACACTTTCATGGTCACTGTCGATGGGAGGCAGAGCATGAGATGATAATCCATATTTAACCAGAATCGCAACTCCGCCTCCCCTCGATAAGCGATCCCTACGGTAAGCAGTGTAAGAAGGTGGGAAAATGCAACTGTCAAGCACATGAGGCTGCAGCCAAGTTTCAGAGATAACCACTACATGGGGATCGTAAGAAAGTAAAGCATGCTCAAGAAGTTCCTGCTTATTGCACACACTCCGCGCATTCAAACAAATAAGGCGAAAATCTTTCTGCTCAGTCAACTCGTTATCAAGGCGTCATGGCTCTTCCGGCTGCTTCGTGCTACGCAACAGCACCCTGCAGTTCTTTTCATCGTCCCACGCGTAAAGATCATCGTTTATCAGCAGTTTGTCATGAACCAGCTTTGCTTTATCGTTAGGGCGACGATCGTCTTCAAAGGACTGCCACAATTTCTTTCTTTTCTGTTGTGTGACGTATGAGTAATCGTGCGACACCGACACCCCAGAATCCTTGAGCTTGGAGCAGTTTTGAAATATTGCATGCTTTTCGTTGTAGTTAAACACGCGAAAAATTACTGGACGAGGCCTATCCATATGGGGTTTGCCAATTCGGTGGATCCGTTCAACTGTGCTCACCGAGACGCCTAGTTTATCTTGACATACTTTCTGGAGGACTTTTTCTTCTAAATCAGCTCTCGTTTCTTTTGGGCTTTCTTTTACACCAAACACTACAACGTTGTTCCGGCGAGCGCGGTCCTCGTAATCCACCATCTTCTTGCTTTGCGCTGCCAAGGCTTTTTGCAAATGCTTTACCGATTCCTCAAGTTGCCGTATCCTTCCTTCGTTAGCTTTGCATAATTCCAGAACCTCGTCTAGCTTTGTTAGCTTTGAGTTTATCTCAGAAAGGGTTGCATCGCGACTCTCGTTGCTTGCCTTCATTTCCTGCAATTCTTCCAGGATTAAGCTTAATGTTTCCTTCTGTCCGGGACCTGGATTAGGCTCAACGTCCCCGCACACAAGAATCAAGAGAGCTGACCAGCAGTCAACAATCATGCAAAGACACTTCTGAGGGCACGGCAGGACCACAAGTGCGTAATGCCTGGTATGAAAGCTACAATATGGATTGTAGAAACTAACCTGCACAACCAGCCAGGCGAATTTAGCCATGCTGCTCTGAAGAATGCTGCCGTGCCCTCTGAAGTTCACAGGACGGTCGGGTGGTTTTAAAGCGTTGTCTGGTGACGTCGCTGTCTCAGAAGCCCGGTGATGCCATCTGATGATAGCAGCTTGAATTGCGTGTCGGTCATCTTGAAAAATCGCTGACTTGAGGCCCAAGCATCCGTTGTCGCACGGCGCATGCCCAGCCAGACCAGGCTTGGTCGGTCCAGGCGGCGGCCCGGCGAGGCAAAGAACCTGCACAACCAGCCAGGCGAATTTAGCCATGCTGCTCTGAAGAATGCTGCCGTGCCCTCACATTTCTTTTTTTTTTCCTCTTTTTCCATTACGTTTCCCTTTTCAGCCCTCCTGCACACTTCTTTTTCTATCAGCCTTACCTTTTTCACGTGCATCGTTTCTCTTTTTCCTGTTTTCTGTTCCTTTTTTTTCTCTCTCTCTCTCTTTCTTGATTCTTTTCAGACCTGTCAGAGCGTCCGCCCTACACGGCCTGCGAATCATCCAGTTTATCTCTCCTGCTTATTTTCTCCTTCCCATCACTTGCCTCCTTCATTCCTGTTTTTTTTTGTTGTTTCCTCTCTGTTATTCATCTATTTATATAGTGTTTTTTTCCTTCTTTTATGTATATATTTGTATATAGGTTTTTTTTATGTGTATATTTGTACATATGTATATATTATTATCCATGTTTTTTTGCTTGTTTTTTTGTTTTTTGCTTTTTTTCTTTTCTTTTTTATCATTATTATTATTTCTATTTATTTATTTATTTATTTTTACTGCATATATTTATACGTATGTATATATTACTATTATTTTTACTATACCATTTTTTTTTCCCTTTCCGGCACCATCATTGTAATTTCACCATTATTCTTCACAATAAAACAGCTCACCGAGGCTATTTTCACCCTCTGTGCTCGCTGAGCCCTTCGGACACTATTGTTACCGTGCCCATTTTTATTTTTCCAATCGGCTTTTCCCACCAAATTCTTCTTTTGGCCATTTGGGCCCTTTTCTTTTATTTTTGATTGATTTAAGCCTGTTGATGCTCCGCAGGTACAGACTCTTTCTCATTCCACTTTATTTTTGCTGTTATTTTGATTTTAGCATGGAATGAGACTCCGACTGGGGCGGCCTTTAATAAGGCTTTGACCAGTTTTCGGAACCGGGTTGCTGCTGCGCGTGAGGCCGCTGCGCGCGAGTTGGCGCGACAGGCGGCACTTGAGAATTTATATGGCCGTCCTTTCAAGCAGGCTTTTGGTCGAATGAGAGGACCGGTGATTATGCCCCCTCTTGTTCGGCCGGATGGCACGTTTACCAGTTCTCTGCTGGAGACGGCGGAGCTTCTTTTGAATGCTCAGGTCCCATCTGATGATGTTGCTCAGGACTCACCCGAGCATGCGGGGATGCGCGCGGCGGTATTGAGATCCCATTTGGGAGGTCCCGACGACGTACCCTTCACGTTTGGAGAGACGGCGCTGGCGGTGGCGAGGGTGAAGATTGGTACGGCGTCGGGATTGGACGGGATCACGCCGCGTGTGGTCCGTGAGCTTTGGGCAAGTCATCCAAATTTCTTTCTGTTTCTTTTTAATTCGGCTTTGAAATTGGGTTATTTTCCTTTGTCTTGGCGTCGCGGGCGCATTATTTTTTTGCCCAAACCTGGCCGGCCGCCTGATGCCACGTCATCTTATCGCCCGGTCGTGATGAATTCGACGCTCGGTAAGGTGCTGGAGCGTCTGCTGTACGGGCGGCTGTATCATTTCCTGGCTAGTCGTGGGCTGCATCATGAGGCGCAATTCGGTTTCACCAGGGGTCGGGGGGCGGTTCACGCGCTCTACGCCCTGGTCCCAAAATTGCGTTCGTTGCGGGACGGCGGCCTGCACGTGCTGCTCGTTGCCATAGATTTCAAGGGGGCTTTTGATAGCGTGTGGCATCCTCTGGTGCTGAGTTCGCTCAGTGATTGGGGATGTCCGCGGAATCTCTGCGCGCTGCTCCGATCATTTCTTTCCGATCGAGAGGTGGTGTACCGCTCTTGTGCGGGCGACGCGGTTGCGCGTCCCACCTTAGGCAGCCCGCAGGGTTCCCCGCTGTCGCCTCTTCTGTGGAACGTAGTGGTGCGTGGCCTTCTATCGGTGGAGATGCCACGGGGTGTGTCGGTCCAGGCTTATGCGGACGACGTTGTCGTTCTTGTGCCTGGTCCCAGCAGAAAGGAGCTTGAGGTTTTGGCGGAGGATGCGCTCGGTCGGGTTGCGTCTTGGGCGAAGGAGACGAGGATTACCATCGCACGGGAGAAGACGGTGTGCGTTCTCATTTCTCCTCCTCGTAGGGGTATGGGACGCACAATGCCCGCAGTCCACCTTGACGGTGTACGCTTGCCTTTTCGGCCGGCGGTCAGGGTGCTGGGCGTCGTCTTTGACCGCACTCTCTCCTTCATTCCCCATGGCGACAGGCTCAAGGAGCGTGCCGAGAAGCTCTCTGCGCACCTTAGTACCTTTTTGCGGCTTAGCGGCATGCCGGCACCTCCCCGTTTGCGGGTGCTTTATCGCCAGGTCGTGTTGCCCACGCTCGCCTAGGCGTCGCCGGTGTGGTGGACTGAGTGTCCCCACTCAGGTCTTCGCGCGCGCATTTTATCGGTGCAGAGAGCTCCGCTTTTGGCGTTAGCGGGTGCTTATTCCACGACTAGCACGAGGGCGCTGCAGATTCTTCTGCACGCGCCGCCGCTAGCTCTCGACCTGGATCGGCTGAACGCGGAGTTTGAGCTTTTTGCTCTTAGCCGCAATGTCTCTTTTGGTGCGAGACAGTTCATTGCGACCGAGGTCGAGAGACCGTATGATGACTCTCTCCAGCATCCGGCGGCGGTGGTTGCTTTTCAGCACGTGCGGTTGGATGTGCGCGCTGCGGCGATGATGGCGTCGTTGCCGGGCGTTCATGTCTACACCGACGGATCTTATACGCCGACCGCCGCGGGCGCCGCATTCGCTGTTTTCGCGGCCGGGCTTTGCATTCGGGCTGTCGGTCGGTTTCGTGTTGAGGGTGCCTCTAGTGCCTATTGCACGGAGGTGGTTGCCTTCAGGGAGGCGCTTGGGCATGTGCGTGAGTTGCCTGGAGAGTCTGCCGTTTATGTTTACACGGACTCTCTCTCTCTCCTTGCGGCACTCTCGGTTTATCACACCACTGATTGCCGGGTGGCCGACCTGAAGGATTCTTTGGCCACCATTGCACGGAGGCGCCCCATCAAAAATTTTCACGTCCCGGCTCATTCGGGAGTCTTGGGCAACGAGGTTGCTGACATGGTTGCGTCGCGGGCCAATCGTTCGCCGCGGGTGAGGTTGGCGCTGCGTTCAAGGGCAACAGTTCGTCGTGCTTTTCGTGAAGTCGTTAATTTGCGGTGGTCAGTGTGGTGGCGAGAATCTAATGCAGGCACGGGCATTTCTGAATGGGTGCCCGACGTCCTTCATTTGCCTGCATCTTTTCCTCCTCCTAGACCACTTGTGACTTTGCTTACCGGTCATGGCCGTTTTCCAGCTTACTTTCATCGTTTTGGTCTGGCACCTTCGGTAGAGTGTCCTTGTGGTCACTCTGTTGGGGATGTCAGCCATTATCTATCCTCATGTCCAATCACAAGGGATTTGGTGCAGCAGCTCCCGGGTTTTGCGGATCAGAATGCTGGTCGCCACACTGTTTGGCGGCGGTGGTTAGATGATCGCCGTGCGTCGGCAATTCTGATCCGTATTGTCTGAAATCAGTCGCGCTCTACCAGACCGAGTGCGGGCGTCTCGAGCGCGACCCAGTCGAGACCCAGTATTAGTAATCCCTGTCGTTTATCTTCAAATTTTGTTTTTTTATTATTTTTCCGTTTACCTTTTCTTTTTCCACTTTCTTATCTCTAAAATATATTTTTTTTTTGCTCGGGTCTCGGCTTATTCTGTTCCTTCATTATTCCTTTATTGTATACAGTTTTTACTTTTTCCATACCTTGTTCTGTTTTGTTTTTTTTTTTCAGGCAAAGTCTACTGTCTTGTCTCCTTTGCCTTTAACAGGTGTTTTTGGCGCGCGTCCTGCAGAGTGGGATGTGTTTTCTTTTTAGTCGTTTTGGGAAAAACGGCGCGCCTTTAGTTGCCACAGTTTCGTGCCTGCTCGGGGGGGCCTTTCTGGCCATACGAGGTGGACATTTCTATGTCCGTCCTTCTGGCAGGTGCGTGCTGTGGTTTGCTGGGTGTGAATGTGTGTGTGATTGGTTATCTTTTCTTTGTGTGTTTCTTGTTTCTCGTTTTCTCTTTTCTTATTTTTTCTTCTTCTTTTTCCTTCTTTTCTTTTCTTTTCCCTCTCTTTCTCTTTTTTTTTATTTATCTTTCTTTTTAGCTCGTCTTGTCCTTTTGTTTTCATTTCTAGTTTTTTTCTTTTCCGTTTTATATATTTTCTTTATTTCCTTGCTGTAGATATCATATTCCTTCTTGTTTTTTGTGCACGTAAGGGATTTCATTTCTTTTTATTCTTGGTATTGCTCTTTTTCTGTTTCTCTGCTGTTTACCTGGGATTATTATTATTAATTTTTTATTTTATTTTTTTTCCGTTTTTTCTTTCTTTTCTCTCCTTCTTTTCCTTTTCCCTGTCCTTCCTGTTTTCTTCTAGTTGTCTGTTTTTTGTTTTGTATTTCATTTTCACTTCCATTTCTTTGTAGTTTTTTAAGCTTTTTTACACTCATTTCTTTGTTTGTAATTAATGGACGGGGTGGTTCTGCATTGCTTTTGGTCTGTCTTCGATTCTGTTTCTGTTCCTGTTTTTTGTTTTTCCATTTCAGGTTGACTGCTTCCTTTTGTCTTTCCCAGTTCATTATCAAGC
This sequence comes from Amblyomma mixtum, assembly GCF_055824585.1. NCBI lineage: Eukaryota > Metazoa > Arthropoda > Arachnida > Ixodida > Ixodidae > Amblyomma > Amblyomma mixtum. The sequence continues at coordinate 90,381,162 of NC_143012.1, forward strand.
ATTTTATTGACCGACGGATTAGATACCTCATGCTCATTCTTTACTTTTTCTTGTGTTTTTTTATATATATTTTTGGGCACCTTCATATCTCAATAAATTTTGTTCATTCATCAATAAATCAGCTCACGCGGGGATCCTTCATCCCTCTGTGCTCGTTGCGCCCTTAGGACACCCATTCAGTTACCGTGCCCACATTTTATTTTTTCGATTGGCTTTTTGCACGAAATTACTCTTTTTTGCCACATGGGTCCTGTTCGTTTATTTTCGATTGGTTTAAGCCTGATTAATGCTTCACAGCAGGTTAGGCTCTTTCTCATTCCGCTTTACTGTTGCCTTTACTTTCGATTTGAGCATGGAATGAGACTCCGATTGGGGCAGTACGCTCTGAGCCGCTCGGAGCGAATGTGTGCGGGAGCGGGAGCTCCGACGTGCCTGTCGGAGCTCCCGCTGGCCCGAGCTGAACTGTGACCTCCCCCCCCCCCCCCCCCGAGCCCCACCCATCTGGCCCCTGGGCCCCCTGCTGGGGTTTCGGGGCTGCATTTTGCAGCCCTAACTCCATCGACGTCCCTCCCATCGAGGTCCTTCACGACTGCGAGCGGTTTTTTAACCGCTTTTTGCGGTTTTTACCGCAATTTTGTGGTTTTCTACTCAACCGCGGTCGTTCTTCACCGCGGTCGTGAAGGAGGAAGAAGTCATTCCACCGGCTCCTTCGAGGCTTCCAGTGAACGGAAGACCAGCGACCACCTGTGCGAGGACAATAGCTGCCGTAGAAGCCGTTCTACGATCAGCGACAGCGTTCTTGTGTCCTTCTTCGCCGGAGTCCTGCTGTTCGCTCTCCTCCCCGTTCGTGCTGCTGTTCCACGGCCTGCCTCTGCGTCTTCTGGCCTGTCTTCAAATTTTGGTGAGGCCGTTCCGCGAGTGGAGGATTTGGCCTCGTCTTTCGCCCTTTGGATCTAGGTTCGAAGGCTCTGTAGGTTTTCCGCCATGGCTATGTCTTGGTTGCCCGGACGGCGCCGGGCCGAGGGCCGTGCCGGATGGCTCGGGTGCCTCTGCCGAGGAACCTGCGGGCGCGGGAGCCAGGCTCGACCTGGCATTCACCCCAATGCCCGACTCTGCGGTCGTCAGAGCTTTTCAGGAGCGCCTCACGGCGTTCCTGAGCTCTGACAAGAACAAAGTCCCGGTTCACGCTCGGACGAACATCTCTGAGATGTTCGGAGAGCTGGAGCTTCGCTGCACCGAATACTGGGCGCTGGCTTCCGATGCCAGGGGCCGGGCGGAGGTCCTCTGCACCATGTGGAGTGCGGAGCGCCGCGACGCTGTGGAGGCCAGGTCCCGGGCGTCGATGGTGCAGACCAGGTTGCGTGCTGGCCCGGTTCCACCCGCTGCGCCGACGTTCGTCGGCGCAGCGGAGGACAGGACATCATCCGAGCACACCGGCCCCTCGCCTCGACGGTGACCGCGGAGTCTTCCCCATCGCCATCCACAGTCACCAACCAGAGACCGCAATCTGTGAGCCACGTCGCTTTTCTTACACCCATAACACCTGCAACAACATCGGCTCAGCTGACACAAACCATCAAGTCCAACATCATCCCTGAGGACGAGGGCATAGGCCCCGTTCAGTTCAAACAGTGAACGGCGTGACGGTCATTGCAAAAAACCGCGACACGTTACAGAATTTAACAACAGCGGTTAGGAATAACGCGGTCACCAACAATGCCATGGCGGTACGGGCGGCGAAGGGACGTCGGCCCCACATTCCCGTGTTGAGCGTTGATCCCGACGTCGCTGACGATGCCGTCGTGGCGCAGATAGCGGCTGAAAACAGGGACCTTGGCATCGACGCATTAACGATGATGCTAAGGCGCTACACGTTCCGGGCCAGGAACGGCACAAAGACAGACGTGCTGTCTGTAACCCCGGAAACATTCATGAAAATCACAGCTAGGGGGCGACTGACCATAGGTTGGTCCTCGGCCCATGTCGAGGAGGATCTGCACGTGCCCCTCTGCACCTTTTGCGCGCAGTACGGGCACTCCCCGCCGAAACTGCCGCCTCGCGTCGGACGCGACGAGGGCTGTGTGCACGAACTGCGTTGGCGCACACACGTATCGGCGTGTGCCGCCTCTGGTGGCGCTACCGGCGTGGCTTGCGCCGTGTGCAGGCGTGCGGGGTGGAAGGGTCCTCACAGCGCCGGGGCGAAGGAGTGCCCCATCCTTGTCGAGAGGATAGCAAGGACGCGGCTTCAGACTGACTACGACACAAATTGAACACTCGCACTTTTCGCGGGGCGGAGGACCGTGCTATTCCTAACGAAAGTACTGGAATTTACACGATACCCAGCTTTCATAACAATCCCAAAACGCTTCCTCCGCCGAAGCCTCTCACCACTACGGGACACGGCAGATTTCTGTCGTACTTCCATCGTTCGGCGCGCCATGTGGTCAACGGAGAGGCGAGAGTCCGCTGACGCCCCAGGAGCGTGCATTTTCTGCCGAGGCGCGCCACTACGTCGCCGGACCGCCCACAGCGAGGCCGACCTTTCCGGACGTACTCAGGGGCTCCCGGGGGTCCTCCGGCGCTCGGTCAGGTCCTGTGGCCGGGACCGACGACTCCGGCGGCCAGCGGCCACCTGCGCCGGCTGATCGGCAAGTAGCCAACCACGTCGCTTTCTTAACTGCGACCACACCCGAAACCACCACATCGGCAGCGATAATTCAAACGATCAAGTCCAACATCGTCCCGGAGGAAGAGGGGATAGGTCCCGTTACACTGCGAACCACGGCCGCCGGGGTCACGGTGCTCGCGCGGGTCCGTGACACTTAACCAACCTCCGCGCGGCGGTCCCACAGAACGACGTCACGCGCGCCGCGGTAACCATACGAGTGAGCGTCGCCGTCCGCACCTGCGGGTTTGATGCCTAGACCCCGAAGTTGCGAACGACGACTTGTTCAGGAATATCAATGTTAAAAATCCGGCTATTCACTCTGACCGCCAGACAACCGTCCGGCTCTACTCCTACCGCGCTCGCGACGGCACAAAGCCGCACATCATTTCGATGCCGGCTGTGGCTGGCCCGTTTGCGCTCCCGCACAGATTATGGCGCCGCCTAGTCGCGCGACTTTCGGAGGAGACACGGAAGGAGTCGGTTCTTTCCGTCCTATAATTTCGTTCCGTGCGCCGTGTCCCGTTTCGCGACGCGGGCACCGCACCGTCACGTTGCATTTTCATTCCATTACACTATCATGCACATCACGAGCCATTCTTTCATTCCAACGCTCTTTCGCCAACACCAAGCGTCCCACCACATTCACTTCTTTTTCGTGTTTCTTCGTTCTCACCGTCGGGCCTCGCTCATCCTTCGAGCCCGGCTCCCCCCACACGCCTCTTTCTCCAATCTCGTGCCCGTTGTTGGCCCAAAGCCTGCGCCGACTTCTGCGCCCTAGCCTACGACGTGCGCATCCGCGCGGAGTCCTTCGGGACATCTGGGATGGATCGAAACACGCGGTCATCCTCCGCGGGCGGAGGCGCGGCTCGAGGTTACGGGCCGGACGCCGGCCTCCATGTTCGCGAACGGTAAGCGTGGCTCGGCAGTGCCATCTTCTGTGACTGAAAACCTGATGCCCCGGCAAGTTCAACCGAATCGATTCGCATTTCTCACGTTAGCGCCCGCCTCGCAGATCTCGCCGCGAGACTTGGTCGCAACATTAAAGCAGAATTTAATCCGGACGATGCGGGCGGCCCGATCGTGTTGCGGCTTACCGCTAGGCGCGTTACTGCTGTCATGGCGCGGGATCGCGCATCGGTCGACAGTCTCCGCGCCGCGGTTCAATCCAATGACGTCTTGTGTTGGATCATATCTGTGTGTGTCGCCGAGCGCCGAGGGCCGCACATCAGGAGCTACGGCACTGATCCTGACGTTGCGGACGATGCGGTCGTAGCTTAAGTAAACGCGAAAAATCGCGGCGTGGACTTGTGGACCCCGCAACGACGACGCGACACACTACGCCTTCAGAGAGTGCGACGGCGCGAAGACACCAGTTGCCTTTCGCGCTCGATGCGTTTCAGCGCTTATAATTGCGAGGCCGCGTGGCGATAGGCTGGTCCTCAGCCTCGTTCGTGAAGACATCCACGATCATACCAAGTGTGTCAAGTGATCGAGCATGCAGTGGTACCGAAATGCTTGCGCACTCACGTCGTCACGCTGGCAGCGCATGAGTGCACTCTCCGGCTCTAAGGGTATACGTGAAAATACAGCCAGTGTATTAAAGATCTTATTGGCGCGGGGTAACCAGACTGACTGTCCCGTCTTGTGATGCGTCAACGAACCATGCCAAATGTGAGCATCCCTTCATTAGGCTGGATGCCTCTCATCTCTACATCATTTCAGCAGCTCAGGGTGGCGGTCGACATTATCAGGCCTTCCTTTATGCCTATCCTCTCTCGCAGGACGATATGGTGCATCTCCAGTGCGCAGCCACGGGAACCCGAATGTGCCTAGCGGCCGAGGGATTCGGCGATCGACACTGCTACCTCGAAAACATTGCCGACAAGGTAGGCGTGCACTCCGCTGTCCTTGCTACCAAGCAATAGCAAATGCGGCAGTCTCAAGTGCGAATTTCTTTACACCAGTATACATTTGCCTCAAACAATACCTGTTCACCGCGCTTGTGGCATGCTTTGGAGACGCGATTTGGCTCGTGCTGTGCAGGAAGCTCTGGAGCGTTTCATTATGAGTCGGCAGGAAAAGCTATTATTTCTGTCCCTCTCAGTGATCAAATGTTTTGGTGATTTTAATTGCAGGGCTAATAAAGCAAGGAATCAACAATTAATGATCTTTTCAGGCTGCAGTATGTACTAAATGAAAAAAGGAGCAGACTTGCAACTACCGTGGCATAATGAAAAAGATTTCAGCTGATTTTATGCGACTTTTAAATGTCTGACCTTTACGCCTGAGGAGCCCAATACAGAATTTCTACAGTTTTTTTAGATAAAAATGTTTCTCTCTGAAAAGCATTTGTGTTGGACGTGTCATCCCAGGGCTGCGAACGATTCGTCAGGACGCAGCCGCCCGGCCCAGAGCAAATCTCGGGAATCTGGAGCTGCCAGAAAGCGCCCGGCAAGCCGCAACAAACTGTCGCGAAGCAGCGGAGGAAAAAAAGGGCGCTACCGTTCTTGATGCCGATCGCGATCCAGGTTCTCCGTTCCCAGCACCGCAAGCAAGCCTGCTGGGAATAGGCGTCACCGATCGCGCTCGATGTCCTCAAGGCGCAGCACCAGTCAAAAACGCGGCTACTCAAAAGCCTCGGAAAGCGCTAAGGCAGCCAAAAAGTAGCAAAGCAAGGAAGGCACCGGGGAGAGCGATTCCAACTGATAGGCAGAACCTCAATTGGACAAACCATCCCACAGCGACCATCAACCGCTCAAGTATCCTTTCAACAGCCGCGCGTTGCACTGGAGCCCCATTCTCCAAGAATCATGAGCCGAATACAGTGACAAGCTGAGGAATTACAAGCTGAGGAATCCGAATACAGTTCGACTCAGCAAGCCCATCCACGTGGGGGAGCTAAAAAGGTACTTCAAAAGGGAGGTCGAAGTGCCGGGGGAAAATCCGACCACGCGAAATCGCGGGAAAAGGGCCTCGCACGGGCCCCCGCCGCTAGCACGGGGGCCCGTGCGAGACCGCCCGGTCGACCATCTGCGGCAAAGGGATCGCGGGCACTGGCCAAGGAGACGACAGAACCAGCCGGCGCTGCGGACCCAAAAAGCACCACGGCCGCGGCAACACGGAGGCCCCAGTGCAGCAGGGCAGCAGCCGGCGCCGCGGCCCCATGCAGGACCACGGCCGCGGCAGCACGGAGGCCCCAGTGCAGCAGGGCAGCAGCCGGCGCCGCGGCCGCACGCAGGACCACGGCCGCGGCAGCACGGAGGCCCCAGTGCAGCAGGGCAGCAGCCGGCGCCGCGGCCCCACGCAGGACCACGGCCGCGGCAGCACGGAGGCCCCAGTGCAGCAGGGCAGCAGCCGGCGCCGCGGCCCCCCACGCAGGACCACGGCCGCGGCAGCACGGAGGCCCCAGTGCAGCAGGGCAGCAGCCGGCGCCGCGGCCCCATGCAGGACCACGGCCGCGGCAGCACGGAAGCCCCAGTGCAGCAGGGCAGTAGCCGGCGCCGCGGCCCCACGCAGGACCACGGCCGCGGCAGCACGGAGGCCCCAGTGCAGCAGGGCAGCAGCCGGCGCCGCGGCCCCACGCAGGACCACGGCCGCGGCAGCACGGAGGCCCCAGTGCAGCAGGGCAGCAGCCGGCGCCGCGGCCCCACACAGGACCACGGCCGCGGCAGCACGGAGGCCCCAGTGCAGCAGGGCAGCAGCCGGCGCCGCGGCCCCCCACGCAGGACCACGGCCGCGGCAGCACGGAGGCCCCAGTGCAGCAGGGCAGCAGCCGGCGCCGCGGCCCCATGCAGGACCACGGCCGCGGCAGCACGGAAGCCCCAGTGCAGCAGGGCAGTAGCCGGCGCCGCGGCCCCACGCAGGACCACGGCCGCGGCAGCGCGGAGGCCGCGGGCCAGCGGGGCAGCACGCTGGCTGGCCGCAACGGCCTAACCCCCGCCGCTAGCCTACGGGGGCCGCGCCCGCATCTCTCCCCCTGAATCCGGCGGCTGAGCGCCGAGTCCCAGCTCCGGCCGGAGCAGCCGGACCCCGTAGTCATTCCGTCTCCACGTGGACACATCAGGCCGCCGAGGCGCCACCACGCTCCTTTGTGAATGTGGTGCGGTGGGACCGGCAGCTGCAAGTGGAGGCGGGCCTGGTGCTGGCGCGGGTGCCCGCGATATTTCGCAGGTGCACCCCTCGGACCACCTGGCGGCACACCCGGCCGCCGGAACGCCACCACACCCGGTGGCCACGTACTGTCCAGAGTGCGGAGGCCTGGAGGCGACCCGGAGCGCCCTCATCGCCTCCCGCTACCACCGGCCGTACCAGGGAGGAGGCGACCTAGACGCCGAAGTGGAACGCGCATGGATGGCTCGGGACCCCGTGTTCGCTGCCAGGGTGCTTCGGATGGAGAGCGTCCCATCTGCCCCTGAGCCCTGAGCCGTGGTCGCACAGCCCGCGCCGAAAAACGAGCCTCCACCTGTGCCCCCTTCCCCGGAGCACCACCCCTACAGGACGACGACATAGGGGTCATGGTGGTCGACGTAGATAATAAATAAATAAATAAAAATGATTTATTTGAAAAATTACATTGTGCAAATACGAGCCTTCCCAAGCCAACAATGGGCTAGTGGGGCAGTGCTCGGCAGAATGGAGGAATCCAGAGAACAGTACAGTCAATCAATACTGCATAAGAATCAGAATAAAACTAAGGAAAGGCAGTAAGAAAGGACGGGGAAAAAAGGAAAAAAAGAAGACAAGAAACAAAATTGCACATACAAATCAAAGATAGCAGCTTTCACTTCTTTCCGTGTGCTGAAAGATAAAATATTATCTGGCAGGTCGTTCAACACATCTGGTACATAAAAGGTTCATACTTTCAACTGCGCAAAAAAACGGACACAAGGTAGAAGGCACGACACGAGCGCAGTGCCTTCTACCTTGTGTCCGTGTTTTTTTGCGCAGTTGAAAGTATGAATCCCCACCAACTCGCCCAGTTTTTCGTCCTTATTACATAAAAGGCACGGACACGTTTACCATATTTTGTCCGTACTCTGGGCAAGGTAAAGCGGTCGCGTGGACGTAATGCTCAGCAGAAACATACGGGAGGCACAACTCATTGCATGAAAAAAGATTGGAATTTTTAGTAATGTGCACACCATACATCACAGCCCGAATTGTAAGTAAAGAATTAACTTTGTTGCGCCAAAACACTGAACAGAAATAAAAAGAACAGATTCCATATCGCAGCACACTGTACGCCAATGCATGTGCTGTTTCCTTATGTAAATTGGGCATAGTGCTTTAATAGAATATAAGCAGGCAGGCTATTTTGCGCAGCCTTTCACAAACGTTAGCCAAATGAGTGTTCCAGGACATGTTAGAATCGAAATGGACACCGAGATAATTGACACTTGAGAGGTATGGAATAGGAGAGCAAGAGCAATTGTTACACAGAGGAGAATGAAGAAACACTGGAGTGATGACAGAAACAGATTTCAGCGGATCGTGAAAACAGGCTAATTTAGTTTTATTTTGGTTAAAGGAAATTATAGTGTCTGTAATTAAGCTACGGCTTGATGGTAATTAGTATGACGAGATACTAAAAGCGTGTCATCTGCGTATTAAAACACCCGACAGTGAAAAATTGCTTGACTGAGATCATTAACGTACAAGTTGAATAAAAGGGGAGCTAAAATCTACCCCTGGGGAACTCCAGTGGTCAGCTCTTTAGGTTTGCTTTTAAGATTTCCGAAAACTAATACTTGGATTCGACCGTGCAAATAATTCTTAAGGAAAGTTAGGAAGGGCCCTCGGAAGCCATAGCTATGAAGTTTACGAAGCAATATTTCATGGTTTACGGAGTCAAAAGCTTTTCACACAGCTAGAAACAATGCACAAGCGAATGCACTACTTTCGAGAGTACTATTAAAGAAATCGGTTAATTCATCTAATGCTAACCTAGTGCCACGCCCGCAAGTAAATCCATATTGATTAGGCGACCGTATGTTGTGAAAAATCTTTTTCAAGTATGAGAGCAATGCAGGAAAGTATCGAAATGGGTCTGTAGTTTGTGACAACATTAACCTGTCCGCTTTTGAAAAGAGGAACTACAAGCGCTTCCTTTAGGCCAGGCAGTATTACTTGCGTGGCTAAGATGTTATTAAGCATGAAATGCTTTTAGCTCCCGTTGTCGGCAGTGTGGTGACGTCACGCCGAGACCGAGAGCCATCATCCGGGCACTGAAATCCACTCATCCGGGCACTGAATTCGAGTCATCCGGGCACTGAAATCCACTCATCCGGGCACTGAAATCCACTCATCCGGGCACTGAATTCCAGTCATCCGGGCACTGAATTCCAGTCATCCGGGCTCTGAAGCGAGAACATCCGGGCACCGTACGAGACTTAACGAGATTTAATGAGACTCTCTAAGCCCTCCTACGCGACCGGCATGCAAGCGCCGGTTGGTCTCCAAACGAGACAAAAAATAACTGCTGCCAGTGCTTCTCAATGTTTATCAAGATATCAGTGGAGCTGTGGGTTTTGATAATGCACGGAATTATAATTTCCGATTTCTAATAACGCGTGCAAAAAGCACATAAATGCCACGTTACACTTCGTTGTCATACGTGATCTCTTAGGGGCTTCGAGCATCGAAGCAAAGGCGCACAGGGGCCCGGGGGAGAAGCGCTGCGTTCAAAGGGCAAGGCATCGCGCCGAACGGGTGGTTGCGTTCCTCCCTTCCTTTACGGTGCGGTTCGGGTGTCCACCGAGATGGCAGAGAATTACTGCGCCATTTCCTTTCCTCAAAAAACCTTGCGTTCAAATGGCAAGGCATCGCGCTGAACGGGTGGTGGCGTTCCTCCATTCCTGTACGGTGCGGTTCGGGTGTCCACCGAGATGACATTAGGCCCGTAAACATTTCATGCTTACTCTACTCTCGTTTACGGGAGAGGCAGAGTTTTTTTATAATTGCTAAAAGAACATTCTTCAGGTCCTCGAAATTTCTGCGAAGAACGTTCACAGACGCACCATCTAATCCAACCGACTTGCGCTGTTTGAAGTTGAATAAGATATGACGAATATCATCTTCAGTACACTCAGGCAGGAAGGCAGACTCAACCACCGATTGTGGCATACAATAACTAGCCGTATTACCGGACCAGCTTGCTGCAGTAGACGAGAAAAAGGAATTAAATTGGTCTGCTAACGTTATAGATGGTGGACCGATATTCTTAGCAATAGTTTGGTATGCGCCTTTCCGGGGACGACCCCTTAATTCGTTAACCACAGACCAAGCCTTGGACGGGTTATTTCTAAATTCAGAAAATTTACCTTGGAAGCCCTTTCGCCTGGCACCTCTAAGCACAGCAGTGACAGATGCTGATTATTAGGGGAGCGACGACAACGCGCCCAGGCCAGTTCTTTTTCAGTTCTCGCGGTTAGAGCCTTTCCATTTATCCACGGGCATCCCGGCTTTCGTTGCTTTAAGACGACTACGTTTTTGCAAGAGTGCACTGTCTGCGTATAAACGGTAATAAAAGATTCATACAGGTGACTGGCAGGAACTTTTGCAAGGAAAGGTTTCCAATCATAGCGTTGCAACAACAAGTCCAACAAGTCCAGATCTCCTGGGAGATATTCAGTCTACCGCCCGCTGAACTCAGGAGACGTTCAGTCTTTAGGGAAGAGGAGTGTGGGCATTTCGGAACGCGGTACCCTTCCCTGGCAGGCGAGGCGCGCCGTGGAGACGGGGGAAAGCGGACTCTTTTTCCCCCCTCCTAATGGGTGAGCAACCAGTGGTCCAATCGAGAGCGCTGCGCTCCCCTTTTGCCCAAACTGGCCACAAGCGCGCACCGCCAGGCGCCACCGAAGCGGTCGCTGATTGGCCGAAAGTGACAACGGGCAAGTCAGCCGAGGTCGGCGGGGGCCGGCTGCGGCCGGAGAGCCGCGACAGCGAGAGGCCGTCAGGTGAATACCTTCCATTTTTCCCTCTTTGTTGTCGTCATCTTGCCCAGTCAACCGCACGACCAAGCCAGACGCAAGGGTCGACCATCAAGCATCCAGCTGCCAGCGATTAAGGAGAACCCTAGTAAACGTTTGGCTCCGGGCAAATCGTCCTGTTCTGTAGTGTGTGTCCTCATTCGCATCGCTCCATTATCCATTAAAGTCTTTTTCCTCCTCCTCATTCGCATCGCGCGTGGTGTGCGATACCTGGAGCTCGGAGTTCATGGCCTATAAGACCTTAAAGGAGGCTCAATGGCCTAGTAAGAACCCCCACAAGTGGCAGCTGAAGGCGCAGGCCGGTGCTGCCAAGGAAGTCAAGGACGAAGACCACAAGAAGCTAGCCGCATTTGTCGCCACCCGAAGTGGCAGCTGAATTCGTAAGCCTGAGGGCGGAGGCCGGTGCGGCCAAGGAAGCCAAGGACAAAGGGTAAAAGAAGCCAGCCAAACTTGCCACCAAAAGTGACAGTTGGAGGTGGAAGCATGAGGGTGGAAGCCGTTGCTGCCAAGGAAACACAGGACAAAGAGTACAGGAAGCGAGCCGCACTTGTTGCCGCCCGAAGTGGCAGTTTAAGGCGTAAGCCTGAGGGCGGTGACCGGTGCGGCCAAAGCAAAACGCTCTAAGTACTGCGCAAGCGCGACGCTACAGGTAAAGCTGCACAAATTTTTGCTGCCCTATCGCAATTCGCCTCAAGGAACTACTTAAGAATCGCCAGCCGAATTATTTTTGAGGCGACCTTTTCGCAGTCGTGTTGTTGCTGCGAAGTCTTCAGTGGGGAAGAGAGTAGCCCCCAAACAGTTTAATCAGGCAATAACTCGAGCGTTTCGCGACCATCTTTTTGTTGTGGGTGAAAAAGTACTGACTCGTAATAACTCGGGAAAGCATAAGTGGGTCCCCGAAGTGATGGCTACCCATACAGAAGCAATCTCAAAGTTCGTGCAACCACTGCAAGAGGCACCTTCACTTTGCGCCGTCAAAACGACAGCAGTTGCAATTTCCTGCAGATGGCACCCCTCCTGCTTATGGAACCGCTGACGAAGCTGATGCCAGTGAGCTCCTGGCTTTTTCTGCAAATGGCACCGCATGTGCACCTGGGAGGTCACCACTGTCTACGAGTACTTCGGCCATGCCTGGAGTAACTCCAGAATCAGGGACAAGACGTTATCCCACACGAGATCGGCATCCACCGGAGAGGTAGCAAGCGGGATTCTAATTACAGCAGGGTGCAACTAGGACAGGATGTGCAGTGTCTGCGCGCTGCTGATAGAATACAAAGAGCAGAAGAGGCTAGCCACACCAGTCGCCAACCGAAGTTTCAGCTGAAGGCGTTTGCCATAGGGCGGAAGCCGGTGCGGCCAAGGACAAAGAGTAGAAGCCAGCCACACCTGTCGCCACTCCGAGTGGCAGGCGCAGGCATAAGCGGAGGCCGGTGCTGCCAAGGAAGCTAAGGACGAAGATTAGAAGGAGCTAGCCGCACTTGTCGCCAACCGAACTGGCAGCAGAAGGCGTCAGCCTGAAAGCAGAAGCCGGTGCAGCCAAGGAAGCCAAGGAGAAAGGGTGGAAGTAGCTTGCCGCACTTGGGAGGCGATGTAGCAAAGGAAGCCAAGGACCGAGAGTAGAAGAATTTAGCCGCACTTGTCACTACACGAAGTGGTAGCTGGAGGTGTAAGCCTGAGGGGGAGCCGGTGCTGCCAAGGACAAAGAAGGACAAAGAGTAGAAGCTTGCCACACTAATCGCCAACCGAAGCGGACGCTGAAGGCTAAGCCTGAGGGCGGAGGCCGGTGCTGCCAAGGAAGCTAAGGACGAAGATTAGAAGGAGCTAGCCGCACTTGTCGCCAACCGAACTGGCAGCTGAAGGCGTCAGCCTGAAAGCAGGAGCCGGTGCAGCCAAGGAAGCCAAGGAGAAAGGGTTGAAGTAGCTTGCCGCACTTGGGAGGAGATGTGGCCAAGGAAGCCAAGGACAAAGAGTAGAAGAATCTAGCCGCACTTGTCACTACACGAAGTGGTAGCTGGAGGTGTAAGCCTGAGGGGGAGCCGGTGCTGCCAAGGACAAAGAGTAGAAGCTTGCCACACTAATCGTCAACCGAAGCGGACGCTGAAGGCTAAGCCTGAGGGCGGAGGCCGGTGCTGCCAAGGAAGCTAAGGACGAAGATTAGAAGGAGCTAGCCGCACTTGTCGCCAACCGAACTGGCAGCTGAAGGCGTCAGCCTGAAAGCAGGAGCCGGTGCAGCCAAGGAAGGCAAGGAGAAAGGGTTGAAGCCGGTGCTGCCAAGGAAACTAAGGACGAAGATTAAAAGGAGCCAGCCGCACTTGTCGCCACCCGAAGTGGCAGCTGAAGGCGTAAGCCTGAAAGTAAAAGCCGATGCAACCAAGGAAGCCACGGACAAGGAGTTGAAGCTTGCCGCACTTGTAAGGTGGTGTGGCCAAGAAAGCCAAGGGCAAAGAGTAGAAGAATCTAGCCGCACTGTCGCTACACGAAGTGGTAGCTGGGGGCGTAAGCCTGAGGGAGAGGCCGGTGCTGCCAAGGAAGCCAAGGACGAAGATTAGAAGGAGCCAGCCGCACTTGCCGCCACCCGAAGTGGATGCTGAAGGCTAAGCCTGATGGTGGAGACCGGTTCGACCATGGAAGCCAAGGGCCGAAACCGGTGTGGACAAGGAAGCCAAGGACTAAGAGCAGAAGCTGGCCACACTTGTCGCCGACCGAAGTGGCATCTGTAGGCGTAAGCCTGAGGACAGGCGCCGCGGTCAAGGAAGAACGCCCTACGTAAGGACTGCGCAGGCGAGACGCTGCAGGTAAAGATGCATAAATATTTGCTGTTCTGTACATTCGAGGGGGAAATCCGACTGTGTGGCCTGCCCGTGCCCCCCACCCCCCGCCACCGGATACGGGCTGGAGTAGTTGCGGCTTCAGCAGGCTGTCGCGTTCCACTCCTAAATGCCAAGCTTAAGCGCCATTATTTAGCAGTTAATTAGTATTTAATCATTAATTAGTAATTTGTCATCACTTAGTAGTTAGTCATTTAGTGGTGACGTCACCAGTGCCACAGAGGAAAAGTGGTGCGGAGGAGGAGGAGGAGGAGGATAAACTTTATTTTCGTCGACAGATGTATCTGACGGTGTGGGGTTATAGCCGCATCAAGTGGCCATGAGCCCGTGGCGTTCGGCGACTTCTAGGGCTCTTGTCACAACCCGGATCTGTGTGTCCGAGTCGGAGCTGAGCAATGCGGCCTCCCACTGGTCTGGATTCGAGAGCTGCAAGCCTCTAGGGGGTAGTCCCGAGGGCAAGCCCAGAGTATGTGGGATAGAGTGGCATGTTGGCCACACATTTGACAGGAAGGGGAGTAGACCCCAGGGTATATGCGGGCATATATCGCGGGGTTGGGGAAGGTGTTCGTTTGGAGTTGCCTCCACGCAACTTCTTGGGGTTTTGTGAGAGAACTATGTGCGGGGGGATATAGAAGTCACCTAAGCGGTAGTGCATGGTTTAGTCATGAAATGTGACCATACGATCTCTCGCCGTCCGCAGGACGGGCGACACCACAACCCGGTCGACGAATCCTCGGGCATAATTGTGGGCCGCCTCGTTGCCTGGATGCGACGAGTGCGCAGGGACCCAGATCAATTGGATCGGGCGGAGTTGAAGTTTGGTGGAGTGGAGGAGAGAGAGGGTGACAGGGGAGACCCGGCCTTTGGCGAAACTACGAATCGCCGATTTAGAGTCGCTGAAGATGGTTTCTGCAGAGGTGGAGACCATCGCCAAGGCTATGGCCGCCTCCTTGGCCTCTTCAGGCAATCTGACGGGAATGGAGCACGCAACTAGCGGCCGTCCACAGTAGTTTACAACCGCGAGCGAAAAAGCTTCGCGGTCGGGATATTCAGCGGCGTCGACATAGACTGCTGTCTGATCTGTTAAATATTTTTTGTGCAGAGACTTAGCCCTATGCTTGCGGCGAGCGACATGATACTCTGGGTGCATATTTTTAGGAAGAGGGGTAACGATAAGGTTACTGTGGATATGGTGTGGAAGCTGGACCCTGTCGGGTGCGGTTGTTTCGAAGCGTATTCCAAGCTTGTCGAGTATGTGACGTCCCGTGGAGGTGTGAGTGAGACGCTCGTACTGAGAAGTGAGATGAGCTTCCGAGAGCTCCGTCACAGTGTTGTAGACCCCTAATGCCAGTAGTTTATACGTGGGGGTCCGGTGGGGGAGATGAAGAGCCGCCTTGTAAGCCTGTCGAATACGGCAGTCAACGCGGTCCTGTTCCTGGTAGCTAAGGTATAGGTAAGGGAGGGTATATGTGAGGCGACTGATAACAAACGCCTGAACAAGACGTCGGAGGTCAGCCTCTCGCATGCCTCTATGTTTATTAGCAATGCGACGATTTAGACGAATGGTCTGCGATACAGAGACTGTAAGTTTAGCTAGAGTGTCGGTGTTTTTCCGATTGCTCTGGATGAGGAGCCCCAATACCCTAATGGTGGATACTTCGCGTATGGGCTGACCACTAGCAGTAATGCAGATGGGAGGATGGCCGTGGAGGCCGGGTTGAGCTCGGAAAGTGGTGCGGAAAACGCTTTCGCCTCTACGCACGTTAAACCGCCCCCTGATTTTTTTTTACTGTGTGTGTGCGCGGCTCGCGCTCCCGTTCCATCCCTTCGGTTGTCGGTGAAAATAGTTCTCTACGCCTTTTTTTTATTTGCAAAGGTTTTGCAGGCATCACGACATCAGACAACAAGAACAAACAGCAGCAGGTACAGTTTCGATTGCTTAGAAGAGATACTTCCACCGTTCGCATTGGCTCTTGCGGAATCCCTGAGTCTCGTTAAACTGGCCGTGGCCCATCACGATCATGACAGGCGCTTGCTTTTTGTACCTTGGCCACTTCTGTTTTTCAGGAAGCTCCGGGACGCTGGGAAAAAAAAGAGCAGATCACAGTTAGCCGCAATTATAGCGCAGCGCAGTTAAAGGGCAGCTGCACCACTTTTTGAGAACTTTGCGATATCCAAGGATTAAAATCTATACAGGCTGCAGGTAAAGCGTGCCAAGTGTTTTTGCACTAGCATTTAATATAGTAATGTAATCGACGATTCAATTTTGCGCTTCTCTGAGTCCTCAAAGCACTGGAAGAAAGCGGGGAAGTTTAGTGTGACGTCGTGGAAGGTGTGATTTGAAATTACCACTGCCGTCAGCCACACCCAGCACTGCCTTGTTGGAGGCTGCCAAACAACGTTTGGCGGCTTTGCCTTCGGTGGTGGTGGTTTTTTTCATTCAAAGCAGGCGTTTATGCTTTGGAAATGTACCGATACCTTCGATGACGTCATCATGCGTCCCCCCCCCCCCCCCCCACTTGGCGTTGTGCGCTGCGGAGAAGCTTGAAGTCCGTCGCGATTTTAACCGGCTATTACGTCACCATTTCAAATGCTAGCCCAAAAGGACTTCGCCTGCTTTACCTGGAAGTTTCACACATTCGACCCTTTTAAGCTCATCGCTTTCTAAAACCTATGCGGTTGCCCTTTAAGCGACACGGCAGTATCGAGTGCTCCATTTGCATCCTCCGGGTGAAATATGCAAATGGAGCACCGTGACACCGCTGTCACCTGCTCCCTGAACAACTTACCAGAAAGGTGATCATTGCGAAACGGAAGAACTTTCAGATTACTGCGGCTACCCGCACTGGAGCGATGCGAAAGCAAGACGTCCACACGCTATATCGACGTCCGTGACTGTTCTCACGTCCATGTAATGTATCGACGTCCGTGGCTATTTTGACGTCTCAGTCTATTTTTTCGTGCTTTTTCTCTGCACTCCAATATGGTCCTCAATCATCTGGTTTACAATTTGGTTTTTAGCACTTTTTGGCTTCTCAGTGAGTACCATGTTTGTGGGACGCTTATATTAGGGAAGCTAAAGTGAGAATAGTTTAGTTCACACAAAATCAACTCAGTTAAATTAATGGAAGGAAGTGTTTAGTTGACATCAACGCATGCTTCTAACTGCGCACATCCTAGTGTCCCTTAAGCAAAATATGAGGTTCTGGATGAATCCTTGGGGCCCAAGTGTTTAGGACATAAATATTGAAAAGGAGCAATGGCTATCATCCGAGTTATAAATGAAAACAGAAATCATCCTTTAGTATGTCAAAAGCCAGTGCCAGACCATCGGAACGCCAGATTACTGGTCACAGCGACAGCATTCACTTCGATATTTCACCGCCACTATAGTCGGCATCGCCGTTATTCTGGTTGAATTAAGCAAATTCTTGCCGCTGAGATAAAGCCACCTCAGTAGCGATGCCAAAAGACCGAGCGAGACTGCGGGAAATGCTTCCGGTAGGTCAACTAACGAATACCTCTTTACACGAAACATATAGGTTCCACAATGAAACGAATTCGTTCTAACGAAGGGAACACTTTCTGACCGCTATTTTTTCAATTAATCATTTCTCTTACCCTTTTTCTGCGAAGGTGGCGAGTGCACGCACAAATGCCTCGCTCATGCGGCCGTCCGGCGAATCTGGGTCTTCAGCGTACTTATGACCGAAGAGGAACGCCAGCTCGGCTGCGTGCGGCACGCCAGTCCATCCCGGGTATGGTGCCGTTGACGACTTGTGGTCAAAGACGTAGGCGAAAACTCTGTTTCCGCGTTCACTGTGCTTCTCCGCGAAGAACTGCAGCGGGCAGTAGAACATCCTGTCGGCCCCGTAGTCCAGGTACTGCCTTCTCAGGGCGTTGCCGTCCCCTTTGGGAGCGTCGGCGATGTACTTGTCCAGCACGTCCGGCACGTCTTCCTTCAGCCAAGTCGACACCAAGGCGTGGAGGGCGTCTCCGAGCTTTTCAGACACTTCGAGGTCCTCCGCCATAAGTTCTGGCTTTGGCGGGAACATTGGCATCAGAGCCCCTTCGTCCGACGTGACGCCCGCTATGACGTCGATGGATCCGAAGAAGCCGCGATTCATTGCGACAAGCGGCATTTTCGGCAGGAACGAGTCATGGTAGATGGGGAAGAAGGGGGCTACCTTTGGCGCGACGCTCTCCAGAGACGCCTTGATCAACTCATCGGCAGACTTGCGGCGGAAGCACCTTATGACATCCTCGGCGTTGGCCGAGAGGTCGATGGTTCCCTTCTTGGAGCAGCCCACAATATCGGCCACCTTGTTTCCTTTTACCATGCTTTCGTGGATCATGTCCCACATGTCAATGTTGTACATGGTGCCGCTCAGGAGGATGGCCCTCTTGAAGAGGCCTTCGCTCATGGGCGACATGACATGGCAGTGCACACTTGCCGCACCCGCGCTCTCGCCGAATATGGTCACTCGCTCCGGATCACCTCCGAATGAAGCGATGTTGCGCTGCGCCCACTTGAGGACTTCAAGCTGGTCTAGGAGGCCCACATTTCCGGGGGCTTCGGGGGAGTTGGCGCTCATGAAGCCTAATATGCCGAGGCGGTAGTTCATGGTTACCACGAGCACGTCCCCGAGTGTGGCCAGGGTGGCGCCATTGTAGGCAGGCTCATTGGCGCTGCCGAACGTGAAGCCTCCCCCGTGGATCCAGACCAGCACAGGCCGATTGGAGCCCGGCTCCCTGGCACTCTGGGGCACCCACACGTTGAGATGAAGGCAGTCCTCCGTGAAGGCCACGTCACCCATCGTTATCAGCGGCATCTCCACCTGAGCGACGGTGCAGCCGAAGAATGAGAATATTCCGTAAAGCGTGGCATTTGTTCTGGCCCCGTAGGTGCCGTCTTTGTCAAAAGTAACCAGGCTGCATGGTTTGCTTCTAGCTTGTATAGTGGAGCCCTTGTGACTTTTCTAAAGATCAAAAGGTGTTGGAAGGTAAAAAGACCCCTAGTACTTCCCTTTAACGACCACTTCAGCTTCAGGGAAGCTGTAAGGGCTCCACTTTACGAGCTAGAAGCAAACCATATGCAGCCTGGTTACTCTTGACAAAGACTAGATATGAAGCATCATTTCATACGAAAGCATGGTGCACTCGTAAAAGCAAGCCTGTAATTGTCTACGATAATAGTGTGAGTTTAATCGGTTCTGGAACCCATAGCGCAGATATTGTAAAGAGGTCATGGCACAGCCGTCGAGTCTGACACTATAAAGTACAGCATTTAAGAACGAATAGAAGCTAGAAAGCTTTAAATAACACGGATTTTTAACCACTATGTACGACCGCTTGCACAAAAAAGGGCCAGATAAATGAAGATAAATGAAATTCTATGGCATTTCTACTTTTCTGGATGTTTATAACTAATAGTGAGCTCAGAGTACAGATAGCCTATCTAGTAGCCACTAAATTACGGTTTAAAGCCTTGATTATTCATTGATTTTCCTAATCACAGGTTATACGAATAATTGTGGACATCTGCTTTGAGCTACTTCTGGAGCTATTACTAAAGCTTCTACGTACTGTATTAGTTGATCTCTTTTTTCCCTGCCTTGGTGTGTGGGATTACACTACTGCTCGTTTTTCCATCTATTCATGAATCTAGCGTAACATTTCTTTTTTCATCGTGTTAGCGCTGCATAGGTTTCTATTGCGTGCGAAATAATAAAGTATGGTAAAGTACAATAACGTATGGTAGCTGTTTAGACGTCAATGCAAACATGAAAGAAAAACATTAAAATCCGAGTTGAGTCAGCCGCTAAAGCCGTTGTTGAGCATTTCATCGTTACTTTTTGCTAAATTTGAGTAGTTTCGTCTGCCTGCCTGTCTGCCTGTTTTTCTGTCTGTTTTTCGGCCGGTCTTTTTCTCTAATGCCTTTCTAGCTTTCTTTCTTCATTCCTTTCTTCCTTGCTTTATTTGTTTCATTTTTGGGCGCAGTGAGCGTCATTAATAGGCGTCTACCTCCCGCAATTTTTCCGCTAAGAGACACGGAAGGTAAGGTCAGCGCATGTTCTCGCCAGGCCTGGTGACGTCCTTCTATTATTAAAATTTAGTGAAAGTCTAGCCTTTGCGTCGTCTCTGTCTCCCAGTATTTGTCCTCTCTACAGCCGGGAAATGCCTCCTTAGGCTCCTTAGACACGAAAACATTTTGCAAAGAATTCAGGGGGCACTTTGGCTCTCTAAAGTGATGCAAGGTGAAAGCCTTTCCTGGCGCACTGTTTGGCATTGACTGCGAGACTGTTCGTGCTTTACTAGTGCTTTATGTGACTACACACTTTGACTAGACATTACAACTACACACTTTGACTGCTGACTTTGACTGTTTCTTTAGCACGACTCTCTCGCTGTTTCGATAAGCTCGGTTGTATCCATGGCTCTTTTCGCAGTAATAAAGTATGTAATGGGGTCACCCACGGACGCCTTACGCCCCCTGTCGGAGCGGACGACACCTATATTAGTTGTCGTCTGCTCTAAAGGGGGGCGTCAGGCATCCGTGGGTGACCTCATTACTTCGAATCCGCGCACTCTGATGTCATAACCATTTCGACCAACCGAAAAGCGTGACACCTGTGCTGAGAACCTTCTGTCGACAACGATGGGGCATTAAAGGCGTTCGCCTTAATACAGCTGTGACTGCGAAAGAAGGAAGCAGCGCCACTGCCACCGCAGGACAGCACCTGTGGGCATGCCGTGAGTTTAAGGGTGGTAGTGTCCAGGGTTCCCTCCCATGGAGCCTTGCGCACGGGAGGCCGGAACCGCAGCTTTCCCACCGGTGGCTCGGCAAACGGGATGCCGCGGTACTCTTCCACGTCCCGGCCTATGGCACGCACAAGCCTGCCGCGGACCTTGCCCTCCGTGGTGTCCCTCTCCACGTAGGACTCATCACTAGCCGCGGCGACCCACAGCAACAGGGCTGCCAGGAACACGGATACCGTGTACGCCATCGTCGTGGCTGAAAATGTAAAGAAAGAAGCACAAGTAGTTTGCCGTCCTTGAAGTAGCAACGAAAGGTTAGGGAGCATGCGATAGCATAGATTCACGCATCAACAGTGAATATAATCCCTCTACATAGACAACCCGGAAGGTAGACCAGATTAAGCGCCACCGATATTACCGCAGTAACTTCCACGACGAACCAATCCTAACTCACGCACTTGGCGACGCCTATGACTACGTGTACGTGGGCTGCTTTCAAGATACGTAGAAGGAGCGGATAAACAAAGCGATTTTCGATGGAGGTGAAATTCTAGAGGCCCGTGTGCTACGCGATATGAGTGCCGGTTGAAGAAGCCCAGGTGGTCGAAATTTCCGGAGCCCTTCACAACGGCGACCTCATAGCCTGAGTCGCTTTGGGACTTTAAACTTCCTTAAACCAAACCTAAACCAACCCTAAACGAAACGATTCATTACAGCGCGCAGTACCCCGTCTTCGCTGAACCTTCCATCGAAACGCGCTCAACGCGGACAAGAACCCCACCCGGGAACTTGTCTTAAAGAACGAAACTCAGTCGCAGGGCCATTCGATTCGCTCTTCTGTGCTCGCAGTGCACTGTCATCTGGGCTGGTTAAATTTTGGGCAGCCTCTGTCGCAATATCAGCCGATTAGCTGCGTTTTGCTGCGAAAGCAATACTACGCGAGTCACCGAGCTATTTCGGAGAGCTGACGAAAGGTCATACTGCGCATGAGCGAGGAGCAGTGACGTCACAGGGCGCACAGCTGGCGCGCCGCCGCCGTCGCTGCGCGGGTGACTCAGATGCCGCCGCCGCGCTCGCCAGTTGCGCATGCGCAGTAGCAGCGCATAGCTCGCGTGCCGGGGCAGCCGCCGCTTCACCGCCCTCTCCATCGCCTCTCTCTCTCTCTCTCCTCGTTGCTTTCGCAATCCTCCAGGTTTAACCGGAGCTAAATCACTGCCAATTTTTTTGTCAGAATCAGATACCCACATTCCCCACAACTTAAATAACGAGCGTCGTGCCTGCCTACTTTTCGGCACAAATTCAGTTTGCATCAGTGAACAGAGAATGACTACGGGGCATTCTCTAGTCGGGCGTCAAAGAAAATGTCCACAGCGGCAGGTTGTATCTCATCCCCGGAATTGCTGGCAGCAGACGTACCATGCTCGTAACCTTTAGTCTTGTATTTGACACAATACGGCCTGGGCGAAATCGCTTGGAAAACAAAACAGTACTGCATTTGTTTCGCCGCCTGGGCTCCGTTAAACAAGAAAGTTACAAAAAAAAATAGGGGCGACTAATTGGATTACAACAGCCGTACCTTACCGGTACAGACCTATAGGGCAGAAACGTGGAGGCTAAAAAAAAGGTTCTGCTTAAGTTAAGAACAACGCAGCGAGCTATAGAAAGAAAAATGATATGTGTGACGTTAAGAGATCAGAAGCGGACAGAGTGAGTTAGGGAACAAACGCTGGTTAATGACATCCTAGTTGAAATCAAGAGTTGAAATCAACATGTACTAGGACACTTCGCTTGCCATTCCTGTGTACTCTGTCACGTTGTTGTTTACCCTGACCGTACCGCTTGTCTGTATTCACTTTGACTTGAATTTTATTTGAAGCAAAAATGTGCTTAATTTATCTGTTACTTTCGCTAAACTCATTGCCATCGCACATGAATGTTTCATTGCTTTTGTAAGTGCATTCTAACTTCATTCTAACACATTTCCTGTATAATTTTATATAGTTCTTATGAGTGATTGTAATTGCAGATGTTTTTCATGTTTTGCGTTCTATTTTGTTTTTGGATGAGACATGCCGTTTCATTGCGCCTATGATGCTGTCAAGTGTATAGGGGGGCCTCCGGCTTTGTCAAGCTGTCGCTTGTGACAGCTTTTACTGCGGGTCTACCGCGCCATGTATTCATTAGGCGCAAATAAAACCATTATTATTATTAAAGAGGAAGAAATGAGCTTGGGCAGGGCATGTAATGCGAAGGCAAGATAACCGCTGGCCCTTAAGGGTAACGGAGTGTATTCCAAGAGAAGGCAAACGTAGCAGGGGGCGGCAGAAAGTTAGATGGGCGGATGAGATTAAGAAGTTTGCAGGGATACGGCCGCAACTGGCGAAGGACACGGTTAATTGGAGATAGGATAGGATAGGATAGATAACTTTATTTGGCTCTAGGACAAGTGTTTTTTTTTTTATGTGGTCAGATGAGTCCATCCGCAACGGTCGGTTGCCCCTATTCCAGGGCTCCGCTGGATGCTGCCGTCAGCTGAGCTCGCCGTATCAAACCGATCTGGTCATCGCGGCAGTCGCTGGAGAGCAGACCCTCCCATTGCTCCACACTTGGGTTTTGTATAACTGGGACGATGTCGACTTTTTGACATGCCCATGTGATGTGATACAGTGTAGGTTTTTCATGGCACCACGGACAATTGTGTGCGTAAAGTGTGGGGTGAATTTTACTTAGTGTGTTTAGATTTGGATATGACCCCGTTTGAAGTTGTCTCCATGTGACAGCCTCTTCTTTGTTTAAAGATTTGTGCGGTGGTGGGTACCGCATCCTGCTGCCTTTGTAGTTGTTGAGTATGGCCGAGTATTCCTGAGGTACTGGCAGGGATTCCTCAAGGTCGTTGACGTTGGATGCTCGGTAGTTAGTATATCCTCGAGCTATCTGCTCGTCAGTTACTGATAACGCCTACAAGAAGATGAGTACGGTAACACGTGAAACATGGAAGTGTCCTTCATGCAAGGATGATTCGGTGGCGCAACCTGACGTAGCATCCAACCCCGATGGTGGTTCGTTCTCGCAGCAACTGTCTGCTCTGAATGTGAAGCTGGATACTTTGACTACCACTGTATCAGCACTGATGGGGAAAATGGAAGAACTGTTGTTGGTCAAGGAAGCTAGTGAAAAGGTTGCTTCAGCAGTCGAGGACATACAGTCAGCTATTGACTTCCTTTCGTCACGGTATGACTCTGTGCTTGCTGGAGTGACCACTAATCAGGCTGAGCTTGCAGATCTTCGGTCACAAGTTCAATCACTGTCTTCAACAGTAGTTTCCCAGAAAGAAGTGATTGACAGGATGAGTGGAGAGATAAATGATCTCGAACAATACAGCAGACGATGTAACTTCGAGATTCACGGCCTTCCGGTCAAATCTGATGAAAACTTGCACACTTTCTTAAGTACCTTAGCAGGCAAACTAAACATTACCGATTTTCAACCAGCAGATATCTCAGCAGTCCATCGGCTACCGTCCAGAGGCGAATATATCCCACCGATCCTAGTACAGACTCAGTCGGTTTCTGTTAAGCAGAAATGGCTCGGAGCTCGGAAGGGCCTTCTTGATTTGGTGCAAGACGACCAGTCTCCTCGGCTGTTTTTTAACGATAACCTGTCTCGGGTTAATCGCGAGCTGTTCCGACTAGCAAGGTCTCGGGGCAAACAAAAGGGTTTTGAGTTCGTCTGGACCAAAAATGGGAAGGTCCTTGCAAAGCGGTCCGAAGGCGCACCTCTCATTCGCATCAACAAGTTTTCGGATCTTGAGAAACTAACATAACCATGTCTGATACAGGTTTCGTGAAGTGTTCCGATTTTTCTGAAGTCCGGAAGTTCTTTCAGTATCAAACAGGCAATTCATTTCAGTTTACTCATGTTAATATTCGCAGTATACGGAAACACTGGGACCATTTTTGTGCGTTAATTCACCCTTTTCACTTAAGTTTTGACGTCATTGCTCTCACGGAAGTGAACGCTTCGTCAGACGTGTTACTACAGTTCTCGCTGCCAGGCTACCAGTTATATTCTTACACTCGTTTACAAAGAATGGGAGGAGGAATCGCAGTTTTTGTTAAGGATTCTTGGTCCGTTTCTGAAATTAGTGTTCCTTTCACTCAAGCAGAAGTAGTTGCGCTCCGCCTAAGTACACCTTGGTTGTCGCTGGTTCTTCTCACAATTTACCGCCCTCCGTGTTGTAACGGTCGAATCTTTTTAGCTGAGCTAGATTTTGCATTATCATCGTTCTCCCGCGAAGAACACGTGTGCATTATCGGTGATATGAATATCGATATTTTACGCCCCACTGTGTCAACGGTCGCAGATTATCTGGACACTTTATCAAAGTGGGGGCTAGCGACTACAATCCACAGCCCTACACGTGAGGAATACTTAGCTGGGCAGCTGGTCGCGTCTTGCATCGACCACATCAACGTGCGTTCTCAAAACCTGTCGGTGCGGTCTGCTGTGGTTGAGGTCAAGCTTGCAGACCACTATTTCATTTGTTGCTCGTTAACAGATAGTTCCAGCCATCCTGCATCTATGCACAGCCAGCAAAAGGTCTCAGTACTTGATTATAAGCGTCTTGACGAAAGAATAGCAAAGCATGATTGGGATTCTTTTATACACAGTGTGTCCCCTGCGGACCTATATGATCGGTTCGTCGATGTTTTTCGTTCACACAAAGCAGAATCTTCCCGCATGGTGAATGTTAAACAACGAAATTTAGACAATAAGTGGATGTCTCCCGCAATATTGGCAGCCATTAAAGAGAAGGATCTGCTCTGGGCTCGATCAAGACGTGCCCCAAACTGTTCTCAGCTACGACTGCAGTTTAAACATGAACGAAACCGTGTCAACGCCATGATCCGTCTGGCCAAGCGCAACCACTTTAGGTCTCAGTTTAATGACGCACGTTTTAACAGCAAGAAAACATGGTCATTGGTGAATAGTCTGAAAGGAGGGAGCGCTGCTATCTACAATGATACATATTTCATCTCGCATTTTCATAAAGATGGACAGAGCATTGCGAATGACTTCAACAATTTTTTTTCTCTGGTCTCTGGTGCATCTCGAACCCCTCCTACCGACTGTCCTATGCCTCTCAGTGTGATGGAATCTGCTTTCCTTCCTGATATTACTGAAAGTGATTTAAGGTGTATACTTTTCAGTCTTAAACGTAGCAAATCTCCTGGTCATGACGGCCTCACGATTTCTGAATTGTGCAGAAATTTTGAAGTAATTAAAGGTGTTCTACTAGTTATCCTTAACACTATCATTTCTACTGGTATAATACCTGCTTCAATGAAAACTGCTAAAGTTATACCTTTGTACAAGGGTGGCTCCAGAAACATTATGAGTAATTACCGACCTATCTCTATTCTACCATGTATTGGCCAAATTTTTGAGAAGCATCTATTACTCACCATGACGAATTTTTTGAATACGCACAGTGTTCTATCACCTTGTCAGTACGGCTTTATAGCAGGAAAAGGAACAACGGTTCTTCTTGAAGAATTCTCTGACGTGCTAAATTCAGCTTTTGATAAGAATCAAGTCGCATGTTCTCTTTTTCTGGACGTTAGCAAGGCTTTTGATAGCATCTGCCACGTTCTTTTGCTTGATAAACTTTCTGCGCTGGGATTTCGAGGTTCGTTTTTGGAACTGCTTACTAACTTTTTACAAGATAGGCGCCAATATGTGTCGATTTCAAGATTCCATAGCGATTTCACGGCAATTGCCTCTGGAGTCCCGCAAGGTTCTATATTAAGTCCTTTATTATTCAATCTATACGTTAACGACCTTGCTAACAGTGTGCCATCTTTGCTGTTTCAGTATGCTGATGACACTGTTATTGTTGCATGTGCAAAGAAATACACTGATGCTGTTACAGCATTACAGATAGCTGCTATTAAAGCCATGGACTGGTTTAAGTTTAATCTTATTAATGTTAATACTTCTAAAACAAAACTGATCTGTTTTCATAACCCATTAAAACAAGTTGAATTAACTGACCTTGTTTATTTGCATACTTCCTCTTGTCTTAATTGCAACTGTGTACCAGTTGAATATGCGCATTCGGTCAAATATCTTGGCCTGACCTTCGACAGTGATCTCTCTTGGAAATCGCACCTTTCTTTTGTTTGCCAAAGGCTTCGTGCTGTATCGTGTGTCCTGTATAACATTAGATATTTTATGCCTTTTTCTGTCCGTAAATGTGTTGTACATGCTCTAGCCTATAGTGTACTTAGGTACGGAATTACTGTTTATGGTCACTGCACGGTTCGCTGGCAACATAGGGTGAATTCGCTTTTGCGTTTGCTTCTAAAGAATATTGCTTACGACCTGTCCATTGGTAATGACATTGATATTTTTAGAAGACTAAAGCTTCCAAGTTTTAACTCTTTATTAACAGAAACTATTGTGCTAAAACACTTCTGGTACAGTCAGTTCACCGTTCCATATGTCCCTGCTCGGGATTTAAGACCAAAATACCGCTACTGCATTCCTCGCTCCTCAACCCGGTACGGTAAGCGCACACGTCATTACTATGTACCTGCCTGTTTCAATAGCTTGCCTCCTACTGTACTCCGCATGAAAACTAAATACACCCTGAAAAAAACTTTGCGGTATGTCTCCGTGTTGCTTCCTGCCCCGTAGTTATTTCAGCTATTTACTGTATTAATTTGAAATCACTGTAATCTTTCTTGATGCTGTAATAGTTATATATTTGTTTCATTCTGTTTGGTGACCATTTTCTTTTTTTGCAAAGTTCATTGCAACGTCTCTATTTTCCTTTGTTTTGCCAATGTTAGCTGTCTGCCAGGCGCGGCCACTCAAGCCCTTTGAGGCTTTGGTAGGCCTGATTTATGTTGTCTGGCAATTGACGTGAATAAAAGTTCTATCTATCTATCTATCTATCTATCCTGTCTGCCTCTTGGTTTCCTGCCACCCCCGTGTGCCCCGGTACCCAGATGATCTTATGTTTGATCGGCTTGTGTGATTTTGCATGTGTTTGTTGCGTCTTGCAGTCTACAGAGCGGAGTATGCGGAGCGCTCTGTGACCGACTCTGCCGCAAAGATAGTTGCGGCAGGCTGCTTGTGAATCAGTAAGAATTGTCAGTGACCGCCCAGTCCGATAGCCCTCCGCTGCCGCTAGAGCGACGGCCGCTTCTTCAGCCTCAGCTATCGTGCAGTCTTGCAGGGAGGCGCTGGTAATCTCGTGTAATTCCGAGTTGACTACAGTTGACACTGCGTTGTTGGTGCCTTGTCCCCTAGTCATGGCATATGTGGCAGCGTCGACATACACTGTTGTATCCTGGGATGCGTGTGTTTTCTGTAAGCGGTCGGCCCTTGCCTCTCTTCGGTCTTTGTGGAGGTTCGGGTCCATATTTCTTGGTATTGGTGCCACCCTGAGCGTGCTGCGGTACTCATCGGGGATCGTTTTAGTTCTCAATATTTCTCGAATTTGTTCGGTGTAGCCCAGTTTCTTTAAAAGAACTCTGCCTGTGGGGGTCTGCTGTAGTCTGCGCATTTGAGCAACATGCTGCGCTTCCCGTAATTCCTCGAACGTGTTGTGCAGTCCCAAGGCTAAGAGCTTTTCAGTTGAGGTGTTACGGGGTAGTCGAAGCGCGGTTTTATACGCTTTGCGTAAAATCGCGTCCGCCTGTTGTATTTCACTTTTGATATGATTGTAGTATGGGAGACTGTATGTCGCCCGGCTGACCACTAGGCTCCTGACCAGCTTGAGTGTGTCTTCTTCTCGCATGCCATGACGTCTGTGTGAGATGCGCGTAATCATGCGGGCCACTTGGAGTGTAGATGCCTTTAATAGCGCAAGGGTGTGAGTACAGCGTTGATTTGACTGTGTCCACATCCCTAGTACCCGTATGAGTGTCTTCTCTGGTATTGGTTCTCCTTCGAGGTAAACTTGTAGTCGAAGTTCTTTACTGGTAGGGACTGTTCGGTTCCGTTTTCCTCTCCAAACCCGTAAGAGCTCAGATTTTTCGGTCGAGCATGCTAGCCCTCTTGCTTTGACATAGTTTTCAACGCAGGTGGCCGCTTCTTGTAGCCTATCCTCTTTCTCGCCGAGTGAGCCAGTGTTAGTCCATATTGTGATGTCGTCGGCATAAATGGCATGGTGGATGTCGTCAATTTCTTTTAGTTGCTTCGCCAGTCCGATCATGGCCACGTTGAATAGCGTGGGTGAAATGACCGACCCTTGAGGTGTTCCCTTGTTAGGCGTTCGAAACTTCTCGGACCGAAGTTCTCCTATACCGATGGTTGCAGTTCTGTTGGATAGAAATGCTTTGACGAAGCTGTGAATCCTGCGCCCGCAGTTCAGGTTGTCCAGGCCCGTAAGGATTGCTTCGTGGCTCACATTGTCAAAAGCCCCTTTGATGTCTAGGGCCATTATCACGTTTTCTCCGTCCCGAGGAACGTTCCGAAGTACACCTTCATATAATTGGAGGAGTACGTCTTGAGCAGATAATTTTGCTCTAAAGCCGAACATGCTGTGAGGGATCAGTTCGTTGTCTTCCATGTAGTTTTGAAGTCTCTGCGTTACCACTCGCTCGTATAGTTTTCCCAGGCATGACGTAAGCGAGATCGGCCTGAGGTTTTCTATCTGCAGTTTCTTGCCTGGCTTGGGTATCATCACCACTTCAGCATGTTTCCACTCCTCGGGGACAGTTTCAGCTTCCCAATGTTTGTTGAGGAAGTCTGTCAGTTCAGCGACCAGCGCATCGCTGAGGTTGCGGATGAGTGCGTTGTTTATTTTATCCGCTCCCGCGGCCGTATTTCTGGTGGTGTTTCGAATGGCCGCGTAGACCTCTTCTCGTGTGATGGGTCTGTCCAGATTAGCGTTATCGTCTCCCCGGTACTCCCCTGTATAGGTCGGCGGGTTCGTGCTGCCAAAGCATTTGGCGCGCAATCTGTCGAGGAGTTCCGAGTCAGTGCCCTCGAACTGGTGAATGAACCGGTATATGGATTTATTGTTTTCAGCTTTTGTCTTAGTCGGATCGAGGAGCGCTCTAAGGATACGCCAAGTCCGTGTCGTGCTTAGCGTCCCACTAAGAGAATCGCTGAATTGTTGCCAATTTTGTTTTGCCAGCTGTGTGGCGTATTCCTCTGCTTTCGCTGTAATTTCGGCGATTTTAAGCTTGAGTTTCCTGTTATGTTTTTGTTTTTTCCATCTCCTGGTGAGACTGCGCCTAGCATCCCAAAGCTTGAGCAGCCGACCGTCCACCTCGGGTGTTTCCGCTGTTCGGTTTATGGTTTTGGTGTACTTGACTTGCGTATCCCTTAGCATGCTTCCCCATTCCTCTAGCGACTGTATGCCATTCTCGGTAAGGTTGCTGTCGCATGCTTCGCGGAACGCATTCCAGTCCGTTATTTTTGCCGCGCCCAACTGGCGTCTCAGCCTGTCTGAGGTTACTTGTGTCTTGAGTATGTAGTGGTCGCTGCCTAAATTTTCCAATAGGTTCTCCCATTGTGTTTGTCCGAGTCCTCTTACGAATGTGAGGTCGGGGCAGGTGTCGATGCTGACGCTATTTCCAATTCTGGTAGGGGTTGCTGGGTCCGTGAGTAGGTTGCAGTTGAAGTTATCTGCAACCTCGGCTAGCGTTTTGCCTTTAATGGTGGCCTTTTGGTACCTCCAGCTCTTGTCCATGGCGTTGAAATCCCCCAAGATGATTAGCGTGTTGTTTTTCGCTAGTCTGTGGACACCGCGAAAAAGTTCAAAAAATTTTGCTTTTCTTTGCTTCGGTGGGCTGTACACGTTGACGATGAATACACTTCCCCCTTTCCTTTTCTTTTTCTTTACGATCTCTACAATCACATGCTCAATGTCAGTGTCGGGTATGCTGTCGTGATTGATGGCTATGACTGCCTTGCTCACTAAGATGGCTGTCTTTCCCGTCACGTGGCTGTCGTAGCATGTGTATCCCGTGAGAGTGGGTGCCGCGCCCGTTTCTTGAAGTGCGATAACATCAGGTGGTGTTAGCTGCGTCTGAAGGAATTGTTTGATGAGGCCTTGTTTCTTGCGATAGCCTCTGCAGTTCCATTGCCGTATGTCTAAGATGTCTTGTTTGCTGTGGTTCGTGTTAGCCATGATTTAGGTTCTTGAGCTTGTGCAATTGCCCGTTCCCTGGGATGTAGATGGATTGGCGAGAGATGCTAACGCAGGGCGGTCGTAGGCCTTTTCCTTAATGTTCTCTGTGTGTTTTTGTTTGCGGAAGGCACTCCGTAGCTCTGCTAGTTGTCCTTGTACCTGATGCATCGTCTGTTGCATCATTTGTTGCATCATTTGTTGCATCAACTGTTGTATTTCCACTTTGAAGTTTGAGCGTTCCTCATCGCTCATCTGCAGCGAGGAGTTCGTTTGTGTAGCGTTCGACAGCGGGTGGCAGTTGGATTTTAGGTCTTGAACTATCTTTGTGAGTTCCGCAATTTGGCGTTCCAACTCATTCTGTTTAACGCGAGCAAATTCTAGTTCGCGCTTAAGTGCTGCTTTCTCTGCGTCTCCATGTTCAAGGTCACGGCTGTTTACGTTGTTTGTATTGGTGTTGAGTTTGTTACCAATCCCACCCGAATGTGGAGCAAACCCGGGAGCATCGGCTCTCCAGCTCACCTTGTTGCTGCTTTTCTGGGCGGACCCGGCGTCTTCGTTCTTCCGGTGCTGGTTCCCGGCATTCGTCCCCGCAGGGGGTGGCAGGGGGGGAAACGAATGGGACCGCGAGCGATGCCGAGATGAGCGGGATCCCGAGCGGCTCCGTGATGTCTCTCCCTCCGAGCTGAACCACCGCGGCCGTCTGCTGCGGTCACCGCGGCTGCGGCGTCTGCTGTCGCGTCCGCCGCTGTTGCTGGCGTTTTCACCTGTAGCGTTGCTGAGGGCGGTCTTGGTTTGCTGCCTTCTGACTTTCTTGAGTCGTTCGCGGCAGTCCTTGGACCCGGTAGGGTGGGCCTCACCACAAATCACGCACTTTGGAGTGCAGGAATGTCCAGTCGGCGGGTTTTGCGTTCCGCACTGGCTACACGCGCGCACATTAGGTGTGGGGCACACGTCGGAGCAGTGGCCTTGCTGGAAACACACATAACACATTTGTCTCGTGGGGTGGTACGGGTAGCATGCCGTCTCGCCCCCGTAGTAGATAACATATTTTGGGACAATGGGACCGTCAAAGGTGATGACGGCCGTCTTGGTTTTTCCTAACATCCGGGCGCTGAGTATGGTGACTCCTTGGGTACGCACTCGTAAATGGGCCTTGAGTTCTTCCGGTGTCGTCCCGGGATCAATTCCATGTATCACGCCACGTTGGACATCGTCCGGCGCGGCCACGTAGGTGTTCATCTCAAATGCGCGTCCCGCAAAGGTGAGGCTGGTAATGCGTCTCACGAGTTGGGCAGCTGATTCATGTGGGGTGCTTACGATAATGATGTTAGATCCTGGCCTGAGCCGTATGATGAAATCTTCGTCTTTGCATTGTTGGTTGCACGCTGCGACTACAGCGCGGGCTACCTGGTGGGTGTGAAGCTGTCTGACAGCAAGTCCTTTCTTCGGTCGAATGATAATTTTGAAATCGTTCTTAGGGAGCGGAGGCAGCCTGCGCCTTGGCTGGTGTCCTGTTCCTTGTCCGTTTGCGTTTCTGCCGGCGGCGGCTGGCCCTCCGTCGGTCGCGGTGAGTTGAGTTGAGTTGTGTTCGCCGGGGTTGTTTTGGGTGGTCGAATTGTTCCCCGCAGCGATCCGTCTGCTTTTCCTCTGGAGTTTCTTCTGGCGTTTGGACAATGCCATTTCCCAGCTGGCGTCGTTGTTGTAAGGGTTGGGCGGCTCCTGCGTGGCGGACGCCGCGTCAGCGTTGCTCACCGGGCTCTCGGAGTCAGTGGTGCTGGGGTCGTCCTCATCCATCTCCTGGGCGTCCGGCAAGTTTTGGGGCAATCCTTCCATGGTCTGATCGAATGTGTAGTTCGCAGAGCGGGGTCGATTTCAGGCCGCACCACCGCTGCCTTGTCAGGCCTAGCGGCCCACGTATTCCCGTAGTCGAAGATGTCCTGCCGGTAGGCTCGGCGAGACGCCGTCCGAATCGCAGAGTCCAAGTCCGATGAGGAGCCAAAATTTGGTCCTACCGTTCGGAACCTGGTGTCCAGGTGGGGCAGCTTGTGAGTTCTTTCAGCTCCAAATAAAATCTGGTGGCGCTGTGGATTGGTACGGTTCGGAATGGTCAAAAACTGCGGAGGCGATGCGACACACGTCCGCACCTCTCGGCAGCCATGACGGATCTCGTTAATTGGAGAGACATGCGAGAGGCCTTCGCCCTGCAGTGGGCGCAGTCAGGCTGATGATGAATTGGATTGATGCGGAGTTCTTCTTTGAGTCGCCAGACTATTCCAGTAATGATTCTATTCCAGTTCTGAGTATATTGCCTTTCACTCACAAATGTACTCCAAGTCTCGTTCTAATCCAATTCCTACTAAGCAACTGCGCAAAATGTGTCACATTACTAGATCAGAGCCAGTGTTCATGCCATTATCTGAGAATGGTATGATTAGCGATTCTATGATTAGCAGCGGAGTGGCGATGCGCAACTGCACCGCCTGGTGGCTGTTTCAAACACGGACACCAGTAGAGCTTGTGAGGCCCAGTTTGCTCTTCACGAGCCGTGCTAGAAGGAATAGCTTCCGCAAGCCTCATACATAGTTCTGCAGAAGACTGTATATTTTCCACTTAGGCCTGCTGTTGTCTATTTTATGAAGCGTTATTTATTGCGTCCGGGCATAAATAAGCATGTAATGATGGTTGAAAGAAAAGGATGGCCAAATGAACAAAAAAAAATTGTCAGTGGTTTAGCTCTGGTTAAACCTGGAGGATTGCGAAAGCAATGAGGAGATAGAGAGAGGCGATGAAGAGCGCGCGGCAGCGGCGGCGGCCCCGGCACGCTAGCTATGCGCAGCTACTACGCATGCGCAACTGGCGAGCGCGGCGGCGGCACCTCTGAGTCACCACCCGCGCAGCGACGGCTGTGCGCCGTGTGACGTCACTGCTCCTCGCGCATGCGCAGTATGGCCTTTCGTCAGCTCCGCAAAATGGCTCGGAGACTCGCGCAGTGTTGCTTTAGCAACAAAAGGTTGGCCGGTCTAATGATATCGAGGAGTGAGCGATGATGCAGTCCTTACGTCCAAGCAATATATGATGGTGGATTGATCGGCGAGATCTACTGACGTCAGGGGCCAGATTTTCGCCGGCTTCAGCGCCGGGCAAACCTGATGCAGATGTAGATATCGGCTTCCATATTCCGGCATTTGCAGATTGAACACCCGGTGCGGGGATACAAGTATCCAAATTGGGGCCACTTTCGAGTTACGGCAAGAGATGAGGGCGACCCCGACCCGAATACTCCGAAGCGCAACCTCCTCTGCACGGCTAAGTCCGCGGGGAGATTTGCCACAGAGACAGGGATGACACCACGTGCGCGGCGTTGGAAGTGGTCCTTTCTTCTTTAAAAAAAGTCTGTGGTTTAGCTCTGGTTAACCCTAGTTGACTTGCGAAAGCAATGGAGCGCGCTGTCTCTTCCTCGCTTCGTTCTATAGTTGTTGCCTCTCTTTCGATCTCTCCATAACGACTAGAATCCACTGAGGCGAAGCGCATATGTATATACCCCCCGCCAGGCGGCACCTCCTCTCCCTCTACCCCAGATAGCCAGGAAGATTTACAAACTTTGGTTAATTGCTGTGGAGACGAAGGAGACGCTCTAGGATTCAGTTTTAGCGCAACTAAATCAGGTGTGATGATTTTTAACGATACAACTGATCAGGTGCTTACAATACAAGGCCACGAAATACCCAAAGTGGCCGAATACAAATACCTCGGGATATGGCTAAACGAAGGGCAGATATACACGGAAAAGCATGAACAGGCTCTTAGGGCAAAAGGACGAAGAGACGCCGGGATAATGAAACATAGGGCATTATGGGGGTACAACAAATATGAAGTACTAAGAGGTATTTGGAAAGGAATAATGGTGCCGGGACTTACTTTCGGCAATGCGGTTCTGTGCTTAAGGGCAGAAGTTCAGTCGAGATTAGACGTAAATCAGAGAGCTGTTGGAAGATTAGCACTAGGTGCCCACGGCAAAACCACAAACGAGGCAGTACAAGGGGATATGGGTTGGGCATCATTCGAGGCACGGGAAGCTAAGAGTAAAATACTATATGAGGAACGCCTGAGGAAATTGGACGATAACAGATGGGCAGCTAAGGTATTTAAATATTTATACAGAAAGAACGTTGACTCACAGTGGCGGAAAAGAACTAGAAAACTAACCAGTAAGTATGCCGGTCATGAGGACGGAGAAAGAAAGAGCATTAAACGACAGGTTAAAAACGCGGAAGTTAAAAATTGGATGAATTCAATGGAAAAGAAACATAGTGTAGAACTATATCGATTCTGGAAAAGGCAGATCAGGAAAGAATTTTTCTATGATAACTCAAGAGGCAGTGCCCTACTTTTTGAAGCTAGATCAGGGTGTCTTAGAACGCGCAGCTACAAAAAGAAATTTAACGAAGAAGATGACACATGTGCAGTGTGTGGTAGATCTGTGGAAACAATTGAACACCTCATAATCAAATGTGATGGTATCCATCCGGATGTCGATGCAGGCACAGTCACTCTTTCTGAGGCCCTAGGGTTTAAAGATAACAATGGTCATGTAAATAAATCTGCAGTGGAAGTCAGCAAAAAGCGATTGGAGGATTGGTGGCTGAAAAGCAGAGATGTGGCATAAGGTTAGAATAGTAGGAAACCGTAGGCAAAGTTGATGGAGAATCTTAATGAGAATTGCCAACACAGTAAACAAAAAAATAATAAATAAAGAAAAGCTGAGCATGGTGGCAATTGCCACCACCCCGTTTCAAAGGGGGCGCTCCTATCCATCCATCCATCCATCCATCCATCCCCAGCGGAGCACATGTGGTGGAGCGAGCGGCGATGGCGGCGCCATCTGTTGGAGCGCGGCTGCGGCGTTGCTAGGCAACAGCGGCTCAAGGTCGTTCGTGGGCCACGGCATACGGATGAAGTGCGACCACGCGACGAGCCGAGCTGGCTGGCGTAGTGTTGCTTTCGCAACAAAAGAAGGTGGCATCATTCAGATTTAGAAGCCGAGGCAATGATGCCGTTGTTATCGCTTGGCGTGTCGCCGTATCCGCACATCTTTTGGAGCTCAGGAAGTCACGTGGGATCCACTTTATATGAATTGGCTGCGGGATGCGCGCTGCCAGACGACGGATGGTTTTGGCAAATTCTTGACTGAAAATGACGCATCACCGTATACATGTTACCTGATGGGCGTCGGTGCTGATGACAACGCTGGTCCTAGGGAGCGCGGGAAAGGCGGCAGACAGCAAAGTGCCTTTTGAACATCAATTAGCTCAGCACAGAAGGAGGGAGGAGGTTCCGGAAGGAGGAGGAGCAGGCTTGCAATCACAGCAAACTGCAGTTGTCGCTTCGCAGGCCTGGATGCTTCCCGAATATACATTCGTTCGCGAAGACACGACACCGCATGAGTTGATGTTTGTCGACGTATATCCGTTTGTTTGCTGTCGTTCAGTTATACAAAATGCCGAGGAGAAAGAAATGGTGGTGGCGGCTGCAGAAAGGAGCGCGAAAAAATTTAGGGGGCACTTTGTTGACCTAAACTGCGGTGAGGCGAAAGCTTGAAGCCCGGTTTTGCTGCTGCTGTCACTGATGTGTTGTTAAGATGTTAAGCTTCGCCTGTAAGAGTGAAACGCGACAGCGTCTGGCAACGCTGCCAGGGAGTCCACAGAACGCCATCCTTGCTCGTCGGTAAATTGATTTTTGAAGAAAGGAAATGTATCTGTCTCGCATACTTCGCTGGACACCTGAACCTCGCCTTAACGATACCTTTTTCTGGGCTAGTTGGTGTGACATTGTGTTCAGGAAAGAAAAAAACAGCGCTAAATTGTAAGCAAACCACACAGAAAGACGGACAGCGCCCGTTGTGTCCGTCTTTCTGTGTGGTTTGTGTACAATTTAGAGCTGTTTTTTCTTTCCTGAACACAAACTCGCCGTAACGGGAAGGGAGGAAGATGGGAGTGAACGAAGACACCGTATTCACGACGCGCCTTTGTTGATTCTAAACCATCGAGTTGGCATGGCGGAGTGGTTAGCATGCTCGTCTGTCACTCCGGAGACCGGGGTTCCATTCCCGAACTCGACCACTTTCCTACTCGGTTTTATTTATTTATGTGGCCTGATTACAAAGGTTAATTAGGCTAATTGGGTAATTAAGCAATTAACTAAACTCTTTCCCACTTACCTGGAGTATCACTATACGATCCCTTTAAGTGGTAGCATGGTTACTAGGCAAAATAGAATTGGCCCCGTTTGAAATTCGCGCACTGTGACGTCACGACCGTTTCGACCAATAGAAAAACGTGACATTTCTGTCGAAAACTCCTGCTTACAACGATGAAGCATTAAAGGCTTCCGCCTGAAAAGAACAAGCCCTGGGAGCACCCTCATTGCCTCTCTATTTACATCTTCAAGGCGATCCCATTGTACCATTAGGAAATGCTTAGATTTTATAAAACGAGCCGCGGCCTCACCAATTGCCCTCGCCAACTGCCATGCCACATATCAGCGGGCGCCGCCCGTTTTATGAGAAATGCGTCGAAGGAAACTCAACGTCTGAGTCGCCTGTTTTTTAGCCCGAGAAACCTGAACAGTCCCAGTTCCTGACTCATGAATCATGAAACGTAGAATTTTTACAGCGGAACATTCCTGAGGTGGAGTTCCGGATAGATGGAGACGTATTGGTGTTCGAGCAAGTTTATGGCGCCTCGAGTGGTTGGTGATGACATTTACGTAGTTTTGCTCACGGAAAGCTTGATTCCGCCTCAAGAAGCATAAGTCCATGTAATATCCAAGATATATTGTATGCAAGTGGCTTGAGCCAGCAGGTCACGGTAAGTGCTCCACACCGTGATGTCATCAGCGTACAGTAAAAGCTCAACGCCAGGGACATTAAGTAAGCGCCGTGCCAGGGGGATGCAGGCAATATTAAATAAAGTTGGTAACGATACCAATCCCTGTGTTACATGACAAAGAGCTTCGCATGACCTGACTGCCTCCCCATTGTGGCATATTGCAAATTGACTGCATCCAAAAAGGAATTTTACCAATTTTGTACCAGAAGGGAAAAATGCAGCATGTAGATTTTCAGGATGACAGCATGAATGATGATACCGTGTGCCATTTCGAAGTCCGTGGTGAGAACGGTACGTACATTGTTCCTGCGGGTTGATGATAAAACATAACCTATGAACGAACGAAAGCCAATTTGGGCGGGACGCCAGAACCAATGGTGCTGAAGCCACCGTGACAGTCTTGATGCTAGCATTTCCTCTGCCGCCTTGCACATCGTTGGCGTTAAGCATATAAATCGGAGATTGCCAAGATCTGTATGCAGCTTCCCTGCCTTTGGAATGGGGATCCCGGTAGCCTCTTTCCAACCATATGTACGACGCCATCTGGGCACACTTTGTTAATGGTGTCTAACAGTTGAGGGAGCATAGCGCCACTCAGGCTCTTGTAAACCTCATACGGAATGGAGTCCGGACCGGGCGCTGTCTTCCGATTGGCACCATCTATCGCCGGGAGCAACGCAGACATCGAGGAAAGGCTCAGAATTCGCTCGGCGTTTCGATGTTGATGGCAACTAATCGACCTGGGCTGAAATGCCTGTCATGTAAGAACCTCTGGCTGTTGGAGGCCACACATCATATGTTGCGAAAAAATTCCGCGCCGTTTTATGGCGAAATCCACAACAAGTGGAGGTTTGAGTTGGAGGGGGAGATGAGGAAAGTTACAGGTTACACGGGAAGAGAGGTTACACTTGAAGCTAGGGTACATCGCCATTTCTTTTCAGGAGGACACAGGGGCGCAAAAAAAGACACGGACATGGAAGTAGACAAGGACGAGCGCTTACCATCAACAGGCTTTATTCGACGTAGACCGTTAATATACCTTCGCTTTACCCAAGCGCCACTGTGCGAATCACAAACACGTGGGTACCAGAGAACACCAAATGAAATCCAAAGGCAGGAAACCATTTCAGATCGGCGAAGTAGCACAGATGAATCACTGATGCAGTTATCTCCTTTTTTTTCTAATGTAATAGACTTCCACCAGTTCCCGTTCAATCTGATCGCAGCTTCTCAACAAAACATCGCCATTCACGTCCAAACGGGGATCACGGAGCCCTTTTCTCTCATGACGTCGCAAGTTTCAATAGAGTGGGAGTGAAATTTGCAATCGAATTTTCTCAGCCATGAAGGCGCCTTTTGCTTCCAGACAAGCATCAACATAGCCGGATGAAGTCGCGCATTCAATCTTTACTAAAAACGAAAAGGTGTACGGAGTTACACTCAAATGTTCATTTAAAAGCACCTTCTCAGTGACACTCCTCAGAATCATTCCCGAAGTCTGGGAAGCGAACGCCATACGATATATCGCCATGTCAACACCGCCTACCGCCCAGTAAGGCCAGAAAAAAGCTACCTTAGTGCAAAACTGTCAGATCACTGCGACCACCCGCATTGGAGCAATGCGAAAGCAAAACGTCCACATACTATATCGACGTCCGTGGATCTTTGGACGTCCATGTACTATATCGACGTCATGGCTATTTTGACGTATATTTTTTCACGTTTAACTAATTAACTAATTTTACCTCATCAACCAATTTTTTCCCACGGCAACATTTGATCCCACACTATCTGCCGCAATCACACTTTCACACATTTATGTTAAGAAAACGACGTAATCGTGCAGACAAAATTGCGGACACTTTTTGCTGAAGCGACACACCCATATAATGCTCTCGCATTAATAATCATCGATGAGGAAGCAACAGGGAACCGAAGCAGAGAACGCAATCATTTGTTTGGCAAGGATGTCTTACAGGGTCCCACTCACATCGACAGAAACAAACACTATTTGCAATTTTTTGTTTCCACGTGCTCAGAGAAGGAATTATGTCATTTACATATGGCTTCTAGCCAAGCGATCGAGACGCAAGGGGCCCAAGATTATACAAAAAAAAAGGCAGGTTACGAAAGTACGCTGTGGAACCCGTTCTGCTAGCAGACGCCATCATCGACCTTCCTCCTTCAGTAGAAGGAAAACTTACTTCAAAAGAACGCGCCGTGAATAAACTTCCAGTGTTACTTGGACAGTTTTTTTTTTCCAGACGCTACACGTCACGGTGCGTCAGCGACTACGGTGCTCGGATGCTGGGCGAAGGCGCATTGGATCCTCCGTCGCGGGTGGGTTTGAATGGAAGAGAAATGCGAAAACGCCCCTATGTATTATCGACGTTATCTGTACACACTAATAGTAGTCAGGTGGCCCAAAATTATTCCGAAACGTCCAACTTCTGGCTACCTCACAGCCCAGTATCTTCCTCTGGGACATAACTATCAGTCACAACAAATTACTGCTTTTTGAAAAACTATTAACTTCAACCTTTTGTAGTCACGTCTAACGGTGCCAGTTTGCACGTCCAGCGAAAACCAGATTCGGTGCTTGATTTTTGGGGAATTGATTTTTCAGAGGCATGAATTTTAATCCAGTGCTGCCATTCAGTGCACACGGATTCTCTGTCAGGGAGTTAAAACAACAAGTGTGGACAGCGAATGCTGGAGATATGACAAGATGTCAGGCACTTCCCTTACAAAAATTTCTTTACAGAGTCTATATAGTGTCCATTCACTTTCGGTAATGAAGTCTATAGACTTCCTATAGACAAATCCTATAGTCTAGTTTACAGGCAATACAAAAACCATAGACAAGTCTATAGACAACCTGTAGAATTATGGCCGTACACTTTTAGTAGACTTTTGGCTATAAACATGTCTATGAATAGACAAAAGAAAATATCTATAAAAATGCAACAGAATATACAAGCAGCCTATATACAGTATATACACCATATTTATAAGGGTTAACGAAACTGCAATTAAGGAGAGGCGGTGTTCCAACAAATTGTGGCATCTTGTGGCAGTTTCTGGCATTTTGTTGTGGCAGTTTGTTACATCTAATCACGAACACTCTGCTGCATTGCCGTTATATCTGTGCATCAGGGGCCCGTCCTGAGGCCGCTTCTAATAATCATTTCCAATCATTTACATTACTGACGTCCTCGCAGTAGTGCCTAATATTATCAGTGCTGGCGGACAGCGGAAACCCGGTAAATTGCCTTAAGTATTAAGCTGATTAACTAATATCTGATAATTAACTTTCTAACCGTCATAACTAGACAGCTGGATGCAATTAAAGATTTGTAGCCGGTCGCTAGCAATAGCGATATCAGTTTTTAGAATAACGAAGACGCGATTATCTTCGGAGCTGTGGCTCGAGAAAATTCGGCTACGTCGTGCCAAAAGACATGTGCTCTCCAGAAGCATGCAGGCAAAGCAACCTTTCCAGTGCACGTAACTATTCAAAAAAGACAATTTTTTTACTTTGATTTATTTTTCATTATTTCGTTGCTACATGTGCATTTTTTCAAATACTACCTGTTCCTAGCCTTTTTTCTCCCTTTCTTTCATTAACTTGTACCTGGCTTCTTAACTTGTTTAGTTTTGTTTTCAGCCGTTTGTATTCTGTGTTGTATATTTGTTCAGTTTTCTTTGATGAATACCCCTCTATGTAATGCCCGCATCGGGCCTTTAGTATATTGAAATAAATAAATAAATAAAAATTTCTACGATTACAGCACCCAATCTCTTCATTATTAAGGCCGGTGCACGACGGAATATCGCAAGAGTCCGTCGTCTTTGATGCCAAACGAGTCACAGCAGGCGGTGGTAGCCTCTGCCACATTTCCTTTATTCTGTTCCGTCACAAACAGCGTAATTAGCCTGCATACATCCCACGCGGAACAGAGTCCTCGGCCATTGACCTCCAAATAACTCCATTCTGCGCCACCTGCGGCTGAGCTACGCCCAAAAACTTGCTCTCGCTTCCCTACCTCTACCCCCCCCCCCCGGGCTGCGCTTCACTTCTCTCTGAAACCCGTCAGCTGCCATAACGGAACAACGGCTACAACGGTTATCTGTTCTCCGCCACCACAACTTTTCACAACAGAAACTAAGCGAACAGTATAAGTTTCATTTCATTTCATTACCTTAATGACCCACAAGAGGTATTACATAAGGGGTGGACACATATATTTTAATGAGCAAGTGTTAACACAACGAAACATGACTTGTAACGTTATTGGCAAAGTTGGATGAGCACATGATGGCTGCGATGTCGTTGGTTAGGTCAGGGGGCACTTTGGCTGTCTAAAGTGCGTAGAGGTGAAAGCGTTTTCCGCACCACTTTGACTACCTGTGTGGCCCAGGTGACGTCACCACTGGATGACGTCACACATAAATGATGACTAATTACTGAGCAAGGAAAAATAGCTAATTAATGGATGATTACTGATTAACGACTAAATACTAATTAACTGCTAATTAATGAAACTTACGCTCCCCCTTTAGGAGTGGAACGAGACAGCGTGTTGTAGCGCTGCCAGGGAGCCCACAGAACGCAACCACCCGTTCGGCGCGATGCCTTGCCCTTTGAACGCAAAGACGCGGGTTCGATCCCGGCCGGGGCGGCTGAATTTCTTTGGAGGAGAAATTCGAGGCCCGTGCACTGCGATGTCAGTGCGCGTTAAAGAACCCCAGGTGGTCGAAATTTCCGGAGCCCTCCACTACGGCGTCTCTCATAGCCTTAGTCGCTTTGGGACGTTAAACTCCATAAACCAAACCAAACCAAACCAGCAAAGCTTTTTGAGGAAAGGAAATCAGGCAGTCATTGTCTTGAATATCTCGACGGACACCCGTCATCCGTTTGTAGAGGAAGGGAGGAAGTGGGATTGAAAGAAGAAAGAGAAAGAGGGGCCGTAATGAAAATGAAAATTGTATTTGAGGAAAGGAAATTACGCAGTACCTGTCTCACATATCTCGGTGGACACCCGTCAAAAGCGCGACACCTCTGCTTACAAGCTTCTGCTGACGGCCTTCTGTCGACAACGGTGAGGCATTAAAGGCTTTCGCCTTAAAAGTTCACACATGAACCGTAGGGTACAAACGGGCTAGCGGCTCTTCTGCCCGCTGTTCAGTATTCGAGTTTTGCACCTCTCCACGTCTACAAAACAAGGAAAAGGAAAAGTGTCGCAATGAGGAAACGATGTGGAATCAATAGATGGCGAGCGACTGCTTTTCCTTCTCAGACCGTTTTACCGGCACGCTGAGCGGGAACTTGGCGCATATAGAAGCAGCATTTAGTTTTCATTCCGTTCTGTACTTAAGTTCCAGAACTTCGCTTATTCTTCAAAAGCCGCAGAGCGGATTTGAGCAAAATACCAACCTTACGTGAACCACAGAACTAAAAAACGGGAAAAAAATACTCCCAAATTTTACCTAGCGTAATAAAAGTAAATCTATAATAATAATAATAATAATAATAATAATAATAATAATAATAATAATAATAATAATAATAATAATAATAATAATAATAATAATAATAATAATAATAATTTGTTTTTTGGAAAGGAAAATGGCGCAGTATCTGTCTCACATATCTCGGCGGACACCTGAACCGCGCCGTGAGGGAAGGGAGGAAGGTGGGAGTGAAAGAAGAAAGAGATAAAGAGGTGCCATAGTGGAGGTGTCCGGATTCATTTCGACCACCTGGGGATCTTTAACGTGCACTGACATCGTACAGCACACGGGCGCTAGTGACAAGTGAAAACGAAACGTGTAATGGTCTTTACAGAACAGGGAATTAAAGAAAATAAATATAAAAGAATAAAAACGACCGCCCAGTAAAGATGAATGCTAATAGGTGCAACTCTGAAACATGCTCTTCCTAGTGTCGTCGTCTCCATGCGCTTTTTTCCACCATGCATATTAATCAACTTCCTCAACTGTCTGCTATATAATCAGTGCGAAACAGAAGCGGCTCTTAACATCGACAAAGCGCAGCACGATGCTTCTGAAGCAAAGGTTTGGTCTGGCCCTGGATGCTGCGTTTCGACTCAACCCCAAAGCGAAAGAGCACATTAGGAACTGTAGGTAGTAACGTGAACGGCGCATTACGACCTGTAATGTGCCGTAATTTGTGTTGACTAGTCTTTCAACACCGCTAACCGATTGAAAGGTAAACAGCGCAAACACGAATACCGCAGTAGAAGAAACACAGTACGAGCGCTGTTTTATTGACGTCAGTAGAGCCGTGTTATCCAGAAATGACGCTCGTCCTGTGTTTCTTCCACTGCGCTCTTCGTCATTGCGCTGTTTACTTTTCAGTATGTATAGTCTTTGTCAAAAGTAACCACGCTACACGGTTTGCTTCTCATTCGTATAACAGAGCCCTCACGGCTTAAGTAAAGATCAAAAAGTTCTTTGAAGGTGAGAAGAGGGGTCCTCCTTACCATACAAAGATTTGGACCTTGAGGGCTGGCATAATAGCTTTAATAATATACGGCTGAGAAGAAAAACGTGCAGCCTGGTTACTTTTGACAAAGACTATACCAACAACTCACCCGTTTATCTTGTTTTTGTTTTTCCCGCTTGACATCGCTCATAAAACTATCGAAGCTGGGCTATCGTTACAGCGATGAAAGTGAAGCAATAGAAAGAACACGAGTGCGCTTCCTTATCAAGCATAATCTGCCTCCGTCTCAAACGCTGCAGCGCTCCGTCCGTCGCCCGTTCGGCGGTCGCCGTCGAGACTCACCGCCGCTCAAGATCACGCTCCGGGAAGCCAAGGCCAGGAAACCGGCGGTTAGTCCGTCCTGGCGGGCGCGCCGTGTTTGCTGCT
Organism: Amblyomma mixtum; assembly: GCF_055824585.1. Lineage (NCBI taxonomy): Eukaryota > Metazoa > Arthropoda > Arachnida > Ixodida > Ixodidae > Amblyomma > Amblyomma mixtum. Next base: position 90,425,337 of record NC_143012.1, read on the forward strand.
GGTGCGGCCGGGTGCCACAGACGCCCTCCGCCACTCTGGAGAGGAGGAAAATGCGGACGATTAAAACCGAGGGGGAGAGAAAGAGAGGAAAGAGAGAGAGCGAGAGAGGCGCACCCACAAGCCCTCCCTTACCACCGCCACCGGTGTCGCAAGTGTGTCACGGTCGGCGGGAGATGCGCAACGACTTTCCCGGTGCTCGCAAGAGTTGATCGTAAACGAAGAAAGGGAAGGACAAGGCAAAGGGGGGAGAGAGCAGAGGTGTATAGGAAGGTTGTCGTGTGTCGCGATAGGTGGCGCTGTTTTCTCTGGGGTGAAAAAAAGAAGTGTCGGACTAGTATCAATCAATCAATCAATTCAATTTTATTTTCACCCAAATAAAATATACAGCGAAAAAGGGGGTAGGAAAAAAAGCTACGCAATAGCAGCTTTGACAATTTATCCACCCACCCTGGCAACAATGACAGCACTGTAACGGTTCAATTTTTTGTTCACTTTACAAGGAAAGGAGAAAATAAAAGAAATCACAGTGAAAAAGAAAGCATAAAAGAGTAGCCTATAGTTACTCTAATGGTCGTTAACAAACAACTGCATTGTGTCATCGTTGTTAAGTGCCGTAATGTCTATATCTTGCTTCGCGAAGTCATTGAGTGTGTGAGGGAGTGTGTATTTAACGCGTTGGCGGTTATAACTTCTCCGCGTGACAAGAATTTTCCAAGGCAGTTTATGGCGATGAGGGTACACGTATACATGTTTGTGGAGATTAGCGAGTGAGAGTAGTTACGTGAGCTTGTTAATAACTTCCTGGGGAGAGTTTGGCGTAATAAGTCGCTAGGAAAAATTCCAGCCATCACCTACTGTGTCCAACGCGAAGGATATCCAAGGCAGCCCTCGGGCCATTAATGTTATTTGGGTCAAAATGGCGGTACTTCCTCGTCATCTCATGTATGCAGGCCGAGGGGCAGCTAAAATTGTTTGCGCCGGTGAGGTTGGATGGAGGGAAGGGAAAGGAAGGTGTCAGACAGCAGTTATCACGAAGGACGCGGTATCACAACGAACAGTTGTGCATCGATTCTTGCAATACCTGTGATATGGAGTCAGTGGGAAGATGCATTTGGAGGCATAAGCTGCTAACGCGAAGCTGTTAACACATGTATCTAGTTAGTAATGTGTAACAAATATCAAAATCAAAAATCACAGGTTTAAATGTTTGGTTTATTGGTTTATTGGGGTTTAACGTCCCGAAGCAACTCAGGCTATGAGGGACGCCGTAGTGGAGGGCTCCGGAAATTTCTACCACCTGGGGTTCCTTAACGTGCACTGACATCGCACAGTACACGGGCCTCTAGAATTTCGCCTCCATTGAAATTCAGCCGCCGCGGCCGGGATCGAACCCGCGTCTTTCGGGTCAGCAGCCGAGCGCCGTAACCACTGAGCCACCGCGGCGGGGTCGTTTAAATGTGATTTCAAGATATGTTGTAATAACTGGAGAGTTGCTATACAAGCAAGCATATGTATTTCTGTAACGGAAAGACGGTACGCGATAAAATCCCGAAAACTCTGTCAGCTGGAACAATTGCAGATATGTACTGAGCCTTAGAAAGTGTTACATGTAGAATGCAGTCACGCGAAAAGTTTTCGGCCTAACATGAAAAACAGGCGAAGACGTAGCTACTAGAGCAGAATATTTCGTTACTGAGCGTCGCTAACATTTAACTACGCAGCCGTATTAACTAAATATTTGGGTGACATGACCCGCCCCATGTCACCTGCAACTGAACTTAAGGCCGACGAGATTGTTTTCTTTTTAGCAGAGAAAAGTTTGCAAAGTCAGCCAAGGTGAACGAGACAGCGGTCGAAAAGGCGCGAAATTCCCCATGCGACGTTTTTTCAAAACTGTACGTGTCAACTGACCAAACATTCTTGATTAATTTAAGTGTTTTTTATTACAATCGGTCCTTAGTTTTATTTCACGCAAATTTCAAGAATTTATGCACCTCACATTCATGCGAGAAAGGTTTTCCATAGCAGCAAACTAAACGTGGATAACTAGAAACTAACTAGAAATAACTAGAAGAATAAGAATGGGGTGTAGCGCATATGGCAGGTTTTCTCAGATCATGAATCGCAGTTTACCAATATCCCTCAAGAGAAAAGTATACAACAGCTGTATCTTACCGGTACTCACCTATGGGGCAGAAACGTGGAGGCCAACAAAGAGGGCCCAGCTTAAATTAAGGACAACGCGGCGATTTATGGAACGAAAAATGGTAGGTGTAACGTTAAGAGACCGGAAGCGGGTGGAGTGGGTGAGAGAACAAACGCGGGTTAAGGACATCCTAATCGAAATCAAGAGGAAGAAGTGGGCTTGGGCAGGGCATGTAATGCGAAGGCAAGATAACCGCTGGTCCTTAAGGGTAACGGAGTGGATTCCAAGAGAAGGCAAGCGTAGCAGGGGCGGCAGAAAGTTAGGTGGGCGGATCAGATTAAGAACTTTGCGGGGATGCGGTGGCCGCAATTGACGGATGTGGGAATCCTGGCTTTCCGCCGTCGCCTTTGCGCGGCTGTGCCGGCCTCCCGCGTTGTTTCTCCTCTCTCCCTTGCTCCCGCCTCAGGCGGTGGAGAGGCGGCTGGGTGACTAATCACTTTCATTTAGCCACAGCTCCGCCCCGGCTCCCCAGGGGCCTTTGCCATTGGCGCCTTTTGGCGGGAATTCGGGACCCGCTTTGGGCGGCCGCGCGCCGCGCGACCGTCCGAGCGGGGCCCAGAGAGATCCCTCCGAGACGGCGTAAGGTGCGTACGCTACTGTTTGTCCGTGCCGGCCTTTGCCGTTCGGACCAGTGCTTACTCGAGCTCGCCCGCACGTGTCCTCTGACCTGCAGCGGCTCGAGCCTGTCCAGCGGGGTCCAGCGACCTCCGACAGGCGTACCTTGCGTTTATTGCCCACTCTCTCTCGCAACCGGCCCAACGGTCGACACGAGAGGGAGATCACAGCACTGCCGCGGGGACATTCTCCTGCAGCGGCGTGCTAACGGCGCGCATTGCTCGAGTCGCTTCGTGCGCGCAGCGGAGCCTTGCTCCTCGCGCGCCCCCGGGACGGGGTGACGATTGAGTGTGTGTACTGCTGAAGGATGACGTGAATAAACGTCTCCTTTGTGAACTTGGAGGCCTATTTCTTTGCGGCGAATCGATCTCCTCCCAGCGGAGGTTGAGTGCGCCGCATTGGTGTCCCAGTGTGTGTGTGGTGACGGCTGATCGGGGCCCTTGGCTCGCGCGAAGCTCGAACCCGCGGTGGGTGGTGGCCTGTGTCCACGTAGAAACCCACACGGAGGATAGGGTTAATTGGAGACACATGGGAGAGGCATTTGCCCTGCAGTGGACGTAGTCAGGCTGATGATGATGATGATCAAACTTGGTGGAAAACAAGACATTGAGGCTTTCTTTCGGGTCTCAAGTAATGAGAATGGCTTTATTGCTTCCTCCAAAGCTCTGCCCTTGTTCTTTATCACTCTGTACGGTGGAATCATCCCATAAAGGGAAAGCGTAGATTGCCCAGCGGCGCCATGAAGACATGAACAAAGTAAAGCATCGATCAGCTTCGTATCTTTTTCGTATCTACCTTTGTGCGTTGTTGCTTTCTTATTCGATTTTTATTCTGTATTTCGGTATTATATTTTCCCGGCTGCGGCGGTCGAATTTCGATGGAGGCGAAATCCTAGGGGCCCGTGTACTGTGCGATGTCAGTGCACGTTAAAGAACCCCAGGTGGTCGAAATTATCCGGAGCTCCTCACTACGGCGTCCCTCGTAGCCTCAGTATCTTTGGTACGTTAAACCCCCATAACCATAAACGAAAACCCTTTGTATATCCCTGTACTGATCATTTTCAGTCTTAGCTCTGTAATCTATAATCTCAATAAATAAACGATAAAAAATGGCACAGTTGCCTATATATCAATTTCAGTCATCTCTGCGTGCCGTCTGCTGTACATCGTACCGCACATTGTTCGTTTTGTTTGCTATCTTGTTTTATTCCCACGCTACTGTTGTATGTATACAAGTTGTAGTCAAGGGTTCAAAACACCGACTGGTTAGGGTAAAGCATGGTATGAAAGGCACACAGAAAAGTCACTGATCAAATTGAAACAAGAACTTTTAGCGCAACCTGAATCAGAAAAGCGAAAGTCTTAATCAGACCGAGGCCAAACCAGTGCGGCAAATTCTGACGACTATATTAGCCGCGAGAGACAAAGGAATTTTAATGATAGGAAAACTCGGCCGGTGGTAACATGGCCCTTTGGCCGGAAAGCTATGATATGAACAACAATTAATTCCGTCGGGAACCCGAAACGCCTATTGTTTTTGTTTGACTTTAATCAGTGAGCTTTATCTGCGATATCGATACTTTTAAGAGTAAATAGCAAGATAGTGCGCACCACGTGTAACGGATCAATTTACCTGTGCAGACTGCCACTTTAAGACTGCATCGATATGTGCCTCAGGTGAACTGCGAAACAGGAGAAAAGGTTAGTCTCCGTGTCCTCTTTACATGAAAGGAATTTAAACGCTCTTAAAGCTACAGATGACTTCAACTCTATTTTTTAAGGCGAAAGCCTTTAATGCCTCATCGTTGTCCACAGAAGTTTGGCAGAAAAGGTGTCACGCTTTTTCTAGTCAGACCAGAAAAAAAAAACCTTTGTGCATGATGGGATTCGAACCACCGTCCATCCGTTCCGCAGCCGAGCGTGCTAATGGCTACGCTACTTCCTTTTCTTTTTATTGCATTTTCGCAACGGGTACAAAGAAGTAAACCATATCAGCAACACTTGCTACGCTACTTCCTACCAACGTACATGCAGTTCTCCTTGTCTAGGAGGCTGGAGAGTGTTTGCAGAAAGGCGTCTAATCAGACGGATGCCTCCCAAACGCCCTACAGTATCTCCAGCATTTTATATTCACAAACAAATGTGTACTTAATTAACATCTTAACCACACATCAGTGACACATCTTAACCACACATCAGGCTTTCGACTCACCGCACTTTAGGTCAGCAAAGTGCCCCCCTGTATTTTTTTTTGTTCACATGATGGTGCGTAACCAGTGAACAAAACTCAGTGACTGCCGAATCAGATCATTTTGTTCGAGGTTTTTATTATTCCTATTCTAGGGAATACGCATGCACCCTGCGTAGACGTATATTCAGTATCTGCCACTCACTTCATTGACGTGAACAGCACTCTTGCCTCTCATTAACTTGTGCGTACCTGTTTTGTTTTTTTCGCTTCTGTACCACCAAGTCACCCACTGAGTTTCACATAACGCCTAACTCGGCCGTTATGTTGTAGTAGAACCTTCAAGGACCTAGAAAGAACTGAACTGTATGGATGTGTTGGATGACATGCCTATATGACGCGATAGGATTGACTCATGCAAAAGCCTGTCACGTCGACTGTTGTACAACAGATTGGTGGCTCAGCGGTTATGGTGCTCGGCTGCTGACCCGAAAGACGCGGGTTCGATCCCGGCCGCGGCGGTTGAATTTCTGTGGAGGAGAAATTCTAGAGGCCCGTGTACTGTGCGATGTCAGTGCACGTTAAAGAACCCCAGGTGCATGAAATTTCCGGAGCCCTCCACTACGGCGTCGCTCATAGCCTGAGTCGCTTTGGGACGTTAAACCCCATAAACCAAACCAAACCAAATCAGATTTCCTCCGCAGCACAAGCGTTGCGTCATGGTCATCGTTGTCGCACCATTTCCTAACAGAAACCTCTTGTGTTGTCTTGATTCCGAAAGGCAACATTGCCTTGGTGAGCCGGAGCCATGGGACACATGCTGGGAATGGAAGGGGCCTCTTGGACGCTGCTTCAATAGGACCATACATGCGGGACAGGTTGAGAGATAGTATAGTTTAGTTTATTGAGATTTAACGTCCGAAAGCAACTCAGGCTATGAGAGACGCCGTAGTGAAGGGCTCGGGAAATTTCGACCACCTGGGGTTCTTTGACGTGCACTGACATCGCACAGCACACGGGCCTCTAGGATCTTGCCTCCTTCGAAATTCAGCCGCCGCAGGCGGTATCGAACCTGCGTCTTTCGGGTCAGCAGCCGAGCGCCGTAACCACTGAGCCACCGCGGCGGGGCAGGATAGGTTGTGAGAGTTTTTCACCACTACCTAAGGGGAAAATAAGAGCTTCGGTCTGTCATCCACCATGGATAGCTGCAGGAATGCAGTAATGTGCACTCCTTATCTTGCTTTGATGGTATCTGGCACGAAGCTTGCAAGTCATTGGCAGCGATGGAAATTTTTGGGAGGCAGACCTTTAAGAAGCACACTGCTCATTTTTATACGGGCTGATATGCGGCCTCGGGGATCGGGACCGTGGGCTTCAGCGCATGAGGATGAAGGGGCAGACTACGAAGGGAAGCCTTCAGGAGGAATAGCAAGCTTGAAGGTTTATTTACATTTTTTACAAAATAGCAACGAGACCAAAAGTCAGAAAAAGGGTGCTCTGACACACCACAGATTGCGGCTTAAATAGTGTTGATATTCCCCAAGCACCTAGCTAGGGAATCCGCTGGTTGAGCGTCCAATGGGCCGTTAGCTTCTTCTTAGGCTCCGCCCTCACCACGACCGCGCACACCGCACAGACGCACACACTGGCAAGGAGGAACTTGGCGCTTGCAGTCGCGAACTGTTCGGTTTGCCGCGGGCCGCCCAGGCCCAAGGGTCGTTGGCTGCTGTGTGGCGATCTTGATCGTGGAAGACGCGAGTGCTGACGGCTCTGATTCTCACAGCCGGTCTCCTCTCCGGCACGGCGGCGACGGAGCCGGGAACCGCGGCCGCAACGGAACGGATTTGTGTTCTAATCGAAAGAGGCGCCGGACACCGGCAGACCAGTTTGGGCGCGCGCTCGCTGCTCCCACGTGACTCTACGTTAGTGCCTTTTTTTTTCTTCCGCGCGAAAAAAAAATGGCTGAGGCTTAGCTAAGGTTAAGCCTAGTCAGATGAGAAGCATATTGATGGCTAGGCTTGGTAATACATGGCTTTCCTTGGTTGAATACTTGGTCATTTTAATACAACCACTAGAAGCCTTCGTCGTGGGGGAAGACAACGGCATGCCTACAGCGGAACGCCGACTAACCCCGAGACGCGCGTTGGGTGAGCGCCTGGATTGCCACGGAAGCCGCGTCCGCCTGCCCGGTGGAGCGAGCGTTTCACCTACACCGAGTGTGAACGCGTGTTCGAAATGCGCGGGAGTGTGACGTCACCATACCACGTGATTCACACGGCGTGCAACCGCAGCGACGGCACAAGTTGGAGCCCCGTCTCTCATCGGTCGTCACGTCATTGTCTCACGTGGTGTGACGTCACCATACCACGTGGTCTGCACGGCGTGCAACCGCAGCGACGGCACGAGTTGGAGCCCCGTCTCTCATCTGTCGTGACGTCATTGTGTCACGTGGTGTGCAGGGCGTCTAACCGTCACGAAGGGCTTGGGTTACCAATTGTAATATGCATCGCATAAAAAAAAACGCTGCTCGGCGGTGTCCGAAGGACATGCCGAAGTAGCGGTGAAAGTCGTCTCTCGTCTGCTTGAGCTTTGGTTCGCTTGGCTCTTATCGCAGAAAAAAAAAAAGATGCGATCTCGCAAGCGGTGGAAAAAGTTTAAAGTTAGTTTCGAGATGAGAGTGATCTTGTTCATCCGGTGCCTTGAAAAGGTACCGTTTGTGAATGTTGCATGCAATGACAGAGTATCATGATGGCACCGGACACGTACCCTCTCCCGTGCGAAATCAGTAGCAGTGTTTCTTTTGAATTGAAAAGCCTGTCAATACTTAAATGTTTTCATCTAAACGCCAGGTCAGTCAGGAACAAGCGAGATGACTTCTCTATTTTGTTGAGTAGCTTTGGCTTTCCTTTTGATGTAATTATGATCTCGGAGACCTGGCTGACCGACAGCGATGCCTTTGAATTGCCTTCATTCTCAACGTTTTCTTTAAATCGAAAAACCTCTCGTGGCGGTGGTGTGTGCATGCTTGTTAATGCCAACTTACGGTGCGAAATTTTAAACGATTTGTGTTACCTGTTGGATGACGTTGAAATCCTTTCAGTTAAATCAGGAAACATTGTAATGTCTGTGGTGTACAGGCCACCGTCTGGTGATATGGGTATGTTTCTTGAAACAATGGAATCTTATTTGGGTTTTGTATATAAGAACAAATACGATGTAATCATTGGAGGAGATTTTAACATAGATATGTCATGTTCAACGAGCAGCAGTGTGGATTTTGAGGTCTTACTTAGATGTTATAGCGCTACAAATATGATAACCAAAGCAACCCGTATAACTCCCAATTCCCAAACATGCATAGATCTCTTCTTAACAAATATTGATTCTGCGCTTATTCACTCAGGAGTTACATGCTGTGACATAAGTGATCATATGGGCATCTATTTGTTTTGCCAGAAGGAGGTTCCGAAGCGTGACCCTCGTGAGAAAGTTATGTGTCAATGTATTACAGAAGTAGCTTTAGAAAGATTTCGAGCGCATATTCAAGGTGTGGACTGGTCCGATATATACAAAGAGGCCAACGCGGAGAGCGCTTATGACTTATTCCTCGAGAACTTTACTCATGCTTACAGCATACACTTTGTTTCAAAATTAAAGAGGCTACCAAAAACAATAAGAAAACCATGGATATCACGCGAACTGCATACGCGTATTAAAGAAAAGCACAAACTATATCAGCTATTTGTTCACACCAAAGATATTCTTATTTTTGACCGCTTTAAGAAGTACAGAAATAAATTAAACTCTGACATACGAGTAGCAAAACTGAGGTACTACGAGAACTACTTTGCAGATACATCTAATCGCCCTGATAAACTCTGGCGTAAAATCCGGTCACTTGACTCTGGCGTTTCACAGGCTGGTAATCCCGATATAATTACTGACAATGGCATAGAATACACAGGTAACCGTCTCGCAGAAGAGTTTAACAAGCATTTTACTCCTGCGTTGAGCCCCTCACCTGATACTTCTCACATATCCATTGACAGGCGCCCCCCTTCTTTGTTCCTTGAACCTGTCTCTACCAGAGAAATCTTGTCAACTTTTAGTGACCTTAAAAACAGCACCTCGTGTGATGCGGATAATATCCAGATGCGTCCAGTTAAGTATGTTATCGACATCATCGCTGCGCCATTGGAGCACATATACAACCTATGCATAGAAACTTCCACTTTCCCCGCAAGAATGCAGATTGCTAGAGTAGCAGTTATATACAAGAAGGGAAACAAAAACAGCTTTGGAAACTATCGACCAATTAGTATTTTGCCCGTCTTCTCCAAAGCTTTCGAGAAACTGATTCTTAAACGAGTTGAAAGCTTTTTAAGTAAACACGCCATAATTACCGACTGCCAGTATGGCTTCAGAAAAAACCGGTCAACAGAACTTGCTCTTTTACACCAGAAGGAATATATACTGAGGAATTTTGAAGATAGGAACCTGGTCTTGGGAATTTTCTTAGATTACAGTAAAGCATTTGACTGCATAAACCATAGCATCTTGATGAAAAAACTTGAATGTTATGGAATTAGAGGCGCAGCTTTACTCTTACTTAAATCTTACTTGTCCAACAGAAAACAATATGTCCAAATAAATGAATACAAGTCAACTCTTCGAACAGTTACCCGCGGAGTGCCCCAAGGAAGTATCCTTGGACCACTGCTATTCAACCTTTACATTAACGACATCACTAGTGTGGATAATAACGCTCGTTTCATAATTTATGCTGACGACACCAGTTTGTTTTTATCCGACGCTACTGGTAGTAAGTTACTGGAAAATGCAAACATACTCCTGGAAAAAATAAAGACATGGTCCGATAACAATCTTCTTTCAGTTAATGCAACAAAATCTAAGGCAATACTTTTTCATCCAAAAAACAAAATTTGCAGTGAATTTGGTGAGCTACATTACAACCGAGACCCGATTGAGTTAGTAAAATCATTCAAATCGCTTGGCGTAATATTCACTGAAGACATGCAATGGGACGACCACATAAGTCATATAGCATTAAAGACATCTCGAGCCATAGGATTTATGACACGTTTCAAATGTTGTCTCCCACAAAAGGTAAAACTTCTGTTATATCGTGCATTATTTCGCTCTCATCTAAACTACTGTTCATTGTTATGGGCTACTGCTACAAAAAATCAGTCTGAAATAACTTGCTGTTCTTGAACATAGAACACTCAGAATTGTTCATAACCTGCCATATAGATACTCAACTAAAAACTTATTTTCCAAGCACAAGATTATTAACGTTTTCAACCTTTATGCATATCAGCTATTGCGCACCTATAAAATAGAACAAAGAAAATGCATTACAAACTTATCTGACTTAGCCCCAATTCAGTTATTTCAGTGCGCATACCCACGCCGTCGCAAACCACACTGTGTATTCATGATGAAGTTTAGCGCCAAAAACGAGGACAAAGAAGGAGTGAAGACACAACACGAGCGCTTTTTTCGCAACTAAAACTTTAATGGAAGAACACATAACATATATACCCATCTCGTGAAGTAAATCAAAAAGAAGAAACAAACATGATATGGTCAAGATAAACCTTAGAGGGCGATACATCTGAAGAGTGCTGAGGGTGCAAAAGGTACATAAAGGGTGCAAAAACAGGAAACTTCATGGTCACAATCACAATCACAATCTTTTCCTTTCCCCCTCTTTTTTTTGCCTTTTTTTTGTTTTTTTTTTTTGTTTTTTTGTTTTTTGCTTTTTTTTTTGTTTTTTTGGTATTTTGGTTTCGCCTTCGTGATTGTGATTGTGACCATGAAGTTTCCTGTTTTTGCACCCTTTATGTACCTTTTGCACCCTCAGCACTCTTCAGATGTATCGCCCTCTAAGGTTTATCTTGACCATATCATGTTTGTTTCTTCTTTTTGATTTACTTCACGAGATGGGTATATATGTTATGTGTTCTTCCATTAAAGTTTTAGTTGCGAAAAAAGCGCTCGTGTTGTGTCTTCACTCCTTCTTTGTCCTCGTTTTTGGCGCTAAACTTCATCATGAATAAGATTCAACTCGCCCAACTTTCCACCTTACCACACTGTGTAGTTCCTTTAGTCAGAACAAACTATGGACGCCAAATGGTAACATTCGAACTTCCCTCACTCCTCAATAGATTAATTACTGCAAACATTGACATAGGAAACATTAGCTGCTCTGACCTTCTCAACTACTTTATTTCCGAAGCCACATTTTTCTAGCTTTCACACTTTGAACTTGTATTTCATTATTGGTTGCTGTTATAATCTTTATAACAGTTTTTTTTTGTTATTGTTGTTGCTTTTGTTGTTATTTCTTAAAGCCGCATTGATTTTCTGCACACGCTGGTGATTGTGTATGTCTGTTGTCTTTTTTTTTCTCTCTCTTATTTTCTCAGAAGTGCCGTCGCATGCCACTGCCTACTTGCTGTACAGGGGGTGGGAACCTTGTCAAGCGATAACCGCTTTTATTCCCATCCCCTCCAACACTGTATGGTGATGGAAATAAATCATTATTATTATTATTATTATTATTATTATTAACTCTACGCAACTCCAATTGTTTTTACAACGAAACACCACGCGTACAGCACCAAAACAAATATATATGAGTATAACAAGCTACTTTTAAAGCCGCTGCAGAAATGAGTACTGCAGTCACAGTATTCAGGCCAATATGCACAAAATTGAACATATGTAGGGTGGTAATGAACTCTGTTATCAATGGCTTGAGAGATTGGCCTTTATACAACCATACAAGAATTAAGCTAGCAAAACAATTTAAACGGCTAATAAAAACAACGAGGCCTCAAGAGCTAGCAACGGGTAAACGGAATTTTATTTGTTCTGCTCTTTTCGTTATCTCCGCAGTTACCCCTCTCGCCCCTTTCTCCTTTCTTCACCTGGATGGTTCCCCTTTGCATCAGCCATCCCCTTCACTTCGCTTTAAACCTGACAACAGTCTTTTCGTCCCCCACTTCGTTACCCTCCCGAAAAAAAACAAATCATTTATCGTATATCCCACGCCTAGTTCAAACACAATGCTCATTGGTTCGAACACCTCGTATATTGCCATATGAAATAAAACTGTCATCCGCTCTCTGTTCCTCGACAGCGGGCGCTTTTCGGGGCGCAAGACGCGTGCATCTCCAGACGGAGAGTACAAAAAAAGAGCAGGCTTTTTGTCTTTTCTCCTTGCCCGCGCACCCGCGCATCGCCGCCGACGACGCTCGCCAGCGCCATCTCTTGGTCGCAGCAAGCAAGCCGCGGGTGACGTTAGGCGAGGTCGCGCTATGACTGGTGCATTTTCCGTGGGGCGGGGCTCCGTCGCCGCCGCTCGACGGAAACGTAGAGCCACGGCCCCTCAATGGAGGCGCACAGTGCGCTCTCCATTGAGCGGCCGTGGTAGAGCAGGACCCGGCATAACCGGCCACCCGATTTGGGGGGGGGGGGGGGGAAACGGTCCAAAACCAGCCCCCTCCGTCGGCTCCCGGCGTGACGGAGGCGACGGAGCAAGGGAAAAAAAGCCACATTCTCACAGCCGGTTTTTCCCGTTTTGGACCGTTTTTGGTTTTGGACCGTTTTCCCCCCCAAATCGGGTGGCCGGTGCCGCCGGTTCCTGCTCTACGTTTCCGTCGAGCGGCGGCGACGGAGCCCCGCCCCACGGAAAACGCACCAGTCTTAGCGCGAGCTCGCCTCACGTCACACGCGGCTTGCTTGCTGCGACCAAGAGATGGCGCTGGCGAGCGTCGGCGGCGGCGGCGATGGGCGGGTGCGCGGGCAGGGTGAAAATAAAAAAGCTTGCTCATTTTTGTACTCTCCGTCGGAAGATGCGATGCACACGTCTCGGGCCCCGAAAAGCGCCCGCTGTCGTGGAACAGAGAGCGGATGACAGTTTTATTTTACGAGGTGTTCGAGCCAAAACGGGTCTGCAAATGAGCATTGTGTTTACACTAGGCATGGGATATACGATAAATGATTTTTTTTTCGGGAGGGTAACGAAGCGGGGGACGAAAAGACTTGCCAGGCTTAAAGCGAAGTGAAGGGGATGGCTGATGCAAAGGGGAACCATGCAGGTGAAGAAAGGAGAAAGGGGGCGAGAGCGGTAACTGCAGAGATAATGAAAAGAGCAGAAAAACAAAATTCCGTTCACCCGCTGCTAGCTCTTGAGGCCCCATCGTTTTTATCAGCCGTTTAAATTGTTTTGCTAGCTTAATTCTTGAATGGTTGTATAAAGACCAATCTCTCAAGCCATTGATAAGAGTTCATTACCGCCCTACATATGTTCAATTTCGTGCATATTGGCCTGAATACTGTGAGTGCAGCACTCATTTCTGGCTTTAAAACTAGCTTGCTATACTCATATATATTTGTTTTGGTGCTGTACGCGTGGTGTTTCGCTGCGAAAACAGGGGAGTTGCGTAGAGTTAATAAACTAACTTCAAACTTTTTTCACCGCTCGCGAGATCGCATCGTTTTTTTTTCTCCGATAAGAGCCCAGTGAACCAAAGCGCAAGCAGACGGCAGACGACGTTCACCGCTACTTCGGCATGTCCTACGAACACCACCGAGCAGCGTTGCGGAAGAAAAAAAAAAGGCACTGATGTAGAGTCACGTGGGAGCAGCGAGCGCCCGCCCAAACTGGTTTGCCGGTGTCCGGCGCCTCTTTCGATGAGACAAAAATCCGTTCCGTTGCGGCCGCGATTCCCGGCTCCGTCGCCGCCGCGACGGAGAGGAGACCGGCTGTGAGAATCAGGGGTGACCTCTTCAGGCGGGTGGAAGGGACAAATCAGCCGTGTCCCCCGCACTTTGTCGGGTTGCCCAGGGGCAAGCGGGCGATGGGTTGGCGCCGCCACCGCTCGCTGTCTCCTCTGGTAGTCCACACAAAAGCGCAGTTCGGCACCAGAGCCGCATTCAGCATCGCCAGCGAAGGGGATTGGACGCCTTTGTTCACGCCGACGCCGTCGCCAGTAGCCGCCCCACGTCAGCGTTTCTTGCGTCTTTACCGAACAGCAGCGCTTTCTGTCGTGGTAGCTTGATGGCGCCTGCCTGGCTCACCTGTTTCCCCTGGTTGGGCCGGGAATCACAACAGGGCCAAGTATCTGCCATTTATTTTCACTAAATTTATTAAAGAAGGCAAAAGCACACAAAAGCTATGGGGACGCTTATATCACCTTAAGAGTGGAATGCGATAGCGTTATTTCATATATTTTGCAGCTTCTGTGTGTGTTTGCGTCAGTCTCTTTGCGATTTCCAGTGCATCAATTGCCATATTCGGACTGCTAGGCCCCGCCGCGGTGGCTCAATGGTTACGGCGCTCGGCTGCTCACTCGAAAGACGCGAGTTCGATCCCGGCCACGGCAGCCGAATTTCGATGGAGGCGAAATTCTAGAGGACCGTGTACTGTGCGATGTCAGTGCACGTTAAGGAACCCCAGGTGATCGAAATTTCCGGAGCCCTTCATTAAGGCGTCCCTCATAGCCTGAGTCGCTTTGGGGCGTTGAACTCCAATACACCAAACCAAAGTCATAGTCATAATTGAACACTGTTTTTCATGTTTTCCTGTCGTCTCATAAAAGAAACACGAAACTCTGTACAACTCAAAATGACTTTATCAGTTGCTTTTATCTTGCTTTTGTGTCGTTTCGAACCGTATTATGAAGTTTTCCCTGGCTATTTAAAAAGTGCATTATGTATCTATGTATTATTTTGTACAGCAGCTATTTGTGCTGATTCATGTTATTTGTGTAACGTCCTATTATGTGTGACTTGTTGTTTGTGTGTGCACCTGTACACGCAATACGTTTATGTACAGGTGTCAAATGTTGCGTTTTTTTATCTTTTGTGACTACAGCTGGGAGGCAGAATTTATTCTTTTGTTTATAAGATGCGTATTGTGTCTGTACCGCTGTGAGCTGTGTAGGGTCAGAAGCCTCGTCAGGCACCATTAGCCTTTAGCTTCTGTCCCTGCATCAGGCTCTGTGTTTCGTCTGATGCTGAAATAAAGTCTGAAAAAAACAAAAAATAGGAATTCTAGCCGCGGTGGAAAGTATCCGCTATGCTTCAACGGTGCCTAAATTTGCATATTTTACATCTTTTATTATTTTTATTAAGACTCTTTATCTCGGTCGCTCTTTATCTAGGTTGTGATGACGTCACAAAGTCACGTGACCTCTCTAAACCAATCAGCGAATTTCGTCTCAGACACCGGCGGGGTTTTGGTGGGACAACTCTAATGTTATCGCATTAAAACAATGAATTAATTCGCGCCCAGTAGCGTAGCTTTTATTCCGCCCCAGAAGGATGCACAAGTACAGCCGAGTATGAGCTGCACACTTTCGGACGTTCCTGCGTTGGATAAATTATTGCTGTAGGTGGTGGTGGTGAAAATATTTTAATGAAACTGTTTAGGAGGTGGAGCTCTCAGTCCTGAACCCCATTGACGTAGGCTGCGGTCCGCGCTCTTTCAATGAGTTACTTTTTAATCGTTTCGTTCGAGCTTGTCAGAGCTGCCTCCCACCCCTCCTGCGTTGGCTGGTTATTGACAGTGACCGCCTGATTTCGTTGGCAGGCCCATACCATATGGTACAGGTCCGCCTTCTCCCCGCAGAATTTGCAGTGTGAGTCAAATGACTCCAGGTCTATTGCGTGTAGTCTTCGTGGGTTGTCGTAAGCGTTAGTCTGTAGCTTTCGGAGGTGCAGTTCCTCCCCTTTGTCCAGTGTCTTAGCCGGCGGAGGGTAGACCCGACGGGATAATCTTAAGTGCTGAAGTAAGTCGTTGCAAGTTAGTAGTGGGGTAGGAGGTTCCACGGCATCCGCACTGGGTGCCCGAGGGAGAAATGCTCGGGCTGAGGCATGTGCGCTCTCGTTCCCTGGGATGCCCTGGTGACCTGGTACCCATATTACTTGTTTGTGTGTGGGTTGGTAGCCACGGGTGTAGCTATCTTGCAGGATTTTAACTGCTAGCGATGCGACCCTGCCCCTGAGGTAATTGCGATACGCTGTCTGTGAATCTGTGAGAATATATTCCGAGCTAGTGTCTGTTGCAGCTAAAGCAATCGCCACTTCTTCCGCAGCCAGTATGTCCTGGCTAGCCAGTACTAGTCCGTCCATTGTTTTGTTTTGGTGCACTACCGCGACGGCCGTCATTCCCTGCTGGGGACCCGCAGCATCAACATAGAGCACGCCCTCGCGCCCGCCGTAGTGCCTTTTCATAGCTTCGGCTCGTGCTTGTCGTCTTGACTGGTGAAAATCGGGGTGCATATTCATGGGTAGTGGAGCTGCCTTGAATGGCCCTCTCCATGAAGCTGGAATGTCGTTTTTAGGAGCTCGCATAGGCGGTGGCGTAGCAACGTAATTTAAAAACAAAAAAATTCGGGGACACTTTGTTGAGCTAAGGTGCGGTGAGGCGAAAGCCTTAAGCGCAGTGTTGCTGCTTGTGTCACTGATATGTTGTTGAGATGTTAAGCTTCGCCTCTGAGAGTGGAACGCGACAGCGTCTTGCAACGCTGCCAGGGAGTCCACAGAACGCCATCGCCCGTTCGGCTCTATGCCTTGCTCGTCGGTAAATTGATTTTTGAGGAAAGGAAATGTATCTGTCTCGCATATCTCGGTGGACACCTCAACCTCGCCGTAACGGGAAGGGAGGAAGATGGAAGTGAACGAAGACACCGTATTCACTAGACGCGCCTTTGTTCATTCCAAACCGTCGAGCTGGCATGGCGGAGTGGTTAGTGTGCTTGTCTCCCACTCTGGAGGCTACGGTTCGATTCCCCAACTCGACCAATTTCTTTCTTATTTATTTGGTCTGACTAGAAAGGTTATTAGGCAAGTTGGTTAATTAAGCAATTAACTAAACTCAGTCCCACTTACTTGGAGCATCACTATACGATGGCTTTAATTGGTTGCATGCTTACTAGCTAAAGTACAATTGTCCCCGTTTGAAATTCGCGCACTGTGACGTCACGACCATTCTGACCAATTGAAACAAGGTAAGCGTAGCTACGGTGATCACCTGAGCTCTCACTTTGCCTGTCGGAGTGTCGCTTTCGCAACAAAACATTTCGTCCCGGTTAGCTTCGAAATGGGTGCACTCAATTGGTGACAGAACCACGTGTGGGGCTCCTATCGTCACTGTCGTGAAGGGTAAAGCCAGATATTGACGTTGCCGCGCGTTCGAGCTGGTGCTGCTCAGGCAGACTGAACGAACCAGGACGCCGGGTTTGGCATAAACACAGACTTGATGCACTCGAATCCAGGGATCCAATCACAAAAAAGTAAACGCAGACACTCAGCCCCGCAGTCGTAGATACGACTTGACTCAAATCTGGGTGCCAGTCGTCTTCAAAGAAGCTCACCACGTTTCTGAAACTTTTCTTGATTTCAAGCGTTAGAGGCAGGGGCGGGAAATGGTGGTTGCTATATGGGCACGCCGTGCAGTCATCGGCAATGGCCAAATGGCGTTAAATAAAGCAGCGATGTGGACCATCGAAACGCCCGTGACTATACACGATGACCATTTGACGCGCCCAAGTCGCTATGTAGAAAGCACGACAAAAGCTGACTGTAATCAGCAAGGACAGGAAAGTCGGCAGCTGCAAGTGAAACTCTCCGATTTCTTCGCGTTTGCTAAGGCTGGAGTGCACTGGTCTATGGACGGCTTCGGGGCGGCTGGAATCAACCCAACCCAAAACTTCCTCATAATCTCTCCGACCTCCGACCTCCCCCCTCCCCACCCCCCTCCCCCAAAGAAAATAAGATATGTACACCGCCTTCAGAGCCATATTTCATGGGTGCAACCTGAGTATGAACGGAGGCTGACCTCCGCCTGGCATCAGAATTAATTAGCGCAAATGCCCCCCCCCCCCCCCGACTTGCATGAAAATCGCTACAGCCTCTCATACGGGTCCTAGCCATGTATCCATCCCCGCCACCCGCGTTGGAATTCTATAGGCCCACGTGGCCGAAGCCCCCCCCCCCCCCCCCCTCGTCAATCCAGCTAGCCCGGCGGACGTCATGCACGTGCAAATCGGAGTTTTCCCCCAAGACAGATAGGGAGCGGGCGTTACAGAGAAACAATTAAAGAGACACAAAAAATCAGGATGCACGCCACTTGAGCCACGATAAAAGAAGTTGAAAACCTCACTTGAAGAGGAGGAAGAAGCTGTCAGAAGAGTCGAAAATAGGTCAGCGCGGCAATTTTTGTCCATGAAAAAAATTTATCACAAAAAACTCTCTTTGCACCCCACTTCTTGGCCGATCCCCTTGTGTCGGCATGCGCCATTATACGAGGCTACAACCACCACCTCGCACAGCTCCACGAATAGCTGGATCGTCTACGCTAGAAGTTGGCGAGCGCAAAGAAGCGGCAAACATCTTATAGAATGCTGTCACCGGCATGAAGTCCAGTCAAGTCATTATGGCGCGCTTGGACATTCAAGCCGCGGAGAATGAGGTTTCATTTGAAGTAGACGTTGGCCACTGGTCGCTGTCCTGGGCGAAGGAATGAAAAAAAGCCATCGAAGCATGTGCATAAACGCGTTTCATGTCAAGAACGCACATGCACACACACGCACACATAAAACAAACAAGATCACAGTAGTCCTCCAATCTCCTCGCAATCGGTCATCAAACCACATCACTCAATTTCAGGTACTGCGCTATGGAACGCCAGCAGTCAACATTAAGTGCATCAAACTGCGTGCTGCCATCGCCAGCTTCGCAGAGAACTCTCACGCGCACAACACCAGCATAGATCATGTAGTTGTCATACAGATGGCACCTTGCCTTCTTCAAGTCCATGGACACCCGGTGCTCGGATTTTCCAGAGAGGGACACCAGGTGTTCCTGTAGCGATGCGGTGCCGCACAGTTCGTCGAAGGCAGTTTCCCAGGGATGTTTGGCAGAAGGTGCAGACCTTGCGTCAGAACTCATCACGAATGTCGCTGCCTTGTTCAGCAGGTCCCGGTTCTGCTCTTTAGCATCGTCGATGCCTGCAGAATCCCACACCACGTGATTCCAGGCAGAGCACCTTACAGTGACCCTCGAAAGGAAGACATTCCTGGTGATCATCCCTTGTAGCACGACAAGAACCGCGTCAGATATGTTACCGGTGCTCTCGACGCGCAGTTCAACCAAGCTTCCCTTGAATTTGCCAACCAGCACCGACAGCAACTGAGCAGTATTTAAGGTTAGCCGAGAGGTTACAAACTCAAATTTCCCTAGGCGTCGGTTGTATATCAGGGTGTCAAAGATCTTGGTCATTAGTGGGGCCGTTTCCTCTCTCTCACTGTAAGCGCTGCGCACGTCTAAGTGAAAGCTCCGTAGGCTTCCACATCCCTTGAGTACCGCACAGAGCGCAGTGGTGAGAGCTCCTTGTGTTGTGTCATCATGGACAGTGGCGCCGCCTTCGTATTCGACGTGTAGTGAACGGAATGAGTGATTCGAGGCCAACGAGGCATACACGGAGCACAGGTCGTTGACGGCATGCCCTCGATGGCAGATCTTCACCTTTGCAGCGCATCCGAGGGCCTGTGCCAGGGTTTCGGACACCAACGAGGGATGGTGTACAAACACGCAAAGTTGGACGCAGCCAGGACACTCCAGCTTGAGCAGCTCAAGAGTGGACTTTTTCTGCTTCAGAATTCGCGATGTGCTGCTGATGTGCGGCAGAACGAGGCTTCTTAAGTTCGTGTTGAAAGGAACTGCCGCGCACAACTTGCTGACAGTTCTCGCTTCAAGAGATCAGTTGTGAAAATTGAGGTGCTCGAAAGGGCAGTTCGCAGATTATACCTCCGCAATACATGTAGCACCTCTCCTATGAAAGCTGCAGTTCAGCAGCAACAGTGTTTGAAGTGAGTGATGGCTCATCAAGAACTTTGCCAATGCCTCTTCCACTCTGTCACTAATTGGTGCCTTTTCCAGAGCCAGGTGCTGAAGTGATAGAGTCCCTTCTAACGCACCAAACATACTTGTCAAACATTAATGATAACATCCATTATTACAGCGCAACGACGGCACATCACAAGAGGGGGACACAACAGCGCTGACTGTCAACTAAATTTTATTCGAGACCAGTGTGGTTTTTATACCACCTGGCGATAGAACAGGAAAAAAACATACAAGAATAGCTACAGGCATGCGTAAGGGTACAAGAACGGCGGTTAACCGGCATGTGTCAGATTTCACATTCTAGATATTTGATCTCTTTCTGGGACAATGCCACTGATGGTGCGCTTATGCACTCGTCCTGCAGTCTTATAATGATACAAGCTTCTATTATTTCTCATGTTAACGTGTCTCGGTGTTTCTGTATGACACTGCATTGCCTGCACATCGGTTCACATTTATCGTCGCTGTTATCTTCTGCGCTGCAGTCCCTGCAATGTTTGGCTACGTGGCCTGAGGTAGCAACACGTGCGACATTGTCACTGTGCTCTTTTAGCATTTTGTTGAGACAGCGGCCAGTCTGCCCGATGTATTTTTTCCAGAAGATGACGCAGAAGATAACAGCGACGATAAATGTGAACCGATGTGCAGGCAATGCAGTTTCATAGGGAAACACCGAGACACATTAACAAGAGAAATAATAGAAGCTTTTATGATTATAAGATTGCAGGACGAGTGCATAGGCGCACCATCAGTGGCATTGTCCCAGAAAGAGATCAAATATCTAGAATGTGAAATCTGACACGTGCCGGTTAACCGCCGTTCTTGTACCCTTGCGCATGCCTGCAGCTATTCTTGTATGTTTTTTTTCCCCTGTTCTGATCGCCAGGTGGTATAAAAACCTTATTGGTCTCGAATAAAATTTAGTTGACAGTCAGCGCTGTTGTGTGCCCCTCTTGTTCTGTGCCGTCGTTGCGCTGTAATAATGAATGTAGGTAACCAACTCGCCCAAAATTTTGTATTATGGTATAACCTCGTCCTCCATTTAAGTGCTCGCAGCTCATACCTGCTTCGCATAGACCCACCAAGGAGAGCTTCTGCAGAAGCTTATTGCTCCTGAAGGCTCCTGCAATGGCGTCGCAGGCTGAAGACTCTCTACTGTCCTGGAAGGCCAAGTCCTCTAGCCGTTCAGACGCGACTAGGGCAAGGAGCAGGGTCCATGCAGATTCCCGAGACAGATTGTTGCCGACCAGCTTCACGCTGGAGAGTCTGCCAGTTTACCTTCAGCCTATCAGACATATTGGGCGCCAGGGCGTCGTTCAGGTGAATGTTGGGGACGTCAAGCAGGCACTTCGGAGGGCCAAAGGCTTAGAGAAATATGCAATCAGGCACAAGACTACAGCTGGCATGAGGCACAACACTTTGCGGCTTATTCGCCAGTCCAACGATGGCGGACGAAATGAAGGAGAGCCGGATAATGTTTGTTCGATCGTGCACACGGACCTCACGGATGCAGGGGTGTTGTCTAGGAAGCCAGGCGATGAGGAACGCATTATCGTTTTCATTGCCGGAACTATGTTGCCTCGCCCACAGGTGAATTCGCTCGTCGTGAGAGCGCAAGCAGAGCTTGCCCGGTTCGAGCTCTGTCAACACAAGCCTCGTCGCCCGCAAAGCCTTGTTCCACGAGGCTATACCTTCCATGAGCCAGCATCGTTTGAGCTCGTCCGCAGCGCAGGAGCGTTCGGTGCAATGCCCGCGTAGCAAGTGTTCCAGTCTCCAACGCCAAGGGCAGTAGCTGCCAGCACCGTCCATGCTGGTATCGCCCTTTCAACTCGCCGAAAAAACTCCGTCGGAGGTATATCACTTCCACAGCGGCCTAAGCTGCGCTTGGACGAAGCGTTGGTGCTCACGGTCCCATACACAAAGCGGGCGAGGTCATTCACGGAACACGTGTTCTTGCTCTCTGCCAGGATCGTAGGATCTTCAGATGCAGCCGTGGGGATTTCACTGACGGATGAAGCACGCCTGTTGCGCTCCTGAGCGCGACGTGCGTCATCGGAACCTTAGAAGACCGCGAGTTTCCCTTCGAATGCACCGGCGGAAGTCAAGGGCAGACGCAAGCGTCTGGGCCAGCCGCACATTCCTGCGAACTTCGCTGCGACTCGGGTTTACGTGAGAGCGGATGTGGCTGAGCGCGCCTTGCAGTTCGTCTGTGCCGGCAGAGCTTCCTGCGAACCTTGGAGCGTTGGCGGCGTCGGCAGGCATGTGTGAGGTGCATCAAGTTCACCTTGCTGCGGCCCTTCCCGCTCTTCGACGCAACGTGCGCTGCGCGGGCGTAGAGCGACGCCGCTCTCTCCGCGCGGCGGCAAGTGTGATCAACAACAGCTTCCGACGGCGGGACATCGCACGTGAGATGAGCGGCGGGTAACAAGAACCCCGTTCCTTGGGGTGCGACACTCGCGCGTATCCGCCACTGGTGCGCGTGATGCAAGCCGTGGACTCCGAACACCGCGTAGCGCGTGACAACCACGGGAGTGTAAGCAGACAGTTGTGATTGGTGCAGTGCGTGCGAATGCGAGGAGAAACCGTGATGAAACGGCTTGTTCCGCGCAGAGACATGAAAATCGCCCCTGATTAGCGAGATTGGTTGTTCTTTGTATGACGAGGCTATTTGATGACTGCTCTTGGTTTTTTTGGGGGGGGAGATCGAGATGGAAGAAAACGAGTGAAAACTGTTGGTCGAGCATCCTAGCCTTCCTCGACGGTGCCCGGCAGGTGCACCCTAACCGACCGCCGGTCAGCGAGTTCGGGCACGGCGGTTGAGTGGAGGACCTCTTCGAAGGCCTGAAGCTCAAAAGACCACCGCCTCCTCAGACGAGCACGGCGGGTGAAAGCTGGGAAGCGGCTTCGAAATTTAACTCACGCCTGTCTTGTACCTTTCCAGGGTATTCAGTGGATGATATGATATGTAATGGCCATGGCCGAAAGTTTTCTTTCCTGACAGTACACGATTACTTCTGCAAGGATGTCATAGCAAAACAAAGCACACACGTCATATTTGTCGAAGAACATCGATCGAGTGTGGCGCTTCGTTTCTCAGTGTTCAAAGAAGGATCGCTCTTTAGAGCGCAGCTCTTAGGCGCCCGTTTCTACGCTCCGCGGCGTCGCCGTCGCCGTTGTCCGTTGTAACCAGGAGAGGGCAAAAGCGCAACCTCCTCCCCTCCTTAGCAAGAAACAAAATAAAACAGCGTCGCGCGGACTGCTCTCGCCGGTGCGCGTGCGCGTGCGCCGGTGCGCATTATAGCCGCAGCTAAAGTGCCACAGCATTAAACGCACGTCCCAGGCAGGGGACGCCGCTCACCACCCGCCTCACTGCAACAGCACATCTCCCGCACACCGGACCGAGACGCGGACCGCACCGACGTGCGTCGGTCCAGCAAGTCGCGTTCATCATCTCGCCGCCGCCAAGACCAACAGGCTCGTCAACTTTCCTGGGCGGACAGAGTGGCCGGCAGAGTCAACAATGCCAGCAAGTCCCCGGCCCCTCCGCCCACACAGGTGGATCCCCGTGACCGGGAGCTCCAGGCCCTGCGAGACGAGGTGAGTCGTCTTACCTCTCTTATCCAGACCCCCACCTCCGTCCTTCCACAGCTTACACCAACCGTCCCTCCCGCCCAGCACACTCCACTACCTCAAACAACAACAGAAAACGTGGAAGAGTCCGTCTCCCAATCCCCACCCTCACCCCCACCCAAGAAAAAACGAACAACAGAGCCCACATCCGTTACCCAGACCGACCTGACATCCCTCGAGGCCCGCCTGGATGCTAAACTCGCTGAGATGGACGCGCGTCTAGAGGCAAAATTCAATCACCTCATCGACCACCTCTCCCAGCGGTTCGAGCAACAAATTGAAGCGGCATTTACGCGCATGGTGCACACCCTAGAGATGAGCCTTGCACAGTACGACGCCCGCCTCCAAACAATAGAGCAGGCCCTTCCCTCGCTACACCTCAATCCGCCGCATCAATACAGCCCACCTACCCCACAGAACTCCCCAACCAACCCACTTGCCCTCACCCCACCAAAGCTCCAGTATGGCGGGGCTCCCTCCTAATTCCTTATCAATTCTTCAGTGGAACTGCCGCCGCTTCCGGGGCAAGCGCGCACCCCTCCAACTCCTCCTCCCCACACTTCCCACGCCCCACATCCTTCTCCTTCAGGACACACATAGCCCTGCCACACTTCCTAGCTACACATCTGTTCACTCGGACGCCACGAATACACCCAGGGCGTCCACACTCATACATCGCTCCATTACACACCAAACCCATTACATCACCTCCGAGACGCCCTGTGTAATTACAGAAATCATACAAGATACACACTCACTACCATCGATGTTTGTCGCCAATATATACCACCCACCATCTCACCCGATGGTTTCATTGGAAACGCTACTGCGAGATCTCCACCGTCTTGCAGGCAAGCATCCATTGATTATCGGAGGAGACTTCAACAGTCAGCATACTGACTGGGGCTACCGCACCACCACTGGACGAGGCCGGCGTCTCTGGCCCTTGGTACAAGAGCTCCGCCTCACAATACACAACAACTTTAACACCCCCACGAGGATTGGTAACAGTGTCAGCGCGGACACCAGCCCGGATTTGACACTGAGCCGCAACCTTGTTGGTATTACGTGGGCCACAACGCGTCATACATTAGGAGCGATCATTGCATCCTCTCCGTTACAGTACCGTACAAGCAAAGACAGGCCCGTCACCTAACACACAAAATCACCAACTGGGATGCTGTACGCTCCGCACGGGCGGCCCTCCCTGACGCTTCCATTATAGACA
The DNA here is from genome assembly GCF_055824585.1 of Amblyomma mixtum. NCBI lineage: Eukaryota > Metazoa > Arthropoda > Arachnida > Ixodida > Ixodidae > Amblyomma > Amblyomma mixtum. The sequence continues at coordinate 90,450,146 of NC_143012.1, forward strand.
TCGACCAGTGGGTGGCATCACTCATGAACGATGTCTCCACACACACGCGAACCCTTGTCACAACAACAGATACGCCCACCCTCGACACTCGCCTGGCCCACCTTTGGGAGGCCCACCATAGCATCCTAGAGCGCTGGAAGGGGCAAAAGCTCAATCGGACCCTTAAAAAGCGGCTGGCCGCGCTGCAAACACAAATTACTGAGCACGCTGAGGAGCTCTGCCGATCAAACTGGGGTCAGATTTGCGACAGTTTGGCTGGCAATCTGTCTCCAAACGTAGCTGGCAACTCCTCCGTCACCTAATTGACCCCACGCAATCCAAAACAGCCACACAACACCACGTCACACGCCTTATACACAAGACCGGCCTTTCTCCTGACGCACTCATTAATATACTTAGAAACACACATACAACTCCCGGTACCTCAAACCCCCTGCCCCCCTATACAGGCGCCCCGAATGCCAACCTCGACGCAGAGATCACGGAGACAGAAGTCAGAGCGGCCCTCCTGACTCTCCGTTCTAACTCCACCCCAGGAGTTGACCGGATCTCTAATGCCATGCTCCGCAATTTGGACGATCAATCGATCGCCCAGCTCACGGAGTACTTCAACAAATGCTGGCAGGAGGGCACTCTTCCCCAATCATGGCGTCATGCCAAAATCATATTCATACCAAAGCCCCACAAACCACTTACACCCTCAAATCTCCGTCCCATTTCACTAACCTCATGCCTAGGCAAGCTTTTCGAACACGTCGCACTCGCTCGACTCACCCAACACATGGCGGAGCAAGACCTCTACCCGCACAACATGGTGGGCTTCCGTCCCCATCTGTCAGCACAGGACGCCATGCTCCAACTCACGCAGGACATTTTCGACCCCCTCATTCCGGGTCACACAAAAGCTGTCTTAGCCTTGGATCTCTCCAAGGCCTTTGATCGCCTGGACCATCAAGCGATCATGGCGGCTCTCTCCCCCTTGAACATAGGTGAACGTATGTACACCTATATTCAAACATTCCTTACTAACCGCACGGCCGAAATTCACTTCGGTCCCCACATCTCCCCCCCATACACCCTTAGTGGGGTCGGAACCCCCCAGGGGTCCGTCCTCTCCCCTTTCCTCTTCAATGTCACTCTCATTCCCCTTGCCCACAAGCTACAAACCATCCCTCACCTTCGGCATACACTCTATGCCGATGATATCACGCTATGGACCGCCCATGGCAGTGATGGAGACATAGAGAACACCCTACAGTCCGCGGCTATCCTCACCCAAACGCATGCGCGGAGTATCGGACTCTCCTGCTCACCGGAGAAGTCGGAGCTCCTCATAATCCGCCCCACAACACGAAACTGTCCCACAGCCCCCATCACCGTGACACTGGAAAACCGGCCCATCCCGGAGGTAAACACTCTCCGGGTACTTGGCCTCCACATCCAGAACAACGGGAAAAACACACTCACCATACAGAAACTCAAGCAGACAACTGTGTCGATATCACACCTAATCCGCCGCGTTTCTGCACACCACCGGGGCATGAAGGAGCATGACCTATGTCGTCTTATTCATGCCTTCGTCCTCAGCCGCTTTATCTTCACGCTCCCCTACCTGAAACTCCAGGCTAGGGAAATCTCCACCCTGGATGCCATGATTCGAACAGCATTTAAGACAGCATTACACCTACCCCAAAATACCTCAACCGAAAAACTCTTTCAACTAGGCCTGCACAATACGATAGGGGAGCTTATTGAGGCCCACCGACAGACACAATACATACGTCTCGCGAGAACCACCACCGGGAGACACATCCTACACACCCTCGGTATACGCCTACCAGTTACCGATCCCACACAGCTCCAGGTACCCCGCCTCATTCACCGCGATTTATTTATTAAACCTCCCCCCAAAAACATGCATCCCACCTACCACGAACCCCGCCGCAGAGCTCGCGCACGGGCACTCCACAAATACTATGGCACGGAACCGTATGCCGTTTGGGTGGATGCCGCATGCACGGGCGAGGACGCGGTTGTCGCCATCACGAACCCCTCCCTCCAACCCATTGCCACACTTCACATAACCCCTACTGCCACTTCGGAGGAGGCCGAAGAGGCCGCCATTGCCCTGGCCATCACCCGCACGGAGGCGCGATATATACTGTCAGATTCCAAAACTGCCATACTAAATTTTGCTCGCGGGAGAGTTCACGTCCCTGCATTTCGCATACTGGACTCCCTCGCCGCGCACCCGCCCCGCCATGTGGAGCTGATATGGGTGCCTGCCCACTCCGGGAATCCCGGAAACGAGGCCGCCAACGCTTTAGCCCGAGCTTCTCTCAACCGGGCACCGGCGGCCTCCGACCTGGGGTTCTCGCGGGAGCGCATGCACTCATTCAGTGAAATGACGCAGGCCTACAAAGCCGAGCGTCGGCTCTACCCCTCACCTCATCCTTCCCTCGACAATTACCATCAGACACTTTGGAGGCGGCTCCAAACACGCACTTTGCCCTCCCCTTATATACGCTCGCGATATCACCCAGTCCACACGAACCCTTCCTGTACCCTCTGCCACCACCCCAAAGCCACCCTCGACCATATTCTTTTCCTCTGCCCGGCGGATCCTCCCCCGCGGGGCCTGGAGCACCTTACCTCATGGGAGGCTTGGGAGACCCTACTGCGCTCCGAGGACCCGGCCAAGCAAGCCATCGCCACCGGCCGGGCTGCCAGCGTCATGAGCCTCCGGGACATGAACGTTTGAGTGCAGTGGGGCCGTGCGGGGGCCCAAGGACCGACGTGTCCAAAACTCCCTTGTTATAAATAAAGTTTTCATCATCATCATCATCTCTGCGCCTTCGCGAAGAAAGCGGCACCGACGCATTGCGCATTCTATTAAGGCCGCTGTGTTTGCCTGTATGAACAGGCTGCAGGCTATCTCTATCGCTCCTGAGAGGAGGAAAACATGGCTTCGGTGTGCACACGCACGTTCCGCAGTAGGCATATAGCTTGTAGTGAACTGTGGAGATGTAAAATTTCCGAAAAATGCGTATCCCGGAAGAAAACAAGGAGAAAAACAGGTTTTTTTCAAAACAGGCATAAAAGAGTACGCCCAACTAGATTTTCAACACCGATGATTTGTTTTGCGTGGTTTCTTTTCGTTAGGTCTTATATTGCAACACTTTTCTTGATTTCAAACATTTTAACTGCGCTTTTGATGGTTGTAGCTCGTTTAGTATTCCTGATCTGGCAACAGTGCTTGCCAATGGCACCGGCCAGTACTGTTAACGCGAGTATAGTGCTCTAGAATATTGTAACATTCTAGGGCACTAAAACGCAAGCTAGTGCGCGCTTTGCGAGAGCGGTCCGCCGATAGCGAAGTGAGTTTAGCCGATTGTTAAGGGTTCTGTTGATAGCCATGTGAACGGCGTGCCACGTGTTTGCAAACATTGCTCTACGGTTTCAACTCGTTTTTGCCTTCTGCGCCCATTCATCTGTTTGTCCAATATACAAACGGTCAGTGTCATTAAATACTGATACTTCAAACGAATAAAACATGGCCGTACTAGCGTATGTATCGCCACCTATCGGGATACACGACAAGTGCCGCGTACCTCTCCCCCAACACCTTCACTTTAGCCGCACCGCCGCCGTGTCTCTGTCAGAACCTTGTAACAGGCAGAACTGTACCTGAAAATGCCTGGAGTAACAAAGTGACGTGAATCACTCATCTTCGGAACCAGCCGTGGCGGCCCCGCGAAAGCGTTTGCTTGTTGTTGATCAAATGAACTGACACCACGCGGCACAACCCGTTATGATCCGGAAGGAAGAAAGGAAGGAAGGGAAAACTTTATTTTCACTAATGGTTTTTCCTGCGGTTGGGGGGCATCTTCAGAGACGTCTTGGTTCTACCCCAAGTAGCCTTCTCTGTCCGAGTCGTCCGGCTCTAATCAGTGGTCGGTTGCCCTCAGTCCAGGGCTCCGCTGGCCACTGCCGCCCGTTGAGCTCGCTGTACCAGACCTTGTTGGTCTTCACAGCGGTCGCTGGACAGCAGAGTCTCCACTGCTCCGCACTCGGGTTTTGAATTTTGGGGACCACGTCTTTGTTTTGGCAGGACCATGTGATGTGGTATAGAGTAGGTTTTTCGTCGCACCAGGGAAATTTGTCCGCGTATATCGAAGGGTGCGTTTTGTTTAGTATATGTAGGTTTGGGAAAGAGCCTGTTTGTAATTGTCTCCAAGTGACAGCTTCCTCTCTGCTGAGAGATTTGTGCGGTGGGGGATATCGCACTCTTCTGCCTCTATAGTTTTGTAGTATGGCCGAGTATTCCCTGGGTGCTGGCGTGAGTTCCGCGGTCTCGTCGGATGCTCGGAAAGTAATGTATCCTCGAGCTATCCTGTCGGCCTCTTGGTTCCCTGCCACCCCCGTGTGCCCCGGTACCCACACAATTTTGTGTGGGATCTTGTCGTTTTGTTCGTCCTGGTTTTTAATTCTGTCGCTCGCTGCGAGGAGTATACGGAGCGCGTGACGACCTATCCTGTCATTCATGTAATTTCGGCAGGCTGTTTGAGAGTCCGTGAGTATTGTTAGTGACCGCCCGGTTCTATAGCCCTCCGCCACCGCTAGAGCAACGGCTACTTCCTCGGACTCTGCAGCTGTGAAGCCTCGGAGAGACGCGCTGGTCATTTCGCGTAAAGACGAATCGACCACCGCCGCTACAGCGATTTTGGTATCTCGTCCTCTCCAAGACGCGTCTGCATACACGGTCTTGGCTTGAGGAGCGTATGTTTTCTCGATGAATTCGGCCCTCGCTTCTCTTCTGCCTCGGTGGAGGTTGGGATCCATGTTTTTTTGGTATTGGCGCTACCTTGAGGGTCTTGCGAAGCTCGTCGGGGATCGTTGCCGTCCTCGGCATTTCTCGCATCTGCTCGCGGTATCCGAGCCTCTGCAGGAACGCTCTTCCAGTCGTTGTTTGCAACAGCCTGAGTTTTTGCGACTCAAGCTGCGCCTCTCGTAGCTCCTCAAATGTGTTATGTAATCCCAGGGCCATGAGTTTTTCTGTAGACGTGTTGCGTGGTAGTCGGAGCGCTGTCTTATACGCTTTGCGTAGCAGGGCATCCGCTTGTTGTATTTCGTTTTTGTTGAGGCACTGGTAGGGTAGGCTGTACGTGATTCGACTAACTACTAGGCTTCTGACTAGATTTAGTGTGTCTTCTTCACGCATGTCATGTCGCCTGTTGGTGATGCGGGTGATCATGCGTGCGACTTGTAGCGTTGTCGCTTTTAGTAGGTTAAAAGTGTGAGTACTGCGTTGGTTGGATTGAAACCACATGCCCAAAATTCTTATTGTTGTCTTTTCGGGTATGGGCGTCCCTTCTAGGTAGACGTTGAGTTTTAGATCCTCGTTGGTTGGGACAGTCCGGTTTTGCTTGCCTCTCCAGACTCTCAGCAGTTCTGATTTCTAGGTAGAGCATGCGAGTCCTCTTTCTGCGAGGTATTCCTCTACACAAAAGGCCGCTTGCTGTAGCCTTTCTTCCTTCTCTCCAAGACAGCCCGTGTTTGTCCAGACTGTTATATCGTCAGCATACATTGCATGCCTGATGCCTTCGATGTTCTCTAGTTTTCGAGCTAGGCCTATCATAGCTATGTTGAAGAGTAGGGGTGAGATAACTGACCCTTGGTGTGTTCCCTTGTTTGGAGTGCGAATTTTGTCCGATCGAAGGTCTCCTATGCCGATGGTGGCAGTTCTGTCGGACAGGAAGGCTTTGACGAAGCCGTGGATTCTGCGTCCGCGATCCAGGTTCTCTAGGTCCGTAAGGATCGCTTCGTGGCTGACGTTATCGAATGCCCCCTTGATGTCCAGGGCCATTATGACATTTTCTCCCGTCCGAGGTACTTTTCGCCGTACATCCTCTTGTATTTGGAGGAGAACGTCCTGGGTCGAGAGCTTCGCTCTGAAGCCGAACATGGTATGTGGTACACAGTCGTTATCTTCCACGTAATTTTGCAGTCTTAAAGTTACAACCCGTTCGTAAAGTTTTCCAAGGCACGACGTGAGTGATATCGGCCTGAGGTTTTCAATTTGTAGCTTTTTACCAGGTTTAGGTATCATTATTACTTCGGCGTGTTTCCAATCTACGGGAACCGTTTCCGCCTCCCAATGTTTGTTAAGAAAGCTGACAAGCTTTTGTATGAGGTCGTCGCTCAGGTTGCGGATTAGGGCGTTGTCGATTCTGTCCGCTCCAGCTGCGGTGTTTCTGGTGGTGTTTCTTATGGCCGCGTAAACATCTTCCACAGTCGAAGGGGCGGTCGAGTTTCTCGTTTTCGGCTCCTCGATACGTTCCTTGGTATCACGGCGGGTTCTGATCGCCGAAACATTTTTCTCGTGCCCTCTCCAGTAGGGCGATATCTGATCCCTCGAAGGAGTGGCTGAACCTGTGGATGGCTTTATTGTTTTCTGATTTTATTTTGGTCGGTTCGATTAGTGCTCTTAAGAGATTCCAGGTTCTGGCCGTGCCTAGAGTTCCCCTAAGCGAGTCGCTGAGTTGTTCCCAATTTTGTTTCGCGAGTTGCAACGCGTATTCTTCCCTAGTAGCACAAATTGTTGCTGAAACATTGTACCAATATTACCTTTTTAGGTTGCACCAACGTGGCTAGCGTCCTCCTTTGGCCATGTCAAGACAACATACATACAGAAACATTGCTGCGACGTTGTCTACAACATTGCATCCATATTTAGCATATGTACAACAACATTGCAGCAAAGTTTCATCCACATTCACAAAACATTAAAATCAAACATTAGTCACGTCGCCACAACATTCGGGGGACATGCTTGTGCAGCACACATGCAGTTCATACTAGACGAAGTTCCATGAAAATATGCTGCACTAAAAGACAAGACTAAAGGAGGGCATGTAAACATTGTAGCTGCAGTTTAGTATTCTTATTTAGGGCAGTTCTTTTTACATAATGCAGTGTTCTCGGAACACATGGCAGGAAGCAGTAAAATGATAGCTAGTTTAAAAAGGTGCTTGGGCTATAAGAGACGCCATAGTTGAGTTCCCTGCATAATTTCAACCACCTGAAGTTCTTTAATGTGCACTGACATTCCGCAGTACATAGGACATTGCATTTTGCCTCCATCGGAATGTGGCTCTTGTAGTTCGGATTGAGCCCACATCTTCGGGATCAGCATCCAAGTGCCCTAACCACAGCTGCAGGGTGGTATGTAAAGTACACTTTGCTGGAAAAAAATATATTTATCATGAACAAGTTTTTCCTGTCAGTTATGAAATATAAAACGCATGAATAATGCTTTTCTGATCTCAACCACACTTTCATACAAAGTGGGACAAGCAAGGTGTAATTGTAGCAGAGAAAGGTTTGGTTTGTGGGGGTTTAACATCCCAAAGCATCTCGAGCTATGAGAGAGGCCGCATGAAGGGCTTCAGAAATTTCAACCACCTGGGGTTCTTTAACGCGCACTGACACCGCACAGCACACAGGCTTCTGGAATTTCGCCTCCATCGAAAAGTGGCCGCCGCAGCCAGGATTCGATCCCGCATCCTTGGGCACAGTAGTCGAGCGCCTAACCACTGCACCACCCCGGCGGGGCTGTAGCAGAGAAAGACTGACATACAAACAAAAATATTTATTACTAAAAAAAAATGTTCGGCACTTAACAAATACAAAGATCAGAACAATACCAACAAACTGTGTCATTGAAAGTTAAAAGCTGGTGAAGAACACAAGGAAAAAGATGACGTCACAGTAAAACTAAAGCTCTCATTTAGTTGCATGAGAAGTGCTGGTAAAACAATGCATACACCAAGTAATGAAATACAAAATTCAAGGTGACACTGGCTGACAGAACCATTACAAATACAGGTTACGGTAAACAAACCATGCATTGAAGCTGGCAAAATAAAGCTTGGTAGCAATTTGCCATGTTGTAGACATATGCCTAATACAGCTCCAATCACAATGCTACATTCACTAGGAAACAAAGCATGGCAAAATTTCTCAACACCAAGTGTGAGTCCCAGAAGCTACTGGCATTTCAAAATACTGATAACAAGAACAGTATAAGCAATGATCAATTCAAACAGAAAGCAATGAAATTGCTGAAGCATGAAATTCTGACTGCTTTACTACAGTGAGTTTGATGGTGATGTAGTGTAGGAAGCACGAGTGCAGGGGACGGGGCCAGTAGAGCCAGACAACTACATCACCGCACCGTCCTCGGGCGGTGTTTCGGACCAATAAAAATGATGAGGACCCTTTTTTTACCTGCCAGCCAGCATGTCACTTTCCTACACAAAGAGCTCCCCAACAGTTATCTCATTCCAGATGCTACTGGCAAATGGCTTGGCAATGCAGCTTTGTAAGGCTCTATCGGCCACTGAGTGGCATACACCACTTTTGTTCTTGACAGTATGTTAAAATGTTCAACGTGCAAAGTCATCAGACAAAATATTACTATTTTAACTGCCCAGGTTCCTAAAAAAGTGAAAAAAAAAAGAAAGATACAAGCTTGGTTTAAAAGAAAAGCAATAAAAAGCACACAAACAGCATAGTACAAAGGGGTAATAATAAATAAATATTGCAATGATACCAGTTCACTACACCGGTTAAATATTGCTTCTAAAGACTAGAGGCAGCAACTAGCAGCACATACACAGAGAACAATTAAGATTCTTCTTTTATGAAAAAATACAACCTTGCCTGCACATGGCAGAGCAGACAGAAACAACGGATTAGTATGCGAATAGTGCAGCGTGAAATAAAAACAGTAAACATTTGCTGCAACAACACTGATTCACCACAACAATGAAATATTGCTGGCAGGAACTAAAGGTAGTGATAGCAAGTAGGCACATTGATAAAAAATCTAAACAAAGCTGGCTTAAACAATGAACAGCATACAGACAGCACAGCATGAAGTGGTAATAACAAATAAATGCTGTAATGATACCAGTTGACCACACCAGGTAAATATTGCTGCCAGGGACTCGAGGCAGTGAGCACACTTAGAAAACTTGTGATCAATGTTTCATGAATAAAAAGATGCAAGCCTGCTTCCAGAAAGCACAGTGAAGCAGAAACAATAAACGGTACATGAACAGTAATGACAAATCTTATCGGCAATAACAGTTTCACCACACCAGTTATATAGTGCTGCTAAGGAATAGAGGTAGCAACATTGCCTGCATAAACCTTAACATTGATGTACTGCTCTTCATTCCACTGGTTCCATGTCAGCTTCAGCCCTTACCAATCTGGCGATCTCCCTGAAACATAAAGGAAACAAGCTGCTTCTTGAAAGAAATGATGCTTTCTGTGACACCAAGAATTAACACGTATACCTCATTTTAAGCTCTGAAAGGTAACCAGAGAAAACTAGCTTTATCATTAAGCACTTGAGGTGCAACATATACCACAATATATATCGTAGCCTTTGAAAGTCACCATAAATTTACTTTTCGGACCATGCTGCAAAACGTGGACTCAAGTGTAAACAGCAAGAGCATGTTTACATTTTCTTTACAACTAAATATGCCCTGTTAAATACCATTGACAGAATGTACTGTTGGTAATGCCACAGAAAGAAATACAAGAAATGCTCAGTGTATTTGCGGCCTTTAGGAAGTATGCACACACCCTTCAGTCTGGTGAATGGCTTAAATGAGCTTGCAGCTTGGGTTCTTTTGGTCCAACATGAATGCCGCAAAGAGGTGACAGCAAGAGAAAAGAAAACACGAATAGCCTCTATTTGTTGTTTGAACGAGAACAACATAAACTCTGTCATTCTTTTAAACAGCCTGTCATGAAACGTCTGCTTCGCGAAAAGTTTGTCTTAATATAAAACAGCATGACTTCTCGACTTCTCTATTACTTATGCAGACCATTCACAAGCAATTACTTCTTCATGCTGTGTGGCAAGTGGGTAAGCAGCATATAGTGGAAGCTCATTAATTAGCCAGTGCCGTGACAAGCAATGCAGCGGCTGCCTCCTCTCTGCTCCGCATGACCTTCAAGACATGCAACTACAGTAAAAGCTCATTATTTCAACCCCCATTAATTCAAATATCCGAGTAATTCAAATTGTCAGCACTGCCCCACAGCCAACACCCATCTACTATGTCTCGAATGCTTGCCAATTCAGGCATTACAGGTCTCGCAATGATTAATCCCAATGGGATCCCAAAAGCAGGTCGCATTTAGGTATTATTCACACAGAACTGATGGTGAAAATGGCTTTTTTCAATCATAAACTGCATTCTGCAGAGATGACTATGCATCTCTGACATATGCACAACAGCAAGAGTGACAAATGGATGGCCTTAATTCTGACCCAAAGTATGCCAAACACTTAATTTCGGCTTCACTTTTAAGAGCTTCGGCTGCTGGCTGCGCATCAGCAAGCCAACCAAGCCTAGCTGCATGCCATGTTGGTGGCATTATTTCCCTTGCTTCCACCCGCATGGTTCTTTCATTACACCGACACTGTGCAGTCAAGCCTCCTCAAACTAGGAGAAGCTCCTTGTGAGAGGGAACCACCGCTACCGTCTTGCACTATAGGAACAATGCCAAGGATACTTGCACCATTTTAGAGTAGTTTTGCACTCATGCTCTCCATAGTGTGTGCACGACACAGCATAAATGCAAATGCAAAAAATTGATATTGTCATGCTGTTCTCCAGCAGGTGACCATTTCCAAGTCTTTTACCAAATAAATATATTTTGATGCAAGCAGTTCTTGTAAATTTTTTTTAGCTTATTGGATAATTCAAACTTCAAATAATTCAGATATTTTTTCCAGCCTCTGAAGTTTAAATTATTAAACTTTACTGCATACAAATGATTATAAGGTGAAGGCAATAAGCCCTAGAACTATTCTTAAGAAAAAGCAACGACAGAGAGGCAGAATTTGTGAAACCATACAGTGTGGTAGAACACTAAAGAAATGTGCAAACGCCAGCATTTATCTTAATTTGCTGTAAGGAGCTATGAAAAAGAAAAAAAAACTGAAAAAAATTTCATACCGCTTTTTGCATCTAGAAGGAGCATACCGCAGCCAGTCTGCTATGCACATCTGAATCTGGCAGTCCGTTGCTTTCGAAAATGAGCTTCGAAGTGTCTCTGCAAGAAATAGCACAATTTAATTGCTTCCAGAGACCTCTGGAGTACTTGCACTCCATTACAAATACTTGCACAGTTGAGTATTACAATGGTCTAATTTTGGCTACTTTCAAAAGAAAACATACTATTCAGAAATGTTAAGCGTTAAGAAACAGTCAGAAACAAACAATTTATTTTACTCTAATATCAAAGCTACTTACTGAGTGCTCAGAATGGTGTTTTCTGTCCACAATATGCCTATACTGCTCAATGGCAGCAAAACATACTGTGTGCAATTTTTTTTCATGAAAATTTTTCATCAATAACGCGCCTATTTTGGAACACTATAAGGTGAAAGCAAAGCTCATGTCCGAGGAGTCATAGCGGCCGCCGACCGTGCTCGCGCCAAAGTCGCTGCATGCAGCGAATTGGTCAGCTGAAGGTGCTGAATTCTGCAGAGAACTTCCACTTGAACCTCCAGGTTTTGCCTGTACTTCAGAGTCTACAAAACCTTCCGTAATGTCGCTAACTGACCCACTGCTATCAGTAACTTCACCCTGATCGCTCTCGTCGGCATTTTCCAGCTCTTTCTCGACGGCACTAGCTACTCTCCGTCGCCTCTGTCGGTTGCTGACATCGCTGAATGAGCTCTTGACTCTCTTCATTTTGCCAGTGAACAATATTCCTGACCATAACGCGTTAGTACAGAAAAATGAGTGCACGCGATTTCGCGACACCAAAACACCGACGTACCGTAACACGTTAGCACAGAAAAATGTGCCTCCGCTTTGCTACACTGAAGCAATGAAAGTTCCCACCACTGGTACAATGAAGGTGAATAAATATCAGCAAAGGCACTCACCGTTACAGTTATTCGCCGGCACACTTCCACCGCGGACAGACATGATGTCGTTTGGCGGCATAGAGCTATTTTGGCGGGAAACATGGCGGGAAATCACTATTGATGATGTCGCTGGTGATTAGACTGACTAGCTAGTCGTTTTTTTTCACTGATCTCCACTCAGTGCTTTTTTCCAGTGGTTTTTTTATGCAAACGTAGAAAGTATATCTTAAAAAAATATGGCACAATTAAGTCTAGGTGCTTAGAAATGCATCGAAGTGACAAAATCTTTTTGTTAAGTCAATTAACTTTTAGAAAAAAAAAGAACAGGTTTCGGTTTCGAGGGATTGATATGGCTTCCGCGAATTTCTTGACGAGTTTACCAAACAAACCTCCGTTCTCAGTGCAAGAAAGCAGGGTGTGAAGAAAAGTGTCTTTCGCAGTGTGCATGCAACTTGACGGCACAGTATATATATATATACACACACGCACAATCACGGAGTGCAGGCATGGATTATAATGTTGTTTACGTGTGTAATGGCGCAACGTTGCTCTGCGATGTTTTTCGAACGATGACAGATGGTATGTTATGCTAACCAACTTCTGATAATGTGACTGCAACATTGGCAGATAGTGTGTTATTTTAACCAACTTATGGACACATTGCTACAACGTTGTAGTATGTTGCACAACATTATAAAACATTGGCAGTATTGTAGCAACGTTGAGGATACATTTTGTGCTACTAGTGTTCCGGCTTAAATTTGCCTTAATTTCTGCTATCTTTAGTTTTAGTTTCCGGTTGTGTTTTTGCTTCCGCCATCTTTTGGTGAGACTGCGTCTCGCTTCCCATAGTCTGAGGAGGTGGGCGTCTACTTCGGGCGTTGCTGTCGTTCTCCTTAGACTTTTTGTGCATCGTTGTCGCGTTTCTCTCAGCATGCCGCTCCATTCCTCCAGTGATTGGACACCGCCTTCAGATTTGTTGCAAAAAAAAAGAATAAAGTGATTGCTGCCTAGATTTTCCATGATGTTTTCCCACTGTGACTCCCTGCTGTTCCTTACGAAGGTGAGGTCCGGGCATGTGTCCGTGCCCACGCTATTCCCGATTCTCGTGGGGGTCGCAGGATTTGTGATTAGACTGCAGCCAAAGTATTCCGCTTCTTCCACTAATGTTCTTCCCTTGATGTCTTGTTTCTGGTATCCCCAACTCCTGTCCATGGCGTTGAAATCTCCTAGGATGATGAGTGCATTTTCTTTGGCCAGCTTGTGCGCTCCATAAAACAGTTCGAAGAGTTTGGCTTTTCTTCGTCTCGGCGGGCTGTACACGTTCAGTAAGAACGTGCTCCTTCCCTTTCGCTTTTTCGGAATGAGTTCAACAAGCGCGTGCTCAATGTCGGTGTCGGCGATGGTATCGTGCTTGATGGCGGTGATGGTTTTGCTGGAGAAAAAAAAAGGGATCCACTCTGACAGAAAAACAAAAAACAACGTAGTCACGGCTGCACTAGAATATTGCAATGCATACACGCGAAACTCTAGTTTGCGGAAGACGAGCAGCGCTGTTGTTGCGTCGCTTTAACTATCAACGAAGTAAGAATAGTAGTAAAAAAACAATGCCGTGACCAGGATTCGAACCTGGGTTATTGCGGCCACAACGCAAGGTACTAACCACTATACGATCACGGCCATCCCACAGGGAATGGGAAGGGAGCCGTTGGCGTGCAACGCATTTCAGCGCAGGAAACCTGTTTCTCCGCTCTAACTGGGTCAATAGGCCTCTTGCGCTGGAGTTTCAGGTAACGTGGCGGCGCCTGGTGGCGGCAAGGAGAAGTTGGCTGGGTAGTACCAGGTTGGGTCAGTAGTGAGCCCTGGCTGTGGCGGCGCACCTTTCTAGCCTGCGTTTTGCGTCGATTCGCACGTTTTTCTGCACTGTTGTGAGTGCGATAAGGATCGTCACTTGTGACCAACCACCCCGCGGCCTGGCCGTGGCTTAGTATTTAGAAAACCGACGCTCCGTGTGCCTCAGCACGAAACGCAGGCAGCAGAAGGAATCGGCGACGCCGATCCGCCCGAGAGACCTCGTTCAGTCTCGAAAAAGCGTCACCGTCGTTACTGCTGCGTCGTGGGCTGCCACGAGCAAGAAGGTCTTAATCCCAGTATCAAATTCCACCGTTTTTCTTCAAGGTCTCACGAAGCGGAGCGCCGGACGCGCTGGATAGCTGCAGTTCGACGCACTGAGTAAGCGAACCTTCGCGTTGTGTGCTGGCTGCTTCGCCTGCCTTGATGTTTGTTTGGTTATCCGCGTTGCTGAAATTCGTTCTTTTTGCACATGCAGTCCTGACGGCAAACCGTGGGATGCAGTGCCGAACATCAGGATATGCAGTCGCCACTTTGTGGGTAACGAGAAAAACAATTCGGCCAGTCATCCGGCATATGTACCTACAATCTTCCCCGCAGTCTACAGCCGGCCTCATCCTCCTTGTGTTCGTCTTCTTTTGGCGCTTACCTCTCTCAAAAAATGTATATGTATACAGCGAGCAGCCGCATATGCAGGCGTAGAATGAGAATTTATGCATTCTACAACACAACTTGTCTAGTAGATCCCTGCATAGGCAGTTGGACCAAGCAAGCAGCAAAGCAGCAAAAAGTGTACGATGACAATCACCAAACAGTAGGGAATGCACAACAGAGCAAGCAGCAAAAAGTGAGAAACGAACAGCATAATTTAGAGATCATATCAAGGGAATGCACAACACAGCAAAGAGCGCAAAAAAAAAATACATGGTATAATTCATATGCCATGTCAACATCTCACTTCAGATAATCACTATTAAGGCAAATCGACAAATCAGCAGGCATGGCTGGTGATTCACGACTAAAGACCCGGCCACTGCGACAATTGAGACAATTCTACTGGTGCAACGTGGTGAGGTGGCCAGGTGCGTGCAAATGACCACAAATGGGCGGGTTGATTAGGTCCGAATTCGCTACGCACTACGAGCAGCCCAGCGTCGAGAGTGAAATGTGCACATTGTCGACCTCAAACCAGCACGTATGTGGCAGCGCGGCATCACTGATAACAGCGAACGTGTTCTAGCGATGTCGTTTTAAGGATGAAAAGCTACATCAAGAAAACGACATCAAGCGCGCAGCGCACGAGCTCGCACTGCAGCGTTATTCGGCTGCGAGCTCATATATGCATTGCATCATGTTAGCATTTCCTGAAGGAACAGATGGCGGCTACTACAAGGCAGGCATGACTACTTGTTTAGCGAGATGCAGTCAAGAAAAGAAAGACTGCAGGAGGCCCACCGTTTCGTGGCATGCTGAAAGACCGCTGCTGGCGCGGCGTGTACCGTCGTGCGCTCGAGCAGTCCCGTATACATATCTGTTTAGAACTGCTGCGAATTCATATATTGCAAGTATTTCATCGCGTTGGTCCGCTTGAATCTCGAAGCGTGCAGACCTTATCTGAAGTTCAACTTCGTACGCGACTCTCTTCACTTGCGAATGACACCGCGTTGAAACTTCGCCGCTTATTTCTTGAACAGAGTGCACGTGCTTGGCGTTGCATAATTTCTTCCCTTTACACTGCGTGCCAGCCCTGAAAAAATCTTCGGCGCCCGATATTCGTTGTAGGCCATGGCACAGCACAAGCGAAAGTCGCGGGTCCATACTGCCAACGTGCTTTCCGAAGCAGACGCCAGAGCCCGGTACTACCCAGCCGAGGGCAGAGGGCGCTCTTTAGCACCATTTTCGCAGCGCCCCCTGGGCAATGCAAGAGGTCTATACTCGTGGCGGCGACATGCTAACGGCGGCCGCGGCATCGCAATTCAGAGGGGTTGTTTTTGTAGCGGTTCTTTTCGCTCTTGTATTTGCTTCTCTAAAATAGGTTCGTCCCATCTTTGATGTCGCACACAAGAACGCTGGGAAGAGTGTTTACTGCCACCCTATCGTTAAGGTCAGTGGCTTTAGCGTTCGTCTAAAGGCAAACAAGTAACAAGCTATTTTGTTCTGTTCTAAGCAGCAGACAGACGCTTCAGTGGCAGCAACGCAAAAAGCTCTTTATTCGAGGCAGCAGCGTCCTTTTATAGGTAACGCTGCATGCCGGTCAGGCACACGTCATTTCTGTTACAATGTTATCAGACCGACTGGCTGATACAGAACATTCCTTCCTCTTTATAGCAACAGCTATATAAACCGTCAACACCCAGGCATCATCGCAGTCAGCGGCAATCCGCTTCTTTGTCTAAACCTGCTTCTCGCTCTTGGCAGGTGAGTTTGATTTGCCAATTTCTGTAACTGGATATATTGTTTTTTTTTTCTTGCCGCTGACTGCAAAATGCCTGTTACATGCTCTGCTTGTTCCAAACCCGTGGACGGAAAGTGTTTGACTTGTTCTCGTTGCAAAAGTAGCTACCACTTTGGAAAGAGCTGTTCTGCTATCACGAAAAATGCTTTTTTCAAAAATGTCGACTTCTAAGCGTGAAAACTGGACATGCCCATCATGCGAATCCAGTGCAAGCAATCACTCAGACTCAGATGATAGTGACGTTTCTTTTGGTCATGAATTTTCTGAAGTTAACAGCAAACCTGACCAACCGAGAGTTACGGTTGAAGCTCTCACAACTAAAGTGGAGGAACTGCTCCAATTTAAGGCAACAGGTGAAAAGATGGCTGAAACCGTCACTGAAATCCAAACGTCAATTGAGTTCCTTTCTAATAAATATGACTCTGTTATGTCTACCCTAGAAGCGAACCAAGCTGAGTTAACTCAGCTACATGCCCGAGTGGAATCACTTTCTGAGACTGTTGTCGCTCGAGCTGAGCTGCTGGATCAATCAAGGTGCGCAGTTAACGATCTTGAACAGTACAGCAGGCGATGCAACTTTGAAATACATGGCCTCCCAAACAACCCTAATGAGAATTTGGTTTCTTTCATGGGCGATCTAGCTCAGACACTAGAGTTTCCAGAATTTGAAGCGAATACAGTAGCTTCAATACACAGACTACTGAAAAAGGACAGTTCGTCTCCCCCTATCCTTGTGCAGATGCGTGACGTGGCGTCTAAAGAAGTATGGCTTGCTCTACGGAAAAAGCTTCGCGATTTGCCTACGGATGAGTCTCACCTTCGGCTGTATTTCAACGAAAATTTGACACGGACCAACAAGGAGCTTTTCCGATTGGCCAGGTCTAAGGGAAAAGAAAAGCAATACAAATTTGTTTGGACACGTAACGGCAAAGTACTGGCCAAGAAATCAGAAGAAGTGAAGACTGTTATCCGCATTGAGAAGATGTCTGACCTGGATAAGATCTGCTGAACATGGGCGATCTCGAATTCCTCGCATGTACAACATTTTCCGAAGTAACAAAATTTTTCACAAGTGACGCACAACCTGCTTTTCGCACGACGCACGTTAATATCCGCAGTATCCGAAAGCACTGGGATGAATTCATGGCACTAACTTCACCTTTTCGTTCTACATTTGACGTATTTGTACTGACGGAAATCAGTATTCCAGCGGATATTTTCAATCATTATGCAATACCAGGTTACCAAGCAATTTCCTGTACCCGACCTGCTAGAAAAGGGGGTGGCGTCGCAGTTTTTGTGAGAGACAGTTGGACTGTCACAGAGCTAAATTTTGACTTCCAGCAAGCAGAAGTAGTAGCATTGCGTATGAGCACGCCTGCTCTTTCTCTGATACACTTTTCAGTATACCGACCCCCCTGCTTCAACGACAGGCTCTTTTTGGCCGAACTTGAGAACGCCCTCTCAGCCCACTCGCATGAAGATTATATCTGTGTTATAGGCGATGTTAACATAGATACATTTCGCTCTTCTAGGGCTCTGGTCTCAGATTATCTTGACCTGTTATCAAAAGGGAACTGCAACCAACTATCCAGAAAGCTACGCGAGAAGAATTTCTGTCGGGGCAACTTGTCGTCTCTTGCATCGACCACATTAATATAAGAGCTCCGAATTCTGCCCTACAATCTGCTATCGTCGAAGCAAAGCTGTCAGACCACTACTTTGTCTGTTGTTCTTTAGCCCGGAAATCGAACCCTCCAACAGCAGATAGCGGTAAAAAAGTAATTTCGATCTGCGATCCCAAAATCTTTTACCGACTGGCATCGGAATACGATTGGGAAGTGTTCTTGGAAAACGTGCCCCCGAAAGACATTTATGATAAGCTTGTTGAGCTATTACAAGAGTTTAAGAAAGCGGCTACTCATGTGGTTGAAATCAGGCAGCGCAATAAAGAAAACTCATGGATGACCTTAAATATACTATCAGCTATAAAAGAAAAAGATTTGCTCTGGGCCCAGTCGAAAAGGGCACCTGCATCTATCCTGTTACGGTCCAAGTTTAAGGTTGCAAGAAATAAAGTAAACGCAATGATTCGTCAGGCTAAAAGAGTACATTTTCGTAACAAGTTCAAGAATGCAGGCTCTGATACTAGAAAAACATGATCTTTGATTAACAATCTACGAGGTGTCAAAAGGCGTGGTAATGATGGTAAAGATTTTGTGTCGTACTTCGGCACTGATGAAGAAATAATAGCTAATGAATTCAACAGGTTCTTCTCGCAAGTTTCGGGCAGTGCGCAACAGAATACCTTATTTTGTACTCTGAAGAACAGTACAGTTGAATCTGCACACCTACCTTTGCTAAGTTAGGATGACCTCTGTTCAATTATTTTTGGTCTTAAACGCAATAGATCTGTGGGAATAGATGGCATTTCAGTTGATGATCTGCGAACCTTGTTCGACATACTTAAAGGCGTGTTGCTGTCGCTGTTCAACAGCATTATCTCAAGTGGCATGATCCCGGTGAACATGAGAGCGGCTATAGTTACCCCAATTCACAAAGGTGGTGCACGTCCTATTTCAGTCTTGCCCTGTTTGACTCAAATATTAGAAAAACATCTGCTGTTTACAATGACAAGTTTTTTAGGTAAGCACAAAATCCTGTCACCGTGTCAATATGGTTTTGTACAAGGTAAAGGGACGGATATGCTTTTGGAGGATTTTTCTGACATGTTAAATCAATCTCTTGAACGTAACCAGGTGGTGTGTGCACTGTTTCTGGATGTCAGCAAGGCTTTTGACAGCGTGTGTCACAGTGTGTTATTGTGTAAACTGTCCAGGTTAGGCTTCCGTAGAGTGTTTCTTTCGCTTTTGGAAAATTTTTTACTGCAGAGAACGCAATATGTCTCCATTGGGCGGGCAAAGAGCGCTTCTTTGTTAATTAAAGCTGGCGTTCAGCAAGGTTCGATAATTAGTCCCCTGTTATTTAACGTCTACGTGAATGACCTTTCAAACTTTGTTCCTGTTGGCCTGTACCAGTACGCTGACGATACTGTACTCGTAACCCAGTCACCGAACTACTCTGACTCAATTTCTTCTCTTCAAGCTGCAGCAACAATTTCTATGGACTGGTTCTCAAACAACCTAATTAAAGTTAACAGCTCTAAGACTCAGCTCATATGCTTTCACAGCCCGATGAAGAAGGCAGATTTAAACCATCACCTGTTCTTGCACGGATCTGATTGTTCCCAATGTCAATGTGTACCCTTGAGCTATACAAATACAGTGAAATACCTAGGATTATACTTTGACAGTGCTCTTTCATAGAATGATCACTTGTCCCACGTTTGTAAAAAGCTCCGAACCGTCTCCTGTGTGCTTTACAACATCAGGTACTACATGCCGCTTTCAATACGCAAAGTTATCGTAAACGCCCTTGGTTATAGCATACTGCGCTATGGCATAACGATCTATGGTCACTGTGCAGTTCGCTGGAAGTGCAGGATTAATTCTCTCCTGCCATCTTTGTTAAAAAATATCGGCTATGATTTAGGCCTTCCCTCCAATTCTGATCTCTTTAAGGTATTTTCTCTACCTGATTTTGATCGCCTTTTGATGGAAACGATCGTCCTGAAACATTTTTGGCTTAATGACTATAAGATTCCGTATGTTCCCACACGGTCTCTTCGACCGAAGGAACCATTTTGTATTCCCCGACGGTGCACAAGATATGGAAGGCGTGTAAGAGATTATTACGTTCCCTTTCACTTTAACAGGTTACCTCCAAGTGTTCGGCGGGCAAAAACTCAATACAAAATAAAAAAGATGCTGCGATACATTAATTAGAGGGTTTACGACATCATACGCATGTGCTTTACCACCTGTCAAGTAAATCCCGTGATTTCATTGGTTACTGCTGTATTTATTGCATTGATCTGAGGTACTGTCATGCCACTTTGGTTTTTCTTCCTCGCAATTTAATCTGATGAGCATTTTTTTTTCTCCTACATGTAACATGAGTCTTGTGTCTATTTTGTTCTCACCACCATACTAATTTGATGTCCGTTATTTTGAATGTGTTTTTTTTGCCTGTGTGTATGTCTGCGCGGTTCCGCTGCCTGTCGGGCTCTGCCACTCAAGCCCTATGAGGCTTTGGCAGGCCGGATTTCTGTACATTTTTTTAGATATTTGGCGCAATAAAGTATTATTATTATTATTATTATTATTATTATTATTATTATTATTACTATTATTATTATTATTATTATTATTATTATTATTATTATTATTATTATTATTATTATTATTATTATTATTATTATTATTATTATTAATCAAAGCTACACGCGTTTCTTTCCGCGTTCATAACTGGAGGCTTCATAGCGATCAGGAGGACGTCTTGTTCGATTACTTCTTCGCAAATGGGCCTCTTCGGGTGTAGCCATGGTTGATGCGGTGGAACTTGAAGGCTGCGCTGCCATGTGTCTTGCCTCAGGCTGCGATGCCGGTTCCTCATTTGAAGTGGCGTCATCCAAGCGAACCTCCTCAAGCTTGTCTGCAGTGGGACCGCTAATCACGGAGCCAGCAGGGGAATCTTTTTTCGAGGGAGCTGATGGCAAGTCTCTCTGAACAGCGGCACTTGGAGTGGACTCAGGATGCGCTTCTTTTGCGACGTCGGGATGGAGTGATGACTTTGCACCCGATATCCAGCTGGGTCTCAAGTGGTCGATATGCACAAAACGAAACTGGTCACCGACTTTGACTACAAACGTAGAGTCGCTTACGCGTTGCATTACGACCGCTTCCTCCCATGACAGGGTTTCCCCTCTCGTAGTCTTGACGAGAACTGCATCACCGGCTTCCATCTGCGGATCCCTTCCTCGGCCCTCGTTGCGATGAGTGGCGTCTCTGGCTTGGCGGCTGCGCATGTCCTGCACAAAACTTGGCTTCAGGAGCGAAGGCTTCACTCGGTGTTGTCGTTTCAGGAACAGCTCAGCCGGTGTTCATCCTGTTACGGAGTTCGGGGTATTCCTGTAAGCAAGCAAGAATCGTTAAGTCGTTGGTGCAGATTTCTGTTCTGCCCTGTTAGGTTATCGTGAAGCACTTGCTTGAGTAGAGTGGCCTTTGTCGTCTGAACTAGCCTTTCTGCTGCCCCGTTCGATGAAGCGCGGTAGAGTGGCGTACGCGTGTGGCGAATCCCGTGAGAAGAGGTGAAATTGGAGAACTCCTGCGCAGTAAACTGAGGTCCATTATCACTGATCAGTTCCTCCGGGTAGCCATACGCTGCAAATATCTCCATGAGACAGTCGATTGTTTTCGACGTCGTCGTAGTGCGGAGGCATTTTACTTCTATTCACTTTGAGTAAGAGTCTACTAGAAGGAACAAGTTCGAGCCATCCTTTATGGCGAAATCGACATGGACTCTCTGCCAAACACGAGTTGGATAAGTCCATGGATGCAATGGCCCTGGTGCCTTCGCAGGCATGGTCGTTTGGCACACTGTACATTGACGGACAGTGTCTTCAATGGTCTTTCAATCAACGGCCACCAAACAAACGACCTAGCAAGCATTTTCATTCTTTGCATTCCAGGGTGTTCTTCATGTAGCAATGTTAATACTGCTTCTCGAAGTTCGTCCGGAATGATCACTCGCTGGCCCCACGTGATGCAGCCTTGCTCATACGATAGTTCGTTTCGACGAACGTAAAAGGGCTGAAATTTATCATCGTGGTGCGCGGGCCAGCCAGATAAGGTGAACTGCACGACTTTGAAAAGATGGCGATCCCTTTTAGTCGCAGCAGCAACCTGGCTCGCAGTGAGAGGCGTTGACTCAAACACTGCAAGACATTCTTCAGTGTCCTCTTTATGCTTGACCAGAAGTGGAAGCCTTGAAAGAGCGTCGGCAACTTCCGTGTTTTTGCCGTTCCTGTAGCGCAGTGTGTACTGATAAGCTGCTAAGGTGATAGCCCAACGCTGAATCCTAGCTGCAGCTGTGACTTGAACGAACAGTGACGTTTTATAATGACTTCAATTTTCGGTTACTCTCCTTTCTCTTTCTTTTTTTTATCCCCTCACCCCCTTCCCCCCGTGTAGGGTAGCAAACCGATTATTCTTTCGGTTAACCTCCCTGCCTTTCCTCTTCTATATCCTCCTCCTCCTAGCTGCAGCCAAAGAAAGAATTGGTTTATCGATGCCAAGATCCCCAACAGTGGTTGGTGGTCTGTATACAGCATGAATTTGCGCCCGTACAGGTATCTATGAAACCTGCTCAGACCAAAAATTAATGCTAGGGCTTCCTTCTCGCCTTGCGCATAGTTGCGCTCCGCTGCACTCAATGTTCTGGAGGCAAATGAAATGGGTCTTTCCGAACCATCAGGCATGACGTGAAAAATTACTGCCCCAACACCGTAGGCCGACGCGTAGCAGCTTAAACCGATTGGCTTTTTCACGTCGTAAAAAGTCAGAACTTGACTGTCTACAAGACGCTGCTTGGCTTCCACGAATGATATTGAACATTCGTCCGTCCACGCCCAACTCGTGTCTTTTTTTAGTAGATCGTACATTGGTACAGCTACTGTGGCTAAATCTTTGATGAATTTGGCGTAGAAATTCAGCAGACCCAAGAAGGCTCGTAGCTCAGTTACGTTGCTTGGCTGAGGTGCTTCCGTGATGGCTTTTATCTTTGCTGAAGTTGGAAAAATGCCATCAGCTGTCACTTTGTGTCCAAGATAAACGACGGACTGCTTGAAAAATTCACATTTCTGTTCTTTTACAGTGATATTGTGCTTTGCCAGTCGTTGAAGTACCTTTTCCACAGTTTTTTGACAGTCGTCTATATTGTCGCCTACGACGATGACGTCGTCGATATAGCAACCCACTTTTGGAGTCCCTTTTAAGGCTTCGTCCAGTAACGACTGAAAGATAGCGGGTGCGCTAGAGATGCCGAATGGTAGGCGCTGAAACTGGAATAATCCGAGATGAGTGTTTACGGTTAACAGCGCTTTGCTTTCCTCAGCAAGCGGCACTTGCTGATAGGCTTGTGATAGATCCAGAACGCAAAAGATTTTACCTCCTGCGAGCATGGAATACAAATCTTCCGGCAATGGCAAAGGGTATAATGGTCAGTTTTTAGAACAGGATTAACCATGACTTTGTAGTCGCCGCATAACCTTAATCATGCGCCGCCTTTCTTCGCGACCACCACCAGAGGCGTTGCCCAGTCACTTTTCGTGACCCTCTTTAGTATTCCGGCTTGCTCGAGCTTTCCCAGCTCCTTTGCTACTTCTTCTTTCTTTGATGGCAAATGGTATTGGCCATGCTTTTGAGAACACTGGTTGAGCCCCTTCCTTTAAAAAGATGCGAGCTTCGAAGTTTTTGACGACTCCCGGGGTGCTCTTGAAAACCTCGGGATGCTTTTGCCGTAAGGCTACTACCCTCTGCTCCAATGACTTATCCGTGGACAGGCTGTATACTGCTTTCCAGTTTATCTGCAGTTTTTCCAGCCAGTCTCTTCCCATGAGAGCGGGCATCGGCGTTCCGTTTCCCTTCACTACCACCAATGACCAAAAAAATTTCAATTTGTCTGAAAATTATCGTCACTACATGGGACATGAATATTATCTAGAAAACTACCAACATGACAATTACAAATAAGAAAACCGCACTACATAATACACACCATTAATCCGAAGAGAATCAAGCGTTCTATGCATCTCAGATACCTTGGTTCAGAATCAACGCTAATTTGAGTTCAACAAACTTACTAAAAACATTTGTGGATCCGCCGAACAAGCTTATTTTCCACTCCTAGTGTCAAGTTCGCCGCATATAAAACTGTAATAGGGCCAGCACTAGAACGCGCAGGTATCGTTTAGAAGCCTCACTATCAAGCTAAATTAAGAAAATAGCAACAGTCGTAAGGTTAGCAAAAAAAAGGGAAAATGGAAAAAAGAAAGAAAGAAAGAAAAGGTAGCCGTGATTGCCTGCCTGCATAAGGTCTCGCACAGCCTATGGAAGGTAGGGCAACGTTCTGGAGTGAAAGTAGTATTCACGGCACCTAAAAAGCTTTTGAGTGCGAGCAAAAATAGCTGCTTTACCAGAACGCAGAAACGTGAGTGAAGAATTAAGCACAGAATCCCTACGTGCCTTGCAGGAAGGGGGGTCGTATACAGAATTCCCCTTTCATGTGGTCGGCTGTATATACACCAAACGGGTAGGTGTTTGAATGTGCGCCTCTTAGAGCACAACAATAAAGTTGGTAACATCTCCACAGACGGCCATCTGGCGGCCCATTGCAAAAAATGTGACGCAGTACCACCTTTCCACCCCCTGTTCGACAAGACAGTCATTTTGTATCGGCACCATAGCGAACTAACTATAGACAAATCAATTAAGCGTGTGAGATAGCACGGGCAGGAGATCAATGCGTCAGCAGACCGTCGGTGGCGTTATCGAATAAAGAGCTCGAGTTCATGGCATGACGGCATGTGGCATTTTGTTATGTTCCTTCATGTTTCTTCTTTTTTTCTTTCTGCTGTATCAGTAGAGTATATATGCTCCTGATCTGTAATAAATCCGCTGTGTTGAAAGTTAGCGCTTGTACCGCCTCGTTTTTTTCCTGTGTTGTTTTTCGCGCTATGATTACGTTGTTGCAATGTATTACCAACCTACCCAAGCCTATTCTGTTCTGAGAGGTTAGCAGCCACGTTCTTTTTTTTTTTTTTGGGGGGGGGGGGGGGGGGGCTACGACTTAAAGTGATCGGTGACAGCGCTCCTTGACCACTGCGCGGCTGAAATGCCCCTACGAGCTCTGTAATAAGTACTTCAAATCAGATTAGCTACGACGTCCAGTACGAGTTTCACCCAGTACAAATCACCCGCCTCACTCGATGCCAATGTTTTCACAGGGTGCCACTCAGCTGAAATGTTTCAGCAGAGGCTTGAAATGCTTTTGGTGTAAAGGTATGTGAAGTGTTTTGTTTTCCCTCTGTAAAAGCCCCCAAGGCCACAGCAGTGTTGGAAGTAAACAAGTAAATAAATAGATCACAAGAGCAAGAGGTGCGATCCCGTCCGCGGAGGCCGTATAAATTGGAGGCCAAAATAAAAATGGCCGTGTGCTGTGCGATGCCAGTGCGCGTTAATGAGTCCCAGGTGGTTAAACTCGGAGTCCTTCACAACGGCGTCCTTATTAGCCTATCTGTCCCTTCTGGGCGTTAAACAATAGATTTCTATTTACAAAAACAAAAAAAGAGCTGTTATCGAATTTCTTTCGAACGTCCGCACTACGCTGTTCTGGTCCTGCTGTCTTGCAGCCCCGTTTTCCGAAGCCCAGAGCCCAGGGTCTTCGCAATCCCCGCGGTTCTTCGCTGCATCTCGAGGCACAACTCGGGGTCTCGACGAACAGGGCGCTGTGGCCAAGTTGCGGAATGGTCGCCGGCAAAAGCTCGACCTACCTATTTCTGATCTTCTCCGTTTCGAGTGTACGTTGCGCCCTGAACACAAGCTTCTTCACAACGTCGTTGAGCTTATTCAATAACTACTCTCGCTGCCACTGGTCTGCCACGTTCTTCGTGATTTGTGCTTGATTTTTTGTCTCTTAAACAACTAAGACTATCATGCGTGAAGCACTGTGTTAAAAGTCAATGTGATGTGTCTAAATTAGCAAACCATTTTGAAAATTATAGTTCGTTTAAAACACATTTTCTTTAAGAACATAAAGCTACATAGCAAGTCAATACTGCGTTTTCTCCTAAAAGCTAATTACGGTTGAAGCGAATGTGTTTGTTGTAAAATAAGGTGATATGTTTTTGTGTACCTTCTGAAGTTTCTTCATGTCATAAAATTACCCGAGTGTGTGGATCCGCTCCCTGGATCTGGGATTCCGTCGATATCTGAAATTATATCTACTGGTTTGGTTTAGGGGGGTTTCGCGTCCCACAGCGACTCAGGCTTTGAGGGACACCGTAGTGAAGGGCTCCGCAAATGTCGACCACCTGGGGTTCTTTAACGTGCACTAGCATACATCGCACAGTACACGGGCTCCCAGAATCTCGCCTCCATCGCAATTCGGCCACCGCGGCCGGGATGGAACCCGCGTCTTTTGGGCCAAAGCCGAGAGCCGTAACCACTGAGCCACCGCGGAAGAGCCCATTGTATCTCCAGCCGAGTACCATAAAAACTGAGCCACCGCGGAAGAGCCCATTGTTTCTTGTTACTATGCACATTCTTCTTCTTCTCCATATGAAAGTGGCACATACCACATTCCCTCTCACCTTCTGCCTCCTCGTCGACCAACCCGTCGCACTGGTCCATCCTCCTCACGACGCACAATGCATGTGATCACGTGACCTCGGACGCGCGTGCGAACGGCCAACGGTCGTCACGAGCACGTTCCCTGGCTAAACACCTTTAAGTGCGGGTTCTCTAAAACGACAATGAGATTTGCCCATATGCAGAGCCAGCGTGATAAAGAACACTTCAACACTCTGTAAAGGCTTGGGAGAGAGGAGACAGAGAAAATGCCATTAATGACACTCTTATTGACACTCTAGAGACGATTTCCATCTAATCGTACAAGAGCCATCGATGAGTGATTTGTCATGCCCCCTAATCTTTTGTCATTAACGCAATGCATGCTGTGGCTCTGGCCACATTAATTTGACTTCATGGTAGACATCAGTGCGGCGAGGCAGGCAAAAAGAACAGCGATGCGTCCACGAGACTGCTCCTCTACGCTCGCGTTCTTCAGTTCGAGGAGCATAGTTCCGCTATGATGGTGGTTCCTACATGAGCAATGAGTCAATGGCGTTAAAAAAGGCGATGTGGACCACCGGAACGCCCTGTGACTATACACGATCACCATTTCACGCCCATATGTCGCTACATAGAAAGCACAACAAAAGCTAGGTGTAATCAGCAAGTACAAGAAAGTCCGCAGCAAAGCCAAGGTCCGTGATTTAGATGAAGCTGCCGGTGGAACTCTCCGATTTCTTGAGGTCTGCAAATGCTAAAGTGCAGTGGTCTATGGACGGCTACGGGGCGACTTGAATCAACCCAACACAAAACCTCCTCATAATCTCTCCTACCCCCCCCCCCCCAAAAAAAAAAAATATGTACACCGCTTTCAGATCCGGATTTCATAGATATAACCTGAGTATGAACTGAGGCTGGCCTCCGCCAGGCATCAGATTTAATGAGCGAAAATGGCCTCCGAGTTGCATGAAAATCCTACAGCCTCTCATACGGGTCCCAGCCATACCCACGTTGGAATTCTATAGAGCCAAGCGGCGGAAACCCCCATGGCCCATCCAGCTGGCCGGGCGGACGTCGTGCACGTGCCCAATCGGAATTCTCCCCCAAGACAGAAAATGAATGCGCGTTACAGGGAAACAGTAAAGGGACAAAAAAAATAATCAAGATGCACGCGACACGAGCAACGACCAAAGAAGTTGACCACCTCACTTGAAGAGGAAGAAGAAGGGGTCACAAGAGTCGAAAATATGTAGGCGGGGCAGTTTCTTGTCCATAAAAAAATTCATCACGAAACCTCTCTTGTGTGGGCATGCGCCATTCTACGAGGTTAAAAACAACAACAATCTCGCACGGCTTTACGAACAGCTGATCACTTTCGAAGCGGTAGCTGGATCGTCTACGCAGGAAGTTGGCGAGCGCAAAGAAGCGACAAACATCTTATAGAATGCTGTCACCGGCATGAAGTCCAGTCAAGCCATTATGACGCTCTTGGACACTCAAGCCGTGGAGAATGAGGTTTCATTTGAAGTAGACGTTGACCACTGGTCGCTGTCCTGGGCGAAGGAATGAAAAAAGCCATCGAAGCATGTGCATAAACGCGTTTGATGTCAAGAACGCACATGCACACACGTGCACACATAAAACAAACAAGACCACAGTGGTCCTCCACTGTCCTCGCAATCCGTCATCAAACCACATCACTCAATTTCAGGTACTGCGCTATGGAGCGCCAACAGTCAACAGTAAGTGCATCGAACTGTGTGCTGCCATCGCCAGCTTCGCAGAGAACTCTCGCGCGCACAACACCAGCATAGATCATGTAGTTGTCATACAGATGGCACCTTGCCTTCTTCAAGTCCATGGACACCTGGAGCTCGGATTTCCCAGAGAGGGACACCAGGTGTTCCTGCAGCGATGCGGTGCCGCACAGTTCGTCGAAGGCAGTTGCCCAGGGATGTTTGGCAGAAGGTGCAGACCTTGCGTCAGAACTCATCACGAATGTCGCTGCCTTGTTGAGCAGGCCTCGGTTGTGCTCTTTAGCATCGTCGATGCCAGCAGAATCCCACACCACGTGATTCCAGGCAGAGCACCTTACAGTGACCCTCGACAGGAAGACATTCCTGGTGATCATGTCTTCTAGCACGACAAGAACCGCGTCAGATATGTTACCGGTACTCTCGATGCGCAGTTCAACCAAGCTTCCCTTGAATTTGCCAACCAGCACCGACAGCAACTGAGCAGTATTTAAGGTTAACCGAGAGGTTACAAACGCAAATTTCCCTAGGCGTCGGTTGTATGTCACGGCGTCAAAGATCTTGGTCATTAGTGGGGCCGTCATCTCACTCTCATTGTAAAACCTATGCACGTCTAAGTGAAAGCTCCGTAGGCTTCCACATCCCTTGAGTACCGCACAGAGCGCAGTGGTGAGAGCTGCTTGTGTTGTGCCATCATGGCCAGTGGGGCCGCCATGGTATTCGACATGAAGTGAACGCAGTGAGTGATTCAAGGCCAACGAGGCATACACGGAGCACAGGACGTTGCCGACAAAACCCAGGTGGTAGATCTTCACCTTTGCAGCGCATCCGAGGGCCTGTGCCAGGGTTTCGGTCAACGACGAGGGCCCGTGTAAAGACAGGCAAAGTTGGACGCGGCCAGGACACTCCAGTTTGAGTAGCTCAAGAGTAGAATTTTTCTTCAAAATTCGCGAAGTACTGCTGATGTACGGCAGAAAGAGGCTTCTCAAGTTAGTGTTGAAAGGAACTGCCGCGCACAACTTGCTGACAGTTCTTTCTTCAAGGGAACAATTGTGCAAATTGAGGTACTCCAAAGTGCAGTTCGCCGATAATGCCTCCGCAATACAGGTAGCACCTCTGCTATCAAAGCTGCAATTTAGTAGCGACAGCGTTTGATGTGATTGATGGCCAATCAAGAACGTTGCCAATGCCTCCCCCATTGTGCCACTAATTGATGTCTTTTCCAGAGTTAGGTGCTGAAGTGATAGAATGCCTTCTAACGCACCAAACAGACTTGTCAAACAATAAAGACATCTTCGCCCTCCATTTAAGTGCTCGCAGCTCATACCTGCTTCGCATAGACAGACCAAGGAGAGCTTCTGCAGAAACTTGCTGCTCCTGAAGGCCCCTGCAATGGCGTCGCAGGCTGAAGACTCTCCGCTGTCCTGGAAGGCCAAGTCCTCTAGCCGTTCGCACGCGACTAGGGCAAGGAGCAGGGTGCTTGCAGATTCCCGGGACAGATGGTTGCCGATCAGCTTGACGCTGCAGAGAGTCTGCCAGTTTCCCCTGAGCACATCAGCCACCTCGGGCGCCAGGGCGTCGCTGACGGAAATGTTCGTGAGGTCAAGCTCACGCAGGCACTTCGGAGGGCCAAAGGCTTGGAGAAATCTGCAACCAGGCAGAAGGCCAAAGGTGGCATGAAGTACAACGCTCTGCAGGTTATTCGCTGGTCCAGCGATGACAGATGAGATTAAGGAGAGCCGGTAAATGTGTGCTTGGTCGTGCACACGGACCTCGCGGATGCAGCGGTGTTGTCTAGGAAGCCAGGCGATGAGGAAGGCGCCATCGTCTTCATTGCCAGAGCCATGGTGCCTCGCGCACTGGTCAGTTCGGTCGTCGTAAGAGCGCAGGCAGAGCTTGCCCGGTTCAAACTCTGTCAAAGCAAGCCTCGTCGCCCGCAACGCCTTGTTCCACGAGGCTCTATCTTCAATGAGCCAACATCCTTTGAGCCCATCCGCGGCGCAGGAGCGTTCATTGCGAAGCCCGCGTAGCAAGTGCTCCAGTTTCCAACGCCAAGGGTAGTGGCTACCTGCACCGTCCGAAAAAATTCAGTCGGTGGCGTAATGCGAAATGAAGCAGGTATATCTCTTCCACAGTGGCTTAAGCCGTGCTTGGACGAAGCTTTGGTACTCACGCACCCATGAGCAAAGCGTGCGAGGGGTTTGTCGGAACACGAGTTCTTGCTCTCTGCCAGGATCTCCGGACTTCGGATGTAGCCAAGGCGATTTCACTGGTAGCACACTATGTGATCAATCCTGGGGGCGTGGTCCGAGGCCACAACATATGGAATTCAGCAGAGGAAACGAAGCCTAGCACGGCTTCGAACACAAGAGCGCACGAGAGCCTCCAGCGCCCACGCGCTACTGCTTCGTCTTTTCTTAGCCAATGGCGCCATATGTTGTCACTCTTGATCCCGGATGCCACGTTTGGATGTCACGGAGTCTGCAGCAAAAATATTGAAAAATGCTCTTCGGCATTTTTGCCTGTGGGGGCTATCGACAAACAGCTAAGACTTGCTAGCGTTTAAGCTGGTTGCCTCACATTAATGGTTACCTCCTGAGTATTAAAGTTTGACTCCTCAGTGTAGTGAGAGGTTTCTATAGCTTACTATCCTTAATTAAACATCGGAAAGACATGGTAGAGCTCTTTTTTCCGCAGTGAGCGTAGTCAGGCTGATCGTGATGATGATGATAGCTCACTATTATTCATAGCGATATCGTAGTTTACATTTTCGAGGAGGTGATTCTCGAAGGCTCTGGGAAGGGAAATTGGTTTTTGAGGAAAGGAAATGGAGCAGTATATGTCTCGCATATCTCGGTTGACACCTGAACCGTGCCGTAAGGGAAGGGAGGAAGGTGTCATTGAAAGAAGGAGAACGAGGTGCGGTAGTAGAGAACTCCGGTACAATAATTTCCACCACCTGGGGTTCTTTAACGTGCTCTGACATCGCACAGCACACGGGCGTCTCTTGCGTTTCGCCTCCATCGAAACGCGGCCGCCGCGGTCGGGTTCGAACCCGGGTACTCCGGCTCGGTAGACGAGCGCCCTAACCACTGAGCCACCGCAGCGAGTTAGACGCAAGGAATCCTGGCACTCCACAAGCGCCACATAAAAATCGCGGGTTTCAGTAGCGCGCGCAAGCCACCCTGCGTCTTCCAGGCGCCTCCACCGTCGGCGCTGCGTTAAGCACCACCAGTGGGGAGTTTTGCGTTCGGAAGGGGTCGTGGTGCTGGTCCATTCCTCAGCGCCCCCAGTCGTCGTAGGCGCTGAGCAATGCATAGTGCGTGATAGGAGTCATCCATTGACACGAACAACACGTGACGACCACAGTGGCAGGCGCCTTGCCCGGACGGAGGCACTGACCAGCCACTATAGCGGCGTTTACACGACGGGATTGAGTTGAGGAGTTGAGTTGAAAACCGGTTACTGGGTTCACGTAAACACGGCAGAGTCGAGTCTGGGAGTCGAGGGAGCGAGTCCAGTCAACTCCGCTGCAGGGGGTAGGTTGACTCGCTCGACCCCAACGGCAGATGGCATGTAAACCGAATCGAGTTGCAGAGTCGGGTTAATGAGAGGGGAAATGAAAAACGCAAACCTGTCTTTTGCTTACGCCGTCACGCTTCCGAGACAGCGGAGCCGTGCCGCAATCTTTGAGGCTGCCACTGCCCTCTAGCGCTGCGCTGCTCGACGCTTGGTCGTGTCGCTGCAGTTGAACCGGTCTGTGTACGCTGCAGTGGCGGAAAAGAACTAGAAAACTAACCAGCAAGTATGCAGGTCATGAGGACGGAGAAAGAAAGAGCATTAAACGACAGATTAAAAAAAGCGGAAGTTAAAAATTGGATGAATTCAATGGAAAAGAAACAGTGTAGAACTATATCGATACTGGAAAAGGCAGATCAGGAAAGAATTTTTCTATGATAACTCAAGAGGCAGTGCCCTACTTTTTGAAGCTAGGTCAGGGTGTCTTAGAACGCGCAGTTACAAAAAGAAATTTAACGAAGAAGATGACACATGTGCCATGTGTGGTAGATGTGGAAACAATAGACGATATGCGAAATTGCTTGGCGGTCTGGCAACACCGCGCCCACAACTTCCGGTTTCCATCTTGGCGCGGTCGAGCTCGTCGAGCTGGTGCATCGTTTGCTATGCGTACTTTCTTCTTGCGAGTGGAATTTCAACAGGCAAGCTTCAGCTGCTGCGTTGTTTTCACAGCTGATCTTCGACCAAATGTAGGTGCTTTCAATAAGCGCCAGCTTACTCCTACCGCATCCTCAGCTTCGCTTGAAGTCTGGCGCTGATGATCGCAATAATCCGCACTCGAAAGTGGGTTGGAAAGTCGAACCGTGACCGTGTGCTGTTGTCGTTTTAAACCAGTTCAAGTATCACGCATTATCATGGCTATTTTATTCCCAGGTGGACGCGAATTCATCTGGTAGGGTAGCGAGCGGTTATTTTGCGGTGAGTGCGCACGTGTGTTGAAAAACTTCTGTGACAGTGCGAACTTTCGTTCGCGCCGATGCCAGGAGCTTCGTACATTGCAGTATAATCACACAAGACCCTCGACCAGCTGCGTAATTCGATTCCTTTACTGTAATGTGCAATGCGCATCCGCGGTTTTCAACGTCACCGTTTCAGAGCCCGGCGTCGGTTGATTTTCGCCACAATTCGTTGAAACCGCGTCCTGCTTAAGACGCAGTCAGTCGACATTAACAAGAGGAAACTAGGCATGCACATATAATTCAAAATATTTTAAGCAAAGACGCAACTTTTTTTTTTTCAGACAAGCACTGAGCCACCGCGGCGGCTTGATTAGAGAAAGATGTTACAGCTGTAGGTGCATGCACGGACTCGATACGCTGGTCAAGCTGTGTGTGCAGGGGCGAAATTAGCATGTTCGGTTGCTTCCGAAACTTAATTAGCTTACTCCCAAACTTGGACAAATGGCTTTGTTGCGAAGCAAGATGTTGGAGTTTGCCACAACGATAATAAAATCTGATGGCCTGAAGCGTTTTCAGAACACTGTTGCACGTACTTTCTAGCTTAGACATGCGTCCCTCCTTCATAATAAAGTAGCTATATTATTCGCTTCTTTTTTTTTTTAGATTTTCGTCGCCGCAGATATCGAAGGTATAGGAATCCTCAAGAAATAAACCATTCGCACCTCAGTTTTTATACGTAGGGTGTATTGCTTCACAAAGACTCCTTAACGCGCATAACATATGCGTATATGGTCCAGAGTTTGCTCGCCCTTCTAAAACTAATTGAACACGGGAAAAACTTAACTGAACACGTAGCAAACTAAGCAGTAATCGGCATATGGTTCTTCGAGTGAACTTATTTCGCCACGGCACAAGCGATTGGCCCGCTCAAAAAAATTACCTTCTCTATTACGTTGTTCAAGTATGCGTCTCTATATATATTCACGCCCGACCGGAGAGTTGATATATGCACGAAATCGGCTTCTAATTTTGATCAGAGACAACAAAGGCTGTGGTCCTTATCTTAATTTAAACGCAAATCACCTCGAGAGATTTGTCAAAAATCAGCGCAGAAAGCGAAAGCTGCGCACTGATCCGCGTGCTGACACATGATACCTCGCATGGCATTTTGTGTTACTAAAACGTTGGGACGGAGTAAAAAAATGGAAAAGTGAAAAGCTTGAACGCACCTAGTTCTGGCACGCATCGTAGTGTCTTTTCACAGTGGAGAGGGTAGCGCAACACTGCATCGGCATTTTACTTTTCAAACGAAGCGCAGCCGTTTTAACCCAACGCTGGGCAGCGGTTTCGTTTTCTGTACCGTGCCAACATGGAGGACTTAGTTCTCGGAGCGCCGAGAGATGGCGCTGCGCATTTCGCATATCGTCTATTGAACACCTCATAATCAAATGTGGTGGTATCCATCCGAATGTCGATGCAGGCGCAGTCACTCTTCCTGAGGCCCCAGGGTTTAAAGATAACAATGGTCATGTAAATAAATCTGCAGTGGAAGTTAGCAAAAAGCGATTGGAGGATTGGTGGCTGAAAAGCAGAGATGTGGCATAAGGTTAGAATTGTAGGAAACTGTAGGTAAAGATGATGGCGATTATTAATCAGAACTGCCAACACAGTAAACAAAAAAAATAATAAAGAAAGAAAAGCTGAGCATGGTGGCAATTGCCACCACCCCGTTTCAAAGGGGGCGCTCCTATCCATCCATCCATCCATCCTCTACTCTCTAAAACCGAGTTCATGGCAACACGCAGTGGTCGAGTTGGGATAACCTTGCTCAACTCGATCCCCTGACTCGACCCGCCGCTGTCTGTTTCATGTAAACGAGGCTTATGGGAACAAACGCGGAATCTTCTACAAGGATGCCTCCGGCCCTCACCATGGGGGATGGTACACGGCCGCAGTCGTCCACAAAAACGTCGCGGCGAACGTCCTGGCGTTTCGAGCTAAAGACATAACACATGCGGAGGAGGTCGCCATTGCGCTAGCCGCCGCAGACCAGGACTCGCGAGTCGTCATCACCGACTCAAGAGGGGCCTTCAGAAATATTATACAGGGATACATTCCTTTCCTTGCGTATCGCGTCCTTCAAATAGCGACTACCTCGGGGCTCCCGCGTCTCGCACGATCGTATGGACTCCTGCTCACATGGACCTCAAAGGCAATGAAACGGCAGATGTCGCCGCCCGCGCGCTCACTCTCCGGACAACGCCTTCATACCCTTGCGAAACGGGCCCTGAACCCAATGCAGCCCTCACTTACCGGGAAATTACTCAATTATACCGATCCGGCCACGCAATTTATCCTAAGCTCTGAAACGGCCTTATGAAAACGGAGGAACGCACACTTCTCGTCCTTAGACAAAAACACTGCTGTGCCCGCCAATATTAAAGCACTTTGATCCTGCATGTACAGGAAAGTGCCCCTACTGTGCGGAGCAATCTACGGACATCTTCCACATGGTACGGACATGTCAGTCAACCCCGAACCTCTCCCCAAAACCCAACCCCACCCGGGAGGACTGGGAGGCAGCCCTGCTCGGCTGCTCCGACCTGGTGAGCCAGAAGGCCCTGGTCGAGCGAGCTGCGGCGGTCACCAATGGGCTCCTGTACTGAGGAGCGCACCTAGTGGTTGTGAGAGGTGGCCCTTTCCGGGATGCCTCAAACTTCATCTCCACTATGTACCAATAATAAAGTTTTTCAGACAGACAGAGAGGGACGCCATAGTGAAGGGCTCCGGAAATTACGACCACCTGAGGTTCATTAACGTGCACTGACATCGTACAGTACATGTGCCTCTACAATTTTGCCTCCAGCACAATTCGAGGAAAGGAAAGGTGCATAACTAGCCCCCTGGGACAGTGAACAGCATAGTCTCGCTTTAAGCTGTGTGGCCGTATTGACAGACGTGCGCTGCATGTTGGCACTGACAACGTTGCTGCAGGAACGCGGAACTGAAGCCATAGTACGTGGGCTTTCGTTTTGTTCATTGGCGTTGGCGTTGACGTTTTAGACCCCGATGACTTTAAGGAAAGGAAGTGTGCATAACATAAACATAAACAAACTATTGGTGTAACTGTATAGCGTGCAGTGCGCGGTCAGCGCTGGACGACGGGCACCGTGTTTCCGGGTGCTTACGCGACAGAGCGGAGCTGGCGTCGGCGAAGAGCGAGGGAGAAAAAGGGCATCTGCTCTAATCGGCTTAATGTTAAGTGTGCTTCCCATGGCATCAGACTTGCGTCTTTGCCTTCCACGTGGCCCTAGTACCTCTGTAGGACAAACACGACTAATGTGGTCCTAAAGAATTCTTACACGTAACTCAACATCGGATGCAACTCCTTCAGCCGAACGCAAGGACCTGGCTCGAAAGTGTCCGTTCTCTCAACGTAAGCTAAGTAGACTTAACCTAACTTCCCCACTCTGAACGCCATTCTTTGTTAATGCCCTGCTGACGTTGCCGAAAGACAGTCTTTCTGCCATGCACTGGAGCGTCTAGATCCACGCGCACTCACGGAAATGAAGATTCTCGGCCTTTCACCGCCATGATCGTCGGCGGTGAAGGCCCCGCAGGCACTGCGCTTCTTGAGAACTTCTGGCCTGCACGATAGGCTGTGCAAAGACACAGCCTATCGAACGTTTGCTGACTTTGCAGTCTGCTTTTATTTTCCTGCTACCCTCTTTTCTCCTTCATCTTTATGTCGCCTCATCCCTTTTCTCCAGTGCATTGTAGCAAACTGGTTTATTCTTCTCGTTAACCTCCTTGCCTTTCCTTCTCCTCCTCCTCATCTTCCTCTTTGCAGGCCGCACGCAGTGACGGGGTTCAGAACCATCTATGGCTATAACCTAACCTAACCAAATTTAACAAAGCGTCTGCATTGGTCAAACACAATAAAGTGGCTAGGAAGCGTGTGTCTGTTCAGTTTTACGTAACTTAAACTAACCTCATGAACCTGTTGGCCAAAGAGTCACCTGGCTCAAAATTAACCATGCACTGAACTTAATCTAACCTAATATCCTCTGATATCTAAACCTAATATCTAATATCCAGCCCCAACACCCGCGTTGCAATTCTATTAAGCGGGGCAGCCGAAACCCCGCTGGGCCCATCCAGCTGGCGGGGCGGACGTCGTGCACGTGCAAAATCGGATTTTTATGCGAAGCATACTAAAATAGCCCAACCCAGCTCCTCGAGCGCGGCGGTGTCGTTACCATTGACCTTTCGTGACCTCGATGTCATACCACTTGATGCGTGACGTCACAGCAGATGAAAAACGGGGGCCCAACTCGCGCCGTCGCGCGAGGCGTCGTGACCAAGGATGACCACGTGGTGCGTGACGTCACAGCAGATGAGAAACGGGGGCCCAGCTCGCGCCGTCGCGCGAGGCGTCGCGACCAAGGAGGACCACGTGATGCGTGACGTAACGACATAGGAGAAACGGGGCCCCAGCTCGCGCCGTCGCGCGAGGCGTCGCGACCAATGTGTTTCCTGCTTCTGCCGCTAGGTGCGCTGTAGTGAACACGTGATGCTAGAGCGGCGGTATACAAGGGGGTGCGCCTGCCTCTGCTAGGCGTACACGGGATAGAGATGCCTCCTGGAGACAGGGCTGCTCGTTGGAATGAGAAGCAAAAGTTGCGGCGTGCTACAGAGACTGATGAAGAGCGTGAAGAATGTCTAGCCAAGCGGCGTGCTCGATATGCAACTCGGGGACAATATGCTTCGCATCTGACTAGGCTTAACCTAAGCTAAGCCTCAGCCATTTTTTTTCCTCATGTCAAGAAAAAAGTGCGCGTTACAGAGAAACAGGGAAAAAAACAATCGGGATGCACGCGACATGGCCCACGATAAAAACAAGTTGGCCACGTCATTTGAGGAAGAGGAAGAAGAAGGAGAATATTCGTAAATAGGTCAGTGGGAAGCCGTCGTCCCATCTTCGATCTCCCAGCTAACAGGACCCCTTTCGTTGCGTCGTCCAATCTGTCAGCCTATACCCTATGAATACTCCTTTCCCTCTAAAACTCCTAATCATTCCATCAGTTCACCGCCTGTGTCTTGGCCACTCCCCCGTAGTGGGTATGTGCCATTCTACTTG
The DNA here is from genome assembly GCF_055824585.1 of Amblyomma mixtum. Lineage (NCBI taxonomy): Eukaryota > Metazoa > Arthropoda > Arachnida > Ixodida > Ixodidae > Amblyomma > Amblyomma mixtum. Next base: position 90,488,039 of record NC_143012.1, read on the forward strand.
AGGCCAACCAACCAACAATTTCGCACGGCTCCGCAAACAACTGATCGCCTTCGAAGCGACAGCTGGATCATCTTCGTAAGCAGTTGGAGAGCGCAGAGAAGCGACAAACCTACAATGCTGTCACCAGCACGTAGTCCAGTCAAGTCATTATGGCCCCCTTGGACACTCAAGCCTCGGAGGATGAGGTTTCATTTGAAGTTGACGGTGACCATCGCCGTCCTGGTCGACAGCACGAAAAATAGCCAACGAAACTGGGGCATAAATGCATTTAATGTCAAGAACGCGCATGCGCACAAAATGCACATCCACACGCACAACGAACAAGGCCATAGTAGTACTCCAATGTCCTTGCAATCGGTCATCAAACCACATCACTCAGTTTCAGGTACTGCGCTACGGAGCGCCAACAGTCAACATTAAGTTCATCAAATTGCATGCTGCCATCGCCAGCTTCGCAGAGAACAGTGGAGCGCACAACACCGGCATAGATCATGTAGTTGTCATGCAGATGACACCTTGCCTTCGTCAAGTCCATGGACACCTCGAGCTCGGATTTTCCAGAGAGGGACACCAGGTGTTCCTGCAGCGATGCGGTGCCGCACAGTTTGTCGAAGGCAGTTGCCCGGGGATGTTTGGCAGAAGGTGCAGGCCTTGCGTCAGAGCTCATCACGAACTTCGCTGCCTTGTTGAGCAGGCACCGGTTCTGCTCTTTAGCATCGTCGATGCCTGCACAGTCCCACACCACGTCATTCCAATCAGAGCACCTTACACTGACCCTCGACAGGAAGACATTCCAGGTGATCATCTCATGTAGCACGACAAGAACCGCGTCAGATATGTTGCCGGCGCTCTCGATGCGCAGTTCAACCAAGCTTGCCTTGAGTAGGCCAATCAGGACCGACAGCAACTCAGCAGTCTTCAAGGTCATTCGCGAGGTTACCAACGTAAATTTCCTTAGACGTGCGTTGCATGTGAGGGCATGAAAGATCTTGGATATTGGTGGGGCCGTCATCTCACTCTAATTGTAAACCCTATGCACGTCTAAGTGAAAGCTCCGTAGACATCCACATGCCTTCAGTGCCGCTGTTACGTTCTGTGCGAGCCGAGTGAGACGCGCGCCGGCGTTCTGGGCCAGCGGAGTGAGACGCGCGCCGGCGTTCTGGACCAGCCGAGTGGGACGCGTGCCGGCGTTCTAGGCGAGCCGAGTGGGACGCGCGCCGGCGTTCGGGGATGCTATATAAAGGCCACGGCAGAGCGCTGTTCTCGCTTCGGCGAGCGCGGCTTCGGCCGCTTATCTGGTTTTTTGAGCAGCGTCCGCCCCGGCAGACGCAGTTGTTGCTGCGACGCGCGTCTTTCCTTTCCTCTCTCTCCTTCCTCTGATCTTTTCACTCTCCTCTATCTGCAAGTGGCAGCGGTGGTGGCTTGGCTGGAGCCAGTAGGCAGGCCCGTGCACTTTCCTTTCCATCCTTCTCTCAGTCACAACAACAACAACAACGCCGCTCTTTCCTGCCCGTCTGCCGAGTTGGAATAAAGGCGTTCCAGACAACGTTCGGTGTCGCCGCTTGCTCGTCGTTCGTCGAGTCGCCCGAAACGTACCACCGCACAGAGCGCAGCGGTGAGAGCTCCTTGTGTTGAGCCATCATGGACAGTGTATCCGCCTTCGTATTGGACGTGTAGTGAACGCAGTGAATAATTCGAGGCCAACGAGGCATACGCGGAGCACAGGTCGTTGACGGCATACCCTCGATGGCAGATCTTCACCTTTGCAGCGCATCCGAGGGCTTGTGCCAGGGTTTCGGACACCAACGAGGGATGGTGTACACACAGGCTAAGTTGTACGCGGCCAGGACACTCCAGTCTAAGTAGCAACAACCTCCGTCCGATCTCACTCACGTCCTGCGTGGGTAAGACCATGGAGCACGTTACATTGGCGCGGCTCTCGACATACATAGAGGATCGTGATCTCTTCCCGCCAAGCATGGTCGGCTTTCGGCCCCATCTATCCACGTGTGATGTTATGCTCCAGCTCAAGCATGAACTTCTGGACCACAAGACTCGAGACACTCAGGTCATCCTGGGCCTCGACGTCGCTAAAGCTTTCGACAACGTTCAACACACTGCTATCCTGTCCAACCTCCAGAATCTGCAGGTGGGAGAAACTCTGTACAACTATATCCGTGCTTTCCTTACGGATCGCACTGCCACGCGCGTTGCCGGTGCACACTCCCTCGAGGATATCTCCCTGGGCAACAAGAGCACGCCACAGGGCTCCGTCCTGTCTCCGCTGCTTTTCAACATCACTATGATGGGCCTTCCGGCTCGACTCGCCCGCCACGAGGGCCTTCATCACAGCATTTACGCGGATGACGTCACCCTTTGGATGACTGGCGGCAGTGACGGACACATTGAAGAGACTCTCCAGGCTGCGATCAACACAGTTGAAGACTACTTATCGGACAAAGGACTTAAGTGCTCAGCAGCAAAATCTGAGCTCTTCTTTGTGCGTTATCCCGGCACCCGGAAACCCCCCACATCTCCAAATATCCGCCTCACTGTTAACAACCTTCTCGTGCCTACGGTCGGCACCATCCGAATTCTTGGCCTCCACCTCCAAGCCAACGGAGCCAACACCAACACAATACAACGCTTGCATCGATACACACAGCAGACAGCCCGTCTCATACGGCGCGTTTCCAACAAGCGGGCAGGCATGAAGGAGGCGAATCTCCTTCGTCTCTTTCAAGCATTTGTAGTAAGTCGTATTGCTTACACTGCTCCATATTTACGTCTCACGCTCACGGAGAAGCACCGCCTGGATTGCCTTATCCGCAGCGGCGTCAAAACAGCCCTTGGTCTTCTTCTCTCTACTCCCAACGACAAGCTCCTCGCCCTTGGTGTCTCCAACACGGTTGACGAGCTCATTGAGGCGGCCCTCCTGGCCCAGCGCCAACGCCTCTCCCTAACTTCCGCAGGCCGCTCTATCCTCGAACGACTTCGCATCGCTCCCTTCCGTCTGCCATCCTCGGTGGTCAATCTCCCACCTGCCATCAGGGCCAACATCAAGACTCTCCCTCTCCCCCGCAACATGCATCCAACTCATCATCAAGATCGCAGAGAAGCTCGGGCCGCGTCACTCCAGCAGCGATATGCTGGCCGACTTGACGTGCTTTACACAGACGCGGCAGACCATCCTACTCGGACTGCTGCAACAGCGGTTGCCACAGATGAGAACATGACTCTCCATGCCTCCTGCTCCGTACGCACTTCACATATCACTACAGCGGAGGAAGTAGCTATTGCTCTCGCGCTGTCCACTTCTAAAGCTAGAGTAGTCATAAGTGACTCACAGCGCGCCATTCTTAATTTTACTCATGGCCGTATTTCAGTCGAAGCGTTTCGCGTACTCGTATCAAATCCTCCTAAACACCTGACCCTACTGATATGGGCTCCAGCCCACATGGGTCTGAAGGGTAATGAGGGAGCACATGAGCTAGCTCGAGGGCTCACTTTCCGAGCAGCTTATCACCCCGCCCCCAACATGCCCGCCTTGGTCAGGAAGGACACCATAATCACTTCACGCGATCTGCTCCAGCACTATCGTCTTTCTCGCCAACTCTATCCAGGTCCGCACCAAGAACTTACAAAGACAGAGGCCGTCACATGGCGCCAACTCCAGACGGACACTTTCCCCAATCCCAAAAGATTCCATAATATATTTCCTGAACGGTATATGCCGATGTGTAAACACTGCAATATCCCAGCAGACCTCCTTCATATGGTCTGGACTTGTCCACGACAACACATGCCAACACCCACACAACATACCTGGGAGGCTCGTCTACGCAGCTCTACCCTAGACGACCAACGAACGCTCATCGGTCTCGCTCTAGAGGCTGCCAGATTCCAAGGAGTCTTGGCCGACCCCTAGATCTGGGCCTTCGGCCCCTTGACTGTTTTAATGAATGTTTACCAACCAACCAACCAACAACTGAAGAGTGGAATTTTATGCGAAGCATACTAAAATAGCCCAACCCAGCTCCTCGAGCGCGGCGGTGTCGTTACCATTGACCTTTCGTGACCTTCATGTCATACCACGTGGTGCGTGACGTCACAGCAGATGAGAAGCGGGGGCCCAGCTCGCGCCGTCGCGCGAGGCGTCACGACCAAGGAGGACCACGTGATGCGTGACGTAACGACATAGGAGAAACGGGGCCCCAGCTCGCGCCGTCGCGCGAGGCGTCGCGACCAATGTGTTTCCTGCTTCTGCCGCTAGGTGCGCTGTAGTGAACACGTGATGCTGGAGCGGCGGTATATAAGGGGGTGCGCCTTAGCCCAACCCAGCTCCTCGAGCGCGGCGGTGTCGTTACCATTGACCTTTCGTGACCTTCATGTCATACCACGTGGTGCGTGACGTCACAGCAGATGAGAAGCGGGGGCCCAGCTCGCGCCGTCGCGCGAGGCGTCGCGACCAAGGAGGACCACGTGATGCGTGACGTAACGACATAGGAGAAACGGGGCCCCAGCTCGCGCCGTCGCGCGAGGCGTCGCGACCAATGTGTTTCCTGCTTCTGCCGCTAGGTGCGCTGTAGTGAACACGTGATGCTGGAGCGGCGGTATATAAGGGGGTGCGCCTGCCTCTGCTAGGCGAGGGGGAGGCGGCTTCGGCCGCGAGGAGTATCTGTTCTCGCTTCGGCGAGCGCGGCTTCGGCCGCTTCTTTTTGAGCAGCGTCCGCTCCGGCGGACGCAGTTGTTGCTGCGACGCGCGTCTTTTCTTTCCTTTTTCTCTTTCCTCTGATCTTTTAACTCTCCTCTATCTGCACGTGGCAGCGGTGGTGGCTTGGCTCGAGCCAGTAGCAGGCCCGTGCAATTTCCTCTTCATCCTTCTCTCAGTCACAACAACAACAACAACTCTGCTAGGCGAGAGAGGCGGCTTCGGCCGCGAGGAGTATCTGTTCTCGCTTCGGCGAGCGCGGCTTCGGCCGCTTCTTTTTGAGCAGCGTCCGCTCCGGCGGACGCAGTTGTTGCTGCGACGCGCGTCTTTTCTTTCATTTTTCTCTTTCCTCTGATCTTTTAACTCTCCTCTATCTGCACGTGGCAGCGGTGGTGGCTTGGCTCGAGCCAGTAGCAGGCCCGTGCAATTTCCTCTTCATCCTTCTCTCAGTCACAACAACAACAACAACTCTGCTAGGCGTACACGGGATAGAGATGCCTCCTGGAGACAGGGCTGCTCGTTAAAATGAGAAGCAAAAGTTGCGGCGTGCTACAGAGACTGACGAAGAGCGTGAAGAACGTCTAGCCAAGCGGCGTGCTCGATATGCAACTCGGTGGTGGTGGTGAAAACTTTTATTTTGTGAAAAAGAGTTTGGGAGCCACAGAGTGGCCCCGCTTTGCACAATATGCTTCGCATCTGACTAGGCTTAACCTAAGCTAAGCCTCAGCCATTTTTTCTGCTTCAGAATTCGCGATGTCCTGCTGATCTGCGGTAGAACGAGGCTCTTCAAGTTAGTGTTGAAAGGAACTGCCGCGCACAACTTGCTGACAGTTCTTTCTTCAAGAAAACAGTTGTGCAAATTGAGGTATTCCAAAGTGCAGTTCGCCGATAATGCCTCCGCAATACATGTAGCACCTCTGCTATCAAAGCTGCAATTTAGTAGCGTTAGCGTTTGAAGTGACTGATGGCCAATCAAGAACGTTGCCAAAGCCTCTCCCACTGTGTCACTAATTGATGTCTTTTCCAGAGTTAGGTGCTGAAGTGATAGAATGCCTTCTAACGCACCAAAGAGACTTGTCAAACAGTAAAGACACCCTGGTCCTCCATTTAAGTGCTCGCAGCCCACATCTGCTTCGCACAGACCCTTCAAGGAGAGCTTCTGCAGAAGCCTGCTGGTCCTGAAGGCCCCTGCTATGGCGTCGCAGGCTGAAGGCCTGCTGTCCTGGAAGGCCAAGTCCTCTAGCCGTTCACACGCGACTATGGCAAGGAGCAGGGTGCTTGCAGATTCCCGAGACAGATCGTTGCCTATCAGCTTGACGCTGCAGAGAGTCTGCCAGTTTCCCCTGAGCACAACAGCCGCCTTGGGAGCGAGGGCGTCGCTGATGTAAATGTTGGTGAGGTCAAGCTCACGCAGGTACTTCGGAGGGCCAAAGGCTTGGAGAAATCTGCAATCAAGTTGGTTGGTTGGTTGGTTGGCCTCAAGTAGAATGGCACATACCCACTACGGGGGAGTGGCCAAGACACAGGCGGTGAACTGTTGGAATGATTAGGAGCTTTAGAGGAAAAGGAGTATTAATAGGGTATAGGCTGACAGATTGGACGACGCAACGAAAGGGGTCCTGTTAGCTGGGAGACCGAAGATGGGACGACGGCTTTATGTGCAAATTTGAATGCATCATATGGAATGGTTCAATTTTGTATTGACTGAAAGTGAGACAGAAATCAAGTGCGTGAGAGCATCCAGCGCCAACTTGCTACGGCTTCGTCTTCTTCTTATCAAATGGCACCATCTATTGGCACTCCTGATCCCGGATGCCACGCTTGTTTGTCTTGGGGGCTGCAGCAGCAATAATACTGAAAAATGCTCTTTGGCATTGTTGACTGGGATGGATACTGACAAACAGCTAAGGCGCGTTAGCGTTTAAGCTGGTTACCTGACATTAATATTTACCTTGTATTAAAGTTTGGCTTCTCGGTGTACTTAGAGGTTTCTATAGCTCACTACCCTTAATTCATCATTCCAGAGACATGAAGGAGGCATTTTCCCTGCAGTGAGTGTAGTCAGGCTAATGATGATTATGATAGCTCCCTATCAATCATAGCCATATCGTAGTCCAGAATTTCGAGGTGATTTTCGTTGGTGTTGAAACGCAAGTAATTCTGGCACTCCATAAGCTCCTCGTAGAAATCACGGGTCTGAGTAGCGCACGCAAGGCACTCTGCACCCGCCAGGCGCCTCCACCGTCGGCGCGGCGTTCAGCGCCACCAGTGAGGAGCTTTGCATCCCGAGGGGGTCAGCAGGCGCTAGGAGTATATGTCAAAAAATTGGCTGTGGCTCAACTCAGCTAAGCCGCAATATACAGAGCGAAAACTCGATTAAGCACGCTTAGAAACGGTTTAGGTTTGGTTCATCGTTTTTTTCATGACTTCAGCGAGAGCAAATCACGTGATGCATCATGTACCAGAGGTGCAAGAGCTAGCGTCCATAGTGGCGCAGCTGTGGTGGTGGTGGTGGTGAAAAACTTTAATTTGCAAAGAGAGTTTGAGGGTCAAAAAACCCTGCTACATGGTCGGTATCCTTAGTCCGGGACACCGCACGACGAGGCCCCGTCTCGCGCCCGCTTTACTAGAGCCCTTTGAGACTCCAGTGTGGAGCAGTTGAGGAGGGCAGTCTCCCATGCCTCTCGGGTGGGGGTGGGGGAAGGGGGAAGGTGAGGATACTGAGTACATGCCCACACCATGTGAAAGATATCGCAGATCTCTCCACAGTGCGGGCAGCGCTCATCTGTGTTCGGATCGAAGTGTTTTGCTATGGCAGGACAGAGAAGAGTTCTGGCATGGCGGAGTGGTTAGTGTGAGCAGCTGTGGACGTGACTGCCAAGCGCGCAGCTATGGCGTCGACGAAGAAGGTCCAGGCATCTGCCAGGTGCGACTTTGCACCTGAGGCGCGCCTCCCGTTAGAGGTCAAATCTAAGAGCCGGTTGTCCTTCATTGTCAGCGTGGTAGGAGTAGAGCTTTTCTCTTACCACGTAGTAGCCGCGGCACCCACGGTGCACCGGGGGAGGCGAGATCAAGGCGCGATTAATGCGATGCGAGGAGAAGTAAATAGCGACGCGAACACAACACAGACTATACCGCTGCGACAGGATGGCTGGTCGACGGTGAAGTAGGTAGAGTAGCCTAGTCGATGGCGACTCGCAGCAGGAGGGTGGTGAGTCTCCGAAGTTCCATCTAACCTACGACCACAGTGGACGGCCACGCTCCAGTCGTCGGAGGCGCTGAGAAATGCAGGGTGCGTGCTAGGAGTCACCCATTTCCACGACCTCCGCCGCCGCTAACACCAACGTTTTTAGATCCCTTTCAGTTTGCAAGCTCCCCCGAGCCGCGCCCTGAAAGGGATCTAAAAACGTTGGTGTTAGCGGCGGCGGAGGTCGTGGAAATGGGTGACTCCTAGCACGCACCCTGCATTTCTCAGCGCCTCCGACGACTGGAGCGTGGCCGTCCACTGTGGTCGTAGGTTAGAGGGAACTTCGGAGACTCACCACCCTTTCAGTTTGCAAGCTCCCCCGAGCCGCGCCCGCCGCCGCGGTGGCTCAGTAGCTATGGTGCTCGGCTGCTGGCCCGAAAGACGCGGGTTCGATCCCGGCCGCGGCGGCTGAATTTCTTTGGAGGAGAAATTCGAGGCCCGTGTACTGTGCGATGTCAGTGCACGTTAAAGAACCCCAGGTGGTCGAAATTTCCGGAGCCCTCCACTACGGCGTCTCTCATAGCCTTAGTCGCTTTGGGACGTTAAACTCCATAAACCAAACCAAACCAACCGAGCCGCGCCCGAGAAAGCGGCCCCCGTCCGCTTCCACTCACCACGCGGCGCTGCTGTCGCTGTCGGCCTAGGGTGCCTCGATGCCCAGCGCTGGCATCGAGGCACCCTATGTCGGCCCGCAGCCGCCGGAGCGCTCGCGCTTGGCAGTTGCTGTGACAGCCTGTTCTCATCCGCGATAACATTGGGAGCGAACACGTCGAACTCAAATATGCGGTACTTTTGGAGCTGTCACGTTGAAACTTCAGTCTCATGGTTAAAGAACTGTTTCAAGGGTGAGATAAAGAGCAGGCTGATGCCAGTTCGCAAAAAAACCAATGGTATGCATTGCGCTTTAGCGCATCGCGTTTGCAACGTTTATCCTGGACGTTTTAGTGTGCGTGTGTATGTGTGTGTGTGTGAGGGGGGGGGGGGAATCATGTGACTGCCCGTGAACATAGCCTGTGCCTCGCACCAACCTTCTTGAACCATAAAATCAATTTTCACACACCCGTGTGCGGCAAATTCAGCGCTGCAAATTACGAGGAAGACCTAGCGCTGATGATGTGCGTATGTTGGAGTAAAGCTATCAGTATTTCTTCGGGAGAATGCTCGAAACATTAATGAAAGGTTAAAACTAGCGATGTTCCGCTTCTAGATCAGTCACGAAATTCCGCGCTATGTTATCAACGAAGCACCGCCCATTCGAGCAGCGTTTTGCACGGTTTTTAGAATGCCAATTTCAGTGAACACAAGTATAAATGCAGACACACTTAGCTGGATGCAGGGAGGGAATAACTATAGAAGAGCTTTTTATTTGCAATGATCGCACAGACGGGAGCAGCGTCCTCCACTTTCATTTTTAGGATGTTAATTTAATTGAACACAGACAAGCATTAAATGCAGACACACTAAGTCGGAAGCATGGGGGGAATGGCAACAGAAGGCGTGCTTTGTTATTTGCGATGACAACCTTTTCTCCGTTCTCCAGCCGGCGGTTCACGTCTCTCGCATAGAAGTGCAAGCGTGTCACTATGACAAAATGCAGAACTTGGCATGTAAAAAGTGGCCATATGCTCTGCACATCCAAGCCGAGCAAGGTTTTGCAATTCCAGCTCGTCTAGCACCTCCCAAAAAATGTCCCCAAAAACGGGACCTTCTTTCAAAGAAATCGAGATTGCTTAGTTTACAATGTTGGTAAACTCTAGCATCTTTTTGGTGGGATGCTTTAAGCACCCTTGCTTGAAGCTTTTGTATACTGTAAGATAAGCGTCACTGCCAACAACTGGCACGGGAGAGCTGATATCTTCCATGCTGATATCTGCTGGCTGCTCCAAATCAGGCGGCGGCGACGACGATGGCGCAGACGCGAAGGACCACGCTGGTCGGGCAAACAGCGTGGCAAGCGCCACCGCGCGGCAGTAAACGGAAAGGCGACAATCCGTGCGCCGCAGCTTTCAAACTGAAAGGGATCTAAAAACGTTGGCTAACACCGCCTTGAACAGCGGCATCTGCATGGGGCCATGAACTAGAGCAAAAGACTTGCGATGCGACGCCGCTGCATCAGCTCCGATAGGAATGGTTTATAGGCACGCCGAAGTGCGCGGGAAAGCTGCCGTGAAGCCGTAGCTACGAAGTCCACGACAGCCCAGTGATGAGAGCAAGAGCTGCCGCGCGCTGGACCTAGCACGTCAACGCCTCATGTGCACTTCGTGCCAGGCGCGCTGGTGCTACTTTCGTTATGTACCCGGTTTAGGAGGCCGTGACGTCATGGCGTAGCACGTGAACACCGCTCGTCGACTAATTCCTAGGCGCGCCGGAGCTCCTTCCGCAATGCACTCGGTTACAGATGGCGTGACGACACGCCCTATCACGTAAACGACGCGTTTAGGGTCCTGGCGAGCCCAATGTCGATTATGTGACCAAATTTTGATGACCTTGACGTGACCTTGGAGTCCCTGGCTAGGCCTCGACGTGCCCTCGAAGAGGCCTTGACCTGTCCAATTGCTTGGCCCCCCCCTTTTCGACATCTGTAAATCGTTGGCTCGCTGTGCCTTGAGTTTTTGTTTGTTGGTTTGCCACGAGAACGCGGCGGCGGGAAAACCGCGAGCCGGGCAGTTGGCTTGGAGATTTCGGTGCGTGCGGACGTGTGTGAGGTTAGCCAGAGAAGTGGTCGGCAAGCGAGCCTAGGCGTGTGCCTGACGCGTAGAGCGCGGCGACGGCGGCCCCGAAGACGCGTGGAAGACGGGTGCCCCAAGTTCGCCCGTATCCGCAACCCCCCATCAGCCCCGCGCGCCTCCCTAGCCCGACGCTCCCTGCGACCGGACCTTGCCACCCCGCAGCTAAGCCACCGTTTCTCCTCACTCGCTTTACTCTTTTCTTTGTCCTGTCACTCTTTCTCGTCGTAACCTTTTGTACAGTATTGTTTTGTTGCTGTAACGCTGTTGTATAGTTCTTGCCCTTCTGTTTCCTCTTGTTAATAGTTGTTTGTGTTCTGATTTTGTGCTCGTTGTTCGCGTCGCGCCTGTGGGTTGACGCTTCTTCGTTGGGCTTTGTTTTGTACATTCTGTGGTTGTTATCGTTTGCCCAAGTAAAAGGGTTGCTAAAGAAAATTGCCTACGCATCATGCCTCCGGTCAACGGCTAATCAGGCGTGCCCCTACCGCCGGTCAGCAGTCGAACCTCATATTTGGCACGCGGGGTGGAGAAATTTGTCGCTCCGCCCCCTCCGAACTTACGGAGAGTGCAGTGGTGGGCAGGTTGGCTCGAGTATATATAACCTCGGCGCCAACCAAACATCAAGCCGCCCACGATATCATGACACACAGAATAAAACAATAGTCAATGGTCCCTGGCGCATTGCACAGGCGGCAGTTCACCGTCCATGGCACAACGCAGCCGAACACGCCTCGTGTTTAAATGCAACACACTCTCGCGCTGTGCGTTATACATCGACTTCATCAACTAATACTACAATAAAACTAATATTCGCGCTTAGATCTATGTGGCGATAGTGACAGAGATGTGCACTGCATGCGTTGGTGTGGTCAACGTTGTGGCAGAAACGCGACATTAGAGCAATACGCGTTGGCGTTGAGGACAATGCTACAGAAACGCGTCACTGGAGCATAGCCTGCCGGCGTAGGTTGGGTAAATTGACAATGACGTGGGGGGAACGCCATCAATGCGTTGGGAAAATACGTGCCTCACATCAGCTCCGCTTACGATCGCTCCTCATTGGGGTCTGTCAACTCGGACCCCAAGAATTTTGGTACAAACTTCTCCATGAAGATCAGCGGCACAAGTATAGGCCACTTTTATCAAGGTGGGCCCATTTTCCACGAATTTCTGAGACTGAAGATTTCGCCGACCGCCGCGGCGCTACGCCTAACGGCGGCGAGGCTTCCGCCAGCCCCGGCCGGGGATTCCCCGGTGATGGCGGCTACCAAGACGGTTACCGGGCTATGACCCGATATCTATGCTAGCTATACGCGTGGATACAGCTGAACCCGAGGACCTTCCAACATCGGAAGATAAATATTCGGACGATATGGTCAAACTGTGGAGACGCCAGCAGAAGGCGAAGGCTTCCAATGGTCACTGGTGCCGCCGCTCAGCAAGTGGCGGCTCGCACCGCTTATGCTCCGCAAGCGGGCGTAGCTGGCGAGGCCTTGAAGTGCGGAGTATGCAAGCCGCAGTGGCGGCCGCAGCAGACGCCGCGAGTTGGGCGCCATGAACTCATTGTGATGCTCAAGCCACGCAAGACGCTGGATCTGAAGGCTACCTTCGCTCCAGGTCAAGCCGGAGCTTGCGTGCGCAACATCATACGTGACTGCGGAGGGGTGCAACTTTCTGTATGGCCCGTGTGGGACCAAACTGTGGTAGTGTGTTGACTGAGCTGCGGCAGCCGCCGAGAAGCTCCTTGGTTAAGTGACGCTGACGGTCGGCGACCGCCAGCTTCTGTTCCGCGGGCATGCCAAGGCTTCTTGCGAGGTTTGCAATGCAATCAACGTTCGCCGCAGCCAAACGTCACCTACCCTCAAGCAGAAGCTGCAGTGGAGATACGGAGAAATCCTTTCTGTGCGCACACTGGGCGACACCGACATCGCAGTGGTCAACTTTGAAGCGAAGAAGGTACCGCGACAAATCTTGTACAGCGACCAGTGCACCCCTGTGAGGCTGTACAAGAAAACTATCCCCGCCTGCCGTCTATACGGCACGATGGGGCACCGGGCTGACAACTGTCCGCGTACTCAGTGTGGACGCTTCGCCCTATGCGGCTCTCAGATGGCCACTACGACTGAGGGCTCAAGCACAACACGAGTGCACCCCCCGGTGTCTGCTGTGCGTGGGTGCCCACCTCACCGGTGCTGCCGGCTGCGTCGGCAAGTACCGGAAACCGATCAAGCCTGGAGCACCTCAAGCCAAGCGGAAGTCGGCTCAAAAGCACGTTCCGCGCATCAAGGCCAAGGACACGAATTCTAGTTCTGCGCCGGGCAAACCCGAGCATGTTATAACGCAGGTGAAATCCGGGACCCAGGCGAGGTCGCCGAGCTTCAGCGCCGGGGATTTGCCGCCCCCTGGCGACCACCCGGGTGATTGGGCTTCCTCCGGGCCTCTCTTCCCCCTCCACTCGCCAACGGAATCCGCCCTACAGCGGCCAAATGTTGAACTTAGGCGTAAAACAGAATTCTTAGCGCTCAAAATTCGAGAGCTCGAGGCTAATTAAATTAGTGGGGCGTAAAGAATTACCGCAAGCTGCGCCTTTCGAACCCATAAATGAAGCCGAGCTGGAGGACCGGGACGAGACTGCCTCGGTCGCATCCGGGCTGACTAGCGTGTCGCAGCAGTCAGCCAGCACAGTGGTCGAAAGGTTCCCAATGGTGGAGCGCAGCTTATCAATACTAGTAAAGTTGTGCCAGTGGTGTTGGTCCGGTGGTTTCCAGCAATTGGATGCACCGCTTGAAGGGCTTCTTGGCGCTTGAAGTCATTAAGTTCTCCTCTCAATGACTCCTCTCACCTGCTTCTCCTCTTAGATAAATTTAGCTCGTTGGCGGCTCTTGCACTGCAGGTAGGAGTGGAATCGCACCAATTTACAAACATCTTCGCGTCAAACCCTCCAACTGATGCAAATAAAACAGTATACATACACGAAGGAATACATATTGCAACCGCGCAAAAAAGACGCAGGACAAGAAAGGAAAGCACAGGACAAGACGCGTCTCGTCCTGTGCTTTCCTTTCTTGTCCTGCGTCGTTTTTGCGCGGTTGCAATATGCATTCCATTGTCAATCACCAACTAGCCCGGCTTCACTTGTTATACATACACGAAAGGCGCGAATTTTCTGTGAAAAAAAAAACGTCCATACTCATGGCCTGGGAAAATACTCGGCCTTACATCTTTCGGACGTACACCTCGTCTCTCATGCGGATATACAAAAGTGGACACTGTCCGTACGTCCGGCGGATGTACGAATACGAATATCCGAAATCGGATTGTGTTCGTACGTCCGATGGACGTCCGATCTCGGCAAAGGACGTTTGGATATACTCGTACGTCCGACGGATATCTGTGGTTGCTTGGGACCTGCAGTCCCTCAGTACTGTGCCGGCGGTCCTGGCCTTTCAGGAACCCGGCGCGGACACCAAATTCACAGGGTATAGCTCGCTTAATGGGGGTCCTACTACGTGCATCCTGATGAACAAGGCCTACAGCGCAGTTACAGTCGGCCTCGAACTGGAGACTGAACCGGAATATAGCATGGCAGTCACCTCCTGTACTTGTGGGAGGCGCGCCGGAGCCTTACCAAATGGTGAAAGAAGCAAAACCTCAATCGCAAGCTTAAAGCTCGCATTGTCCACATCACGGAGAAGGCTGCGGCGTATGCTGCCCAGCTCGCCGATTCTACCAAGGTACGAGAGCTCAGCTCGCGGACACCCTGTGCAGCACGTATCTCTGCCGCACAGAGGACCCGGTTGGGCCCGAGTACGAGTACTCGGGCAAGCCGAATAAAGACACTAAAGCACGACCTTAAGTGCTAAAGTGCGGCGATGCACGGCTCCGCGATCGCATAACAGTCAAACTATTGGCGAATCTCCTTAACTCGGCCTACCCACCTGCTAGAGTAAATCAACTAGATTTGGGACTGGCGTCCACTCACTCCTGACTTGAAGACCTCCTTGGTCACTTTCATTCCCAAGCCAGGAAAGACGGTGAATACCGACAACCTGAGGCCCATCTGTCTCGTGTGTGGGCAAGCTTATGGAGATGATGGTCCGTTCATCCATAACAGGCTCAGCCCGGAATCCACTAATGCCAAACTCAAGCCCGCAGGTGAACAGGTCGGACGCATGATCCATCGCGTTTCAAACAAACGCTGCGGGTTGCGGGGCAGGGATGCGCTTCGGCTCGCCCATGCCGTCACCAGCAGGATCCTTCCGTTCCCTACAGCTTCGCACTATGAAGCAACACGAGACACGAATTGGCGCCATCATTAGAAAGGCTTCAAAGCGAGCACTGGACTTCCCAAATCCCAGATTGGAGCAGTGGGAGACCATTCTGCACAGCAAGGACCTCGACCAGCAACGCGGTCTGGTTCGCAGGGCCCCCGCTGCGGCGCAGGCCAATGGGCTGCCGGAATAGGCGGACCACCCAAGGCTCTGGTAGCTGCCATTCTTTAAATTAAGTTTTCAATCACTCAATCAATCCCAGTGGTCACGTCCAACGCTAAGTTGGCGACGTCAGCTCCTACCAGGTGTTACGGGAGTCCCACCTCGTGAACCAGTGTACGCAACTCTCACAGATGGGCACTGCATGCTAGACCGCCTGCACATCCAACACCAGTGCACTCCAGAGGATGCGTATTGGATTCTGATATGACGTCACAAGCTCTGGGTCCTTCCACTCTCGCACAACATGGACAAGCAGACATACGAAGGCAGACGACCCAGTCAAAAAAAACCATTGGAACCCATTGGATTTCCAACTGGTTCCAAATGGTACCAATTGGACTAGTTGAGTTTCCAACTGGTTCCAATTGGAATGGTGTTCCAATTGGATGGTCCAATTGGACTGTCCAATTGGACCATGGTTTAATTGGACAATCCAAATGGACCATTTGAGTTTCCTATTGGTGGGCCCAATTGGTCTTACCCATTACATCCAATTGGACCGCCCAACTGCACCCAATATTTCCAATGAATGTTTGCATTTTTGACAAACAAGGTAGAACCAATATGGTTCCTATAATAAGAGCTATCAGCACCTTAACCTACTAAATTGTACTCATCATCTGCACCACCACTGCAGCTGAAATTAAATTAAATAACTGCGCTCAGTGTGCGAGCGCCACTGGCCCCAGCATGAGAGCCTCACAACTGGGGTATATAAGTTGGAGCAGAAGTATATGTTATCTGGATGTACATATTGAGCTAATATATGCTACTAGTCCCTGAATGTTGCTTGCGTGTGATGCATTTGTGGCTGTTGACTTTGATTTCCATAAAAACATGTTAATCTCAATTCCACAGAACAATGTTGATTGGCACTAGGCACGACATCTCCCTGCAGTCCTCATAAATGAGTTTTCCCTTTGCATATTATAATATGTTCAGTTGTAGAAATATTTGTCCAAGATTCTAGAGCATATCATTCACAAACATTTAGCTACCTCTCTCAATGAACATAACATAATTTGTGAATATTTTCTGGGTGAAATAACTGCCTGGCCTAATGGGTCCAATTGGCTAGTCCAATTGGTCGGGAGTCCAAAAACACCACTGGAACCAATTGGTTCCAATTGGAATATCCAATTGGAACCAATGGGAATGTCCACTTGGTTCCATTTGAAATGTCCAATTGGTTCCAATGGTTTTTTTTGACTGGGGAGAGGCACGCGCTTGGGCTCTCAAACACCAACACGGACCCAAACGGGGTATATGTATACTACGCTGACATGACAGGGACGTCGCCCATCGGATTCTATACGGCCGCCATAGTTCACCAGGACCAACACGTTAACGGCCTCTCATATCGAGCTCCAAATCAACGCAGGCCGAGGGTGCTGTTAACGGCATCGGTGTTTCCCAGTCCCTGCTAAGGCAGGGCCTGAGTAAAGCCGATGAGCAAACTCTGAGGCGCCTGCAGTCCAACACTTTGTTGTATTCTGCAATAGCGAAATCCCAACATGGGCGCTGCCCTCACTGTGGGGGAGTGTTCTTCCATACCCCTTTCCGAGAGGCAGGGGAGGCAGCCTTGTTCAACTGCTCAGGGCTGTAGTCTCAAAGGGCTCTAGTCCAACGGGCGCGAGTAGCGACCTTGTCCAGGGGTGCCCCGGTCTAAAGACTTCACCCATGTAAAAGGGCATGACCGAGAAACAGCCAGCAATGAAAAAAGGACTGTGTTGGTATTAGAGGAGCCGGTGTTTCCAGGAGGCGGATCTTGCACTCGCTTCTGGGCCTTGAAAGAAGCGCAGCGAAGGAGCTCCGACTGAGTACATGTGTGGAGGTTTCTTGCATGCTTAATTGGAGAAATCTCTCCAGAAAGGGCCAGGATGAACATAAAGTTTGCAGATGCACCCGCGTAACGCTTGGTGTGAAGCTGCTGTAGAAAAATGGCTGGCGGTTTAGCATTGCTAAGCACGAAATATTGTGCGCAACCAACGCGCACTGATGCCGTACCAACAGAAAATATTCAGCGTGAAAAGGCCTTTTGGAGCTGGGGGATGGTGGGAATCGCCAGGTTGTTTTTTTTAAAGTATTCAGTGCACTTCTCATTTTAACAACCACTTTATCTTGTTCAGTGAGAAAAAGGTAAAAACCACATAATGCAGCATATTGTGAATCCCCTTGTGTATGTTCTCAACTCCCTGTTGCAGAGCAATCGACCTTGCTAGCTAAGGGCACATTCCTACTCATTTATTTTTTGTTTTTATTTTGTTTTTGTAATCAGCACGTGATGATCAAAGACTTAACTGCCGCTCTTCCTCTGAGCTACAGGCATTCCGCGCCTTTTCACGTTTCCAAAGTGTGAGGCGGATATAGGGCAGCGCCAAGCTAGGAGTGATCGAGAAAAGCACAAGCGATACATTAATTCTTTTATTGACGCATGGTGTATGCATCCAGAGGGCAGAACCAAAGCAACCTAGACTAACTCACTATCTCTAGGTGGCTTTGGCAGAACACTCCAAGCACTGGGGCAGTGAAATCGCTAGCGGGCCTCTATGAGTGAAGTTTACATACCCATAAAGAGAGGTGATGTGGTGGCGCAGCTGCCGGCTGGTGTATCTAGGCCTAACACACTCACGCGCAGAGGCCTCACATGAGTGCTGAGTTATGCTCGCCTTCCCTCTGTACACGCACGTATGCATGCCCGGGCCGACATTAAGACAATGGCGTAGTCTCTGGCATAAGCTAAGCCATATGTGATGTACAGAATTCCTTACCACAGAATAATTCGTTCCACGTAGAGATCAGGCGCCACTCTGCGTCTCAGCAACAGGCATTTCGCGTTTTCGCAGAATAATTCTTTGCATTCGCACCCCCCTTTCTCACTGCCCAGCTGCTACCCCCTGCGCGCAGCAGCACCCAGTGCGGCCCGCACCTCTCTCGTGACGCCACTTCCGGGACGAGTTCTTCGAGTGAGCATTGGAGGCGTCGGGCAGCTTCTAGCGATTCCTACGACATAGAACGTTACGAACCTGCGGTCGCTTGAGATAAGTCGCGAAAACGGGCTCGTCCGGTTGATGAACCGATGCAGAACAGGTTGAAACTTCCTTGGGCGTCCCATGGATGACCTAAACGTCCACAGGGCGTCCAAAGCAGTTTCAGTGCCTATTGGGATATGGAGAAGCAGCGGCACAGGCAACAACAGTATCGCAAGCGGAAAAGTGCAGCGGATGCTGCCAACGTCTCCGCGTCGACATTGGCTACTGGTTCGGTTGCTTTTCGCTCTGTATAACCAGCGCTGGATTAAGGGGGGGTCCGGGGCTGCAGCCCAGGGCCTCACCTCCGACAGCAGGAGAAGGGGCCCATTTATTCTAACTTGCTTAGTATATGGAACCGCGCGTAATGGAACTTTGAGCGACCTTATAACTTAAGTTATAAGGTCGCTCAAAGTTCGGTGTGAATGAAAGATGGAGCAGCTGTTGTGGAGGGCTCAGGAATAATTTCGACCACCTGCGGATCTTTAACGTGCTCTGAAATCGCACAGCACACGGGCACCTTTTTGCATTTCGCCTCCATCAAAACGCGGCCGCCGTGTGGCTGGGTTTGAAGCCAAGTACTCGGCTCAGCGCCGAGCATGATAACCACTGAACCAGGATTTAAATTCTGCTATCAGATGTGCCCACGAAGGCAGTAGTAAATGTTCATCGTGTAATGAAATTAATTTCAATAAATTTTAATAATACCCGCTCGGCGCACCAATTAATGAGTGTTTCTATTTCCTAGTCGCTGCCGGAGTACCAACCTCAACTGTAGGAAGCCAGCTCAGTCTGCTTTTCTTCAATGCGTTAGCATTAGAACAGTGGTGCGAACGAAAACCCGTCTGTCGGCTCGTGTAGAGGTGGCGCGCGCTGCATGCCCCGCAAGCTTTCGGTCGGCCCACGTGGCTCTTCCATGGCGTTAGGTGCTCGGCGACAGACGGACATGTGTAGCGCGTCCCAAGAGCCTTGTTGTGTTTTGTGCGCTGTAAAACTGATGCTAATGCGTTACTGTTGCATGAATCCCATTGATCACACTTCGTTCTTTTTATTTAATTTGGTGGAATTACAGTGAAACATGTGAATTATTCCAGTAGTGAAGCAAGGGGAAGGGGTGTCAGTAGAGGGAAAGGGGGCCTACATGCGCATTAGCCCAGTGCCCCCATTTTTCTTAATCCGGCCCTGTGTATAACCTGCCTCAGCCGAGTTCAGCCACAGCCATTTTCATCGCTCCGGCGATCACCTCTTCCCTTTTCCTCCGCGCCGAGGACGGCACACTTTCTAAAACACGACTTGAGCTGATGCGAGTGAATTGTCCGAGGAGGATGTAATGGACATGATCCGGACGCTTAATTCAGGCTCCTCTAGTAATGGGTCTGCGGAATGTAGAATGATCGACGATTCAAACAGTGCGGAGGATGACATTGAAGCGCACACGAGTTCTTCGGTCGCCAATGCTACCGCACAATAATCTTTACTACAAGCAGCCGAAAAGTACGCATGTAACGATAGGAGTATGAAAAGGCTATCTGGCCTTTGGCGACCAGGCGAAAGCCAAGATAGCCAAGCAATTTGCTGCGTTTAAAAAGTCCCCAAGTGCTACAACCCTATAGCTAGTGCCCTCTGGGGAAGTAATCGTATAGTGCTCGAATTTCAGTGCATTATCCTCAACACTGCATTTCTTGGCTGTTCCTCACCTTTTGTAGCAGATTTTCTCAAGATAATTTGTCCATTTTAATCACGTTTGTTTTGTTAACCTCCCAGTATCCCCTCAAGTACAGTGACAATCTTAATTTTTGAGTTTGATGAATTGTGTTTTCTTGATACGATATTGTGTTCACAGTCTACAGGTCTATGGCAATTACATTGCAAAGAATCACTAGCAAAAATTTTATCTTGGGAAAATATAGGGTTGTTGTCAACCGTAGCATATTTCAAAAATTCACTGAAGGCTGAAGCAGTCTTCTACCACGTAGTCCAGTCTGCAGGCGTTCGACAAGGAATAGAAAAAATTTCCTGAAAGTCATCGAGGTATAATGCTGAAATCTTGTACACTTACTTTAGGAGCACTACTAGCATGAAAAACGATTTTTATCAAAATCCCTTGTGTTGAAGGCCGCATCCACCCTTAAACAATCCCAGTTTGTTCTTATAGCACCTACCTACTTGATCAATGAATCCTACCTGCAATGCATGAACTTCTCCGACAGTAAAACAAGACAAAACTAAGCTTCAGTCATTGTTTAGATTATTTTGTATGCAGCCATTTAATCGAATCTTTATTTTTTCTTCTACCAGCGTCATCGCATGCAAGCACATGAAGAATGCTCAAAACAAGCACAGCCATGCTTGCTCTTTTATTTCGGCTTTGGAAATCAACACACAGTAGGGAATCCGCACCACTGTGCCACCACCTGCAAACAAAGTGGCAAGCGGTTTTATCACACAAAGGGGTGGGAAACAGCCACAACAAACTATACAGGCGCCATTTTCTGGCGCACAAATCCTCCTCTCTCGTTTCCTTTCCGCTCAAAGACCGGTATACACATCACAGCTCTAAGCACTTTCAAAAATGCGCACTACAGCATAGCACAGGCCATCTGTCCAGATAGCTTCATGGTTAATAGTTGCCTCTCTCTATTACTCTACTACATCTCAAAGCTCTTTAATCATACTGGGCGTGAAACTACAGCTTAAAATAAAGGCGCCTTCAGTGGCCAATTTTCAACAGTGAGCACACAACTCAGCCTCTATAAAAAGTGCCTTGCAACGTCTGAGGAGCTCTGAGAAGTTAATTTCCACAGGTGGTGATGAAATCCAACCCCCCCCCCCCTTTAATTTTTTTTAAGGGTTTCAGGTTTTGGTTTAGGTTTATCGGGGTTTAACGTCCCAAAGCAACTCAGGCTATGAGAGACACCGTAGTGAAGGGCTCCGGAAATTTCGACCACCTGGGGTTCTTTAACGTGCACTGACATCAGAACCCCAGGTGGTCGAAATTTCCGGAGCCCTTCACTACGGTGTCTCTCATAGCCTGAGTTGCAACTAAGCCACAAGCTTGGTTTTGAAAATGGGGTCAATGGAATGTTTCAGAACTCGTATGATTAAAGAGCTCTAAGCTCACCTTCTCACTGACGTCAGTAAACTAGCAAAACCATCACAATTAAGCACAGACGGTTGTACATGTCAGTGGTGTGGAATGTGCACGTAAAAGTTGAGTTACCAACAAAAACAGGGCAGCGTTATTAAAAGCATAGACGAAAAACAAGAACCTGGAAGCAGCAAAGTCACAATGCTGTGTTTCACAAAGACGCACGTCCTCGTTTTCTAACACCACTCTTATCTGCAAACAAAAACGAAACGAAAATATTCAACACACCTTGAACAGCGCACTCTGCATTCAAATGCGACAACTAAAAACAGTGAAACCACACATACATATATAAATCTTTTCATTGCAAAAAAAAAAACGAAAACTTTGCAAATGCTTCCAAAATAGGCATGTATCCGGCACTACAAGTAAATGAGTAGGAAGGTTCACTCGAAAGCAAATGTGTCTTGCATAACTCTGCACAGTGATCGACAAGGCACCAAAAGTGAGGGCTCTAAGAAAGGTACTCTCGTATGTGCTAGCAACAACAGCCTACAGTAAGGACAGATAGCAATCACTCCACTTGGCAAGTCGCCGAAATTCGATAAGATCCTCAGACACACAACCACAAAAGCTCCGGCATCAACAGCAGAAATGCATCATGGGATCCTCCTCCTCGTAAAATGATCCTCCTCGCATACGTCACTATCTTTGGCATTCGCCTCTGTACTTTGGCTGTGGTGTGTGTGAAGTTAGGTGGTTTTTCTGGGCCTTCCTTACATACACGGCGGGAGAGTGTCACCGCTTCAGCACAAAAAGCCTCGACCACAAAATGCACGGATGTTGAATTCTCGGGCAGTGTCTTATATTGTTGGCCAGG
The DNA here is from genome assembly GCF_055824585.1 of Amblyomma mixtum. Lineage (NCBI taxonomy): Eukaryota > Metazoa > Arthropoda > Arachnida > Ixodida > Ixodidae > Amblyomma > Amblyomma mixtum. The sequence continues at coordinate 90,510,213 of NC_143012.1, forward strand.
CTTTGCACAACGGCAAATTGGAGTATTTTATCAGTAAAGAAGCAAGTGAAGATGCCCAGCTTTGGTCAACGATTCAGCTCAAACCGGGCAGCCGCGCTTTCTCACAAACAAGCTCTAGGTCTTCCTTCATAACCTCTCGGCGCCACAAGATAATCGCTTCGCAATTATAAAAGAACTTAAAACTGCAGCATCCACAATGTGGTGTCTGATGGGGCTGTACAAATTAGTGCAGGTCATCACTGAGCACCACAATATGAATATGCATATGAAGGTCGGATGGAAAAAACCTTCACAATGCTATGGACATAGTATTCTAAGTAAACAAACCTTATTTGGAGTAAAATGATTGACGATCAGTGGCATTATAAGACTGTGCCAGACATAACCACTGGATTTGACTGACTGAAGGCCACTACACTCCATTTCATACATAGCAGGCAAAGCTGCGGAGGTTGCTGAAGTAGTGCGTCTGCAAAACCATATTACTCCGCCACTTTTTATTCGTTCTACTCGAAACTCCGATCATTGTTTGGACAAATACAAAGAGCAGTATAAAAAGATGTGGTAGCATTGAAATTCACGGTCGAAGCTGTGAGGCGCTCAGTGTTCGGGCTTTCTGGCCACAATTTTCATGGAGAGTTCACTACTTTTTGGGTGCAGATTTAGTAGAAGCGATTCGCCCTACGAACCGCGTATCATACCGCCACGCGTACTTTTTGCTTCTCAAAATCTCGACAACCCGCAGGATGAAAATGTGGCAGGAGGTAAAACGAAGTCCAGGAGGTGCCAGTCACGGCACTTAAGATTTGTCGCTACGAAATATGTTTGTGTTCGCTTTGGTTGTATGCCGAACTACCTTTTACGTGCGGACTTGGCCTGCGCGAACAGGCGCGCTAGCTTTGGCAGCGTTGCCTGCTATGTTTGAAACGAAGTATAATTCATTGGAATAAGAAGTGAAAAAAAAATTAGGAATATGAAGTTTTTTTGGCGTACTAAATGAAAGTTAGTGAAATTTCAAGCAATGTACCCACCTACGGTCAATATATAACTTAATGCTACCACACAGCTGCAAAACAAGTCGTCATGAATACCGTGTCACTTGGTTGTGAGAAAGTCCCATTTGGCTAGCATACTAGTTGGCACCTAATATGAAGTGGTGACTTGCGAGATCCCAGGCTAAAAGAACTACCTGAAGCAAATTGCATGTCACAACACATTTCCATGCTTCGAACGCCTATATTCAGTTCTGCTTGACTGTGAGCCCACTAAACCTCAACTTTTGCTTGAAGTTAATAACTAGTGACTAACAGCTTCGAAACACTGCAGCAGGAGTTTGCGATCTATTAATACAGTACCTGCTTCCTTACTAATCACCTCGATAAATTGGCTACAGCGTAAAGATATTGAAGAGAGAAATGCCAACGTGATGGCAGAGAATGGGTTGATCAGAAAGGGATCCTAACCCTAAAAGTTGTGGGAGATGAGCCTTCTGCTCTGATGAGATCTCTATCTAGATATATCTTGCCAGGAAAAATCGCGACACTGGCAGAAAGCATGACTCTACAGTTAAGCCTGTCGGACATGCAAAGCGCTCCGTAAACTCAGTTAACGTCCTAGGCTAGCAAGAGCTTCAGAGATGCCTGATTCGACACACTGTACTGTGCGATTCAGCACAACTATGTGACTCGGCACAAAGCAGAGAGATTTAGTGCTCGTATTTATCATCCTCGTGAAGTTCCATTCCCTTATGCAACTGCTATGGTTGAAATAAATTTTCTATGAAATGCAAAACAGAGTATCAAACTCAACTGCAAGGGCCAGCAGCTGTCTTCTTATATATATATATATAAAAAAAGAAAACTGATAAAAATCAAGAAATATAGAAATACTGAAGCCTACCTAGTTTACTGGGCATCAATCATTGATGGTTAAAGCAACTTAAACAAGGCTGGCAGTAATAAAAAGTTTAAAAATAGCAAAAAAATCATAAATCTTTGAAGTCAGCATCTGATGCATCGCCAATATTGAGTAGTCCTTGCAGTTTGCAAGAAAAAAAATATACAAATGCACAAAGGTGGTCTATCATCCCGGTGATGTGGCACTCAATTTTGTCGAATCAGACGTGGCAGCAGCATGAATTTTGCGAGTCATGGACGGATAACGCGTGTGTGAAGAATAACTGCCACAACGAAGTGATGAAGTTTGAACGGGATCCTTTTGGGATATGGTTTCAGTAGCAGTGCCGGTCTTTCAAGCCAAGTCTGTGCTAAGACTTGTAAAGGGTACCATGCAATCGGACCATGTGTGTAAAACAGCCCAACCTGCACTCTCCCTTCCATTACTGTTGGCACCTCGATGAAGTGTCAAGATTTTAAAAGTGCCCGGATAAGCATAGACAGGTGAATCATTTACAACAGCGATGCAAGAGAGAAAAGGGCATCTTATCCATTTACATGACATCTAAACATTTCTGCTAGCCTCTGAGTTGAGCTCACACCGTCTTGTCTGTTATGAGAACCGACAAGCCACTAATATACTAGTATTCACACACAAAAGCACTCCTAACCAACAAGTGGATTGCACAGTGGTGAATCACATGAACGAACACAAGGTGACAATGCAATCAAAAAGGCGGCAGGTGACGAAAAGTTCGTCGGGGACACTGACGAACTGGGGAGGTGTACGTGGCACCAGCCGTAGCTATTTTACAACCGCGTTGTGATTGGCACATTTCTTCCGCAGCAGCAGCACACCGATTCAACCACAAGCCAAGGAGTGATGGCATCGAAACATGACAGACTTTCAGCGTGATGGGGAATGGTTGCACATCAACATCACTTTGAACCTTTTGAGTGTGCTTCCATTCTATGATATGATGTCTCATTAGAGGCGAACATCTGCCAACCAACTGGTTATTGTCTATCTGGCAGGCTAAGCAGATGATGTGACACCTGTTCAGCAGCCGAGAAGCCCCAGTATCCAAAGTATATTTTCCAGTATCCAAACCAGTATCCAGTATCTTTTCCAGTATCCGAACCAGTATCCAGTATCCAAACCAGTATCCAGTATCTTTTACCAGTATCCAAAGCAAAATCCTTACATAGCAGGCATAGTAAGACAGATGCCTCTTGTCTCCAGTGCAAAGGACACGTCCTGGCTGTCAGTGATTATCACATGGAACATATTCTCAAGTCACTAGGGATACAATCAACTAGCACTCGGAGAGCATGGTGCTCACACTGTCTCGAACAGGCAAGATGTCTGCAACTTCAATGAATTGCTGCAAGTGTCACTCTTTCAAATACATGCAATGGTGCAAATCAGCAAGATTTATGAAACAGACGATAGACCCCATTAAGGGGGGACACTGGTCTTGAAAAGAAAATTTTATTACTTTAGTCATAGTTATGAAATTTTCAGGGCACATGTATTTTTGTGCGCCGATTCTAGATATGTAATTTAATTTCATGTAAAACAATTCCATGAGCACTTATGCACTTTTTATGAAAGTATTTTGCGGAGAGTTTTGAAGAAAATTTGCTGCAGGAAACTTGCTGAAATGTATGCCATTGGGTTCTCTTGACACCAAGGAATACAATAAGGGTAAAATTACCATCCTGGCTCTCATAGAACTTGAGTAATAGGGTACTGAAGCTGCCACTTCATAAACAGGAACACACACTTTACTTCTCATTTCTCAAGCGACAACTTCAAAACCCCATAACTTAAGTTCTATAATAGGCAGGAAGACAATTTCACCCTTATTGTATTCCTTGGTGCCAAGAGAACCAAATGGCATGCATTTCAGCCAGTTTCCAGCAGCAAATTTTCTCCAAAACTCTCCGCAAAATAATAGCATAAAAAGTGCATAAGTGCTCAAGGAATTGTTTTACATGAAATTAAATGACATATTTAGAATCGGCACACAAAAATACATATTCCCTGAAGATTTCGTAACTGTGACTTCATTAATAAAAATATTTTTTTCAAGACCAGTGTCCCCCTTAAAACAAAATAAATACCGTAAAAACCGGAATATAGGTCAAACTTTTTTCAAAACACCATAGAAAAAAGTCGACCCCCATCTTTTATGCCAGTCATTGGTGAAAAAACTACGGAAATCTTGTAACAATGGGCGGCTGAAGTCAACAGCCTCCATCACCATCGCCATCAGCAGCAGCGCGGTGTGGCAACGTTGTGGCACCACCAATTTGCGATTCCGTTGTCCCAAAGTTATTTTGGTTTGTAGCTGGGTGTTGTCGGCGTGGAAATCTCTCTCCCCGCAGAGATGGTGTACAAGTCTTTTAGAAAATGCAGCATAAGCAACACGCTAGACGCCACAAAGGATGATGCTCTATGGAACGTGGGCAGCGAGAAGCAATTGTCATACGACTCGAGTTCGGACGACTCTGATGACTCGGAGTAACGCTTGTGCCCTTCGTGCCCTTCTCTGTACTGTACACCCAGCCAATTCTTTAACAGTATCGCGCGACAGTTGCCTCACGTGTCTGTCAGCACCTTATCACGGAGTGGCAAAAGAAGCGAGAGCAAGCGCATGTGTACACATGCGCGTATCTCGCTTGTTTCGCCACTCAGCACCGTTTATAAGGCATTGACAAGCACGCGGGTCGATGGTCGCGCAATAGTGTTAAAGAATGAGCCGGGTGTACATACGAACAGCATCTAAATGAAAATAAATACTGTCACCATTGTGCAGCCGGTTGAGTCGCATTTGTTCCACGGTAAGGGTGTCTTTCGATACTTTTGCCATTGAAAAAGATTTCTTTTCATTTTTAGAATTTGGTCAGTTGGGGGGTCGACCTATATTCCGGTTTTTACGGTATTAATGCAGCTTGAGTGACTACAGATAGCAAATGACGCCACACAACCAAATGGATTACCTATCAGGAGGGTGGTGCCAATCTAGCTCACCTCAGTCAGCATTTGTATGGTTGAACCTCGACACCACTAAACCTGATCATAATTCAGTTACTACTTCCTTGCAAACAACCAGGAAGCCAAGTATGTTCTAAATGTTAGGCGGTTTTAAGATCAAGGAAGTAATTCACATTCCAAGCGAATCTCAAGCACCAAGGTTTCAGAATATGAGTCCAACTGGGGAAAATAGCCACGCCCACAACACCACAGACAAAAATACTGGATGCTGCCTTATCTCCAAACACCTGGGTCTGATAGGTACACATCACTGCTGCTGTGAAGAGTCAGGAGTACAGTACTATACCTAGATTGTCTCGAGGGCGGGTGCTTTGATTCTTCCTGCAGTAGTGTACAGTTGCTGTCAGTGATGGACTGGGGAAAGATTAATGCCATAAATATTAGTGCCCATTCGAAGGGAATGGCACACCACCTCCTGTGTTCACCAACTCAGTGTTAAAATCAGCCAACGACTGGTCATCTTTTTTAACATAGGTAAACTAGGTTTTCACTCCTGTTAAACACGGTGATTCAGTAGTGATCACATGTAGTGCAAACAACAAACTGGGACTCAAGTGCTGACTTCAGTGCAAGATCAAACGTCAAGGACCAGAAATTAAAAGTCTGCATTTATATGTGGCACTGAACATGCCACGCGAGCCAAATTCTTAAAATCAAAAACTTGAAAATATGACTGCCAGTTTCACTTGGATAATGCATCAGTTGTGTGTTCCCTCTAGGTGTGATCACAACTGTATTCGCAAAAACCGATGACGTATACGCCATGCCTGGCACTACAATGAGTGAGCCAAGCGTGTTCAGGACTGTGCAGTTGTGGAGAGGAGCACAGGAGGCAGTCAGTCCAGTCCGTAAAGTCTGTTCCACCACTTGGCGGTCTTGTCACCCCATCTCCGGGCGGGGGAGCCTGGTCTTGAAAATAAAATTTTATTAATCCAGTCATAATATGAAACATTCAGGGCACATGTATTTTTGTGCACTGATTCTAGATGTCATTTAATTTCATGTAAACCAATTCTTTGAGCACTTATGCGAATTTATGAAGTATTCTGCGAAGAATTTGGAAGAAAATTTGCTGCGCGAAACTCGCTGAAATGTATCCCATAGGGTTCTCCTGATACCAAGGAATGCAATAAGGGTAAAATCATCATACCGGCTATCATAGAACTTGAGTTATACTGAAGCTGGCACTTCATAAACACGAATACACACTTTTCTTCTCATTTCTGAGGTGGCAGCTTCAGTACCCTATTACTCAAGTTCTGATAGCCAGGAAGACAGTTTTACCCTTATTGCATTCTTTGGTGTCAAGAGACCCCAGTGGCATGCATTTCAGCAAGTTTCCCGCTATAAATTTTTTTTCAAAGTTCTTCACAAAATACATGCGTAAAAATTACGCAACTGCTCAAGGAATGGTTTTACATGAAATTAAATGACATATTTAGAATCAGCACGCAAAAATACATATTCCCTGATGATTTCTTGACTGTGACTTCATTAATTAAATTTTTTTTTTTCAAGACTAGGCTCCCCCCTTGAGGTACACCACGGGCAGCGTAGCACAACAGCTCAGATCGTCGTCTCGTACGGAAGGTTGTCTGGATAGTCGTCCGACTCTCCCAAAGCAGGTGGTACATTCCGGTTTGCGCGGTCCTCTCGACCATCGTACACGTCTGTGCCGCTGCTGCTGGTCGCGGTTCGCTGCTGCCGCCATTGAGCATTGGAGCTGCTGCGCGGTTTTCCGCCGATTTGGTAGGCGACGAGTGATGCATGATCGAGCTTGCCGGGCACCATGGCGAGCCGAGGACCGGCACGGTGGCGCCGCCTGCGGGCTTCCTCGCCGGGCGCCGCGTCGGCTGCGTACAGTTCAGGATCCTCGAGAATTCGGCGCTTGGCCGCCGTCAGCTTGGTGGCAAAGTCCACCATCCGTTCGCAGAGGTCCTCGGCAGTGGCGCACGCGCCATCGCCCTGGTACAGGCCTTGCTGCAGCAAGTCCTGCTCATTCCAGAAAAAAAATAAGAGAAACGAGAACATTGCCACAAAGTTCACATCCCTTCACATGAAACGCTTCCCTTAACTCACTCAGTACACCAAAAAGAATTTGGTTTGATTTATGGGGTTTAACGTCCCAAAGCGACTCGGGCTATGAGAGACGCTGTAGTGAAGGGCTCCGGAAATTTCCACCACCTGGGGTTCTTCAACGTGCACTGACATCGCACAGTACACGGGCCTCTAGAATTTCGCCTCCATCGAAATTCGACCGCCACGGCCGCGACTAAATCTGCGTCCTTCGGGTCAACAGCCGAGCCCCGTAACCACTGAGCCACCGTGGCGGACACACCCAAAGAGTGTAGCGATGCGCTGAGTAAGATTGTATTTACCATACCTGCGCGAATATAATGAGACTTCTTTTCCTCCAAGCATCTGCTTTACAATGCACCTTGTGCTGTATTCGGAACTAAAGTACTAATGTATAGCAAGCATCTTTATCTTTTTATTTATCTTTGCTACTCGTCAACATGCATATAGTGAACTCAACCACCAAGTTTAAGAGCTGCGAGAAGAAGCCAACTTCTCGGTGACATAGTGCCATCGGGGTCGAGCGCTCGGCACGAGAGGTAGAAAAAGCGAACGGCAAGTAGAGATAAGGTGCTCCGGGCCGCTCAGAAAAAAGGCAGAGAACTGGGCAGGAGCAAGAACGAAAAGGCGAGGGTTTTGCTTGAGGCGTTTCACATCAAAAAAAAAGGCTGATATGTGCGTGAGCGATCTGTCAACTATCCTGTATATGGCGGAATCTGATTTTCTGTGCCAACGCGCTAGACTAGTTTGATAAGTGGCGGCTTCTGCTAAGCACCGAAAGAAATGAATGTGGGTGGTTCTGCGTAGTACAAATGCATGCACCTCATTCTCTGAAAAAACAGAAGTTGGCACCTGTATCGTCGTGCTGTCTCGTCTCGTGCATTTTGTACCGCCGTAATTCTTGAAGTGGAAGTGTAAAAACGATACCACACCACTATCTATCCTTTCTGTGTTAAAAAAAAAATCCATTGCAAGAACACTTAACATGGCACCCCTATAGCAGTCCTCAACATCGAACAATAAATGGGCTCACTGAATGAGAGTACTCATCACAGAGTAGCATAAACAGCAGTTATATGTGGTGCTTTACTACCACTGCTGACGCAGTAAAGCTTTTACAAAATTTGTGGTCTCAATTCATACGAGTTTAGTATGAGCACACCAGTATGAGCACATCAAGTATGAGCACACCAGTATGAGCACACCAGTATGAGCACACCAAGCATGAGCACACCAGATATGAGCACAACAAGTATGATCACACCAAGCATGAACACACCAAGCATGAGCACACCAAGCATGAGCACACCAAGTATGAGCACACCAAGTATGAGCACACCAAGCATGAGCACACCAAGCATGAGCACACCAAGCATGAGCACACCAAGTATGAGCACACCAAGTATGAGCACACCAGTATGAGCACTCCAAGCATGAGCACACCAGTATGAGCACACCAAGTATGAGCACACCAAGCATGAGCACACCCAAGTATGAGCACACCAAATATGAGCACACCAAGCCCACCAAGTTTTGAGTCATACCTGCATCCGCAGTAGTGTCAAAGCATGCCTCTGGTGCGCCTCAACTTCCGGCAGCGGCGGAGGCGGCTGTTGTTGCTGCGCGTTGTTTGTGCCGTCTTTGCGGCCCCTCTTGGCGATCGCAAACTTGCCAACGACTGGGTCAAAGTTGTCCGAGATGCCATCCGAGGTGAGAAAGATGATGTCACCTGGCTGGGCCACAGTCATGGAGACGGTGAGATTGTTGAGTTCGGGGTTCTGTCCGTCGACCGGCCCCAACGCACCCAGGGCATCACGCATGTCCCGCATGGAGTGGATGTCATGAGAACCTGCAAAAGTGAGACATAATAAACAAAGGCTTGTTTAATTACATCCCATTGTGCTTAGCATCATCCCCACCACGAGATACTCAGTTTTAATGTCATGGGTAGTTCTTAGCTCTCCACACATTCATCACATTCAAGTTGATGTGGAAGGCTTTCTCGTCAGGTGTGGCATAAAGTGACTCAGCACCTGGGAAACGCCAAAAACCAGCTGTCAATGAACATAAGCGTGTGGCAGAAGGATATGCATGATCTATGAGCGTTTTTTTATCGAAAAATTCTCACAGCATTTAACAGAGCATAAATTTAATACTGACACCTTTCGTTATTCATTTTTTCTGCAAGCGATTAGGGAACAGAACATGTTACCTGCAAATGTAGTTAACTCTGAATCTCTGAGCAGTTTTCTTTGTAACCTGTCATAATTGTTTATTGTCAAGCATTGCACATACTTTTTTGAAGAAATCTTTTTCCACACAGTGCTTTATTTCGTGTTGTTTAATATTGCGTCATGTATTTTGAAACTTTCGCTCATGATTATCCCTTTTACAATGTTATTTCTGTTGTGTGAGCCTTCTTTGGGAATTTTTTTATGATGTAGCCAAAAAAGAAAACCAACATGTACCCATTCCTGCAGCAGCCTCGAAAGAGGCTAGCAGTCTAAATAAATTAATGAAATAAATAAATACAGGAGAGCCGATCACAATCAAAGAGATTTCTTTTCACAAATGGCACCATGTGGCTTCAGCTCCTACATGCCACCAGTGTGGAAACAGCCACAGAATGCGGCAGCACTTCAGGAAAAGAGAAAAACCGCTGTTCCCTCTTTGCTTTCATTTCAAAGTTTAAAAATGTGTGCACAGTTCTCACTAGGCCCAGAAATGTTCAGACACCTTTTCTTTTCAGATTAGTTCCACTAGTTTGATGACTGGGCATTTGGACTGGAGCCAGCTTATACTCAGAATTAAATTCAGCACCTTTCAGTTTGAACTAAACTCCCCAATGTTCAGTTTTGTTGTTTTTTTTTATCTCCCAGTATAGCAGCATTTCTCGCGCGCCACTTGACATGCTCAGCCAAATGTCAGTGGTTAGAAAGTGTCCACAGCACCCAATCCAAAAGCTGAGAGGCAGGAACAACAAACTGACAGGCTTTTCCTTGCAATGAGTAAGTGACGATATCTGAACCATTTGAAAAAATTCAGGGGGACACTTTGTTGACCTAAAGTGCGGTAAGGCGAAAGCCTTCAGCGGGGTGTTGCTGCTTGTGTCACTGATGTGTGGTTAAGATGTTAAGCTTCGCCCCTAAGAGTGGAACGCGACAGGCAACGCTGTCAGGGACTAGTCCACAGGCATTCTGTGGACTAGTCCACAGAATGCCATCGCCCGTTCGGCTGTGCGCCTTGCTCGGTGGTAAATCGGTCTTTGACAAGGGCGTAACAAGGACAGAACTTTTTCCAAGGGGGGGGGCACACGATGTCCGGGGATGGGAGCGGCGGTAGGTTAGCACCAAAAAGGAACTAGTGCACAAATAATATCCGCAATTCTGGGGGGGGGGGGGGGGGACTGCCCCCCCTAGCCCTCCCTTCCGGACGCCCATGAACTTTGAGGAAAGGAAATGTATCTGTCTCTGTCAACGGGAAGGGAGGAAGATGGGAGTGAACAAAGACGCCGTATTCACTAGACTTTGTTCATTCCAAACCATCGAGCTGGCATGGCGGAGTGGTTAGTGTGCTCGTCTCCCACTCCGGATACCCTGGTTCGATTCCCCAGCCCGGCCAATTTCCTACTCGGTTTTATTTATTTATCTGGTCTGACTAGGAAAGTTAATTAGGCTAATTGGTTAATTAAGCAATTAACTTGCCACTCACTTGGAGCATCACTGCACCATCCCTTTAATTGGTTGCATGGTCACTAGCCAAGTACAACTGACCGTTTGAAATTCGCGTGCAGTGATGTCACGACCATTTCGACCAATTGAAACAAGGTAAGCATAGCTACGGCAGCCACTCGAGGTCTCGTTAGCTGTCGGAGTATTGCTTTCGCAGCAAAAGGGGGGGCACAACAACAGTATTTTCCACACCCCATTCACCCTGCAGCCCTCTCCAAGGCATGTTTTGCTGCTTTCTAGGCATATTTCCCACAGCTAACACTGCACAAGCATGGGTCCCAGCAACAGATGCTTGGCACTGAATGTCCCCCATCTAGCAACAAAGATGGCTAAAAGCCTTCAGCATCTGCCATGCCTGTCAACCCAGCTCAATTCTGATACACCCGCAGTTCTAGCTCAGGTGTTCTCGCAATTTTTAAAATCCCTGAGGAATTTCGAAGGATTTCAAAAGGTGCGAAAAACCCTGCTTGTATTAGCTTCATCACCTTCCAACCTAACATAGACACAAAGAACAGCATACAGACAAACGGCCACACAAACTATACTAACAGTGAATCAATAACGAACGGCTCTATACTTCAACAGGCTGCTATGAGCGATTACAGTACAATGAGTTGACCCCCCCCCCTCAAAAAAAAAAACCTCTGCAAAAAAAAGGTACACGTTAAAGGGCAAGTGCATAGGTTTTAGAAAACGATGAGCTTAAAAGGGTCGAATGTGTGAAACTTCCAGGTAAACCAGGCGCAGTCCTTTAGGGCTAGCACTTGAAATGGTGACGTAATCACAACGGCAAGTGGGGGGATGCCTGATGACGTCATCGAAGGTATCGGTACGTTTTAAACGCAAAAACGCCTGCTTTGAAGGAAAAAGAAATCAACGCCACCGAAGGCAAAGCCTGCCAAACGTTGTTTGGCAGCATCCAGCAAGGCAATGCAGGGTGTGGCTGATGGCAGCGGTAATTTCAAATTGCACCCTCCGTGACGTCACACTAAACTTCTCCGCATTCCTCCATTGCTTTGAGGAGAAGCGCAACATTCAATCGTCGATTACGTGACTAGTGCAAAAAAACTTGGCATGCTTTACCTGCAGCCTATATAGATTTGGATCCTTGAATATTGCGAAATTACCAAGAAGTGGTGCAGCTGCCCTTTAAGGCCCGCATTGAGACAGGTGTTTAGGGATTCGTTATGAATTCTAAGGAACCCAAGTGTTCTGCAGAACCCAGTTCGGGAACCCTTCCCCTAACCCGTCCAATCGCAGCCACACAAGACCCTCCACTTACCCAAGGTGATTTCACGAACACCATGCTGCTGGTTGTAGACGTAGGCGAGGCTGTCGCCAACGTTGCACGTGCACACAACGTACTGGTCCGTGCCACGCAGCTGCACGACCACGGCTGCACACAGTGTGGTCAACATGCCCTGCTCCTGCAGGATCAGGCTGTGGGCGGCTTGGAACGAACGCAGGAGACAGACAAACACCTCCTGGGAAGACCACAAAGGAAACGAGACGGGACAGCTACATTAAAAAGATGGCTTTGAATACGGTAACAACACTCTGGGAGAACGCACTGAAAAACTTGCACAAATTGCTTTCATCCGGCCTACACCAAGAAAGCGAATCTTTCAGGTTTGCAGTGGTTATTCTTTTACAGGCATGCATCACATGTCCTACAAAGTGCTACAGTGATCGGAAATTGTAGCATCTAAGCACCAGGATTTGGTAAATGAATGCACAAGGGATCCACATGTCTTGTTTTCTATAATTATATTACCGTTAAACCTGGATGTAACGAACCTCCATGTAGCAAATTCCTCAATGTCGCAGCTTTTCTATTCCCCCATGCCTCCCCTACATTAGAAGCATGGGTACTATTCGTAAACTCTAAGTAGGGAAGCTGCTGCAGTGGCTGACTTAAACACCTCTTTCGGGCACAAATTATTACCCAGTCGGTGAAACAAGTTAAATGTTAGGTTTTACTGAGGAGCATACTAAGATTCTGCAGAAAAAACTGCCATCCTCCCACACGCCTAGTTAAATACTTTCAGATGTCACCACATGTTGGCTCAACACTGGTTTCAAGGTCTTACCTACACTGTTTTTGCCTCATTCTATAATTTTTTTATTTAGAAATACTGTCAACCCTCAGTTGAGGGTCATAACAGGGAGGGATGTTACATATACGTTCATACAAGATACAGCCAGATACAAAAAGAAATATGCACATGCACTACAGTGTCCTACGGATACAACACAAGATATGATATACAGACTGTAAGACATGTATTCAAATGTTCAACCAGCTGCCGCACGCACACAAACAGGAAAAAAGGAAAAGGAGAAAAAAAAGAGAAAAGAAAAACACTTTACAATATCCACATGGCACAGTTTTAGTAAAGTTCCTTGATTGCATTTGTAAATAATGCAGTATCAGAACTGCATGAATACAGCCTTATGTTGTATTCATGAACTGAATGAATACAATATAAGTGATTTAAAACAAAAAGCTTTGTGAAACAAGTAAGAAAATATGCACTGACTCAAGCCATACCAGTGCTACTGTAAAACACACCAGCTGTTCATATTAAAATGCACTGCTGGCATTAAAAAGCAATTTTTTGCACTTTTGCATTCCTGGCCTGAAATAGTAACAATCTAGACCTTTTTTGTAGCGCCTGCATTTGTACAGATTGTGCCTTCTGTACGACGATTTGACAGTGATAGGTTGCCTGAAGGGGGTACAATAAACACCCCTTGCCTCACAATTGAGTGACTGTATGTCACGATACAAGACAGTGTGACATCGCCGCAGGTCATGCTGCAAACGAATGCACACTCTGCACGAAGCAAGAACAGTCAGTTTCCATGGGCAACGGTGCTCGTCGCGAAGACCAAGAGATGTAACCCACGAGAGGTAACAACTGCCACAGCACTGCTGGCATCTGTTTTTGCCCGAAAAATGAAGCTTTTCGACTGCACAGGGTCCAAAATATCGGTCGTCAAAATGTACACATTCCTATGAGGTGCGTGACAGTTCCCCTCAATGAGGTTCGAAATATCGCGCAAGTCCGAATCATTGGAGTCCAAAAAAAAATCCGTCGGCTACTGTATAGTAAAACCTCGATCATTCGTCAACAGTTATGTCGAAACCCCAGTAAATTCATAGCATCTCTGCGGTCCCATAATTTATAATGCAGCTGAATCCGGATGTAACGAAACTCCATGTAGCAAATTCCTCGACAATACAAAGTTTCTCAATTCCCCAACACCAGCCCCTTTGAAGCGTGTGTATTTGAGAACTCCATGTAATGAAGACTATGGATTATGGACAACGTGAAGTGAAAGACTACAGCCTAAAATGCGGTTTGGTAGTCCTAGGTTTGGTACTGCAGTAAGGTTTTCGGACATTATAGGGGCAACTGCTATGCAGAAATGCCATTTAGCCAAAGGAGGAACGAACACGCATGCCAAACATAAACGCATGCGTGTGTGCATTTCCGAATTATCGTAAAGAGTAAGCATTACGGTGATGTTTTCTGTCAGGTAATGCTCTCGTAGAGTCCTCGCCTGGTCTGGTCAGAATGAACCGTAAGTCCACATCATACCTAGCAATTCCAGAAGGAAAAAAAAAATGTGCTTTCGGAAAAGGTGTACTAGCAGCTCCACCTTTTGCTGATGAAAGAAAGACAAAAGTAGTCCCTGCACAACCAAGAGTGATCCCTGCTTGCGGGCGTTTGCTCACAGTACTGTCAATTCATGCCATCGGTGCTTGCGTAGCTCACAGTCATCATCATCATCAGCCTGACTACACCCACTGCAGGGCAAAGGCCTCTCCCATGTCTCTCCAGTTAACCCTGCCCTTTGCCAGTTGCGGCCACCGTATCCCCGCAAACTTCTCAATCTCATCTGCCCACCTAACTTTTTACACGCTTGTTATACATGTCCGCTAACTGCTGTCTCTATAGACAGCAGTTAGCGGACATGGAACCCATGGAACCACAACTATGAGGCTGTGTGGTTCCATGGGTTCCCGTTTAGACGTCTATTCTGGCACTTGGTATTGGATGCCCTTACGATTACTGCGAGCGATTACTGCGAAAAATACGATTACTGCAAGCGATTCCTTACACGCCCTCACTTCAATCTTGATTGCCACCTCTTGTTTTGGGGACTTTCTCTCAAAACACTACTAGAAAAACTTTTGTACGGGGTGGAAAACTTTGTTGCACTTGGACCTTTGAAAGTCACCGCTTGCAGCATCCCTAAGACAATGCCTCAGAACCTCCAGCACAAAGACCTTTAGGTAAAAGATCATCCAAGACCGTTTTCAATTCAACAAAGAGCGAACAGGCAACCATTCAAAATGCACACACAAGGAGACCACAAGGCTAGGCACCAAGGACAGACCAACCTGAGTGGTGTCAATGGTTCCGCCCTCCCGGTAGAGTGCCCGGTTGAGGTAGTCCATGCAACCGTGGACCGCACAGCGGGCAGCCAGACAGGACTTGTCGCCCCAGTTGACTCCGTCAGCGAGGGCCAGCACGGCACTGTTCTCTCGCACGCATATCGCAAATGCATCCGCTATTGGCTCCCCTGCCGAAGGCACCGCAAAAGAAAACAAACAACAAAAGTGAACAAACAAGGGGCGCACAGAAAAGTAACGGGAGCTATCATGTATCATGATCGCTATCAAATGAATAGCGATCAGCAGATGCACGCCTAATCTGCAGCAACACAAAGTTTATGCCATATCCAGTGAGAAGATTACTACTGCAACCTTGATAAATTACAATGTCCACGAAACAATGAACTCAACCCCATTACTGGGGAGTTTATTTTTTAAATGCCCACTACACCTTGGGAGCTTTTCATCAAAAATAAACTTGACAGTTTATTACAGAAATGAAATTTCTTATTTCCTTATAATTAGAGGCTGGATTTTTAGGCACTAAAAAACACGTTTTAGGCGCCATAAATAGGCGGTTAAAATTGCATTTTAGGCACCTAACGGAGAAAAATAGGCACTATAAACTTTATCAAAAGTGCACACAGTTCCGAACTTCAGCGCGCAATATCTGCCATAAAATAAAACAAAAACACAGCGGGAATTATTTGGGACCTTAAGCAAGATGCGAACATTAGAAGCCGTTTTTTTGTTTGAGTCATTTACTCTATGGTTTGAGTGCACGAATGCGTTTTCGTATGCACGCACGACTGCCAGCTGTCTAGTGTGGCCTGCTCCACCAAGATTACCGCCAAATGCCATTTGATGAAGATGGCATGCGACTGGGGCACAAGGAACGAAAATAAGGCAGGTTACCCAGGTGGAAATTTTAATCAGTTAAACTGTTTCCAGCAGGTTTATGGAACATTTTACAGTTGGTTTCAATTGGAACCAACTGGGGATTATTTGGACAAACCTATAACTTACTCCGCATACTTTCCCAAATGTGGTGCCATCTGGTCAACTACCACTTTAACATCCAAGGTCATCAACAAGCTGCCACGATAAAATGGCAGAAAATAGCAAAAAGGTTGCTTCGATATTTTCGGCTGACGTGGTTGGTATTGTGTACACAGCCGGCGTAAATGCAGTAGTGTTCACCACAGCAAACTGACGCGGTCATCTAATGTTGCCACGTGTGTGTTCTACTCAAAACCGAAATGGAATCGAAAGCAAACAGAACCTGAAAGCAAAACCACAGCGTATTCCAGGCCCCTTTTCTGCAAAATAGGGCATTTTTAGGCACCGACGTCGGAAATAGGCATTTATTGGCACTGACACCCAAAATAGGCATTTATAGGCACTATAAAAAGAGTATTAAGCATATTGTCAACACCTAATTCGTGCTGATATGTAAAAATGGTGCGCCTACGAAGTGCTGAAAAAAATAGGCATTTGCCTAAAATCCGGTCTCTACTTATAATACACAACATGTTCACTGTCACACGAAGAAATTGAGATCTTTTAATCTGAACATGTTTTTGTAAGTATGGTAGATTCTGTACCGTGGTGTGGTGTCCGAATGAACATGGGCTGATTTGGGATCATTAAATTTCCACTGCCTATACCAGTGTCATATCAGGGGGCCTCAGAATGTGACAGACATAATCATCATAATTTTCCTAAAGCAAGGCTGTCATTTTTGTGCATATCAAAAACTATTGCTGCTTTCGAGCATCCGTGAAACAACTATGGCACTCCGCACCCGAAAGAACCGATCTGCCCGCCACCTCTCGCAAATAATCGGACCTAGGCTTGTTAAAGGGTCAGTCTACTGAATTTTATCGACCATATTTTCTTTGCGGCAACCGATAGCTCTTTACTCAAATTACCCTTTAGCCAGCTGTGGTGCCAAGAAGTGCGGTAGAACATTTTAAAATAGAATTTATTGATGTGGGAACACATCTGTATGAGATGGTAGTCTCATCTGGCAACCATCTGGATTTCCGCCGCGCGGCGACAAACATGGCGGCGCCCGTCGAAGCCGGACCTCTCGCTTCGGACTGAATTCTCGTTGTTGCTGCCTTTTTCAGTGCGTTCACTGGCCATAAATGGGGCGCCGGTCTTTCGCTTCGTCTCATCTCACCTATAAGAAAACGTATATGGGATAAATTTGCTTTATTTTAATAATTAGAGTGACGATTCGGCCGCTCCTAGGCTTAAGTGGAGAGTCGGTTTGTTTACAGCAATGGTTCCCGTCCTAATAACCAGATGGCGCCACTATAGGCCGAGTTTATTTTTGCGTCTCTGCTAGCATACGCTGAACTAAAAGTGGGAATGTGCCTGCGTTTTGTGTACGTGTAACTATAAGTATTCATGTGATTTACAAAAAAGCGAGCGGTACACCTTCTACAGTTTACTAGAACAAAACGTGGTTTCTCTGACATTGGGTATACAAATGGTACGTAGTGTATTCACTTAGGCTTCTACAAAAAAAGACTACCACCTTCTTGAACAAAATGAACGTTTGGGGCCGCCACCATGCATTTTTGCGTGACTTTTAACGCCGAAATAAAATATAAATTCCTGCCTAAACCGGGAGCAGTTCCCTCGTTATTGATGTTATAGGGTGCCAACTACCAGAATATGCCATTATTTATACACTCATCTCGGTAAGTAGACTGACCCTTTAAGATGCAAAAGTACTTGATGCAGGGCTTGTTGGTTCATGCTACAAAATTTTAACGGTGCAAAAAGGCACACACGCAGGAAAGGACAGAAAGAAACGGACAGTAAGAGCACCAAGATCTGACAGGTGGCAGCAATAGGACGAATCAATGCATGTTTTATGGACAAAAAAAAAAAAGAAAGGTGCTTTTTAGGTGTGCCCCTATGACGCAGTTGCCAGAGGTGCATGCTGCAGGATGTGCCTGCCGCAGCTAAAAAAAATAAAACCGAGAAAAAATTGAGAAAAAAAAAAGACGCATCCAGTAACCCCAATGTGACCAAGACGGTGTATCATAAAGGCACCTGGAAAAACAAAACCTTACCGGCATTTTCTTTGGTGACAGGATGACACTCGTACAGCGTTGTAGCAATTCCATAGGCGAACTCTGCTGGCTGGTTCCAGTTACCGATGCCAGCAATCTCTTCAGAGGCCGTCTCAGCTTCCTCACCAGTTACACAAGCTGGGGAAAAAAAAGAAAACACCTCAATTTTCCAAATTCCTCACGACACCATAGCATCTGATTTGAAAAAACAAAAGACAGGGCTCTAAGCGACGTTTTTTTAGCGTGTAACAAGGCTTACACATACATTAAGCCTTTGCTCTGTCCTGTGATTTCTACAAAGTTTGGCAGTTAGGTGGTACTTCATTTATTTGCATATCAGTTTGCACACACCAAATTGACACCACACTCACATGTTGTGGACGTAAACGAGTTATGTGCACAACATGTGAGTGCCTCTCAAATCTATTTTGTGCTTCAGCCGCTGTCCATTCTTCCCTCCCGCCTTCTCTCTCTCTCTCTCTCTCCCCCCCCCCCCCCTCCCCCCTTTTCGCCGTCTTTCTTTTCTCCCCGCAATCGCAGACCTGGGTGTGTGGTGTCGGGCAACGACACTTATTCTCCTCCCCCCTTCCTGTTCCGTTTTTGTATTTATTTATTTTTCTTTTAAGGTGTTCTTCTCTCCCACGTCATTTGCTTGTTGCTTTGGTTCATGTGTCGGACACCTGTACAGATGCCAACCCCTTACGAAGAGAAGCAAGAATTGTGTAACTTCAGTCTTGAAAAAGGACAGGCTCTGTCCGAAACGTCGACTCCCAATAAATGCTTACCCTAAATGAAGCGTTTCGAATTTCGCGCACACACGCACACACATACATACATTCATCATCATGATCATTCATCATCAGCCTGACTACACCCACTGCAGGGCAAAGGCCTCTCCCATGTCTCCCCTGTTAGCCCTGTCCTTTGTCAGTTGCCGCCACTGTATCCCCGCAAACTTCTTAATCTCATCCACCCACCTAACTTTCTGCCACCCCCTGCTACGTTTGCCTTCTCTTGGAATCCACTCCGTTACCCTTAAGGACAAGCGGTTATCCTGCCTTCGCATTACATGCCCTGCCCAAATCCATTTCTTCCTCTTGATTTTAACTAAGATGTCATTAACCCGCGTTTGTTCCCTCACCCACTCCGCCCTCTTCCGATCTCTCAACGTTACACCTATCATTTTTCTTTCCGTGGCTCGCTGCGTTGTCCTTAACTTAAGCTGAACCCTCTTTGTTAGCCTCCACGTTTCTGCCCCATAGGTGGGTACTGGTAGGATACAGCTGTTGTATACTTTTCTCTTCAGCCTACGCACACACACACACACACACACGCACACGCACACACACACACACACACACACTACCTACATCATACACCCGGTAGGCTAACCACAATCCAGTGGGCGCGTGGGCAGCTAGCCACAATGCGGGCTTCAGACGTGCAAATAGACAGACAAAACTACAATGGCTAAATGCGGGGAATGCCCATTATAAGGGCTATTGAACTAAAACAAAATGTCGGGATTGAAGAGCTTATAAACCTGAAGAGCTGAACGTATGAGCAGTACAGAAAGAGCTAGACTCTGCAGGCTGACGTGCTGCTACCTTACCTGTGTCTGCAACCCGTGGTCCTTCGGTGTTTGACGAGAGACTGGTGGGTACCTTGGCCTTGGGTGTGCCACCACTCTTATCCAGGTACCTGCATAGAGAAGCAGATCTCTCCAGTCAGACAGGGGGACCTGCTGAAAAATGGCATGGCAAACAGGGTGCCAATGCCTTCACAGGTTTACACTGGGCACAGTATGTACAAAAAAATTCACAGGGGGGGGTGGTTGACCTAAAGTGCGGTGAGGCGAAAGCCTTTAGCGCGGTGTTGCTGCTTGTGTCACTGACGTGTGGTTAAGATGTTAGTTAAGTACACAGTTGTTTGTGAATCTTAAATGCTGGAGACACTGGAGGGTGTTTGGGAGGCATCCCTCTGATTCGACGCCTTTCTGCAAACACTCTCCAGCGTCCTAGACAAGGAGAACTACGTACGCGTTGGCAGGAAGTAGAGTAGCCATTAGCACGCTCGGCTGTGGAACGGAAGGATGGTGGTTCAAATCCCATCGTGCGCAAAGATTTCTTTTCTGGTCTGACTAGAAAAAGCGTGACACCTCTGCTGACAACCGTCTGTCGACAACGATGAGGCATTAAATGCTTTCGCCTTAATAAGCAGCAGCATGAACAAACAGAATGATATGCAAATGCAATCATTTGAACCTCACTATTTAGATGCCAACTGTCTGCCACCGTGGCGGCTCAGTGGTTATGGCACTTAGCTGCTTGACCTAAAAGACGCAAGTTCAATCCTGACCATGGCGGCTGAATTCCAGTGGAGGCGAAATTCTAGAGGCCCGTGTACTGTGCGTTGTCAGTGCATGTTAAAGAACCCCAGGTGGTCGAAATTTCCGGAGCCCTCCACTACGGCGTCCCCCATAGCCCGAGTCGCTTTCAGACGTGAAAGCACCATAAACCCAAATGTCGTTACTAAGGCAGCAACACACAGCAATGCTCAGGTTTAAGTATCCAGCATGTGGTCGTGGTCTACAACATTCCACACATTTATGCTTAATCTACACACTAATTTGAATACATTCATGTTTAACTGCGAGCTCATCTAGTCTGCCATTTGTCACATCACAGTAGTCATTTTACGGATAATCTACTCACTAATTTTCACTAATTCATGTTTAACTGTTAGCTCACCTAGTCTGCCATTTGTCATGTCACACCAGTCAGGTTTCACTTTATCCACACAGTGCATGCCACCAGGGTAACAAAGTGCACATTTCGTTATATTAATCTCAGCCAAACTAACTTCCACTCGCATGTGCTCTCTCAACACTTAGCTTTCTTTCCATCTCCTGAAATTACGACTGAGGTTTCAGCCTTATAAGTGAGTGCTGGAAAGATGCATTCTTCATACAGCTGTAACACACCCAATGGAAACTTTCCTTTTCAGGAATACCTGTGACCTGCTGTGCACCCCACTTCATTCTTTTGTGTCTGCTGTACCAGCGCAGACACCATCATCATCATCGTCAGCCTAACTACGCCCACTGCAGGGCAAAGGCCTCTCCCATGTCTCTCCCATTAACCCTGTCCTGTGCTAGTTGTGGCCTCCGTATCCCCGCAAACTTATTAATCTCATCCGCCCACCTAACTTTCTGCCGCCCCCTGCTACGTCTGCCTTCTCTTGGAATCCACTGTGTTACCCTTACGGACCAGTGGTTATCTTGCCTTCGCATTACATGCCCTACCCAAGCCCATTTCTTCCCCCTGATTTCAACTAGGATGTCATTAACCTGCGTTTGTTCCCTCACCCACTCCGATCTCTTAACGTTACACCTATCATTTTCCATACTGAACCTTATACCCGAATCATGACTGTGCTATGAACTGTTTGTATAAGCAGCACGAAGGCCACCTAATGGATGCCCCGGTCTGCACGCTGTTCCAATGCACCAAGCACAGCAGTCACACGTCACCTGGGGGCGAGATTCTCATTGCTGCCACAGAGGGAGTCATCGTCGATGAAGTCCACCTGGTCGGTGACTGTGAGCGCTCGGTGCGGCCCCCGGTTGACCCGTGTGAGGCCCCCCGATGGTCCCGTGTAGGCCGCCAGGATGCGCTTGGACAGCGGCGCCACATCCCGGTTGGGCAAATCGTAGCACGACTTGGAGTGCACGATTTCAGGCTGCTTGGGTAGTCCCTCCCTGGAGAAAGAAGAGGCAAAAATGCATTCCCATCTTCTCTTTCCAAGCACAGAGGTTAGTTCAGAGGGTAAATTCATTAGAACAAAAGAAAACTTTACCCAAAGTTCTGAGCTGTGGAGTCACATAACTCAGCCAGCAGAGAAGGAAGTACAAGGTGCCTAACGCCACTAGAAAATGTCGCAGAGAGAGCTGCAGCTGGAATGTGCACAGGAATGACATCTGGTACACTGCAGCTATGGTTATTTATCAAGAAAACCAAAGTAATGTTCAACAGTCTCACAAGGCAACAACAGTGTACAACTGGTAGTGAAGCACTGAAACTGGTAAGGGAAAACATCTACTCAGGGCAGGTAGTGACCGCAGATCCTGATCATGAGAGGGAAATAACTAGAAGAATAACAATGGGTGGAGCGCATATGGCAGGTTCTCTCTCAGATCAGGAATGGCAGTCTACCAATATGCCTCAAGAGAAAAGTATACAACAGCTGTATCTTACCGGTACTCACCTATGGGGCAGAAACGTGGAGGCTAACAAAGAGGGTTCAGCTTAAGTTAAGGACAATGCAGAGAGCTATGGAAAGGAAAATGATAGGTGTAACGTCAAGAGATCGGAAGAGGGCGGAGCGGGTGAGGGAACAAACGCGGGTTAATGACATCCTAGTTGAAATCAAGAGAAAGAAATGGGCTTGGGCAGGGCATGTAATGCAAAGGCAGGATAACCTCTGGTGCTTAAGGGCAACGGAGTGGATTCCAAGAGAAGGCAAGTGCAGCATGGGGTGGCAGGAAGTTCGGTGGGCGGATGAGATTAAGAAGTGGCTGCAGCTGGCTCAGGACGGGGTTAACTGGAGAGATATGGGTGAGGGCTTGGCCCTGCAGTGGGCATAGTCAGGCTGATGATGATGATGAAATGATTCAAAGCTAAGAAATGCAAGGTTCATTTGCAAAGTTGGCAATGAGTGCTGACCACATAAGTCCTTGTACTTATACATCATCAAAGGCAACGCTTTCTTTTACTGCGTTAGCAACATATTCCTTTTTCCCCAAAAATCTGTGCGTGCGTGTATGCATGTGAACACCCCCCCCCCTGTGATAGGTGCACATCTGGGCACTCACCAGTCAAAATGCACCTCTCGGCTACAAGTCTCCATACAACCACCTTCACATCCACCCTCCAGCAGCCTCCACCCATGAAACACCCACGCAGCAGCGGAACGATAAAGTGACACCGAAATAAAATTCAAAAATGCAATGAGAAGGCAATAAACGTAAAAACCAAAATTACAATCAATACTACTAGCACAGATTTGCGAAATCAGTTTGTTGATCGCATGCACATTTTTTTTCTCTCGCACATTATGTAGAAAAACCCGATCAATACTAAAGTCAAAATCCTGCGCTAGGGTCTCTACACCATCAAGTTTCATAGAAAAACCAAATGCAACGCTCTACCTAAACTTTAATGTAGGTAAAAGGCTTCGGTTGGTTGATGTTATGGAAAAAGGAAATGCACTCTAACCAGCTAACTCTGACTACCCACTTGAAGTGGCAAGCATTAACGAAAATAAGGGATTCAATTAAGACACAACTTCACCCAGCTGTCACTAAAGGCAAAGCAAGGACAGTAGAGCTGTGCATTTCTAACTGTAGTCGGGAAGTGACCGCACTAAAATTTTTTAGGCTGTGAGTAAAAAAAGAAGTTGGACAAAATGACAACGTTCCATTGGACACATGTTGCTCATTCTTATGTTTCCTCTCAACTTATCTGCAACGCAAAGCAGCAAATGAAAAAAATCCATTTCCTGCCGCAAGGAAGACCTCATATTTTCCTTGTGCTTTCCCTCAACTGCTTCAAGCACCACTACAATGACTCACAATGGGATAATATGCAGCTAAAACTTGATGTGGTGCTAAAATTATATCGTTATCTGCATACGTTCGCATTCTCTCTTTTGCTTTCATAATGAACTCATCTGCAGCACATCAGAGAAAATATTTCTGAATGGGCAGAATTCACACATGCTCTACATCTTCATTTCAGTTACACCAAGAGCGACAAATTTTAAATACCAGTGCATTAGACGTGTCCGCTCAGTAACACCCAACGAAACAGTATATTCAAAGATTTAGCACGAAAAAACTATGAACAGAACATGTTTGTTATAATAAGGCCTGATCTAGCAGAACACTACACAGCAGACGTATGAAAACGCCCCTGTTGAAACCATTGAAACTTGGTTTTCAAGCTACTGCTCACAGCAGGCATGACGTGGTTTTCCAGATGATGTGGTTTTCCGGAAGACAAGAAATTCCAAATAAGATCACCGCGTTTATAACCAACTTTAACAAGTGATAATGGTTTCCGACTAATAGACTTATAGAGAAAGGATAATAAATAAGCCGTATTGAAGAAGCGTAGCTTGTTGGGCCAGTTGGTGCATGGTAAGTATTGCACATGGTAGTCACAAATAAGCCGTATTTTCAAGCGCACAGGAAACAGAAATTTGACAAAACTTCAAAGCCAGCTACAGTAAGCTACACTTTTTCATTAACAGTCCTTGTTGCACACAAGTGAGCATCAGAAACATTGTATTCAGTGTCCAAATAATTCTAGCCTGCTGGACAAATACACAATCAACATAAGACATCAAACAACAGGCTTATCTTGATGTAAATGTATCTAAAGTGTATGTCAACAGCAACACATAAAGTCACTGGGCTAACGCTATCGTCTTGAAAGTGGTTTAGAGTTGTATCGCCCCGCTTGATGACGATACTGAACGCAATCAATTCAGCATTAAATCTGCTCATCCAGACAGGCATTGTCAATCCATCAGTCAAGCCAGTAAGTCAGTGACTAATACCCCTGTCACACGGGCACTTTTGATGCTCATTGAACTCGATCTGCATCGAGATTTTCGAGCACGCTTGAAACATCCGGTGCTACACGGGCATTTTCAATACTCCTTGAGAAGTTTCCCTCATGTGTGTTAGGTGGCGCCAAATGTTTCTCCAACAGCCATAACAAGGTGATGTCCGGCAACACTGTGCAGACGGGGGCAGCGGCAGCCAAATCCGTAGCCAGACGTGCGACGCACCTCTGTGCCTCTGCTTTTGTGCGATGGAACCCGAGGGTCCGCAACGCCTCCGCGATTTCTGCGTAGACTACGGCGTTTCACTTCTGGCGCCCCAAATTATCTAGGCGGTCTAGCCAGCAGTCGATGAGAGCGGCTGTCTCGCGCTCGCCCCCACAGTTTGCGCGTCGACGAGCAGGAGGACGCCATCTTTGTTGTTTACACTGACGGCGTAGCTTGGAGCGTGGTGCCGAGATTATATATAAATATGTTTGCATATAAGCCGACATAGTGCCTGAAAATGTTCTGTCTTGCATTTTAATCAATTACAACAACAACAGTTGTAGTTTTGTTTTGTTAACTAGTGTTCATTTTTATAGCTTCGTGAGAGCTAGAGTGCTTTCGATTGTGCTTGGAACCTCGAGCACTCTTGAGGAGTCGGCATCGAGTCAAGCAGGATCGAGCTCGATTGTGCTTGAAAGTGGCCGTGTGACAACTGTCGATCTGCATTGAGTTCAATGAGCATTGACTCAATGAGGATTGAAAGTGCCCGTGTGACAGGGGTATAATTCTACTGTATTTCCACATGGTGCAAACACTGGGCCACTGATGCCTCAGAAATGACGCAATGCACACGGACATATTGCACCTGGTGGTCACAGTAAACCTTCCTAATGCTGCCTATACTGCCTCAAATCATGAATGGCAGTTTACCAATATCCCTCAAGAAAAAAAGAGTACAACAGCTGTACCTTACCGGTACTAACCTATGGGGCAGAAACGTGAAGGCTAACAAAGAGGGTTCAGCTTAAGTTAAGGACAACGCAGCGAGCTATGGAAAGAAAAATTATAGGTGTAACGTTAAGAGATATGAAGCGGGCAGAGTGGGTGAGGGAACAAAAGCGGGTTAATGACATCCTAGTTGAAATCAAGAGGAAGAAGTGGGCTTGCGCAGGGCATGTAATGCGAAGGCAAGATAACAGCTGGTCCTTAAGGGTAGCGGAGTGGATTCCAAGAGACGGCAAGCGTAGCAGGGGGCGGCAGAAAATTAGGTGGGCGGATGAGATTAAGAAATTTGCGGGAATACGGTGGCCGCAACTGGCGACGGACAGGGTCAGTTCGAGAGACATGGGAGAGGCCTTTGCCCTGCAGTAGGCATAGTCAGGCTGATGATGATGATGATGAATACTGCCTATGCCACAAACACCCCGATAATGAGTCCCAGCAATCTATGGCATGCTACTCTAAAGCGCGCACACCTCTTCTTGCTCATGCCACAGTGGTGTGTACCACTAATTAAGGAATTTCACTGCTGCCGTGGTAATAAGCAAAATCCAGTGACACCAAACGACAGACAGTATCTCAAAATTATGTTAGCATTCGCTTCATCATGCGATTGTTTACGCTCTGATAATCTAAATACTAAGCTGCAGAACAGTTAAAGGCAGTAAGCTTGAACACATACACAAATTCCAAGTAGTTTAAAGAAGTACAGACACCTAATTTTAGTGGCATGTTTTCTTCTCTACAATGATGCGGAAGACACTACTATGCATGAATCATCAATTGGTATTCGCCTACGACTACGAAATAATTTGTAATCAGATTTTTCTGTTATGCTGTTTCTGTTTCAACAGCTGAATGATGGCTGTGGCGTCAAAGCGGGGTTATATGTCACGTGAGGCATGAAAAAACTGTGATATAATCACTGCTTCATCGTTTTAATTCACTACAAAGCTGCTGCCAGCCTTCCTCAAGAGCCGTAATAACAACGAATGTAGAAGCACCGATTATAGTGCAGTTTTTTCATGCCTCACGTGACCTATAACCACTCTCTCACGCCAAAGTCATCGTTGAGTTGGTGAAACCGAAACCGAAACAGCACGAGAAATAAATTCGATTATAAATTATTTAGCGGTCGCAGGAGAATACCACGTGGTAATCCATAACGGCTTGAGCATCATTACAAAGAAGAAAACAAGCACTCAAAAGTTAGGAGTCTATACTCCTTTAATATCTTATCACATTCAAAGAATGTACAGTATAGTGCGTTTTTATCGTGAAGACTTTCAAAAATTTTCCCGCCTCAACTGCTAGCTCGTTTGCGGTGGAACTGCACACAGAGCTTGCATAGTATGGTAACTTTTGTATCGTAGCAAGTTTTACAACGGTACTTACTTAGTTCACCGTGCATGATGCGAAAACGCAGTCGTCTACGTAGAAATCAGCTCATCAAAACCCGCACACGTTGTTTTTTCGCTGAAGGGCGACAGTGGCGCCATCTGTTTTCTGCAGTGGAAAGCGTCACGACAAGGCGCCGAGGCGAGCATTGCAAACAATATCCTTTGAAAGGTAAAGCCTCGTTAAATCAGTTGTTCTAATATTTGTTTCCACTCGGTTACCCGAAAATGTTGGAAGCGCTTCAGTTGAAACAGACGCAAATGCCAGAACGGCACATTCAACGGGCTTGCGCTTTTGCAACGCTCGCCTCGGCGCCTTGTCGTGACACTTTCCACCACAGAAAACAGATGGCGCCACTGCCGCCCTTCAACGAAAAAACGGCATTTCTGGGTTTTGGTTCGCCGATCTCTACGCAGACGACTGCGTTTTCGCATCATGAACGGTGAACTAAGTAAGTACCGTTGTAAAACTTGCTACGATACAAAAGTTACCATACTATGCAAGCTCTGTGTGCAGTTTCATCACAAACGAGCGAGCTGTTGAGGCGAGAAAATTTTTTAAAGTCTTCACGATAAAAACGCACAATACTGTATACAATCCTTGCATACTGCTGAGACGTTTGCATGCAGAACTTCTCCTTTATTTTGGCATCCTTTGACCTCCTTTCACAACTGCAAGGGGGGGGGGGGGGGGCTTGTGACAACATTGATAAAAAGATCAAAACGATAAATCACTGTCTAAATGGGGCTACCAAGCATAAGGCCACACTACCGTTCAAGTGCTTCCTTTTCACAGCTCCTTAAAGTCCAGCCGGCTTGAAGAATAAACCAAGGCCGCACAGCAACTGAACCATGAGTATAACAAGAGTAAACACTACGAAGCCTCTCCTCTGTATACGTGCCAGTTCTTTCATCACAAGGCTTTTGCTTGGAGAAACCTCTCAGCTATACACATAGTGCTTTTTGCTAAGCTAAACAAATGACATAAAAATATTCTGCTGCAGAAATACAACTCAGAAGACTTTACAGTGCTGGGAAAAAGATAAAGAAAGGAAAATAAAAAAAGAAGGTGAATGAAAACTTTTTCGAAGTTGCCAAGTGCTGAGAGCAGTGTGGACAGAAACCTCCACCTTTGCATATGTTTTTCATTTCAGGAGAATTTTCATCTACCTGTCCTTATGCTTAGGTGTGAAGCTAAAAAAAAATTCAGGGGGAACTTTGGCTCTCTAAAGTGCTGCAAGGCGAAAGCCTTTCCTGGCGCACTGTTTGGCATTGGCTGCGAGACTGTTTGTGCTGTACCAGTGCTTTATTTGACTACATACTTTGATTACACATTACAACTACACACTTTGACTGCTTCGATGAGTTCGGTTGTATCCATGGCTCTGTTCGCAGTAACAAGGTATGTAATGTGGTCACCTCCGGACGCCTTACGCCCCGTGTGGGAGAGGACAACTATTTTTTTTATTAGTTGTCGTCTGCTCCAAAAGGGGGCGTCAGGCATCCATGCGTGACCTCATTACTTCGAATCAGCGCCCTCTGATATCATATATATTTCGACCAACCGAAAAGTGTGACACCTCTGCTGACAACCTTCTGTCGACAACAATGAGGCATTAAAGGCTTTCGCCTTAAAATCCATTATAAGTCCCTCTTAAGCTCAAATCACCACCAGAACGCCAGAGTGCTGGCACTAACTTTCTGAACAGCTTCGGAACAAGATCAGGACAAAAACAGCCAGCCGGCAAAAGGCAGGAGCAGCAGATCATCTCTTGCTTCTAGCCCCTGGTTTGCATATCAGATTGCACCCTAAAGAGGAAGCCTCACATGAGGATTCAAATGTCAGTGCACGTGAAAGAACCCCAGGTGGTCGAAATTTCCGGAGCCCTCCACTACGGCGTCTCTCATAGCCTTAGTCGCTTTGGGACGTTAAACCCCATAAACCAAACCAAACCAAACCATTGTTCTTGCAAATCCTAATGTGACCTTGTGCAAGTAATACTACCACCAGGTAAATGTGGCAATGCAGCGTTGAAGGAACACCTTACTAGCAGGACAGCTGCCATCATTCTTGTCATGTAGGGCTCAATCTGTTCGGAACTTTTTGAACATCTATCTCATTTTCACTTTCAGCCTTTTTCATTTTGATTTGTGTGTCTTTTTTCCCTTATGTTGTGCACATATTTCATATGAAGTCAACTGTTATTTATGTCTATTTTCATTTGCATCGATGAGTGCCTTGTAAAGGAGGCCGCGGGCTTCAGTCAAGTCGCTCCCTTTCTGAAGTGACATTTACCTGCAGTCTCCTCCATCATGCATGGAAATAAAAAATTATTATTATTATTATTATTATTATTATTATTATTATTATTATTATTATCATAACAGTAGTGCTATCTCTGAGAGACCAGTACAATATGCTAGGAGGAATGCATCTGGAAGTGTGCTTTTGGTTAGGTGACCGCACCAATGTGTATATTTAAACTTGCCCTTTCTATCCTTATTCCTTCTTTCAAATTTATTAACAGCACTACCTACTCTAAGGCTTTTGAAACTGCCCTTTCCCACTGGTGTGTTATCCTGAAAGAGAAGCACAAGAAATACATAAGCGAGTCTACACTGACTTAGCTCAATCACTTATTACCGAGCACATCAAGCTTGCACTTCTGACAAGTCCAGGAAACCTGGAGGTCCTCCAAGTTTAAATGTGCCCTAAAGTGAATTCTAAGTTCACCTTTTTATTGCAGGAGCTCGATCTACATGCTCTGAGCATTCTTAGAAACTTTGAATTATTATCCTGTACGGCTGATTTCCCTATTAAATCAGATATAACGTCCCAGATCCAGCCTTTTTTTTTTAACTCACCATGGACAGTAAGAGAAGTCAACCAACAAGGTTTCCATGGCGAACAGAACGCGCGGAGCGCCTTTCAGCCAATCACGTGGCGGCTTGCCGCTCTGCCATCAGCAGAGTAACCCAACGAGCACTGAAACTGCCGTGGACGTCGTGTAGACATTTAGGACGTCCATGGGACGTCCAAGGGACATCCAAGGGAGCTTCAATGCCCCACTGGGAATACACGGAGTGATGCGCCTAACCGGAGCAGACGGCCAGGTGCATCACACCTGCAGCAGCAAGCGAGGAGAAAACATAGTCCGCTTGCTTTGGGCATGTTATTTCAGTGATATATTTTCTGATCCACAAATATGCAACGGTTTAATCAAACTATTCCTTACATCATGTCCAAAAAGAGCAATAAAAGTTACTACGGATGTCTCAACGGATTATAGCATTTTCAATGGCCATCACAGTGTGATGAGGCCGAGTCTTGCGACAGCGAATAGTCCACGCATATTTTTATTTCTGTGGGGCTAGTTTACGGCAGTGTTGTCTGCGACTGAAACTATTCACTCATAGAAACCAAAAAAAAGAAAAGCGAAAAGGAATTTTTCCAGAACGCTCTTTAGTTCACCTTTAACTAAGCTAGCAACAACAGAAACGCTGCCCCTTCACGATACCGTGTAGCCAGGCACTTGTCAGCAGCTTGCGGAAGGCATCAATTTGACGCTCTCACCAGGGTTCAAACACAAAGGCATAATCAATCAAATGACATGACACCACTTTGAGATAATGCCAAGCTGTTCCCTGCACCCCCCTTTCCACCACACACTACCCTGCCCTTTCCATGACTCACCCTAGTTCACCATATACGACTGTCCTTCACTGTACAGTTTCTCCAAAGAGGGAGCAAGAAATATACGCAACGCAGCCTCACAACACGAATGTTTTTTGCTTAGGGCATACTGGGACATTGACGCCGTTCGTCCTGCAAGTGCTTCAGTCAGGAAGAGGTGTTAAGCTAACATTAAACTTCACTACGTAGGTGGGTTAAGTTCACCCACTTTTCTCGGGCTTCTGCACACTCCCACAATTATTTAATCCCTTGAAGCATTTTCCTCTAAATGGTGAAACAAGAAAACTTTTTTACACGTCACAGAAGTGTACACCAGAGTAAACGTATTCATTAGCTCTTTGCAGAGTTTCGGCAGTGTGTTTTTTAAGAATGCCTAAATGCACACATTTAGGTTAATCTGAGTAGAGACATTCTGTTTCATGATGCCTCTTCCTCTACCCCCTCTCTCTCTCTTTCTCTCTCTCTCTGTGTGTGTGTGTGTGTGCGCGTGTATGTGTGTGTGTGTGTGCGCGTGTATGTGTGTGTGTGTGTGTGTGTGTGCGCGCGTGTATGTGTGTGTGTGTGCGCGCGCGTGCGTGTGTGTGTGTGTGTGTGCACGCGCGCCAATGTGCGCGGTTGTTTTGTTTGTTAAGCACCAAACACGGATCAGTAAAACAGCCAGTATCATAAAGATGTGTGTACTGGTGTGTTGGCACACACACATGCTCAAGCTAATTTTAATTAGTTTGTACTCGCAATTTTTACTTGCATAGCTTCTAATTACACTCTGTACATTTTGAAACAAACAGCTTATCAGTTCATCCTCACATCCTATCACAATAGCCATTGATACGGTAACAGCAACTTTTTGGAACCAACTATAAAATTCTGTGGTCTAAAGAAACCGGTACCAGAGGCTACAAATTTTTGAGGCAAGGCTTGTGCACGCACGCATGTGCACACACAATCCATTACAAAGGAACAACACACGATATCATAGTTTCGCAAAGAGATTCCTGCAAATTGTGCAGTGACAGACGGACCAGCTATTAAACCGTAGACTTAAAGGTCGCGTGACAGACGAAGGCTGCATATCCAACAATCGCTCACATCTGCGACCTGACAAGCTGGCATTCACGACAGTTGCCGCACTTGCTTCATCGAAACCTCTGCCCCGCTCCCTGAGCATGAGCTAAAGCATGTGGACAGATGCTCGAATTACTTACTTTTAATTTTTTTTTCTTTTCTTTACATATCATGCACACATTTCCGGCATTTCTAAACGGGCATCTTGCTTTAGAAAATTGCCCCATCAAGTCAGGCGCAGCATAGTGGATTCAATTACATCACGACATAAGGCTGGATACAAGACCCCTGTTAGCTCCTTGTAACCCCCCATTATGCCAGCTATGGAAAGAGAAATGATAGGTGAATCGTTAAGATATCGGAAGAGGGCCGAGTGGGTGAGAGAACGAACACGGGTTAATGAAATCGTGGTCAAAATCAAGAGGAAGAAATGAGCTTGGGCGGGCATGTAATGCAAAGGCAAGATAACTGCTGGTCCTTAAGGGTGACGGAGTGGATTCCCAGAGAAGGCAAGCGTAGCAGGGGACGGCAGTGGGCGGATGAGATTAAAAAGTTTCCGGGGTTACGGTGGCTGCAGCTTGCAAAGGGCAGGGTTAATTGGAGAGACATGGGAGAGGCCTTTGCCCTGCAGTGGGCATAGTAATCCTGATAATGATGATGATCAACACCCTGTTTGTAAATAAATTCTAGGTATTCCTCCAACTTGTTGCCTCAATAAGAGCATGGCTTAGCAGTGCAGTGCATAGAACACTCCAGCCAAGAGGCAAGGAGAGCTTATCATATAAGTCCAACCACTTATGTCAAAGTGTGGCAACACCGGGCGTGAAACCCAGTTTACTAAAAACACTCGAGTCAGCCCATTTCCCTCAAGTTCTTACACCTGTGTAAAAAAATAAATAAGAAACTTGTCTGTCCTTACCAGTAAAACTTTAACTATTAAACACATGATCAAACAAACTAATTGGTACAAATGAATTACATGGTTGAGGTAACAGCTAGACAATAGAGCAGCCTGACAATACAACAGAGTCTTGCTTGCACAGTTAGCTGCATAAATAGCTGAATCTTGGGAGCAAGACGCTGGGGTCCCACAAAATTTATTAGAAATTATTTAACTAAAGAAGTCCGAAGCATTGATACTAGTTTAATTTAATAATCTAGTAAAAGCAGTTACTCAGAGAACAGCCCCACTGAAGTTACGTTTCTCTGATAGCTTTGAAAAGACTCCACCATTCAGACCTTGCCATAGCTACTGTATCACTACAGTATATTTCTCTATCATATTTACAGTACCGAGAAACAACAAAGAATAACGAATGAACTGCCAAAAAGCAGCGCTAAAACAATACAAAAAGAAGGCTGCTGCAGTTCGCAATGAGCATCTACAAACTCAAGTGATCTCAGCAGTGCATTTAAAATGGAAACACTTGCACATTAATGTTATCCCAAAATAAAACCTTCCAAAAAAATCGAAAGGTGGATTGGAAAATCTGTCTTAGGTAATTACTTCAGATGGGGTTACCCGCCTATAACATCAGAAAATCATAAGCCAGTAGCTTGGAAGCTTGGTCAAGTGCTCGAAATGTAACATCCTGTATAGTGTTTTCTGGTTGATTTTTTTTACCACCTGGCTTACTGTATGGTTTCCGTGATAGCTTCTCAAATGAGCCCCAAAGCGTGGTTAGAGAAAATTTTACTTTTTCTGCACTTTTCAACCCACAACTTGTGAGTGTTGGTATGCTCTGAACACAAAAGTACAAGCGTTTTCTAACACGCAACTTCCCTGGCCTCAAGCACTGTTTTGAGAAAGAGCAATCGTGACCCAAAAAGCTTCGTACACACAGTGGTGATAAGCATGACACTCAGCCAAGAAAGAAATGCCAGCCGTTACAAGGGCACTATCAGTACGACACAGCAAGCTTATCGTACAAGTGGAGAACCGCACAACTACCAAACGTGACAGGGAACTGCAAAGTTAACGGCAAATTATCAGTGCGGTCCTGAATTCTAGCAGAAGAAAATGGGTAAATGTGGGTGATCAGAACCAAAGAAGAGACAGTTCGCTGATAAACAAGTAAAACGGTAACCTCGAAAAGATGTAGTTAAAAGACTAGAGACAAGTAATTTTAGTTGCGTGTTTTCTTCTTGCAAATGATGCGTGGTATCTGTCTACAACCACTAAATAATTTATAATAGAATTTCTTCTCTCATGCCCTTCCGATTTCATCAACTAAACGATGACTGTGACGTGACTTTGGCCTTTAAGTCACGTGAGGCACAAAAAAAACCTGCCAAACGCTGATATGTAGTTTTAAATCACAACAACTCTTAAAGACCAACTCCGGTGTTTTTTCTACCTTCTCTGATTTTACTGAAACTTTCATAGTAAGCTTTCCGCAGTTTTCTGGTCCTCTGTGCTAAATTTCACAGTGGGGCAGTGTTTTGTTGTTGCTGCGCAAATGAATTTTATAATTTCGCATTTCGTATTCTTAATCGGGAAAATTTCTACAGGCGACCTCACCTGTGTGACATCAATGGACGCAACATGGCCATCAACGTGCACTCTGCATTTGCTGGAGGACAATATTTCAAGCTGAATTTTGATCACTTCAGACAAACAATGACTGAACCTTTCACTACCCGTCACCAGTATGGGCAATCAATGCGCACACAGTAAGTTTTGTGACAGTACCCGTGACATCATCGGACCGTCTGTCGTGATGTCACAGTTTGGTCGAAACCTAGTTTCTGTTTTGGCTTCCTCGTTTTTGCTCTTTTTTAATATTTCTAGTGGGTATTTTGAAAAACAGTTCAATCAGCAGTTTGCTTTGAGGCTGCAATGAACAGAGTAGCTGAAGTCATCAAAAAATACAACAGCGAAGTCAATCCTCAAACGAGTTAAGTACGGCCGTATATACAAAATGCCATCACCACCAAATCAATATATTGTTTAGCCGTAGTTCACGTGTAACACGCCACCCTTGCAGCCATATAAATGCTGCACAGTCGCTGCTTAACACACAATCATTCTGATGAAGCATAATTAGCAGTCAATCCTCAAACGAGTGAAGTATGGCCGTATACACAAAATGCCATCACCACCAAATCAATATATTGTTTCGCCGTAGTTCACGTGTAACACGCCACCCTTGCAGCCATATAAATGCTGCACAGTCTCTGCTTAACACACAATCATTCTGATGAAGCATAATTAGCAGCAATTATACAAACAGATGAAACTAAACCAAGGACGTAAACCTAGGAAGTTCGGGCACTGCTGAGCAAGAACCGTATTCTCCTCAAACCCAGGCTCTGAGTATTCGATAGACGGGAAAAATGGCATTTGAAAAATACCACGTGCTTCCGACAAGGGCCAGGTATTATTTCACAACCATGGCTTGACGGGAACTTCCAGTAGCGATAAGTCCATTAGAAACGAAGAGAATGAAGCGTTCTACCCGCGCTCTTCTAAAATGCAGCGCGCGTCCTCGCTAATACAACGAGCCCATTCATTCGTTCACCTTGGCAGTTGCGTCACGTCTTTTTTTCCGCCAGCGCTTGCAGCAGCAACCGAAACGTCGGGCCGCGCCTGCTAACGGTGTCGGCGTTCTCAAGCGCGCGCGGCACGAATACCGATCGCGATTTCTTGAGAAACGGCTCTTAGGAATTCGCACTGCCCTCGCACTTCGCCCCGAAGAATCGGTTGCGATAAAGCGGAAAGAAAAGCGAGCACGTGAGAGAAAAAGAAACGGCGGCTTTGTGGCTATTCCTCGCGGCGCGGTGTACCGCCCTCGAGTGTCCGCATAAAGCGGCTATTTCCGAGGCGCCGTTATATATGTCGGTTAACGGGAACGACCATCAGTGCGCGGGCGAGGTTCTCGACCCCGGCGCAACGAGATGCCTTCGTGCCGCGCACTGACGTCGCACCATCAGCGCCTTTTAAGCCCCGCCGCCCGCCCCACAACAAATCAACGCGCGCCCGCGATATCGCGTATTATTGCGGTCGCCCCGCCGCAAGCACCACAAAAGCGGTCAGCGCTGGCACGGTCGGACTGGTTTCCAACAACAACGGAACACCGTTTTGTTTACGCGTACACGCAGTCCATTCACACTCACCCGTTGAGATAGCGCTGCATGAATGTGGCCGTCGCCGATGTGGGCGACGGGCACTCGGGCTTGGGATCGGCGCCCGCGCGCTCCGCGCCCGTCGACAACTGGCGAAGGAAGTCGGCGAGTTTGTCCCGTAAGGTCGGCATGTTGCCTGCGTGCACGCTCAATCCGGTAGCACAGCCCTTCCCGAAGTGTGGACCACGACGACGGCTGCCCAGGCTTCGACGTCGAAGGCCGCGAGCGCTGCTTCAGCCAGCGGCGCTACGCATATTCGTCGTGAGTCAAGCGAGCAGCTCCTACGCTCACAACACGCTGGACGCGCGGCCGACCACTCACGACGACGAAGTCGGCGCCGCGCTGGTGAAACGGTGGCTGGCCCAGCAGCGAGCGCTACGCGCTACAGCAGCCGCACCGACCACAACGCCGACCGAGGACGCACGCAAGAAAGCAAAGAGAAAACAAGCATACAATGCGCACTCGAGAAAGACGACGATACCTGCTCTCCTCCTCATCACTGCCACGGCCACTTGCCGACGGGCATTGGCTAGCTATGCTTTCCACAAAGCCTCCCTCCTCTGTCGGGTTCTCTCTCCACCACCTCACAACCACCGCCTCCGTCGCACGCAAGTGCGAGAGGCAAGTGTGTCTGTTCTCGTTCTCTTACAAACACACTTACCATAGGACGTTTTTGCAGCGCGCTATGTTTTAACTTTCACGCAGTTGTTGTGCCTGCCACTACGTCTAGTCATAACGCAATTGTAACTACATCTTTTTAGCGCTGTAAAACAACCAATAAAGAAATATACATTTTTGGTTTACCACTAGCGCCGTGCTACAATGTATACGACTGTAGAAGCGGCAAAACTGCGAACTATATGTCAAAAAAAGAGTTAGTAGATAATGTTGTTGTCCGACCGCAGACAATCGATTGGCTTGGAAGGTGTGCGCTCCCACTACTTCTACCTCTACCTACCGTCGCAACAACCCTTGAGTCCCTCGATTCGAGGAGTTCTCCGGAAACCTTTGTCTATTACGTGACTCACTCGCGTTCAAGGTTTTTGCATTCATTACCTCCGCTAGCCCTCGCCGCTTTCTCGCATCTTGGACTGTGGCCTACATTTCCCTGAGTTCCGCTTTTATTCGTCGCTTCACGGCCGTTTCACTAATTGTGTTTAGTCTTTTTCCGGATGACGTCACGGCTGCTGAAAACAAACGTGACGGCGTCCGTGCGTAAGGTCACGTGCGTGCGATACTGGGCACGTGCGATTTTCAAAGCGTTGTAGCGTAGCCGCGTAGTCGGCGTAGCGTAGTATCTGTCGGCGGATGCTTCAAGTGCTTCTAGTCAAGCGTCAGTCCTTCTACGTGCACAGAGGAGCGCAGCGAAAGCGCGCTACATCAGAGACCTGAGTTGCGGCGCCGGCAAGAGACCTAACCGACATGACAGAGGTGACGGCGTGCAACTTCGACTCTCTCGCCCCCGAAATCGAGGCTGCGATCGCTGGTGCTGCATTCGTGGCCATCGACACGGAGTTCACGGGCCTTGTACGTGGACCGGACGCCACACCAAGTCTGTTCGACAGCATCGAGGAGCGTTACGCCAAGTTGCGTCACACCGTCACGAGCTACTACGTGTGTCAGTTGGGACTGTGCACCTTCACTCAGGTGCCCGGCGAAAACGTGTACACGGCGAAGGCGTTCACCGTCTATCTGTGCCCGCGTTCGTTCGGGACTGTCGACCCCGAGTTTAGCGTCCAGGCGTCTTCGGTGGAATTTCTGTGCCAGAATCGGTTCGACTTCAACAAGTGTTTCTACAGCGGTGTCCCGTACGCGAACAGGGCCTTCCGGCGATCGCTCGACGCTTACCTGCTGAAAGAACAGTATTTAGATAAACCGGGCCTCAGCAAGCTGTACGACTCGGTTCATCACTGGTTGAACAACAACAACCGCTCGAAAGGGAACGGTGACGACTCGCTGATTCTTACGCCACCCGATGGCTTGAGCGTTCCACTTCTCATAGTAGATCTGAGGACGCGTTTTCCCGGCCTCGAATTAGACGTCAGGCCCGAAGGGTTGAAGGTGACGGTGCCCCTCGATGGTGCGCCGACTAATGTTGCCGCCCAGGGTCGAGCGCCGACGGAAGCTGAGTTGAGCGATGCCGTGCTGGGTTTCAGCCGCTGCTTCGAGGCGTTGGTGTCGAGTGGCAAGCCGATAGTAGGCCACAACATGCTGCTGGACTTGCTTATGCTGTACAACCAGTTCTGCGAGCCTTTGCCACCGTCTTTCGCGAAGTTCAAGGCGGCGCTGAATGCAGTGTTCCCTTTGGTGTACGACACGAAGCACATGTCGCTGAAAATACGGCAGGTGCGTTACTGCTTCCCTGCTTACGAAGATGGCATGTTGAAATTGAAAGCAGGCTTGGGGCAGCTTGTGGTTTTACAGGACAGTCTATGAGCTTGGGTAAAAAAATAGAAACGGCCTGAACTTAATTCTAACTCTGTGGCATCAGTGCTTTCTTTTGCATGTAGACTGATGCCCTTCACCAGTGTTTCAGGTAGCTGATTGGGTATCCTTTAAAACCAAGAGCTGTAAAAAGCTCAATTTACTGTTGCCAAGGCTGATAAATTCGCTGACTGGTGTCCGTATGCATTCACAAAATCTATGTGCTTGCAATGGGTTATTGGGACTATAGTAGAGTACAGCTTTAAAAAAAGCAGCAGTTGCTAACACTGGGCCGGTCCACAGTGTCCTGTATTACTCCGCTGGCTAATCATAACAGTAAATGAGATCAGCTTTTTAATATTTGACTATATTAAACAAGTGACGTATCAACTTATCGACTCTAGAGCTTTTTTTTTTTTTGTTGGGCTAAGCTTCTTGTTTGGGTTACCAAAAAAGTCTTAACAACGGACTACTTTTTTGTCGTGGAGGAATCCTGTGCGGCAGTCCTAAATGTGGGTGGAGCTTCAAGCAGACTTAAGTTGTATCTGACTATAGGAACAGTTAGCAACTTAAATGCACTTGCTGACACACCTGGGAATGAATAACAACTAACGTGCCTCCAGCCTATCTTGCACCCTTTTTGCGTAACTCTTGGCATGACTCGGAAGACTGTGCTTAGTTTCATCACACCACAGGTACAGCGAGTCATATCTAGCTCATCACGCGCAGACTAGTTTTGGCTTTGGGCAATATGCAAGCCATTGCCACTTGATCGTCATGAACCAATTCATTGGCATAGTTAATCAATAATTGCTGCACCTTTGCCGAGGCTACAAAATGTATTGTTTGTAATTAAAAGCTTCCTGTCCATAGCTGGCTTTACACACTTTGTATGACACACAGAAATTTATCAGTTTTACTTATGCAAAAAGGAATGATTGCATGGTTGGCTGGCCTATCGCATGAACAGTGAACCGAGTTTGGATTGATTTGTGTTGTGTTTCACCGCCTCAATTCTTTTCTGTAACTAGCAGCATAGCGGGCTGAATTAATATAGTGCTTCCAAAACCAATTCTACTCCATGTTTGTATTTCCCACCCTTTGCCATTGGCTGATATGGGAAAAAATTTGGGTTAGTGACATCCTATCCAAAATCAAGAGGAAGAAACGGACTTGGGCAGGGCATGTAATGTGAAGGGAAGATAACCGCTGGTCCTTAAGGGTAACGGAGTGGATTCCAAGTGAACGCAAGCGTAGCAGAGGGCTGTAGAAAGTTAGATGGGTGGATGAGACTAACAAGTTTGTGGGGATAGGGTGGCTGCAACTGGCACAGGACAGGGTTAATTGGAGAGACATGGGAGAGCTCTTTGCGCTGCAGTGGGTGTAGGCAGGCTGATGATAATGATGACATACGGCTGCCATGGCCTGCATTCGACCCCGCTCCCTTGGGCGAATTAATATAGTGTTTCCGAAACCAACTCCATTCCGTGTTTATATTTCCCACCCATTGTCATTGGCTGGTATGGCTTAGCACTTCACATTCACTTGCAATCGGCTCAAGTGCAGCAACAGTGGAGGCATGGTGCCACTAGAGCCAATAATAGGTCTCCTTGATTTGGCTGCACTTTTTGCACCAGTTCAGGGGGTGCAAGCTCTCACACTCGATTTGACAATGCAGCTAGCGCCACCTACACTTCGGCACTCGATTTGACTTCGTGCTGCACGAGTTCTTCTGCACTAGCCTCCTGGTGAGTTTTCTCATGCTAGTAGTGCAAGGTGCTTGGCGCGCTCCATAGCAGACGGCTCCGCGACCATGCTTGTTTTAGTGAGCGGCGTTGAGGCCATGGTTGTGACAGCTGCATACCCGTGCTAGACGCGACATCTGAGCCGTGCCCTCGCCAAACTGCTGAAATGACAGCGTGCATATGTGTGTGTGTGTGCGTGTGTGTGTGTACAGGGTCAACCACACTTAGGGGGAACACGGCTCCACGTGGCTGCGCACATGCGGAGCACCACTGCGACCAAGCCGGTAGCAAACCCGTGCAAAGGGACAGATGACACGAAGCACCACTTCGAGGTCCCTCTTCTCGTGTGCCACTCTGCATTGATACATGAACGGGTTAGATGCAATGGTGCTCCACAGGCACGTGGTCATGCGGAGCCATGTTCCCTCAAAGTGTGATTGACCCTGTACATGCGTAAGTGACTGGCTGGCATGGTGCACTACGAATGGATTCTCATCTTCCTGTCCAGCCTCACAAGTTGCTTTACACCATTTCTCTTTTGTGTACGAATATTATTATTACACGCAGACGATGGAGCGTTTCCGTAAGAGGAATATGGTGAGGTGCTTAAAATACGTGGGTGATCGCAATGTTTGTGATGACTTGCTGCGACGTCAGTACCTCTGCTTACAGCAGCAACTGGCCTTGAGGTTGCTGTCAGTCCTCACCTTTGCCTACCAGTTAGCCTCTGACACTGTCACCGTCCGCCGAAAGTGAACGCGAGTTGTCAAGTTCAAATACAGTCCAAGTTATCAGGCTACCTCATATTTTGGACCAGCGCAAAACGGGCAAGGGACGAAGGAAAGAGAAGACGACACGGGCGCTGTGTAGTCTTCTCTTTCCTTGGTCCCTTGTCCGTTTTGCGCTGATCCACAATATGAATTGCTTCCAACTTGCCCATCAAAACGTATTGTTAAATTGTCAGGCTACTCTTTTCTTCTGTAATTTGTGGACAACCACAGTCACTTTTGATAGAACGGCAACAGCCTGAATCACGCGTATGAACTCTCAAAGGTCGTCTATAGCGGAAGTGTGAATAACTTCTCGAATTCAAAGTTTGTTTCGTGTTCAAAGTATCTGTTGAATTAATGATGGTCGACCGGCCTGCACCACTTTGCACAATGCGTCGGGAAGGACGGTGTCAAATTCTTCACCGCTTTTGGAAGTAACAAATTTTATAGCCGCTCCACGAGATGTGCCACTTCAAACAAATGCACAGCGTTGAATACAGCTAGGACAATCCCGCGCATATGTCAAACCACGCGACAAACACCAACACACGGCCGCAGCAGATGAGCGTTCCTGGACTTCTGCACTTGATTTGGCCGCTGCATCGAAGTCATTAGTGTCAGGCTACCCTCGCACCGCAAGAACTGGCACTGCACTGGTACGGCACTTTTGTGAACTAGTGCAGAGGGTGCAGCCAAATCAAGGAGACCTATACTCTGTTTCATACATAGCAGGCAATGCTGCCAAAGCTAGTGCGCCTGTTCGCGCAAGCTAAGTCCACACGCAAAAAGTAGGTCGCCATACAAAAAAAGCGAACTCAAGCATATTTCGTAGCGACAAATCATAAGTGCCGTGACTGGCACCTCCTGGGCTTCGTTTTACCTCTTGCCACGTTTTCTTCCTGCGACTCGTCAAGATTTCGAGAAGCAAAAAGTACACGTGGCGGTATGATACGCTATTGGTAGTGTGAATCGCTTCTACTAAATCCGCGCCCAAAAAGTAATTCACTTTCCATGAAAATTATGGCCAGAGAGCCCGAACACTAAGCGCCTCACAGCTTCGACCGTGATTTTCAGTGCTACTACATAGTTTTATACCGCCCTTTGTATTCGTCCAAACAATGACCCCGCCGCTGTGGCTCAGTGGTTACGGCGCTCGGCTGCTGACACGAAAGACGCGGGTTCGATCCCGGCCGCGGCGGCTGAATTTTGATGAAGGCGAAATTCTAGAGGCCCGTGTGCTGTGCGATGTCAGTGCACGTTAAAGAACCCCAGGTGGTCGAAATTTCCGGAGCCCTTCACTACAGCGTCCCTCATAGCCTGAGTTGCTTCGGGGCATTAAACCCCAATAAACCAACCAAACAATGACCGGAGTTCCGTGAAGAACGAATGATACGTGGCGGAGTAATATGGTTTCGCGGACGCACTACTTCAGCAACCTCCGCAGCGTTGCCTGCTATATATGAAACGGAGTATAGTAGTAGAGAGCAGGAAGTAATAACGTGGAATGGAATTGATTTCAGAATCGTTATGCTATATCAGCTCCGGTGTTCCCCTGATATTTGTTGTGCACTCACTCGATGCAGAGCTCCAAGTGGATGAAGGAAGTGTTGTCGGGTGCCAACCTGTTCTCCCTGCACAAAGCCCTCACCGAGGTGTTGGTACCATACGCGCCGGTCGTGAAAGGAGCTCCTTCCGGCCTCCGAGCACACGAGGCTGGCAGTGATGCGTACGCAGCAGGCTTCGTCTTCATCAAGCTGGCTCACATACTTGCTCATCTGGTATGTTGGATCGGATCCTTACGACCTTCTCTCTTTCCTCTCCTTCAATTCAAGAAGGATGCTTCATTGAAAAGGAATGGGTCTAGGATTGGACTGACAGTAGTGCCCGTATTCGAAGTCACTGCAGCGGCCCACTTTCTGTAGGGCAGTGGCGTTAGTGTGGCGCTGGAGCTGAAAAATTACGAGGAACTTTAGCGGCTAAAGCGGTGAAAGGCGAAAGCCTGAGTGCTGCATTCTGCTACGCGACTGTTCACTGCACATTCTTCTGTTGGTGCATTAATTAACTGCCAATTAATGACGCTTAAGCTTCGCCTTTAGGAGTGGAACACGACAGCGTGTTGTAGCGCTGCCAGAGAGTCCATGGAACAGCGCAATGCATTGCCCTTTGAACACAATGCTTTTTCAGGAAAGGAAATGGGGCTGTAATTCTCTGTCGTCTCTGACAGGAAGGGAGGAAGTGTGAGTGAAAGAAGAAAGAGGGACCGTATTTGAGGAAAGGAAATTGCCCATTAACTGTCTCAGATATCTCAGTAGACACTAGTCGAAAATTGTATTTGAGGAAAGGAAGTTGTGCAGTAACTGTCTCACATATTTCGGTGGACACCCGTCAAAATTTGGTGAGGTCACCACAATTTGGACCAGTCTGAAGGAAATGCATCTGTCTCTTATATCTCGGTGGACACCTAAACCTCACTGTAACAGGAAGGGAGGAAGATGGGAGTGAACAAAGACACCGTATTCACTAGACGCACCTTTGTTCATTCCAAACCGTCTAGCTGGCATGGCGGAGCGGTAGCATGCTCGACTCGCACTCCGGAGACCGGGGTTCGATTCCCAAGCTCGGCCAATTTCTTACTCGGTTTTATTCATTTATCTGGTCTGACTAGAACGGTTAATTAGACTAATTGGTTAAGTAAACAATTAACTAAACTCAGTCAAACTTACTTAGAGCATCACTATACGATCCCTTTAAGTGGTTGCATGTTTAGTAGCAAAAGTACAATTGGCATCGTTTGAAATTCGCGCACTGTGACGTCACATCCGTTTCGACCAATTGAAAAGCGTGACATTTCTGTCGACAGCTCCTGCTTACAACAATGAGGCATTAAAGGCTTTCGCCTTAAAAGTTGCACCCTGATGTACTCCTGCTTAACCTGTCTGGTGCAGAATGCATTTTGTTGAAGGGAACTCACAGACACAGAGCCACAGAAAATGCACTTAATGCATGGGGCATGCCTGTGGCACTCCTGTTTTTATCACGAGAACGTTAGTATCCCCATGTTGGAAAAAATGGGCAG
Organism: Amblyomma mixtum; assembly: GCF_055824585.1. Lineage (NCBI taxonomy): Eukaryota > Metazoa > Arthropoda > Arachnida > Ixodida > Ixodidae > Amblyomma > Amblyomma mixtum. The sequence goes on from NC_143012.1 coordinate 90,554,380, forward strand.
CGGCTTAGGTCAGCTAGGCCAGGATATGCGTAGTGAAAGCAGTTTCTTCTACTGACATTTCAGTAGCGACACGCCGTCACTGTCGTTCAGCAGCTTGGCAGCGTCTCTTTGCGAGATGTTCCACTCATTCTTCCGGCGTCTCAGCCGCCTGCTTAGCCTTTCTCGCCTTGTTTTCACGCGGCGCAGAAGCTGTGCGCGGTCCGCCACGTACGCCATCTGCGGGGCAGGTGCCGTACTAGCGAGAGGGGTTTTCATGGAGTGCCGCATGATGGTGCTTCTAGTACACACCAAGCACGGAGGAAATTTGTACTCGCTTGATTGTGACATCTGTAATTAACATGCTCATAATTACTCACGTAGACCTTAATACATATCTCGGAAGATATGTTTTTAAGAACTTTGCATGCACTAGATGCTCCTTTATTCAGCTTCAAATGTTGAAGTGTCGTGGCAGAGTGGCTGCATCCCCGTCTCACACGCCAGTGGCATGGGTTCAATTCCCACCTAGACCCCAATTTTCTAATCCATATTATAATCCAGTTACAAGTGGTCCTGAATTAGGTACTAATAGATTTCCTTTGCTGACGAAGGTAAGTTAAGGCATCACCTTCATTCATTGCCACGCAAAAGAGCAGCCACAGCGCTGGGATGGGACAGGGAGGTAGAGCGGGGAGATTTGAAATAGGACTTGCATACCACGTAAGCAGCGCGAACAGCAGAGTGAGTGCTCGACATATAAAAGCAACCAACTTCATTGCATTGGCATAGAAAGTGCAGCACGCAGTTTTTGTGACTGGAGCATTGTTATTAGGCTGCCAGACTTGCGTGCGTAACCCCCACGAACGGGATCTGCCACACAAAGAACTTCTCCGCTCAGTTTTTCTTATATTTGTGCTTGCTTGCATGAAAACACTATCGCACGATATATTTATTTTTCTGCCCGTTCAAGCGTACATATATATTGTGTGCCGGTGGTTTGTTTGGTGAATGTACTGCATATTGGGAATAAGTGAGATGAGAGTCTATAATGTGTATTTCTGTTCTGCGTCACATCCGAGTTGATTTTCTGTCGAAGGTTGTTTGAAGCAGCGAAAAAACTGAAACCAGTGAAAATATTTCTGAACTGTCTGTTGACAAGGAGAATACACCCGTAGTAAATGCTGCCACGTTTGTAACAAAGCCTTCATATTCTCTGTAATTATGTGCACTAATATGTGCTACAGAGCACGCATTATTTTTTTTATGTAAACTGCGCTCTTTATAAGTTAGCTGCAATTTTCATGTAGTTTAGGTCCCCTTTTCGCTAAATCGCGGCTGTCTTGCTTTTGGTATTGCACTTTCTAGAGAATCTTGCCACCTAGTATTGCGAGGTGGTGTACAGCTGATCTGGAAGACGACGATGTAGCGCTTGCGGTATATAGCTTATCGGCCGCCATTACCGCTATATCCGGAACAGCAACAACCGTTTCTTCCTGCCTGGCTGCAGGTTTTCAGGAACGTCTCGCTCGCAAGAATATGTGACATTATGTACGGCAAAGCGTGAGGTTTGACTTGCGAGTATGTTTTTGCAGGCTAGTTGGTGCCTAAGCATTCTGGGTTTTTTGCGCAAAAGACATGACACAAAAGAAACGAGGTAGACAGGACAAGCGCTTTAGTCCTGTCTACCTCGTTTCTTTTGTGTCGTGTATTTTGCTCAAAAACCCAGAATGGTGAGGTTTGAGGCACTGTCATTTCAGTGGCATGATGAGGATTCGCAACAGAGAAAGATTTTTGTCGCAGTCGTTGTCAATTAAATTGCTGCAATAAAAATTTGGACCTAGAAGGTTTGTCGCGAATGCTAGCTGTGCCATAGGGATCCACTCTTCAGAGCTTAGCCTCTTTTGGGAAGGCATAACATGGCGATTCCCTTCGCCCACCGCACTACTGTTACAACCTTTAGCGGATTAATACTCTGGCACCCCCACCCTTCGCTGGTCCGGCAGCTGCGAGGATCAAGTTCGAGCTCAAACGACTCGGACAAAAGCGGCGGCACTCGCAGCGCATCCCCTGCGTGGCGCGTAGCGTCCACGCAGCTGCAACGAGTACACCGAAGCGGCCAGGCCAGCCGGGCACGGAGCAAGGGCGACGCATGACGTCACATCTTCCAGGGAGCAGTAGTTCGGGGCACTGCCACCAGGTGCACCAGTTCCAGGAAAAAAATGAGGGGGAAAAGTGCTTTCCGCTGGCTTCGTGCAAAAAACAATGTGGTTTCTGTAGACTTAGGAACACCCGCTCTCATTCCAGTACAAAATTAGACCGCTTAAAATTTAATGCAGTATCCCTTTAAGTGTCCACTCCAATTTTTTTGTACTTCCTGTTTACGTCCATCCCCACAGCCTTCACAACACTCCAAATGACAGCTCCACTTTCTTGGTTTGGTCAACTGTGAAATGTGAGCAAGTGTACAAGATCCAAAAATTTCACCTAGGTGGCTCAGCTGTGACTGGTATGAAACAGAGTCAGTTGTAGGAACGCAGGGCAGTATTCACACTGACTGACTGTGGGTAAAAGGCACCTGCCAGGGGCGCCCTAACGTTCGGATTGGACAGTTGTGCATGCCAGTGCCTTGTTGCATATGTAGTGTGGGATCATCACGGCTTTTACCATAAGTCAGCACACATGGCAAGTGAGGCTTTCAGTTGGGTGCAGTTGAGTCAGTCAGGTTTGATCTCAAATCTGAGACGTTGGGGGCCGCCACGGTGACTCAGCGGTTATGGCGCTCGGCTGCTGGCCCGAAAGACGCGGGTTCTATCCTGGCCGCGGCAGTCGAATTTCGACAAAGGCGAAAATTTGTGAGCCTGTGTACTGTGCGATGTCAGTGCACATTAACGAACCTCAGGTGGTCAAAATTATCTGCAGCCCTTCACTGTGGCGCCCCTCATAGCCTGAGTCGCTTTGGGAAGTTAAACCCCCATAAACCAAACCAAATGGTGACCTCAATATTGAGTGCATTTTGTTATTGACGTCATGAGTTTGAACTAAGAGGTAGGGAAAAAAGTGTTCCATTTTAAATCCAATTTTCTCGGTAGTTAATGCATCTTTCGCTACCAGAGAAGCCTCAATTTAGCCAGAAAGAACCAAGCAATAATTTTTTATATAGAGAAAAAGACTGGATGGAGTTGACCTTGGCGATCCTTTGTCTTCCAGGCGCTGCAGCCGACTTGCCCCCTGTCTTGGCGGCACCACGAGAACGCCGTGCAGGCCTACGTCAATCGGGTGAATCTGATCCGCGCCCAGTACCACCACATCGACCTCACGGGTGGATTGGACCAGACTGTCGAGACAAGGCCGCCGTTACTGTGCGTCCGTTCGGCCCAACGTAGCCAGGTGGAGCTACAGTCTGTGCTGGCACGCTGCGGGACGGTCGACGTGCGCTGCCTCTCTCGCCACTGCCTGCTGGTTGCGGTGGGGAACTTTGCGTGTGCTCGTGACATTGTGGAGGCCTTCCGAGACGACCCCTCGGTCAAGGTCATCAAGTACAGCCCTTACAAGCACGACGCCGTCACGCGGGCTTGGATGTGGACAGCTGCCCTCTGTGGGCTTGCGCTGAGTGCGGGGTGTGCTCTAAAACTGGCGTCGTATCACTTGCCTGTTTCGAGATAGTTCTTAGGAGATGGTTATTTGGATTGCTTTGAATAAATTGTCTTGTCGAACGTGTTTTGTGTGGCCATGGTCCGGCTGGCTTTTGTATGTTTGCTTTGGTTTATCGGGTTTTTAACGTCCCAAAGCAACTTGGGCTATGACGGACGCCGTAGTGAAGGGCTCCGGAAATTTCGACCATCTGGGGTTCTTTAACGTGCACTGACATCGCTCTGCACATGGGCCTCCGGCATTTCGCCTCTATCGAAATGTGATCACCGCGGCCGGGATCAAACGTATCAGCAAATGGCCTAATGACATACACAAGTACATTCTCATTGGAACTGAGACGTCTTGGGAGTTGGCACTTCGTTTTGTCATCTCTGTCTGTTCCTTATTCTGTTTTTGAAGAAATGGAAGCTTGGGCATATTAGTTTGACGTGACTGGAAGCAGCACTGTTCCGTTACTGTTATAGAGCGCAACTCTTAGGCTCCCGTTTTTGCGTTGAGAGGCGTGCCTCAACGTAACCAAGCGAATGCAGAGGAGGATGGAAGGCAGCGGTAGAGAAGAAAGCACGAGGAGGAAAGCGGTAGCATGAAGGCAGGTCACAGGGTGGCAATACTGAGCCGACATTCCTGGGTTCGAACCCGGCCGCAGGGGCCGCGTTTTTTTTTTAGAGCGCAGCTCTTTGGCGTCCGTTCCTGGGTTTCGCGTCGTTGTCGGCGTCGGCCTCGTAACCAGCTCCGCCCCCAATGTCACGCTTTTCAATTGGTCGAAATGCTCGTGACGTCACAGTGCGCGAATTTCAAATGGGGCCAATTGTACTTTGGCTAGTAACCATGCAACCAATCAAAGGGATCGTATAGTGATGCTGCAACTAAGTTGGACTGAGTTTAGTTAATTGCTTAATTAATCAATTAGCCTAATTAATATAGAGGAGAATGAAGAGGTCAGAAGAAAAGAAAAGAAAGACGCGCGCCGCAGCGACAACAGCGTCCGCGGAAGGAGACGCTGCTAAAAAAACAGATAAGTACGAAGCCGTGTTCCCTCCACCACCACGCACTTCCCCACTCAGTAAGACGTTGCTCGTTTCATATACGTTGTGTCGAACATCCTAGACAGTTCCAACAATTTACAGGTTAATGACAGAACACGATCGTGTTCTGTCATTAACCTGTCAATTGTTGTATTTCTATCCATCGATGGATAGAAATACAATAATATAAATATGAAATAGCCTAATTAACCTTTCTAGTTAGACCGCATAAATCAATAAAACCGAGAACGAAATTGGTCGAGTTGGGGAATCGAACCAGGGTCTCCGGAGTGCGATACGAGCACGCTAGCCAGTCCGTAATGCCAGCTGAATGGTTTGGAATGAACAAAGACGCGTCTAGCTAATACGGCGTCTTCGTTCACTCCCATCTTCCCCCTATCCCTTACGGCGAGGTGCAGTGTCCACCCAGATATGCGAGAGAGATACATTTCCTTTCCTCAAAAAAAAATTTACCGTCCAGCAAGGCATACAGCCGAATTGGCGATGGCGTTCTGTGGACTCCCTGGCAGCGTTGCAAGACGCTGTCGCGTTCCACTCTTACAGGCGAAGCTTAACATGTTAACCACACATCAGTAACACACGCAGACAGCCAATGGACGCGTCATTCGCTGGCAGCACTTGATTCATCATTCACAACCACATTCTTAACGTACGCTCCCTTGCCGCACATGCCAAGGACGTACACCACGATCACATTCTGCGCCATTCCTCTGTACTTTGCTTTGCTGAAACCTGGATGGATCCCGAAGAGCCTCTCGAAATCATAGATTTCCTATACTGCTGTGGTGCTCGCAGAGACCACAACAGAGCGGCGGGAGTCGCTATCTACTTGCGCACAGGTCTCTCTGCAATACCAGTCGTGTTTGGCACGTCATATGAAGTTGGCGAACTGTGCGCCGCAAAGTTGCCTAACGGCTTGCTGGGTAGTAGCTGCCTACTTCGCCCCTACCGCACTCACGAAAGACGTCGTGCACTTCCTGCAACTCGCATTAACCGTCCATCGATCCACACCGATGTTAGTAGTGGGGGACTTTAATGTTGACATAAAGACAAACAGCAATTTCCTAACACTTATGCGGGAGAACATCCCGTTCCTCTCGCTCGTAACGCGTCCCACGGCTGTGACAACCTCGCGAGGCACTTGTATAGATCTCGTCTTTGAGAATCAAGCATTGGTGTACCAAGTCGAACATATATCAGTCTATTTCTCCGACCACAAAGCTTCCTTCATGACTGTCAAGAACTGTTAGTGGAGTCTTTGTTAAAGGAATACGTGTGAAAAATAAAAAAAAAATTCTGTGATAGCGCATACATGTGTTGCTCGATTTCTTTGCCTCAATCTATCGAAAAGGTGAAACAGCTTCTTTGCTGCGCTCAAATTTCGCATTAGGAAGTAACGTAATCGTCGGTAAATTTTTTTTCAGCATGGTATTTATTACACGCGTTTATATGCAGGAAAGAGCTATATACATTGTCTACAAAGTAATCAGCCAGTAGCAGAGCAAGTTGAATGGAAACACAACTAACACACTTCTTAACACAACTAAAACGGTGGCAAGGAAAGAGAAGACATCAATAACGGGAACCAGTCCAGTTGAGTCACCGTCTTTGTAAGTATCCTTCAGCTAGCGCACAACTGCCTGTCATCTCCTCCAGCGGCAGCTGCGTTTCGATGGAGGTGAAACGCAAAGGCGGCCGTGTGCCACCCCTTCAGCCTGCGTTAAGATCCCAAGGTGGTCGAAATCATTCCGGAGCCTCCGCTAAGGTGCCTCTTTTCCTTTCTTTTTTCACTCCCTCCTTTATCCCTTCCCTTACAGCGCATTTCTACAGCACTTGATTGTAGGTCCTCTGCTGCATGTAGAAATAAATTATTTCGCTAAAAGCTCATGACGACAGAGCGCAGTGTCATGTATCTACTGTGCTATCCACGCCACGTACGCAGGATACACTTCATATACCACTTTGATTACGTAGCAACAGCATGCATGACAAAGCATAACCTCGATAAACAATGCAAAATAATGGTCACAATTCTAGCGAACCAACTAAATCTGAATTTTGCTGACCCGAAAGACGCGGGTTCGATCCCGGCCGCGGCGGTTGGATTTCTTTGGAGGAGCAATTCTGGAGGCCCGTGTACTGTGCGATGTCAGTGCACGTGAAAGAACCCCAGGTGGTCGAAATTTCCGGAGCCCTCCACTACGGCGTCTCTCACAGCCTTAGTCGCTTTGGGACATTAAACCCCATAAACCAACCAACCAAATCTGAATTTGGCCGAACTATGCAAATTGACTATGTCGACGACCGAAAATTCGGACGCCTGATTTTTCGGACATGCTTGATTATTCAGACTTTTTCGCGGCACCGCGACATGGCCCATAGAGCCAATGTATAAGAGCGCCTGAAATTTCGGACGCACCGCAACTGACCACTCGATTTTTCGGGCCTCGTTCGCACTCGCCGTCAATACCCAAGCCGCCATATAATGTATACGGTGGAACCTCATTAATTCAAACTGCTGGAGAGATCGAAAACTTGATCAAACAAAACGAAATTCAAGGTTAAATGGAGCCTCTGAACTTGCGATGCTGAAATTCTGCGCGAGTCGGCACATTGTGCCCGCGTGGTTTCGAATTCGTACTGTGCTCGAATGTATTTCGCCGCACGAACTTGAACCGTAGTCTTAGTTCGCGGAACTCATCTGTGCCGAGTCTTTCGTCCCGAATACGGAAAGAGGTAGCAGCGAAGCGTGTGGGAGGCGTACGGCCTAGTGTAGACGGCGAGCACGGGAGGTAACGGTGGTGCGTTTCAGAGCAAGGTCAGCGTACCCGTGGCAAAATGCACCGCAACCCGACTCTTCTGTTGCAAAACCGTAAACAACTGGCGTTTCGATGACAGGCAAGACGCCTCATTATACGCAAGCCGCCGCAGAGTGCATATCGCCGGATACGATGCCGATTTTGGTTCTAGTCGCTAGGCCTAATGGGGAAGGCCAACGCTGAAGGAGCGCCTCCTTCAGTGCTCCTTCAGCTCCATGTTCGGCTGTTTCTCGGTGTTTATTGTTTCGCCACCTTCTCGTTCTGGGCCCATCGTACGGCGGGCGCAGCCCAGTTCCCGTAGCGGCGTGTTCGCTTTCCTGTTTAGACTTTGTCCCAACCCGTGCGTTCATCGGCGACATGCCGTGGGTAGCACAGCCAGGCCTAGCTCGTGAAAGCAGGCGCCGCCCGTCGCCCGCGCACATGTCGCGCGGCGAAATATAGTCATGAGGAGCTTTAGAATGTGCGCAATACAACTGGCCGCTTCCTCCGGTATATTGGTAATAAGTTCGTAATTTTTTCGCTGAAATTTGATTTTCCGGACTGCCCGATTTTTCGGTCGTCTTCGCGGTCTCTATGGAGTCAGTGAAAACTTTTGTCCATTTTATCTGGTTTATGGGGTTCAACGTCCCAACGCAACTCTGGCTATGAGGGGCACTGTAGTGAAAGGCTTAGAATAATTTCGACCACCTGGGGTTCCTTAACGTGCACTGATATCGCACAGTACACGGACCTCTAGATTTCGCCTCCATCGAAATTCAGCCGGGGTCGAACCCGCGTCTTTCGGGTCAGCAGCCGAGCACCATAACCACTGAGCCAACGCGGCGGCCCATTTTATCTGATAAGACTCTGAATGTTTTAGGCCACCTAACCCTGTACGAGCAGGGCATCCGTCTCGTAAGCAGGATGCGCAAGGCTCGATCCCCAGTGCCACTCGATACCTTGCAGTGGTTCTCTGAGGAGTACAAGTTATTTTTCTTCACCTAGTGCTTTTTTGTGCTTGTTGGGCTAGGTCCCAGAATTGACAGCACTCAATGCCAGTCTGAAGACGTACAACTACGCAGGAGACAGGACACAGAAAAGATGCAGACAGGACGAGCGTAGGACACAGAAAAGATGCAGACAGGACGAGCGTAGGACTACGCTCGTCCTGTCTGCATCTTTTCTGTGTCCTGTCTCCTGCGTAGTTTTATGTCTTCAGAATGCCTTACCAACTAGCCTCTCATCACACACTTCTAGAACTCAATGCCAGGCCACTCGGGTGCTTACACCACCACCACACCATCACTGATATCTGGCCGACTTCTGATCGAAATTCGCGCGACAGAGTTGGTAACTGCCCTGTGAAGTTGTGCTAGCACATTACATCGAATGATGTGCCTGCGACTGAACTGCTTGGATCAATGCATCACGCGACATGGTGCACACCACAGCTGCTTGCTCCTTGAGCCATCCATCACGCCATAGCCGGTCGACACGGCTGCACACGCGCTCGTCCAGTTCAGCCGTTATCATGCTTCATCATTCGCCACTATCTCTCCCCTCGACGCGCTTACCCTCCCCTCACTCTTTCAACTCCCGACGCTTACTTCAGCCCTCACCACTTTTGTTCCTTTGATCCCCTCGGCAGTCTCTTCTCTCCATTACCCTCCTTGTACTCTTTCGCGCACGACGGCAGGCTGTAACAGAGCAACCATTGGGAGACTGCACCAGGTTTACAGCAGTGATGTTCAGAACTTTATCGAGGCTCCTTTGCGAGGATCCAAACAGTGTTCCATGCCTCCACCTGCTTTCAGAGGATAGGTCACTTAGTCTTCATGGTATATTACCAGCTAAAATAATCGCAGCGTTTGCTTAGGGGCTAGACGGATCACAGTCAAAGGTGGATTACAAAAAGGTAGATAGGACAAATGCTAATAACCGCCCTCCAAGAGACAACAGCCCATGCATTCCATAAAGCTTTATTTTATCATTCTATACATTTCATTGGCTGGTGGTCAGTTGGTCTGTCGGTGGTCATGGCGCGGTGTGCAGTGCCACCGACCTTGACATATCACAAGTGGGGAGAGCTAGCCGCCAGCAAGAGCAACATGGCTGCGTCGCAACTCCCTGGAGGCGGGATTCGTGTCGGGACGCCAGCGTCCAAGAACGCTGGCGTCCGCCTACTGATGGGGGGACGTGCCACTGTGCTCCTCCATTTAACTTTGGCAACTTGCGTCTCTCCTCCCTCTGCCTCTCGCCAAACTAGAGTCTGTGATGGCAGACGCTGTTAGCTGAGCTCGAACCCGGCGCCAGATTCGATGGCGTACAGCAGCTTCTCGCGCAACTGAACCTCGTCCGTGATTTCGGGCAGCTTGAGCAGGTTCATGCAGGTTGATGCCGTGGGAAGGCGCTCTTTCTCGGGGCCAGCAGAGTGGATGCAGAACTGAGGCACCAAGTCCTGCACCAAGAGGGAACGTGCTGGTCAGGACTAGTTCTGAAGAAGCTACAAACATGAAAGATAAAAAAGTCAACACCAGCTATCTTTCCGGTTGACAGGGTGTGGTACTTTAGTTCAAAACTACACATTTGTGAGAAAGACAGTACAGCGGTCAGAATTTTCGGACTAAAACAGATGGCAGTAAGACTCTATGGAGTGCAAAACTTCAACAACCACTAACATCCAGTACCGTAGAAGAAGTTTCAAACAACAAACTGTGCTGAAGTGCTGCCACAAACCAGAACTGGAAATCTTTCCCTTTCCTGAAAAAAATATTGAAAAAAAGAAGACGAAGCTGGTAGTGGCGCGGGGCGGAGTGCTCGTGCTAGGCCAGCGGCCATTAAATCATCTCTTATCCATCGTTCATCACGCCTCATTCTTCGGCTGGCTGCCACGCAACATTTGGTGTGAGGTGCTGGGGTCCCTTCATCGCCATCCTGGTCCCGGAGCGTTGGCGTCCTGCGCCTGCCGTGGACGTCGGCCGCGAGTGCCTGGTCCGCCCCGCCCGGCCATGCCCCAGCCCGCCCGACCTGAACCGAACCGTCCCCCACCCGGACCACAAGACACGACGAACTGACGACGTTGCCACGACCATAATGACCCGACCGACCCGAGACCCTGCCCATACATGAGGGCACATATTTGATCATGATGATGAGGGCACATTGCACATATTTGATCATGAATATGCACTGAAACTCTGCCTGCAGGCCTGAAGGTTTACAATCCTGACGCCACAGACAGATGCCCACCTTCTCTTTTCAAGATAGAACTGTCACCATTTCATCGAGACTGCAGTCATATTTTCTCCTATTTACGCATGGGCGCCGCCATCTTGCTGCACTTCCATTTAAGAGAGTGCAAGCCAGCCAAAAACTCGTGGTGGCCTAGGTGGGCCCGTTTGCAAAACAATGCCAAAGTGCAGTGGGTGCACGCTGCACTAGCAAAACGAACGCAAAGGCACTGCAGCAAGCGCAGCCAAATTGAACACATCCCTTGCTGCTCAGGTTAAAGGCACACACTTCGTTCCCGTCAAAGGTGGCCTGCAGAGAAGAAACAAGCCAGATACACGTGAACCTGAGTAGGAGGGGGATCCCCTTGATAACGGGACAGTGGTAGTGGCTCAAACAGTGACTGGCTTAGGGGCACTGCTGTCTGAGCCACTGCCCGCGTGAAGGGTGGAGCGGGGCTGGGGGGGGGGGGGGGATAAGGGTTGAATGACCAGCGTTGCTTAGCGCAATGATTCTCGCGCAGAAATGGTTTGCATCGAGATCCGAGGCTGCGTCGCACATTCTAGCATAGGTGGCACGATCTGTGGTGCGACTAAGTGCAGTACAGACATGATGAAAGCATTAGGCTGGCCCAAATACAAGCTTACACCATCACCTGCAAGCGGAGCATGGAAAATGACGAGATTCGCGATTTTTCCAGCCAGAATTTTATCAGCAAAGTGCCACAAACCAGCCCCAGAAATCTTTGCTTTCCTGAAAAAATGACGTCGCATGTATCTGATCACAAATATGCGCTCATGAGTTTTTGCTGTTAGGACAATTGTGTGGGTCCTGCCGAGCCCAAAAAATTGGTCACCGCTATAATAGCATCTACAGTTGTTGAATGCAGGTCACAAAATAGTCGGCATCACTGTAACTGCAAGAGTCAAATACAGTCACCAACCGATTTTACGAACTCTGTGGGACCCGAAAAATGATCTGAATAATTGAACACTCCGACAAATCCGTGAACTTAAAGGGTCAGTCTAGTCACCAAGATGAGTGTATAAATAATGGCATATTCTGGTAGTTCGCACCCTATAACATCAATAACGAGGGGTCTGCGCCCGGTTTAGGCAGGAATTTATATTTTATTTCGGCGTTAAAAGTCTCGTAAAAAAGCATGGTGGCGACCCCAAACGTTCATTTTGTTCAAGAAAGTGGTAGTATTTTTTTGTAGAAGCATAAGTGAATATACTACGTACCATTTGTATGCCTCAATGCCAGAGAAACGCACATTTTGTTCTAGTAAACTGTAGAAGGCGTACCGCTCACTTTTTCTGTAAATCTCATGAATATTTATAGTTACACGTACGCAAAACACAGGCACATTCCCACTTTTAGTTCAGCGTATGCTAACAGAGACGCAAAAATAAACTCGGCCTATAGTGGCGCCATCTGGTCGTCAGGACGGGAACCATTGCTGTAAACAAACCGACTCTCCACTTAAGCCTAGGAGTGGCAGAATCGTCACTATAATTATTAAAACAAAGCAAATTTATCTCTTATATGTTTTCTTATAGGCGAGATGAGACGAAGCGAAAGACAGGCGCCCCATTTACGGCCAGTGAACGCACTGAAAAAGGCAGCAACAACGAGAATTCAGTCCGAAGCGACGGGTCCGGCTTCGACGGGCGCCGCCATGTTTGTCGCCGCGCGGCGGAAATCCAGATGGTTGCCAGATGAGACTACCATTTCATACAGATGTGTTCCCACATCAATAAATTCTATTTTAAAACGTTCTACCGCACTCCTTGGCACCACAGCTGGCTAAACGGTAATTTGAGTAAAGAGCTATCGGTTGCTGCAAAGAAAATATGGTCGATAAAATTCAGTAGACTGACCCTTTAAACAAAATGCCTTTTCTGCGTAAAAGCGGCTTTCAAAATTGCGAAAATCGCCACTCCCAATGTTCCGACTGCAAACGACAATATTAGCCTCTATCAGAGGCATAGCCATGCTTTCATCATGTCCGCACCCTATCATATCACGATACCAGACAGTCGCGGCCACAACTCATGCCACGAATGAATGCACTCGCTGTGCGAAACAAGAACGTCAAATGACGCTCGCGAAGACTGAGCGGTAACCCCCGTGAGCGCCTCTGAATGCAGTTCCCCCTCCCCTTGTCTACCGTGTTTGCTGCCCCGCACCACGGGGTGCGTCGTCCAAGCCGTGGCAGACGCTGCAGCTGTTCCACTGTGCCGTTTTCAATGCGATCGCACACTCTTTGTAGACCATCTTGATGGCAACAGAGAGCATCCCATTATCTTGAAAGTCAACGATGGAAAACAAATAGCCAAGCCTATCCAGGGCAGTCCGATTCGCTTTCTTACCACCTGCCAAATCCATTTAAATCCAAGGTGGCACCTTTCATGGTGGCGGAGTAAGGGTTGGTTGTGACAGCGATGCCAGCTCGCGTTTATATTAGGCCGAATTAACAAACTTTCAGTTCTAAAACGATCTCCACCGAATTGTTGACGTCTATTTTAGTCCGAGAAATCGAACTTTTAGACTCCGCAAAGTCCAAAATACCGGCTGTGAAAATGTACACGTTCCTATGAGGTGCGCAACGGTTCCTCAGGCAAGTCCGAAATATTGTGCAAGTGTGAATTACTGAAGTCCGAAACATCGGCCGGCCCCTGTATTGTATATATAACCATGAATGGTTTGGTTTAACCATGAATGAGTGCGGACATAATTTTTTCCAACATAAAATTTTTTGCCTCATCTCCCCTCCCAGCTGTAGCCGCCCACAAATATCCACCCCCCATTTCATTTCAAAATCACATGCCAGACATTTTGTGCCTCGGGGCCCCGCAGAAGTAATGTCTGCTGGTTAATTAAACAGTGATAGTAATCATACCTTGAATCCCAGGAGGGGCGGCCGGGAGCAGCTGGTGACGAACTTGAGCAGCAGCCGCCGCTGGCGCTCGTCGAAGCCGGCCAGCACACGCCAGAAGGCCTGCACCACGGGGTGGGCGGGGGTGTAGCCCCCCTCGTAGTGGGTGTGCTCGCGCAGGTCCTCCAGGTCGACGGGGCTCTGGGCCCCCGACACCAGCACCTGCAGCTCGTGGGGCGCAAACAGCCGCAGCCAGTGGGACGGCAGGAGCTCCTCCAGGCCCTGGGTGGGGGTTCGCACATGGTACAGTATAGTGTAGCATAGATAGTATGGTATAGACAGTATGGTATAGACAGTACAGTATAGATAGTATAGTATAGATAGTATGGTATAGTATACATAGTATAGTATAGACAGTATGGGATAGATAGTCTAGTATAGATAGTATAGTATAGTGTAGTGTAAAAAGTATAGTATAGATATTATGGTATAGACAGTATAGTATAGTATAGATAGTATGGAATAGATAGTACAGTATAGTATAGAGAGTATAGTATAGTATAGACAGTATAGTGTAGTATAGAAAGTATTGTATAGATAGTATGGTACAGACAGTATAGTACAGATAGTATATATTATAGATAGTATGGTATAGACAGTATAGTATAGTATACATAATATAGAATAGATAGTATGGAATAGATAGTACAGTATAGTATATTAGATAGTATGGGATAGTCTAGTAGAGACAGTATAGTATAGTATAGACAGTATAGTGTAGTATAGAAAGTATTGTATAGATAGTATGGTACAGACAGTATAGTACAGATAGTATATATTATAGATAGTATGGTATAGACTGTATAGTATAGTATACATAATATAGAATTGATAGTATGGAATAGATAGTACAGTACAGTATATTAGATAGTATGGGATAGTCTAGTAGAGACAGTACAGTATAGTATAGAGAGTATAGTATAGTATAGACAGTATAGTGTAGTATAGAAAGTACTGTATAGATAGTATGGTACAGACAGTATAGTACAGATAGTATATATTATAGATAGTATGGTATAGACAGTATAGTATAGTACACATAATATACAGTAGAATCTCGATAAACGGAAATCGGTTAAACGAAACTACCGCTTAAACGGAACAAACGCCTCGCGATTGGTTGGTTTTGTATTAAGCCAATGTAAAAAAAATCTCGTTAATCGGAACTCAAATTTTGCGACCACCGCGTTAACGGAACCGAAAAACTCGAAACCGCAACTAGTTGGACAAGCGCAGTGCCATCGCGGTACGCATCAATGTTCCCCTCCTCCTCCTCCTCCCCGCGTCACCTCTCCGGTTTCCGTCTCCGGCGGTTTCCGGTTTGCTCGTACACTGCCATGGAGGAAGAAAAACTAGGAGGGACCATGACGTCACAATCTTGAAGCCTAGTCATAAAAAATATAATGGAAAGCATCATGGGAAATAGGCCCTCACGTGACAAGGCAGTGGTAGCTCTTAGCTGGATTTCGGTTTCGGTTTCGCTCTCTCGCTGTACGAGCAACTAGGCGACCATCTGCTTGCGTTCACTGACGGCTCCGTGGTGAGCGCAAACTGCTCGCTCGCCGCAGCGGCCACCATCCCCGAGCGACGCGTGCGCTGACTGCGGCGCAGTGGAGACACTTGGAGCACATGCTCCTTCGCTGTGCCGCTTCTGCAGTGCCTCGTCGCGAGATTCTCGCGGCCTGCAGGGCGCTGGGAATCATCCCAGACAGTCTCGAAGCGCTCCTGTGGCCGCGCGGCACTGCGCGCACCCGTGATATTCTAGCCTCTATACCCGTGACAGAACAGTGGTGAGCCTCTGTGCGTTCATCGAACAGGCGGGCTTGACTTCCCGCTCGCTCTTCGCCAGGTAGTGCACGCGTGACACGAACGCTCCGTGGGTGCTACCTCCGATGGTATACGCGGCCGGGCGCCCCACCCCGGCCGCTAGTGCAGTATGCCGCGCGCGCGATTAGTCCGAGACAGGACGCTACGAGCGCGCGGCTATGTATACATACAGTTTACTTCTTTTTGTAAGTGATTGTGCGCAGTGGCCGGGAGACCCCGCGCAGGGGCAGACGTAAAGCCGCCGGCACTCTCTCTCGACAGCGAGAGAGAGAGAAATACTTCACTGCTGAATTTCACGTCGGAACCGCCTATGTGCGCGCGCGTATTCGGCACGACTTGTGCCTTGAGAATAGCGGAGAACGGAGGGCCCATGGGCGGGCCGAAGTCCGCCTGCCCGAGAAATAGAATCTTGCGCAGCGCGCCGGAGCGCTCGTTCAACACGTCCGTCCGCCGTGAGCGCTCTGGAAGCCGCTACGCCCTTTTTTAAAGGCTCGTTTCTTCGCCTACTCTCGAGTTCTCCGCTCATAGCATGCGCTGAAATAAACGCTCCGTATGCGTGTATAACGACGAAAGGAATTCCTCTCCATTCTCTTTATGAACCACAGTTGAACAGTGACGAGGTCGCGGCCGCACCCTTTGATGAAAAGTTTACCCGCAGTTTTCTACAGTGCACCCAAAAACTCAAGAGTGTAATCAACAGAGACGCGGAGCCTGCAGACAACCTCGAGCTCGGTACGAATTCCGCCAAAGCGCTGCGCTATGGTGGCTACTTCGGAGCACGGACGTTCACTAAAAAGCACCGCTGGCTGGCAGTCTGGTAACTGTGGAGGAGGGCCTATTTCCCATGAGTCAGTGCGCAAAAGGGCCCTCGGCAGCGGCGTCAGAGGAGGATGGCTTGCAGAGGCTGAGCGCACTCCCTCCTAGTTTTTTTACCTCCATGTACACTGCCCTCCGCATCGCTCGCTCGCGTTCACGGCGGTTGTGTTCAGTTAGGCCTAAGCCCTAGAGCTTTTGTTCGGTCCGATGGCAGCGCAAAAACGACCGCACAATGCACTTGCGTTGGAAAGGAAGATGGAGATCATCAACGACTTCGAGAGTGGTCGCTTCACGAAAACGGCGCTAGCGACGAAGTACGCCGTCCCCAAAAGCAGCCTAACAAGAATTCTTCAGGACAAGGACAAGCTGCGGGAGGCGTTCGAGACGTCACGCTTTGGTCCTCAAAGAAAACGACTGCGAGCGGCTGACCACGAAGACTTGGAGAAATGCCTGGTGCTTTGGCTGCGCAGAGCCCGCAGTGAAAACATCCCAATCAGCGGGCCACTAATTCGTGCAAAAGCGGAAGAATTTGTTCTTCACCTCGGCATCGAGGGTTTCTCGTGCAGCGAGGGGTGGCTGACCCGGTTTAAAGAGCGCAATGGACTGGTGTTTCGTGCTGTTTCAGGGGAAGCTGCCGCTGCTGACGCGACGGCATGCGGAGACTGGCGAGAAAGACGGCTGCCCGAGATTCTGGAGGAATACGATCCAGAGAACATCTACAATGTAGATGAGACTGCACTCTTTTACAAGCTGCTCCCCTCAAAATCGCTATCATTTAGAGGAGAGAAATGCACCGGAGGGAAACTGAGCAAGGACAGGCTGACCGTCCTTATCGGTGCCAACATGACGGGCAGCGATAAGTTGAAGCCGCTAGTGATCGGCAAATCGAAGCATCCTCATTGCTTCAAAAACGTCGCAACCTTGCCCGTTTCATACCAGGCCAATGGCAAGGCGTGGATGACGCAAGCCATTTTTAGTGAGTGGATTTATCGCGAGGATGCGCGCTTCTCTCGCAACAAGCGGAAAGTTTTGTTCCTGGTGGATAACTGCCCTGGACACGGAACTGTGCCAGGTTTGAAGTCCATACAGCTGGAATTCCTGCCAGCGAACACCACAGCACTGCTGCAGCCTATGGATCAGGGTGTGATTCAAGTGCTCAAGTCACGCTTCCGCAAAAATCTTAGGAGGATGCTCTTATGCATGGACCAGGGGAAAGAGTACAAGGTAGATGTACTGCGTGCCGTTTACCTCCTGGATGATGCTTGGCGGCAGGTTAGTGCAACCACCATTGCCAGCTGCTTCAGGCATGCGGGGTTTGCCGCAACCACAGAAAAACCCAGCACACAGAGTGAGCCTGATGATGTTCACGACGCAGCCGAGGAAGATTTGCTACTAGAGAATTGTGCTGCGATGGGCATTCAACTTGATGAATATGTCCAGATCGACAGCGATGTGGCAACGTGCCCAGAAAATACCGTGCACAGCATTATAGCTGATGTCTGCCCCCCTGATGAAAGTGAAGACGAGGAGGAAGAGCTTGAAAACGAGACCGCTGACTCTGATCCTGTGGTGACACCTGCGCAGGCGGAATCGGCAGTCCAAATGCTGAAGAGTTTCTTCCAACGAGAAGAAGGTTCGGAAGTGTTTCTGCACAGCCTGTCAAGTATGGGTGATGCCATTAACAAAAAACGGCTGCGAGAGCTCAAACAAGCAAATATAAAATCCTTTTTCACTAGCCAATAAGTGGCAATTCCCACTCTTTTGACATTTTTTTTTTAAATTTCAGTACTAGTACTACTGGAAAAAAAATTCACTGCTTATTTTTCTCTAATAAAGTTTGTTCTCATAGTGTACCGTTCTCCTTATTACCTAGATTTCGCAAATTGAGATCCGCTGAGACTGCCAACTGCGCGCGCGCGCGCCAGCCGCGTAGGGATCACGCGGAAGCGGATTGCGCAATGCTGAACCTATTCTCTCTCTAAACGAAACTCCTGATAAACGGAACATATTTTCCCGGTCCCTTGAGGTTCCGTTTAACGAGAGTCCACTGTAGAATAGATAGTATGGTACAGACAGTATAGTACAGATAGTATATATTATAGATAGTATGGTATAGACAGTATAGTATAGTATACATAATATAGAATTGATAGTATGGAATAGATAGTACAGTACAGTATATTAGATAGTATGGGATAGTCTAGTAGAGACAGTACAGTATAGTATAGAGAGTATAGTATAGTATAGACAGTATAGTGTAGTATAGAAAGTATTGTATAGATAGTATGGTACAGACAGTATAGTACAGATAGTATATATTATAGATAGTATGGTATAGACAGTATAGTATAGTATACATAATATAGAATAGATAGTATGGAATAGATAGTACAGTATAATATATTAGATAGTATGGGATAGTCTAGTAGAGACAGTACAGTATAGTATAGAGAGTATAGTATAGTATAGACAGTATAGTGTAGTATAGAGAGTATAGTATAGTATAGACAGTATAGTACAGATAGTATGGTACAGACAGTATGAAATAGATAGTCTAGTATAGACAGTACAGTATAGTATAGATAGAATGGTATAGACAGTATAGATAGTATAGTGTAGTATAGATAGTATAGTACAGAAAGTAACCCCTGGGTTACTTTTGGTTTTCCTGAGCACCTGGATACATGCATGTCTCTACTGTCATCTTTTCCTGGAGTAGCATGCCAGGTTAACTACTAGGCACACCTCTCCTGTATTCATTACAATCTCTCTCATCTTTCCTTTTATCCACCTTCATATTGCAGGACTGACCACACTGTAGCTGCTTGTAGCGCACCGTTTCACTGTGAAGCCAGTCGCTATTATAACGCAGGAAGTTAGTTAGACTACATAGACTACAATACATTAACACCCCCAGATTGAAAACACATCATTTTTATTGAAAACACAGCTTGAATAAGCTATACAAAATCAGTACATGAAAGTGCACGACTGCAGCAGTACCAAACAAAGGCACAGATGTTAGGGAGAGTTGGTGCTGACCCATGTTGGAAATATTTGCAGTGCAAAATAAACGGGGACGTACAGAGGGCACCAACAAAACAGGACGAGCAGCGTTTGTGTCCTCCCTGCGTACCCATTTATTTTGCACTGCAAATATTTCCAATAAGCAGTAGCGTCCTTCAATAACTGAGGTAAATGTACCCGATTCACAGAGACAGTTTTAGCTGTGCGTCCACAAAAGTTGTGCGTACGCTACGGGCACACCTTACGCGCACTGCCACCTGTCCTGGCGACGACAGTTTTGGTTGGGAGTGGCTAGCGTAGCGCCCTGGAAGCATAACATACTGTGGCGCCATCCAGCGACAGCAAGTCACAGCTCCTGAACTGTGTGCTGAAGAAACTTTTTCCTCTTGTATTAATGGCAATGGTGTTTGCATTCGAAGGCTTTCTTTTTTTTAAATGTAAAGCAATTGAATTAATGAAAACATAAATTCTAGTGCGAAGTTGGAGAAGAACTTTACCGGGGGTCGTTGCTATGACAATAGTGTACGCTATAGATAGTTAGGCTTAACATCAAGAAATTCTTGAATGTATCTAAAGAGCAATGACTATTTGTCACCTATATCATTACGGAGGGGTGAGAATGAGCAAAATAAAAGTGAATACAACCGTGTAGAGCGAGCTAGCGTGTCGAAAAATGCAGCGGTGATGCAGTATCTGGTCTGAAGCGGGCGTGCAGGGCGCCGCCATGTTGCCAACACTAACCACGCAACGCAAAGTCCGCTGGCTTGCGTACGTATGCAAGACGCAGGGCTCGCGCTTGCGTTCTGCGCATGCGGACTACGGTCCCCGCTAGCTCCTTGCGTACGCTAAGCCCTTGCGGATGCACAGCTATAACTGTCTAGTGATTTCTCTGCCAGGCAAGTACACCGATGAAATGGCACCAAGAAAGCAGCAAGTGGTACCAGGAAACACAGTTGGCTTGCATGACTTCACAACGGCAAGTCACACTGTTTCCAGTGAGGCCACCCACCAGTGTCAAGACATGAATGATAAGCAGTATAGTGGCGCCATCTGTCTCGCTTCCAGGGCAAGCAGTTTCATTTTCGTTAATTTTTTACGACTTGCCACCAGCACGGAGGTTTACGCATCACACAAACAGCACCACACCACTCGCACTGCACGAAGGAGGAAGCGGGGAACTCTGCTTGCGATTTTCTCAACAATGCTGTCACCTTCTTGCACATAGAAAAAAAAGAAAAAAGACGCTGGGAATGTTCCTGAAGGATAACCCTTGCTCTTGCATAGCTTCTTGTTGCCATTAAAGGTGCAGTGAAGAGGCATCTGAACTCGTTTTTTTACCACTGGAACTCGATCCACACGTTCTGAGCGTTCTTAGAAAGTTCAAATTATTGCCCTGTGTGCCGATTTCCCTATATTATACCGGATTAAACATCCAGGCTCCTGCCTTTGTTTGAACTCACCGCAGACTGTAGGATGAGTCAACCAAAATTTCAGCCAGTCCCGTGGCGGCTTGCCACTCTGCCATCAGCGGAGTGATACGCAGTGATTGGCGAAAGCAAAGAGTGTGCACGTATTTTTATTTCCGTGAGCCTAATTTGCAGCTGTGTGGTCTCTGACTAGATCTACTTATTCACGGAAACCTAAAAAGCAAAATAAAAGCGAAAGCAAAGCCGCCACGCGACTGCCTGAAAGGCACTCCACGAGATAGTTGACCCCTCTTACCGTCTGCGGTGAGTTAAAACAAAAAGGCGGGAGCCGGGACGTTTCATCCGATTTAAATTACGAAAATCGGCCACACAGGGCAATAATTCTAAGGTTCTAAGAATGCTCAGAACGTGTAGATCGAGTTACCGCAGTAAAAAGACAAGTTCAGATTCCTCTTCACTGCACCTTTAACCCTTTGAGGGTCGAATTATTTTGAAGAAAACTTTCCCAGGAGGTCAAATTACTTTATTGCGGATCTTGAATCTACAAAATGTATATAATCGAGAATAAATAGTAAAAAAAAATTAGGAACAGTACTTTGGTGACAGCATCACTCACAACTGGAAAATATTCAATAGAATTTCACGAGCGATTGTGATAAACAGGCTAAGAGCAGCACCAATAAAGATAGAAATCAACTTCCGCCGCCTCTGCAAGAGAGTGCCCAAAAAGAGAAAACACGTTTCGCGCGACTTCGTTGCGATCCCGCGGCGGAATCAAAACCGCGTAGGCGCTTTGCCGCAGAGAGCGAGAATACCTCGCGAGCAACGGTGATAAGCAAGCTAAGAGCAGCGCCAATAAATATAGAAATCAACTTCGGCAGCCCCTGCAAGATAGTGCTGACAAAAAGAAAACTCAAATTTCGCGCGACTCCGTTGCGATCACGTGGCGAAACCAAAACTACAAAAGGGGTGTTGCTGCAGTCTGTGCTGCCGCGCTAAAGCTAGACATAAGTTCTGCTTATCTCCGTAAGAAGGCAGCACAAAATTCAAACACTTCTTGTAAGTCCTAAGAGGTGGCAGCACGCCTCAGTGAGCACGCATTGTTATTTTGGCGCAAAATTTCAAACGGAAGATCGAAACCGTACCCGTACGGCAAAGACCTTGCGGGACAGAAAACCGCCGCCGTACATGTACGGCAAAAACCTTCAAAGGGTTAATGCTTCCCTCGAGAAAAAAGTAAACACAGTAACATGCTGTGCACTCGGTAAGGTGGAGACCCTTTGCTCACCTGTCGGAAGGCGAGGCATTGTTGCCGCAGCTGGGCGTTGAGCAGGTGGTCGGCCAGCAAGTGCGTGTACTCAATGCGGTTCTCAACCGTCACCGAGATGGAGGCCCCGTTGGGCTTCAGCTCCTCCACGGTGCTGTTGCCCAGCTGGCTGGTCACCACCTGCAACAAGGGCATCCCGGGTTTCAACGCCCGAGTAGCTGCCGGATGCCATCATCATCATCAGTGTGACTACTCCCAATGCAAGGGCAAAGGCCTCTCCCAATGTCTCTCTAATTAACCCCGTCCTTCGCCAGCTGCGGCCACCGTATTCCCGCAAACTTAATCTCATCCGCCCACCTAACTTCCTGCCGCTCCCTGCTACGCTTATCTTCTCTAGGAATCCACTCCGTTACCCTTAAGGACCAGCGGTTGCATCACATGCCCTGCCCAAGCCCATTTCTTCCTCTTCATTTTGACTAGGACGGCATTAACACGCGTTTGTTCCCTCGACCACTCCGCCCACTTCCGATCTCTGAACGTTACACCTGATTGCACTGCGGCAAGGCAACTCTACTGCCCTTGTGAATAGTGAATCCAGGATTAGGGGCAGACTTTGGTGGGTCGGTGATGTCGCCCACCTATCTATCCACATCCATCCGTGTTGATGTCCCCCATGTAAATACCGCTTAAGTGTCCCGCTACCAACATGCATTGGCTGAAGGCAACGATGTAGGTTCATTACATCTGGGTCTAACTGCATCCGTTCTCCGTTCCAAGCGATTCACGCAGCAGCCCTGCTTACGGTGAAGTCCAGTCCCAGGTCGGCCACGTCCCCCTGGTAGTTCTTGAGGAAGAAGAGGTTCTGGTAGACGAGCGGCTCGAGCGACGCCAGGTGGTGCAGGTCGAGGTCACCACGCCCGGGCGCCACCCACTTGGCCAGGAAGAAGTGCGCCATTGGCAACTCCACCAGCATCCCCTCGTAGAGAGCCTGCAAGCCAGAAATGAAATTAGCTTAAAATAAAGACAGTTTGCCACAGGTGGACAAGTACCGTGAGAAGGCAGCTGTCATGCCACAACTTGCATTAGAAAAAAGTGAAAGCCGTCGTCTATCCACCTCCTGTACCCCGCCGCGGTGGCTCAGTGGTTATGGTGCTCGGCTGCTGACCCGAAAGACGCGGGTTTGATCCCGGCCGCGACAGTCGCATTTCGCTGGAGGCGGAATTCTAGAGGCCCGTGTACTGTGCGATGTCAGTGCATGTTAAGGAACCCCAGGTGGTCGAAATTTCCGGAGCCCTTCACTACGGCGTCTCTCATAGCCTGTGTCGCTTTGGGACGTTAAACCCCAATAAACCAATAAACCAAATCTATCCACCTCTTGTGACCAAAGCTCAATGGGACACCGAAAACAATTTGCAATTGGTGGGCACTGCTTGCACTGTAAGCCATAAACTGTTCATAAAGCAAGACATCTAAAGTGACAAACCATGAAGAAAAACCCACCAAGAAATATGGTGATGCAAGACTTAGAGACAGAGGTCCGCTTTAGTGCGCAGCTGTGTGCTCTGGAATGAAAATCACAAGGCATTTTGGGAGCTCCAAGTGCCTTATCATGGCTACCATTATCTTCAAGCATGCAGTGAAGTTTGAAGCTCCTAGCCGTGCGAGATACATGGCATGATGACATCTCTCCTAAACTACCCACAAAACACCGGTACATATTTGTACCCACCTGGCTGACAGCAGTGAAACATGGCTTTTTTTTTAAATGTTCCGAAGCAACTGAGGCTATGAGGGATGCCACAGTGAAGGGCTTTCGATAATTTCGACCACCTGGGGTTCTTTAATGTGCACTGACATCGCACAGCACACGGGCCTCTAGAATTTCGTCTCCATCGAAGTGCGATAGCAGCGGCCGGGATCGAACCCACGTCTTTCGGATCAGCAGCCGAGCGCCATAACCACTGAGCCACCATAGCAGCTTTAAACTAAATGTGGCTTTCAGCAGAGCATACGCTGCACTTTCCTTTGGAGCCGTTTTATGCAATATGACAAATAGGAAAGTGTGTCGAAGAGGTGCCTTTGCAAAATAAAGCATGAAACCAGAAAACAAAGAAAGGCTGTTACTCAGTCACTTCCACTCTCCCGCTGTCTTTGCCCCCAGCAGCACAGCTAATTGGCCCAATACTGGAAACACATTGGAAAAGGCCAGTCCTATATAGGGCCGGAGTATTTCCAATATTGGGCCGGTGACTTCTGCTGCTGGGTTGGCTAGAGGCGGTGCGGGCTGGGCAACATAATCTTTATTTCTTTCTTTATCTGCCCAATGTCTTTGGCAAGAAGCTGCGATACACCAGCTGAGATTTTTTCCCTCTGCGCTTTCATCTTTTCTTCACCTGCGCTATGTCCAGTCACTTTTTGGTAACGACAACCAACACGTCTTGGCTAGGAAGCTTCACGTTAACAGCGAGCGGTGTAAAAATTGCCTGCACTTAGAAACTCCCTACTACCGACATCTGACGCAACGTCAGCTATGCTAAAAATTCGAAGACTTTTCAGCCCTTTGAGCTCCTTCCGTGAAACGAGATTCTTTGTTGGAAAGGCCTTAGAGAAGCAAAGTGATGATTACAAAGCACTGACTCATTTTCAGACCCCCCCCCCCGGCCTAAGCAGCACAGGTAATCGGCCCAATATTGGATATGTATTGGCAAATATCCCACAAAGAACCAGTACTGGATATATATTGGCAAAGACTGGTCCCACAAAGGACCAGTATTGGATATATATTGGCAAAGACTGTTGGTCCCACAAAGGACCAGTACTGGATATATATTGGCAATGACTGGTCCCACAAAGGACAAGTATTGAATATATATTGGCAAAGACTGGTCCCACAAAGGACCAGTACTGGATATATATTGGCAAAGACTGGTCCCACAAAGGACAAGTATTGAATATATATTGGCAAAGACTGGTCCCACAAAGGACCAGTACTGGATATATATTGGCAAAGACTGGTCCCACAAAGGACCAGTACTGGATATATATTGGCAAAGACTGGTCCCACAAAAGACAAGTATTGAATATATATTGGCAAAGACTGGTCCCACAAAGAACCAGTACTGGATATATATTGGCAATGACTGGTCCCACAAAGGACCAGTATTGAATATATATTGGCAAAGACTGGTCCCACAAAGGACCAGTACTGGATATATATTGGCAAAGACTGGTCCCACAAAGGACCAGTATTGAATATATATTGGCAAAGACTGGTCCCACAAAGGACCAATATTGGATATATATTGGGAAAGACTGGCCATACAATAGACCAGTGAAGCCATCCATTTCCAATATCGGGCCAATTACCGGTGCTTCTTGGCCTTTGAGCGAGAAGATGGCGGCATTTGTGGCACCAACCTTGGCAAGCAGACGACCAACAAACGCGTAGTGGCGCACCGCCCGTCCATCAGCATAGTCCGGCAGCTGGCTTGCAGCCGGGTTCGGGTAGAGGCGCCGGTCGTGGGTGCACCGGAACAGGCCTCGGTTCGGGTCGAAGGCCGTCTTCATGAACTCCGAGAGAAACTCGCGCAGCAAGCCGCCTCCTGCAGAGAAAGCGGACAGACTTGCTGAATCCAGTTCCTAGGTTTTTGGAAAAATAACACGCTTCCAACTAGTGTAGCTCAGGCACAGCATAGCTCCACACCATTGCAGAATAACCCATTCTGGCGCTAATTATTATTCTGTAGGAGGATGAGGGAGGGGGGGAACAACATTTTTCAATTTTTTGGACTTTTGTGAACAGAATACTGATTCCAAAGAAAAATTGTGTGTTTATATGCTTGTATTTTGTTTTGTCCCACCCTGCTATGATCTGTACAAGATCGCAGTATCTATAAATAAATAAAAGATCCCAACTTTCTCTTACAATTACCTATAACTATGCAGCTTCTGTTGGCTTTTTGTATGTCCACTGCATTACTCGACACAGCTTACAAGGTCTCAGTTAGAGTAGAATCTTGATACAAATCTCACAGGGTTGCAGAAAATATTTGAGTCACCCGTTATTAACATCATCAAAAAGGAACCAAATCTGCACGCTGGAGCAACGCAAAAGCATTCACAGAAATCTATTCACGGCTGACAGAATTATTTAATGGCTTCGCAACACCAGTGAGTGATTGCAGTGCTTAACGATTGCAGGTGCGATCGTGGCTGCCACATTCATATCATTCACTAGCGATTTTCACGAAATCAACAACACACTACTGCTGCGGCATGACACATTAGTCCAGAAAGGATCGATGTGCACCGAACCATGTCGTTTTCTTCACTGCGATTGCTTTGCCGGCACAATCAGATGTTGTAGTTTCACTGCACAATATTCCTTAGGAGCGCTGTTTCGTGGATATATTTGCATGTTCACAAAATAGAAGAGGCACTAAGTCTCACTGCGTGATTTTCTTGAAGCCCACAATACCGTATTTACTCGCGTAATAGGCGCACTCGCATAATAGGCGCACCCCTAGTTAGGGCGCGAAAAATCAGATTTTTTTATTTCCGCGCATAATAGGCGCACCCCGAACTTGGCACTGTGATCAATACTGTATTTACACGATTGCAAGCCGACGCCTCGCCACCCCCCGTTTCCCAATCTTTATTTTAACGAAGTTTTTGCTGCACTGACTACTAGTCCCTACTAGTGCTGCTGCCGTTGCAGCTGCTGCGGACCCACAGCGCGTACAACGACATCGCGTAGAACAGCCGCACACAGTTTTCAGGGATGCTCACTTTAAACGTCTGTTTGGAAAGCTTCATCTCCAGCCGGAAACGTTCCCGACTTAGGCCCGCGAAAACCTCGGCGCTTGGAGTCGCGTACGAAAATTTAGGACGCCGCAGTCGCAACTGCCGCACTTCTCGGCCACGTCGTATTTTCCGACCTGTCGCACGCTTGCCGCGTTCGAGAGCAAACTCCCAGCCGTGTAGCTGTTAAGGTGCTTGCCCGTCGAGCTAAAACATCAACGCTCCGCGGCAAAGCCATAACCCACGATAACTATCGCGCTACCGCAAATCCCGGCACTTGACAGCAAAAAAAAAAAAAAAACGAGCTGGAGATGCTGATGGCGATATAGATAGCGAAAGCTCGCGGCGGAGGAAAACGATGATGATGATGATGAGCTTGGCCTTGGGCGGCGTCTGGAAGCTCCTGTGCGCGTGTGTGGCCTCCGCGATCAAGCGCCCGTTGCGCGCAGCCGGAGCCGATCGCGGAGGCCTCGGCGCGTGCATTCCGAAAGTTTCGGTGCGGCCCTTACATGGACCTTTTTTTTTTTTTACATTTTCTTCGTGAAAACGGGGTGCGGCGCGTGCACGAGTGCGTTTACGCGGTGTGCGCAATTTTGCGAGTCGAAAAATTTCCGGAAATTTTACCCCGCGTAATAGGCGCACCCCGAACTTTGAGCCAGATTTTCTGGAAAAAAAGTGCGCCTATTATGCGAGTAAATACGGTACACATGGAAACAAAAAGCTTTCCCGCAGGTACCAAGGTTATACTGACAAAGAAGATGGTCTGCCTGGACTAGAATGGCCTATTTAAATAAGAGGCACCAAATGTTGCAAATAACGCTGAGTTCACCCCACATTACAATAATTTACTTTAATTTGCCTTTCATTCCGATTGTTTGTGCACTTCGTTACTGCCCCATGCTATGGCTGTGACTGGAATCAATCAGCCGGAAGAAAAGAATCGTTCTATGAAGGCCTAATATTCGTTCAATGCCTTCCATCCACCGCTTACAAAGAAACTGAAAGCAGACGGCCTGGTTAATTCCTAGGAGTAAACAGCACACGGAAAGCCTGACCTAATTGTTCTCAACTTTACGCCAATACACACAGTTTGAAAACTATTTTGTAGTTAACTCTTTAATTAAGGCACTTTGAGCAGAACTGAGTACAACTCACAGCCTTTTTCCCACGCATGCCACACCTAGGAGTGATTTCGTTGCTTCACGTGAAGTTACCAAGCAACTTTCATGTCGCCATTAGGATGCTAATGGCACCGTTCTGTTATACTCTAATTTTTCGTATTTTATCTAATTTCTTATTAGAAAGCAGGTGGTAATTTTATGTGTTAAATTTTTTATTACCAAGCAGGTAGAAATCGTTCCTCACTCACTTTAGGTGCTCTCTTAAAATTTTGAAGTGCGGTTTTAAATAAATCCTCAGTGCGATATGTAACAGCTTCGTGTGTTGGAAAAATAAATGGTTTTGGAAATGCCTACTGTCATTCAGTCTCTTTTTAGTGCCAGAAGTACTATTTAGGGCCAGAGACATTACAGAGGGGTGTGGCAAAAAACACAAGAATAAGATTAGAAAAATACAGCAGAGAGACAAATTTAAATAACACCTGAGTATACAATGCTAGCTATAGCTTCGCGGAACATCTCGTAATTACTGATGTCGGCATTATCTACGGGAAGGTGATTTCAGTCACGAGAGGTACGCAGCAAAAATGTTAGTTAGTTATATTGATTTTAATGGCGCAAAAGCAACTGAGGCTATGATGCGCCAAACACAAGGTTGGAGGTTTTGTTAAAGGTGAAGCTTTTTATACTTAGAGTTTGTTTAAAACGCTGGCTTCCTCGAGAAACCTAAAAATACATGAGATGTCAACCAGTGCACGATCGCCTAAAAGTAGCATGGGGTGTAATGGAAGTCTTTCCCTATAAAATGTTGTAAAATATTTCTTTCTTAGTTCTTCTAGTTTGACACATGAAATTAAAATGTGGTTCACTGTGAGTTCAGCACCACACATTTCACAGAGAGGTGTGTTTTGTTTGGTTAGCAGAAAGTTGTGCGTGAGGTGGGTGTGTCCAATGCGGAGCCGACATAAAATAACTTCGGTAAAACGTTCTTGATGCCTACATGATTGCCATTCCCCTAAAATGGGCTTAACAGAATGTAATTTGTTGTTTGCGTGCTCTTCCCATGCTGCCTGCCACTTTTTTTTGAGTTTACTGTATATAAATTTTAAACAATCCCTGTGCGGTATGTTCACTTGCTTTATTTGGCTATTCCGGGCTTGTGCAGCGCATACATCTGCTTTCTCATTACCTAAAATTCCAACATGGCTAGGAACCCAGCAGAATTTAATGTTATGCTTTTGTTTTGTGATTTTAACTATGCTATGTATGATGTTTCCTATTATAGGTTCAGCTGCATTTCTGGAGTGCAGTGCTTTAAGCATACTCAGGGAATCGGTGTAAATGATGCTATTTTTGATATTCTCTCTTACTATTTTTTCCACAGCTACAAAGATGGCATAA
Source organism: Amblyomma mixtum (assembly GCF_055824585.1). Taxonomy (NCBI): domain Eukaryota; kingdom Metazoa; phylum Arthropoda; class Arachnida; order Ixodida; family Ixodidae; genus Amblyomma; species Amblyomma mixtum. Next base: position 90,583,706 of record NC_143012.1, read on the forward strand.
CACTCAGCAGTAAAAACCGATGCGCATTCTGGTAGTCGTATTATCTGTTTATTTTTTCCCTGGATTACTGCACTTCCAACGTGACTTTCTGTTTTTGAGCCATCGGTATAAAATTCAATGTAGGTGTCATACTTTTCTTGTAGTGCAAAGAATTCCTGTAATATGTACTCATGTGGCGTTTGCTTTTTATCTAAATGTGTCATTGTGAAGTCACATACTGAAGGCAGGCTGTACCATGGTGGCAAACATTCATTCCTTTGTGCAATATTTGGTAGGGCATCTAGCACTGTTAGCTCTTCGCATTTATCTTCAAAGCGCAGTAGTAATGGTCTGATAGAGTGTGGTTTGTTGATGAATAATCTTTTAGATGGGCACTTAGTGACAATTGGATGGCAGAGAGGTTTCGGAAGAGAACGGATTTTTAAGACATATGAGCATGTAAGGGCAATTCTTCGATCCTCAAGAGCGGCTTCATTAGTTTCAACGTAAAGGCTAACTACTGGTGATGTTCTGTATGCTCCAGATGATAGGCGCAGACCAAGGTTATGAATGGGGTCTAATCTTTTTAAGTAGGATGCTCTTGCCGAACCATATACTATGCACCCGTAGTCCAGCTTGGAGCGAACCAGAGAGCGATATATTTGTAAAAGGCTTGCTCTATCGGACCCCCACCGCTTCCGTGAGAGAACTTTTAAGATATTGAGGGCTTGAGAAGCTTTCTTTTTAAGGTTGTTAATGTGTGGTAGAAATGTGAGTTTCTTGTCGAAAGTTAGGCCTAAAAATTTGTGTTCTTGTTTAATTGGTAGCAGAGTGTGATTCAGGTATAGATTATGATCGACCTGTAGGCCTCGTCGCAATGAAAAAAGAACAGCTACTGTTTTTTGAGGAGAAAATTTAAACCCATTTCTGTCTGCCCAAGCACCTAGTTTATTTAGTGTGATTTGTATTTGTCTCTCACAGGTTGATATGCTAGAGGACGTGCATGCTATTTGTAGGTCATCTACGTAAACTGAATACATTATGGACTTGGGTATTACTTTAGCTAAGGAATTCATTTTTACTATGAAGAGTGTCGTGCTTAGAATGCACCCCTGGGGTACGCCGTTCTCTTGGGTGAAAGTCATGGAGAGAGTTGCTCCTAGGCGGACTCGGAATGTGCGGTTAGCCAGGAAGTCGTTCAAGCAGTTCAACATCCTGCCGCGGATACCTAGCTCTGCTAGGTCACGGAGGATGCCGAACTTCCACGTAGTATCGTAGGCCTTCTCCAAGTCGAAGAAGACCCCAATACAGTGCTGCTTGTGGATGAACGCCTCCCGGATGGTGTTTTCTAGGCGGACAAGATGATCTGTGGTGGAGCATGTTTTCTTAAACCCACATTGGTGTTTATCTAGTAGTTGCCGAGATTCAAGTACGAAGGTTAGTCTAATGTTTATTACACTTTCGAAAGATTTAGCAATGCAGCTGGTGAGGGCTATTGGTCTGTAACTGCTAGGACTTGTTGGTGGTTTTCCGGGTTTGAGAAAAGGTATTATGACTGCTTTTTTCCACTCGTCAGGTATATTTCCAGTTATCCAGATTTTATTAAAGAATTTTAACAGTGCCTCTACAGCAGCCTCGGAGAGATGTGCAAGCATAGCGTAATGCACGTTGTCTGGTCCTGGTGCTGTCTTTTTTCCAGAAGATAATACTTTATTTAATTCTTGTAGTGTGAGAGGCTGGTTATAATCCTCATGTACACCTGCTCCAGATGGAAATTTTTGTTTTTCAGCTATTGATTTGTGTTTCTGAAATGTGTTTGTGTAGTTGGATGAGCTTGAGATCTCAGCAAAATGCTCGCCCAGTATGTTGGCCTGTTCTTCTAAAGATGTTTGTGTCCCGGGTGCTGTCAAGAGAGGAAGTGTGAAAGGGGTATGGCCACCAGTAAATTTACGAACTTTTTCCCACATTTTCTTTGATGTTATTGAACTATTTATTGAGGAGACATATTTCTGCCAAGAGGTTTTCTCTGCACTTCTTCGCACATACCGAGCTCTGGCTTTTGCCTTCTTAAAGGTAAGTAAGTTCTCTGCAGTGGGATATCGACGCAGAGCGCTCCAGGCTTTGTTTTGTTGTTTTTTTGCTAATGTGCATTCTTTTGTCCACCACGCTTTATGTTTCTTTTGTGCAAGTCCTGTTGTTTGTGGTATAGCGAGTGTTGCAGCCGATATTATGCATTCAGTAAACTTCTCATTAATTTCATCTGTGCTAAGGTCGTCACAAAATTCCTTTTCCAGAGTGGCACTTTTTGTAAAAAGTGACCAGTCGGCGAGCTGAATTTTCCAGCGCCGTGGCCTTGTGGGGATGATTGGAGTGGACGATGAGAGCCTGATGACGGTAGGTAAGTGATCGCTGCCCATGGAGTCATTTAAAACATCCCATTTAAAATCGTTAAAAAGTAATGGTGATGCGAAAGCTAAATCGAGAGAGCTCATTTTTGCTGAGCTTGGACAGCAATATGTGGCTTTTCCCGTATTTAAAAGACAGACATATTCGAAAGTATAAAATCTTCGATTGTTTGGCCTCTAGAGTCACAGCGTTCGCTTCCCCAAAACGGAGAGTGAGCGTTAAAATCGCCAACTACCAGAAATGGCTCCGGCAGTTCATCGATCAGGCTTTCTAGATCTTGGCATGTTAATGTGATGTGTGGGGGAAGATATACAGAACATATTGTAATGGTTTTGTAGCTGATGACGCTAACCGCAACCGCCTCAAGTTTTGTTTTCAGTTTGATTTCTTGAGCCGGGACGCCGCTTTGGATGATGATTGCGACGCCTCCCGAGAGTCTATTTGCATGTTCGCGATCACGCCTAAAAGTTGTATAATGTTTTAAGATATTTGAATGTTGTGGACCAAGATTGGTCTCCTGGAGACATAGGGCTAGAGGCATCACTGACCCTAGAATATGAGTTATATCACTGTAGTTCCTCAACATTCCTCTACAGTTCCATTGTATTATGAAAGCCATCTTAGTTTTGTGTTTGTACTGATTGAAAAGCTAGATCAAGTTGTTTATGGCCCTGTGACTCGGGGCCTGTCTTTTTTTGACCGATCCAGGGAGCTCCGCCGACCATCCGACGTGGACGGCGAGGGGCTGCCCGGGGTCGTGTCCATCGCCTCTGTAGAGGCACTGGACGACCGTGCAGGAGGCACATTGATTTTTGAGTTAGACCTCGACCTGTGGGAAGAGGTCTTTGGGCCCGCCGACCCGGGGGTCTGCGTCCCCTCCTTTGGGGTAGGCGGAGTAGCGTGAGCTACTCCACCAGACGGCGCGGATGGCCCCGCCCCAGGCTCGCTACGTGTGATCTGGACAGGTGCCGAAGCCTGGTGTGGTGCGCCGCGCCCACGCACCACATCGGCGAAGTTTGTTTTTGCAGTGAAGGAGAATTTGTTTGTTTGAGAGTATTGCCTTCTTGCTTCTTTGAAAGAAATGTTTTGCGTAGTCTTGAGAGTAATGATTTCTTTCTCTTTCTTCCAGGACGGACAAGCCCTGGAGTAGGCAGCATGGTCGCCTTCACAGTTTGCACACCGTGGGTTAGCAACACATTCTTCGGATTGGTGGTCCTTCGAAGAGCATTTTGCGCAAGTTTTGCGGCCGCGACAACTCTGTGAGCCGTGGCCAAATCTCTGGCAGTTGAAACATCTGCGTGGGTTGGGAATATACGGTCTTACATTTATTTTCAGGTAGCCTACTTCAATGGATTCGGGTAATGTGCTCATGTTGAATGTCAGGATCAGGTGTTTGGTGTCCACTTCTTTGCCATCCTTCCGGATCTTGATCCGGTGGACATCTGTAACTTCTTGGTCAGTAAGTCCTTCGAGCATTTCCTTTTCAGAAAGGTGGACAAAATCTATTTCAGAGATGACGCCTCGTACAGTATTCAGAGACCGATGTGGGGTCACAGAGACAGGGATGTCCCCAATGGATACAATTGTTGCAACTTTTGAGTGTTGTGTGCTGTCGCGCAGTTCAAGAAGTAAGTCGCCACTGGTCATTTTTGACACCTTGTAGCCAAGGCCTAAGGCATCTGTCAAGCGTTTTGAGACTTGGAATGGGGATATTATCCTTGCTTGCGTTTCTTCTGCTTTGCTATGGATGACGTGAAATTTTGGAAATGATACTTTTCTTTTTTGAAAAAAGTCGTCTGCTTCGGTCCGCCCTCTCTTGAGAGAGCGATCAAGTTCTGAAAGGGGGGGAGCCATAAAAAATTGAGGTTTTTCGGTCATGGTGCCAGCCACCCACCATGGAGCCCAACAGGGGGACGCGACAGGAACTTGAAAGCAAGTCCTGCCCACGCCAGCTGTACACCTTAACTATAACCTAATATGACTCAACTCAGGGTAGTTGGTCACACACGGTTAACCCTCGCCGCCAGGAAAAAGAGGAAAAAACGAAGAAGAGAGGAGGAGACAGGAGAGTTGTAAGAAAGGGATAGGAAAGTGAAAGATAGAGGGGAGGATAGGAAAAGGCGACTGCCGATTTCCCCCGGTCGGGTCAGGCCGGAGGTGCCGTCTACAGGAAGCTGGGGCCAAAGTGGTGTGTTGCCTCCGCCGAGGGGCCTTAAGGGTCCAAACGCTCGGCATCGGCTCAACCACCAGGATCCCCTTTTCCCCGGACACGGCGATGCCACGCACGGCTAAGCGCGGATGCTTGGGTCCGTGGTGACGCATTGTTCACCATCATCCCCCTGCGGGGATGTCCCTGCGGATGCTCGGGTTAACCCCGTGGTGTCGCCACTCACCAACGTCTGCATGCTGCAGACGCCTCCCTGCGGGGAGCAGCAAAAATGACTGGGAAAAATATTTGGTGTTAGAAGAAACTAAACCGACTTTATGATTATGGTCAGTACGATGGGATACATAAAATGGCTGTGGGATAAGGCAATCGCACAGTACAGGATGATGGTACAACTTGTGAAATAACGCAATACGAGACAGCGATGGAAGAAAAAGACTAGACTTCATAGTAGTTATGCTTGCAGTGCGGTTGTAATTAGTGAGGATGAAACGCGCAGAGTTATTCTGAACCATCTCAAGAGCAGTAATATGACTGTCATAAGGAGGGTCCCAGACTGATGATGCATACTCCAGTTTGGAACGAATTAGTGTTTTATATAGCAAAAAATTCACAGAAGAAGGAACGTTGAAAAGACTGCGACGTAAGTAACCTAGCATGTGATTAGCATTGTTGATTGTGTGCTCACTCCAAAAGTATTAAAGGTGCACTGAATAGGAATCTGAACTCGTCTTTTTGCCGCGGGAACTCGATCTACACGTTCCCAGGATTCTTAGAAACTCCAATTTATTGCCCTGTGTGGCCGATTTTCCTAATTAAATCAAATTAACGTCCGGCTCCCGCCTTTTTTTTTTAATTCTCCCCGTACGGTGGGCGGAGTCGACCAACCTGTGGAGTGCCTTTCAGCAAGCTCCATGGAGGCTTTGCTTTCGCTTCATTTTGTTTTTTAGGTTTCTGTGAATAAATAGTTTCATTCGCAGATAATATAGCTGCAAAATAAGCCCGCCGAAATAAAAATACGCACTATGACTATTTGCTTCTACGGATTGCTACGTATTACTCTGCCGATGGCAGAGCGGCAAGCCGCCACAGGACTGGGTGAAAGGCACTCCACGCGTTGGTCGACTCTGCCCGCCGTACGGGGAGAATTCAAAAAATAAAGGCGGGAGCCGAACGTTAATTCGATTTAATTAGGGAAATCGGCCACACAGAGCAATAAATCGATGTTTCTAAGAATGCCTGGAACGTGCAGATCAAGTTCCTGCAGTAAAAAAAAGACGAGTTCAGATTCCCTTCAAAATTATTCGAAGAAAATCACTATTCGCTTCGAATTCACTCTGAACCAAGAAACCACAATTCGCACACCCTCTTCTCTCTTCCAAAGCCACCGCATCCCCCTCACCATCGACACCGGCCTCCTCCAGGCCGGCCACATTGACGAGCTGCACCCGCAGCCGCAGCTTCAGGTTGGGCTCCCCCGACAGCTTCTCAAAGGCATCCTCGTAGATGTAGTCCCGCCTCGCCACCAGCTCGATCTGGGGCCCCAGCATGAAGTGCGACTGCTCCCGGTTGTTCTCCGACTTGTCCCGCGCAATCAGGCTCTGCAGCACCTGGGAGAGGGAGGAAGGACAACTCGTCAGCACCATCGACAACTCATCAGTCACGGCCACTGGAGAACGAAGGACAAACGAATTCACTTAGCTCACCACAGTGCGAGGTTCTACACCATCCCTGAACGTTGATCTCCACCCCTGGGCAGCACCTGTCATTACTCTAGTCGGCCATGAAAAGTCACTTCTGTACGTTGCACGCTCTGCCCAATTTCACTTCCTCTCCTTAGTGTTAGCTAAAACACACTCATGATGGTTAATATAATGATATAATAATAATGACACCTTCACTTCTTTTCACTTCCTCTCCTTAACGTCAGCTAAAACACACTCATGATGGTTAATACAGTGATGATATAATGATAATGACTCATGATAATGATGGTTGTTCAGCAATCCACACAACCCACTTCCAGACTCATAACACCACACCCACCAGTGACCCTTAGAGTGAAAAATAACTTTCCCTAATCAGTCGAGCATGTAAACCTGACAGTCACGTGGATTGTGTTCACTTTGTCTGATGTTCGTAGTAAGTGGCCTCCCTGCACGAAAGCCAAAAATACTAAGTCTGCCAAAAGCGGAGTGTCTTCCTCAAAATCTGCTTGTCAAAAACTGTGTCATGCATGTCTATTTCTTTAAAGCGGACCCTACCATTGCGCTTTCCAGGCTCTTCAGAGCAGTCATGTTCTCCATGCCGAGACCCTTGCTACCAACAATCTGCTTTAGGGACAGAATAAAACTAATCACGGTTGAATCATGCACGGTGGCTGGTTTTGGTTTATGGCTTGGTTTACGGTTTAACGTCCCAAAGCGACTCAGGCTATGAGGGACGCCGCAGTGAAGGGCTCCGGAAATTTCCCACCACCTGGGGTTCTTTGACGTGCACTGACATCGCACAGTACACGGGCCTCGAATTTCGCCTCCAAAATTCGTCTGCCGCAGCCGGGATCGAACCCGCGTCTTTCGGGGTCAGTAGCCAAGCACCATAACCACTGAGACAACGTGGCGGCTTTCACGATGGCCAGCGGGAGATTTCTAGCGGGAAGGGAGAGCCTGTAATTTGCGTACAATGGCTTCATCGAAACATAGCTCTACAATGTTGTCGTCTAAACAAATGTAGCAATCCGAGGCCATATCTGGCCATCTATTCATCAACAACCCTTTGCAGGCCATCTCTATTCATCAACAACTCATTTTTTAAGTCCCTATTTATGAAGAACAATATTCAGTACCAAAGACCTTCTCTTACTTTTACTTCATCCGAGTAATAAAGGGTGACATCACAGTCTTTCAAGTGATTGGTATACATTTCTATATTTGCATGCTTGTGTATTTAACTAAGGTTGCACTCACACTTCTACAACAAATGGATCGTGCACAGACCAATGTGTGTTTTACTTGTGCCTGCACGAGATTCAGCACTTTTTTTTACTTTTTTTTTTTAATAATTAGCATTTTACCAAGATGCTGCGTGCCGACAACATCACAGCGTGGTTATCGTTTGATGAGAGCTTTTTTCTGAGTGGCTTTTTGAGAGAGCTTTTGAGATGAGAGCTTTTTTCTACCACTGTACGCTTAGAAAGCCGGCGAGTGCTTGAGCATCGCAGAGGAGCGCAGCGGTTTAAACCAGAACGCTATAAACCATCCTCAACATTGATACGCTATGAAGGAAGCAGGACCTTCAGACCCGCAAGTGACTTGGCCAGCCTGAGATCTGGAGCAAAAATGGCTAACCTGTCATCATAGCTAAGGCTTCAACATTCGAATTAGACATAACTGACCCAAATTTTTTTAACCTGCATAAAAAAATGCGCATCTGACCTTCACGGCCAGTGTACAGCATGTTCGCTTCATCTCACCGCAATTGGCTGGTGCCTCTGGCTATCACAAAATTGTCAGATCACGTCGTAATACAGCAAGCACCAGCAAGCATCGTTCACCTTGAAGTGAACGATGCTAAATGTCGGCGACACGAACGCGTCTGACTGCGTGCTTTTGTTGATGATGGACTGACGGACAGGCGGGTGGGCGGCCGTATGGCATGAAATTTCAACTCTCCCCCCAAAAAATGCGATGAAACTTTTTTTTCCCCACACATTGAACCCTTCCACCAAAGTGATGTAAACTTTTTTGGAAAAAGAAAAGTGTGTTCATTACGCGGGTACATACCGTACTTAAGGTCTTCCCCCGAGAACACCTTGCATGTATCAATGACTATGCATGATCATGCTTGCTGATACGCTGCACGGAGGGCAAGCTCTCCATCAGGCTTCAGGCCTTCAGCTTTTCCTTTGCTCTTTGCCTATTTTTTTTTTTACAACTTTAGGCAGGAAAGAAAATCCGAGCATCAGTGTGGTCAAAACAACGCTGTGTTTCCCAGACGCATCGCAAGGAAGAGAGAAAGCGCTTCACCACTCACCCTAACGCGTGTCGGAAAGGGCACCGTGAAGGGCATCTCCTGGAGGATGGCTGCGCTGCGAAGCTCAATGGTCGACAACGGAGGCCCATTTTCCTCTGAAAGAAAAAGCCACCGCCAGAGCATATAATGCCCCTGGTTACACAGACAGTTTCAAGTGCTCTTCATGTGAACTGCATTTATGCAGAACCTACACTCTGAACAGAAGGGAGTTAAAAGGGTGTAATCTGTCCTCTAACGAACTCCTTTTTATAAAAAGGGTGCTCTAGAGGGCAGCTTACACTCTTTTACTCCCATATAGGCGTACTAGTGTTCAGAGCGTAACAGACTTTTCAGAAGTCTTCGTCAAGTTGGCAACTTTTCCACACTGCACATTTACCAACAAATGGGAGCACCGGTACCGACATTGAGATCGATCAACGTTTGACAACAGTGCTAGACATCATCACAGGGACCTCATCAATATCTTGTACAGCTTAAAACACACAAAATGCAGAGTGGCTGGCTGGAACACAAAACTGTAGCTGAGCAGCAGAAGAAAGACACTTAGTCTTTCATTTTCTGCGCCATTTTGTGTCTGCTAGCTTCACTAGCAGTCCCAGCCGAACTAAACGAGCACTGGGAACTAAATTGGTAATGGAAACTAAGACGCCATTTTGTCAGTCCGCTAACTTCACCAGCGGCCCCAGCCGAACTAAACTAACACTAGGAACTAAATTGGTAATGGAAACTGCCTGTAGCAACTTTTATTTCGCGCTCTAGAAGTGAAACCCTCGTGTGAGTCATACCTGGAAATGTAAAAAACATTCTACTGCGACAGTTGTTGGTGGTAGACCTTGCCATGGGATCTGCAGCAGGGTCATACAAAACCACACGTCTCGTGATTAACGCTTAAATTAACAGCCAACTGTTATTCGCAAACGGTGCCTATTCGTTTCCCGTGTAAAAAGGCAGCAAGACATTTGTGGAAGCTACAACGTTCACAACAGCGCGGAATCGTAACAAGAATTAAACACAGAGTACACCACTGCCATTAAACAGAAGGCGTCACGTGGCCCCTTTCTCCAAGAGAGTGCGGTGAAAGGGTTCTGACATAAGGAATACACGGCGACAGGCATACAGCCCGGCACTGAGCTGACGACACACACATTAAGGGGGGAAGCTGGTCTTAGAAAAAAAATTTTTGTTCATAAAGTCATAATTATGGAATCTTCAGGAAACATGTATTTTTGCATGCTGATCGCAAAAATGTGATTTAATTTTATGTGAAAGAAGTCCTTGTACACTTATATGATACGTTATGCAACTTTTTGCCGACAGCTTTCAATAAATTTTGCTGTTTGGTTTATTGGGGTTTTGACATCCCAAAGCGAATAAGGCTAAGAGAGACGCCGTAGTGGAGGGCTCCGGAAATTTCGACCACCTGGGGTTCTTTAACGTGCACTGACATCGCACAGCACACGGCCTCTAGAATTTCGCCTTTATCGAAATTCGGCCGCTGCGGCCGGGATAGGAAACTTGATAGGACACATGCCATTGGCTTGTCTTGACATTGAACTATGCAATAAGGGCAAAATTATTATCCTGCCTATCACACAAGTTAAGTTACTGGGTTTTGAATTTGCCACTTCACAAATTGGAAGAAACTGATGATTTCAAAATCCTATAACGCACCTTCTATAACAGGCGGGATGATAATTTTACCCTTACTGCATAGCTTGATGTCAAGAGAAACCAATGGCATGCAGTCTAACAAGTTCCCTGCAGTAGAATTTCTTTCAAACTCTCGACAAAAGTTACCTAGCATATAGCATGACTGCACAAGGACTTGTTGTACATAAAATTAAATCACATATTTGGAATCAGCACACAACAATGCATATTCCCTGAAGATTTCATTGTTGTGACTTCATTAATAAAAATTTATTTCCAAGACTCTCTTCCCCCTTAAGATCGGTGCTGACATCGCCCTCTACCACGTACCCTGACTACGCCCAAATTGAGATCGAGCAACCTTGCCTGAAACAAAACTCTTTCCAGTCACTACACGGCTCAGCCATGAAGTGAGCCATGCCTCCCGAATGGCCGCTACCATTCTTGGCAGCATTTCAGTCAGTTGTCATCTTACCTGTCGCCAAAGTACGATAGAACGACGCCAGCCAGACTTTTTCATACGACAAAACGAAGACACTTACACGTCCCATGTCTTCTCTTGCAAGCTCCAAGAAATGAAGCACTGTCACCCTTAGCATGCAGCTAAGCTGTCTACAGTAACAGGTTTCTCAAAGCGCCATTCCAACTCTGATATGTGATATGGTGTTCCACTGATCATAATCTCATGTTGATATGTTGGCAGCTTGGAGATCATGTAGGCTGACCAACATGACATCCCATCCATATTTTTATTTCTGGTTCCTGAAGTAAGGCAAACACATAGGCAAACATGATGTTCAGTAGAATCTCAATGAGTGAAGAGCTCTACAAGTAGCTGCAAGCTTCTACCCACATCTGCGTTGTCCTCAGCACGAAAGAAACCTCACAACCTATTTGGTCCAGTGTTGGGAAGGAAGAAAGCAGGCAGGTCATCTTTGTTGTTATACACTGTCGCAGTTTTTTTTTTTTTTGCGAATGCTTCGCCTCATAGCAATTATGCATTGCGGGAAAGCCACTCTGGCATCTAAATGCACACTTGCCCTTCAGGCTGAGCTCACTCATTAGTGGATTGCCATCGCTTGTGGATGATTTGCCTCATCCCACTTACACACTACTGCGGAGAAGGCACACACTGGTAGCTAGTTACAGCTGCGCACCGGCTCTTTGTGTCGCATGTCCTCAAGCCCGGCCCGCTCCCAGATTCATGCATCGTTGCCGTATAGGATGCTTCGCCCCAACGCGTAACTGCATAGTGGAGAAGCTGCCCTAGGCAGCTGACTGCTGTTGCTTTTTCGTCGTGTCGTACCGGATGAAGAATTTATTCGACCAGCCTAGTTTTGTCCTGTTTTTAGTGCTTCAAATTTTTTGCCAATATTTCACCTTGTGTATGGAATGCACCTGCAAAATTTTAAGAGTTTTAGGGATGAAAAGTGCGTTCATAATGCGAGTAAATACAGTACACCTTGCCTTCGTTTTGCTCCGTTGAAATAGAATCAACACCAAGTGACCTACCAAGCTGTTTCCTAGTCAGTGCAGCAGCGCCACAGGTTGGGAGCCGAGGAACCTCCAGGTTCCAGTTCACCACCTGTGCAAGAATAATTGCACAGTGTTACGACAGGGCAGCTAGGCTGGGCTGTAATGCTACACAAAGTGATAATAGTCTAGGGGTGTGCGAATATTCAATAATTTCGAATATTCGATCGAATAGCACGGTATTCGATATTCGCTTCGAACCGAATTCTCGGTATTCGAAATTTCGAAGTATTCGCCTCGCGTGAATAGTGTTTCTGGGGCGCTTGCCCGCTTGCTTTATGTGGTTTAAGTTCCGAGTATTGCCGCATAGATGGCTTTTTTTTTATCGCGCTTTCAACGCCCGGGGGTCAGTCAATACACGAATCACAACCAGGTCGAGGTGCAACCCAGCTACAAACGAAATAAAGGTGAGGGCAACACGCTCTTGCAGAAGATCCTGCGTTCTGGCCGTCTCCGAGCCTCCGCCTAAGGCTGCCATAAGCCGCGTCGCTGCCACTGTGTCGAGGCAGACGCAAAGAAGGAAGAGCACAGCCATCAGTCGTCTAAGCTTCAAAACAAGAAACCTCAGTTTACTGTTGTTGTCGTTGTTGCGACTGAGCGAAGGATGAAAAGGAAAGTGCACGGGCCTGCCAACTGGCTCAAGACGAGCCACCACCGCTGCCACGTGCAGATAGAGGAGAGTTAAAAGATAAGAGGAAAGAAAGAAAAACGAAAAAAGACGCGCGTCACACAACGCAACAACCGCGTCCGCCGCGGCGGACGCTGGCTGAAAAATCAGATAAGCACCGAAGCCGCGCCCGCTCCACCGCCTCTCTAGATAAGCACCGAAGCCGCGCTCGCTCCACCGCCTCTCGATTTTTTTTTCCGTTAGAGTTGCGGAAAAGATTACCAGATAGGACGGATGCGAAGATAAACACGCAGCCCTACCGCGCTATCGCTTCACCCAGTCAGGTGACGAATCATGCGTACGGAACATGAGCGACCGTTCTCGGCAGCTTTCAAGCAAGCCATCATATTACCGGCGGAGGCGCGAAAAATTCAGCGGCAGCGCGGGGACTCGGATGTCGCCGAAGTGTATACTTAGGTCAATGGGAAGGGCGCCTTTAGCGTGTGATAACGCTAAGCTTATTGTGCACCCGTGGAGGATTACTGCCGTTAACGCTCGGCATCTACGACTGGCGTCTTTTCTTGCTATTGACTGCTTGCGCGTTGATGGGAACGGAACGCCGCCGTAATCAGGGCATTGAGCCATCTTCGGTGGTGTGCCGAACTCCGTCGCCGCAACTCGGGCACTCCGATACGTTGGAGGCTGAGAGCATTCTTGATGGAAGCGCGATGCTGAGTGCTGCTCGGTGGGGAGGTACTAGTACCGGGGACAATTTTGCCAGGACGCGCGAGCGGTGCGAATGACGTTTCGCTTGCGGCGCGAGTTTTGTACAGCCGTTTCCATTCTTGCTCGAGGGAATGCAAGTCTGGGAATGTAAAAATTGTTCTTCCAGTATAAATTGCCAGTAAAAATTGTTCTTCACTCTAGGTGTTAAAATTTTGAAGTGTGGTTTTAAATAAAGCCTCAGCACAGTGTGTAATGGCATCGTGTGTTGGGAAAATAAATGGTTTTGGAAATGCCTACTGTCACTCAGCCTTTTTTTTAGTGCCAGAAGTACTATTCGAACTATTCGCTTCGAAATTATTAGAAGAAAATCGCTATTCACTTCGAATTCGCTTCGAATCAAAAAACCACTATTCGCACACCCCTAGATAATACACATAGTAATACTATACATGGTAACACTGCACACAATAACATTACACAGTAATGCACACATTCATCCGCTGCATTTTCAACTAACTGCTTTCGTTAACATTCAAAATAAAACGGTTTTGTGCAAAGAAACAATTCTTTCGTCAAAGTACTGCCAGACATAGATGGCAACGATTTTGTGATAGCTGGCTCTGCAAAAGATCAGATAAAAAGATAACATAAACATGACATGAAGTTATTGGTGTACACATCTTGGTGCGCTGCCAAGGTCTGCGCTGCGGATGGAGCAAAAACTGAGGTACACGGTACCGAAAGCTAATAACACTTAAAAAAAAAGTTCATTTTCACCGACAAAAGTGCGGGGTGGGTGCATTCATTATGCGAGTGGGTTCATTACCCAAGTATAATATGGTATATATTTGAAATCAGTTTGAAAAACTACATACAAGTGGATTTTAAGGGAGGAAGAGGGTCTTAGAAATAAATTTTGATTAAAGAAGTCACAACTACGAGATCATCAGGGAACATGCATTTTTGCATGCTGATTTCAAATATGTAATTGAATTTTATGTACAACAAGTCCTTGTGCACTTATGCAGTATGTTAAGTAACTTTTGCCGAGAGTTTGAAAGGAATGCTACTGCAGGGAACTTGCTAGATTGCATGCCATTGGTTTCTCTTGACATCAAGCTATGCACTAAGGGTAAAATTATCATCCTGCCTGTTATAGAAGGTGAGTTATAGTATTCTGAAATCATCAGTTTCTTCCCGTTTGTGAAACGGCAAATTCAAAACCCTGTAACTCAACTTCTACGATAGGTAGGATAATAGTTTTGCCCTTATTGGATAGTTTGATGTCAAGACAAGCAATGGCATGCGTCCTAGCAAGTTTCCTGCAGCAAAATTTATTGAAAACTCTTGGCAAAAAGTTACATACCATGTTATATAAGTCCACAAGGACTTGTTTTACATAACGTTAAATTACACATTTGGAATCGGCACGCAAAAATACGTTGCTTGAAGGTTCGATTATTGTGATTTCATTAACAATAACTTTTCTTTTAAGACAAGCTTCCCCCCTTAACTAATAGTCCATAAACAAGAAAAATGATTTTAAGACCACTGGCCCCCCCCCCTTAATTCCAAGACCACATATGTCGAATATGTGGTAACCCCTCCAGTTTAAATTGTTGAAGCCCAGCTGTAAAGCAGCGACTGATTCCCTGCAGAAACAGTGCTTCACAGGGGCAAGGGTGCAACATAGCAGGAAAAGGCACGGCAAGGGTGTTATTTAAACAGAGCAGCACACAATACTTTCAACAGTACTGCAAACTGGGCGAGTTGGTTGACATACATCTTGGAAAATTTTTAGCGCGAAAAACACAGACAGAAAGAGTAGACGACACGAGCGCTGTATCCAGATATGCTACCTCTTTCTCTCGTATAGCAACAGACGGTTTGGCCACGCACATGTTTTGAGCCTTGGCGATACTGTATGCCAAGGCTCAAAACACATGCGTGGCCAAACCGTCTGTTGCTATACGGGAGAAAGAGGTAGCATATCTGGACAAGTGCTTTGCGCCCTCATAGCAGGGGCTGGCGGTGATTGTCGTGCTTAGTTTTCTTCTTTTGGTTTTTGACCAACGATTTTATCGCACCTTCTTCCTTTATAATTCTACGTGTTTTCGAATGAACTTCCAGTTGTTAAACGGCGCTAGTGTCGTCTACTCTTTCTGTCCATGCTTTTCGCGCTAAAAATTTCACAATACCGTATTTACTCGTATAATAGGCGTACTCGCATAATAGGCGCACCCCTAGTTTGGGCGCGAAAAATCAGATTTTTTTTTATTTCCGCGCATAAAAGGCGCACCCCGAACTTGGCACTGTGATCAATACTGTATTTACACGATTGCAAGCCGACACCTCGCCACCCCCCGCTCCCCAATCTTTATTTTAACAAAAGTCCTCACTAGTGCTGCTGCGGACCCACAGCACGTACAACGACACCGCGTAGAACAGCCGCACGCAGTTTTCAGGGATGCTCACTTTAAACATCTGTTTGGAAAGCTTCATCTCCAGCCGGAAACGTTCCCGACTTAGGCCTGCGAAAACCTCGGCGCTTGGAGATGCGTACGAAAATTTAGGGACGCCGCAGTCGCAACTGCCCCACTTCTCGGCCACGTCGTATTTTCCGACCTGCCGCAAGCTAGCCGTGTTCGAGAGCAAACTCCCAGCCGTGTAGCTATTAAGATGCTTGGCCGTCGAGCTAAAACAGCAACGCTCCGCGGCAAAGCCCTAAACCACGATGAACTATCGCGCTACCACACATCCCGGCACTTGACAGCAACAAAAAAACAAAAAAAAAACGAGCAGGAGATGCTGATGGCGATATGGATAGCGAAAGCTCGCAGCGGAGGAAAACGTTGATGATGATGATAAGCTCTACCTCGGGCGCCCTCCGTGGGTGGCGTCTGGAAGCTCCTGTGCGCGTGTGTGGCCTCCATGATCAAGCGCCCATTGCGCGCAGACGGAGCCGATCGCAGAGGCCTCGGCGCGTGCATTCCAAAGGCTATTCCCGCGTGGGTCGTGGAAAGTTTCGGTGCGGCCCTTACACGGATCTTTCTTTTTAATATTTCTTCAGGAAAATGGGGTGCGGCCCGTACACGAGTGCGTTTACGCGGTGTGTTCAATTTTGAGAGTCGGAAAATTTCCGGAAATTTTACCCCGCGTAATAGGCGCACCCCGAACTTTGAGCCGGATTTTCTGGAAAAAAAGTGCGCCTATTATGCGAGTAAATACGGTACTTTCACCCAGTCTGGACTAATAGGTGCACATGTAGCAGAAAAAGGCACAGCAAGGGTGTTATTCTAACAGAGCAGTGCACAACACTCTCACCCTGTCTGGACTGATGTGGGCAGTGCGGGGAGAGACCCAGTGGCCCTCGGGGCAGAACGGACGCCTCGAGTCTCGGGAATAGAGGTGCCGCAGCAGGGACACCACGCACTGCAGTCATGGAGGGAAACGAAAAAAAAAAATGCAATGAGAAAAGCACACGCGCACACAAAAAGAAAACTACGCCATTTCTCTCTTACATGCAGAGGTCAGGAGTTCGAATCCTACCAGCAGCCAAATGTGTGTTGTCCTTGCTTCTACTCTGTGTAAATTTAACTGAAAAAAAAAATGGTTGGGGTTCAATGGGGCTTGAACCTAGTTACACGAGTGAGAGCTCTGTTAAGTATGGTCTCCACTGTCTCAAATCAAAGGTCAAGGTCAAGGTCAGGCACCCAACATTCATAGTTATATGATCACATGGTCATACTGTCATATCGTGCAGTTAAGTTCGGTTTGACCTTGTGAGGCATTGCAGGTCATGGTCGATGTGGTGCCCACTGTCTCGAATCAAATGTCAACGTCAAGGTCAGGTACCCAGTGGTCATGGTCGTATGATCATGTGGTCATACTACCATAGCTTGGGCCATACCACCATGTAGTTAAGTTCGGTTTGACCTTGTGAGACATTGTAGGTCATTGTCGATGTGGTGGCCACTCTCTCAAATCAAATGTCAACGTCAAAGTCAGGTACCCAATGGTCATAGTCATATGATCAAGTGGTTATACAGTCGAACCCGGATATATCGAACCCGCATATTTCGAATTATTGGCTATATCGAACACACAGATTACCCCCTTGAAAATACTATGTAAAAGTATAGGACAGTTGCGTTGTATATCGAATTCCATTTTCGCCGGACATTGGATATATCGAACGCCGCGCTGCGCCCCTGGAAGGTGCGCTTTTCCCAAAGACTTCCTGTCCGGTCCTCAGCCGCCTCAGCGGAGAACATTTCCGCAGTCAGTCAGCAGGTGCAGGGCCTTTTCTTTTTTTAGCTCCCCGTTTTTGCACCCCACAGGCGCGAGCTTTCCCGCTCCTCCTGTACCGCTGGCGTGTGCTTCGTCAAGGTCATTGGAGCTCAGCGAAGGGAGTGCGCAGCATGGAGACGCGCGGCGACGTGGAGAAAGGAAGAGAGAGAAAACGGTCGCTCGTGGGTCTGGGGAGAAGAGAGAGCTCAGAAAAAAAAAAGCGAAGCCCAGAGCGCTGATCTTTCTCCCTGGTCTTTCTTTTCCCTCTGTCGTTCCTTCGCAGCCGCACTGACTGCCGCTCGCATAGGCTTCGCTCGGACCGCTCCATCTGCGCCTCGCGTGTTTTTCTTGTGTGTGTCTGTGTTTCAACGCGCGACGTGAAGTAGGCCACAGTAGCCAACTGTTTTGGCAAGGCAGGCCTTGAAGTGGCCGGAGATGAATGTCCGGAAGATTTAGATGACGATGAGTGCTTGGACGACGCGTTTCGTGACTTGTCCAATTTTCCCGGCGCCGTTCCGTCCAAAGTGACTGACAGCGAAGTTCAAGCGGTAGCCGACCTCACTGATGAGGACATTGTGGCCTGAATAGCTGGAGTTCAGGATGCCGATTCCAGTGACGACGAGGTCAACTGTGTTGTCGAAGAAACACGTCCGTGCACAGCCACTGAACTGGCGTCAGCGTTCAGCCTGATTCGGCACTGTTGCGGCGAAATGGAAGGCACTGGGCTCTCGCACCTGGACAGTCTCGAGAAGATCGAGACCAGTGTTTTGAACTTCGTTTCCCAGAGGAAAAAGCAGCCCAAAATTAGTGATTTTTTTTTCCGCGAAATAATAAAGCGCTTTCACATCGCGGGCCCATACTATGTGATTCGCGGCTGTTCCAAATGGTACGCCACAATTTGTTATGATCGGGAGTGCAGTTTTAGCCTATATCTGTATATCGAATTTTCGCTATATCGAACTATTTTCCGATCCCCTTCAAATTCGATATATCCGGGTTCGACTGTACTACCATAGCTTGGGCCATGCCACCACGCAGCTAAGTTCGGTTTGACCTTCTGACGCATTGAAGGTCATTGTTGATGTGGTGCCCACTGTCTCAAATGAAATGTCACATACCAAGTGGTCATATTCATATGATCACGTGGTCATAGTACTACCATAGCTTGGGCCATACCACCACGCAGTTAAGTTCCGTTTGACCTTGTGACGCTGTTGAGCTGAGCTGATGCTGCTTGTGTGTGTTGTGCTGAGCGACTATGTAGCGCTTGGCTGCACAATTTTTTGGACATGCTTGACTATTCTGACTTTTTTGCAGCACCACAAAGGCCCATATAGCCATGTGTAATAGCGACTGAAATCTTGAACGCACCGCAATTGATTGCAATATACTGCAATATAGCACTGCCGCTAATTGCTAAATTACCATAAATGTGTACAGTGGAGTCCCATAAATTCAATCTTTAGGGAGCATCGAAAACCTGGTGGAATAAAAGCTGGAAAGCTGAATTAAAGCTAGGAAGGAGCCTTTTTAATGGTGGGGCAAATATTCTTTGCAGGTTGGCACATCATGCACACATGATTGCAATCATACCATTGTCGTGTGTAGGTAGCTGACCGATTTTTCGGACTCCAATAATTCGGACTTGCGCGATATTTCAGACTTCTGTCATGCACCTCGTATTAATTTGTACATTTTCGTGACCAATATTTCGGACTTTGTGGAGTCTAAAAGTTCGAATTTTCGGACTAAAATAGACGCGAACAATACTGTGGAGATCGTTTTTCAACTGAAAGTTCATTCTTTCAGAATAATGTATGCACGAGCGGGCATTGCTGTCACTACCAAACCGTTCCCCGCCACAGTGAAAGGCACCATCTTGGATTTTAAATGGAATCGGCGGGTGCAATCGGACTGGCATGGATAGGCTTGGCTATTTGTTAAGCAAAGCGGAAAGTTGGGCAAGTTGGATAACGTTCATGATGTAAAAAATAGCGCCCAGGGAACACAAGGGACGGAAAGTAAACGACGCAGACAAGCGCTAACTCGCAACTGAGGTTTATTGCTGACGCGCGCAATATAAGGTAGTCACTTAAAAAAAAACCCATAAAACAAAAACAACCACACACAGTCCTTCCTCGAAAGACCAAGATAATGGAGGCATACCATATTAGGAAATGTCAGAATCCGTGTATCAGTGAGCCCTCTGTTAACTTGGCAGACTGTGAAATCGATTTTTTGGCCTCAGCGTTGCATTGAATTCCTTTTTTGATAACGGTTTTTTAACTGATCTTCCACAGCGATGAGTGGCGCCTGATGCTTCAAATTTCAATTTTTTCCTCTGACTTGGTCTTTCGAGGAGGGACTGTGTGTGGTTGTTTTTGTTTTATGGGTTTTTTTAAAGTGACTACCTTATATTGCGCGCGTCAGCAATAAACCTCAGTTGCGAGTTAGCGCTTGTCTGCGTCGTTTACTTTCCGTCCCTTGTGTTATCTGGGCGCTATTTTTTACATCATGAAGTTGGCTATTTGTTCTCTGTCGTTGCTATTTGAGATAATGAGATGCTCTCCATTGCCATCGAGATGGCCTACAAAGAGCGCGCGATCACGTTGAAAATGGTACAGAGGGACAGCTGCAGCGTCCGCCGCGGCTTGGACGACGCACCCCGCGATGCGGGGTAGCAAACGTGGTAGAGGGGGGTAGAGGGGACTGCATTTGGAGGTGCTCTATTCCACTCGCGTCTTCCTGTGGGTTACCCATGGGTTACCTCTCGGTCTATGCAAGCGTCATTCCCCACGGAAACTGACTGTTCTTGCTTCATGCAGCGAGTGCAAATTCACGGCATGACTGCGGCCGACGCGTCGCACTGTCTGATATCATGATGCGATAGGGTGCGGACATGACGAAAGCATGGCTACGACTCAGATAGAGGCTAATATTATCACTTGTCGGTGGAACATGGGGAGTGGCGATTTTCGCGATTTTGAAAGCCGGTTTTTCGCAGAAAAGTTTGTTTTTCTAAGTTCACGGATTTTTCGGACTGTTCGATCATTTGGACCATTTTTCGGGTCCCGCCGAGTCCGAAAAATCGGTCGGCGACTGTATATGCACGCCACCACAGGGTGAATACAATAACGTAATGCTAGTTCCAATGTGCCAAGATTTTTGACTGTAGCCGTTAGGCCTAATAGTAACTGTGAAGGTCAACGCCGATGAAGCGTTAGCTTCAGTTGTTTTCCAGTTCTTTGTGATGTTAACTGCCAGCTTAGCCATTTCGGTTCACACTCTCAGCATGGCGGCCACACCGTAGTTCCCACAGCAGTGGGTTTGCATTCACATCTGGATTTAATCTTCGCTCATGTGTTCATCAGCGACGTGCCAACGGCAGTACGGGCAACGAATGCCAAGCTCATGAAAGTGGTCGCCACCAGTCATCTGCGTACAAGACCCTGCGTGAGATCTACACTTGCGAAGAAGCTTCAGAATCAGCACACCACTACTGACCCTCTTCCTGCAGCATACAGGCAACCAGAAGGTGAAGTAAAAGTTTTTTTTTTTCACTGAACTTTGATTTTTTCAGACTGCCTGATTTTTCAGATGTTTCCGTGGTCCCCAAGTCCAAAAAATTGGTCAACAACTGAAATGTCCGACACGTTCGATGTCTTTTCAATCAGCGGGTTGGTTTACGGGTGTCTAACGTCCCAAAGCGACTCAGGCTATGAGGGACGCCGTAGTGGGGGGCTCCGGAAATTTCGACCACCTGGGGTTCTTTAAAGGGCAGCTGAAACAGTTTTTTGAGAATTCAAAATTATTCAAGAATTCGAATCTATCAAGCTTCTAGATAAACCATGCAAAGTATTTTTGCACTAGCATTTAAAATGGTGGCATAATCGTCGATTAAAACCGCGACGATGTTCAGGCTTCTCCTCACTACGCTGGAGGAGTGCGAGGAAACTCGGCAGTGACGTCATTATCGCCGAAACTTCAGATGCCCGCTGCTTACGCGTGCGTGCTGCTGTGCGTCGTCAGAAGGCGCCAAACAATGCATTGTAAGCTTCACCTTCGATGGCGTCGGTTTTCTTCCATGAAATAACCCTTTCTTCGCTGGAAACGTAGTACCGTCATACGTGACGTCATTATCGGGGCCTCTGCTGCACTTCAGAGAAGCCTGAACGCCGACGACGACTTTATTCGGCGATTACGCCACCATTTCCAATGCTAGAGCAAAACAATTTCGCAGGCTTTACCTGCTCATTTCGCACATTCAGCAACCTTAAACTCATGGAATTCTAAAACCGCTTCAGTTGCCCTTTAACGTGCACTGACATCGCACAGTACACGGGCCTCCAGGATTGAGCCTACATCGAAATGCGACCGCCGCGGCTGGGATCGAACCCGCGTCTTTCTGGTCAGCAGCTAAGCACCACAACTACAGAGCCACCGCGGTGGCTTTAATCAGAGGGTACCCACCCACCCCTAGAGGTCATCGCTATGGGAGTATTACATGGGTGGGTGGATACCTTTCATGCTGACTCACAGTGCAAAAGACGATTGGTTTGGTTTATGGGGTTTAACGTTCCAAAGCGAGTGAGGCTATAAGAGACGCCGTAGTGAAGGGCTCCGGAAGTTTTGACCACCTGGGGTTCTTCAACGTGCACTGACATCGCACAGTACACGGGCCTCTAGAATTTCACCTCCATCGAAATTCGGCCACCGCGGCCGGGATCGAACCCGCGTCTTTCGGGTCAGCAGTCGAGCACCATAACCACTGAGCCACCGTGGCGGCTAGTGCAAAAGACGAGGAACCAGAGTAAGAAAGACACAGGACACAGGATACCTTTAATCAGAAGATATCCGCCAACCCATGTAATATTCGCTTAGTGATGACCTCTAGTGGTAACACGAGTCGAGAAACAAACACCCAAGCTCCTCACCCACCTCGAACATGGGCCTCCAGAGCTTCTTGATGTACTGCAGCTGCTGCTGGTTGAGTCCCGTCCGGGTGTCAGGAAAGCAGAGCTCCAGGAGCCCCAGGCAGAGCTCACGCAACTGGCCGATCATCGACACCATCTCGCTCAGCGAGAAGGGCATCGGCTCCCCTGCTGCTGCAAGCGTCGAGAAGCAAAAGGTGTCCTCGTGCTGTGCAACCTTCAACACGTCGAAACGCGAAGGTGTCTAAAAGAAACCCTGGTTGTTAGTAGGCAGTGCCACAGGAGGGCACTATGCTCCATCAGATGCAACGCTGTCAAAGCTAGCTCTCTTGTTCGTGCTGCCTACACCCACGATCAAAAAGTAGTGCGTTCGTTGTGAGCGGAAAGTAGTGAATGCTTTGCCTGCAGGCTCATTACATGACAGATTTGTCGTGAGCTTGATTAAATGTGCTCTTACTGCTGACAAGACACGCTGTCGCTTTCTCGTGCCTTTAGACCACTCGGCTACAAAACAAGCAAGGAGTAACGCTCCTCTATCTACTTTTTCATGCAGATTTCCTCCGTAACTTTCTGTGTTGCACTAGATGTAGGAAACGGAGTATAGTGCATCTTGTAGTTACGAGAACAGACACAGGAGGGCGCTAGCTGTAGGATTGAGTGGGAGAAGGACAGGTGGAACAGGTGAACAAGGGTAGTCAGTGAATCAGCCGCCAAACAAGGGTAGTCAGTGAATCAGCCGCCAAACAAGCATGGAGTAACACACCTCTCTCTACTTTTTCATGCGGACTTCCTCAGTACTTTTCAGTGTTGTACCTGATGTAGGAAACGCGGTATAGCGTATCTTGTAGTTATGAGAACAGACACAGGAGGGCGCTAGTTGTAGGATTGAGTGGGAAACGGACAGGTGGAACAGGTGAACAAAGGTAGTCAGTGACGGAGCCATGCATGTTGGTGCTTTAGTTGCTGGATCACTGCCGAAGTGTGAAAAACCTCTTTCTCCAAGTGAGGAGCAAGCAGCAGGCCAGGCATTGATACTCCTGCTGACCCTTCTGCCCTTTTCCGCGCAACAAAGACTTCCCTTCCTCAACGTTGCAAGTGAGGACTCACGTGACTCGTAGAACTCCACGTCATGCAGCGTGAGCAGCAGGTGGGTCATCAGGCTGCAGAAGAGGTTCACCTCGCTCGAGAAGAGCTCGGCCCGGCCGTCCGGAGGACAGATCCCAGACGACAGGAGCTGCAGTACTGGCGTCCCGCTGGGGCTGCAAGAAAGAGGGGCATCTTATAAATGCCAGGCAGCCATTCTGAGTATGCTTCAAAAACTGTCAGCTTAAAGCCTGACGCACACAGTCAGCGCTTGTTGCTCTGAAGGATTCGCTACGGAATGAGTCTGAGCTGCGAATGCTGCAAGTTGAGTGCTTTGCCAGCGGCACGCCAGACAAATACTTGAAACAGCAAAGCTCACGGCAACGCCCATCGTAGGTCAATCACGTGGGCATGAAACAAAGTAATGCCACCACATATTGCCCACTATGCCTCAAGCCAATGACACTTTCTCCCTCTGTCTGAAAGGACCAATGTCTGGATGCCATTTCACCTATGGGCCTGGAAGAAGAGTACATAAATACCACATTTACATTTGCAAGATGGTGTAAAGTTGACAATGATGACGCTTACGACCAGACCCTGCAGATGCAATCAATGCATTGCACAGCAGCTGGCATGACCGAGTCAGAGAAGTTTTCGTGACTTGTTTCTCAGTTAAAATAGCATCACAAAGCTGCTAACCGCTACCAACCAAGCCCACAGTGCATGTGCCCTGTTTTGTGTGATGACCATGGTGCCTGGCAGTTGGAATGCGCGCAGATTAGGGAATGAATGCTAAAGGGGAAGTTTCACACTGAGATCTCTGAAGTACTCACGAGGGTAGTTGAGTGGTTACCCCTGTTCCGCTGCCTTACACTACACTGTAGGTTTGTTTGACCTGGCTGCAATTGCCATGCATCAATGGAGAAAAAGTGCAAAAACTTATGCTCCATGAGTCTGCTGCACAATAGGAAGCCCAGACAGTTTCAAAGTAACGCAGAGCCCTCCCCTACAAAGTGCACCAGCTTGAACTAATACCCCTGTCAAGCGGGCAAGTTAAGTGCACTTACGGAGAGTGTACTTTGCTGTAAGTACACTTTGCCGCATCTAAACGACGCAAGTGGAGTGTCACTCGCGGGAAAGTGCACTCCGCCAGGAGTGCGTTCACAGACCACACTTTGCTGGCCGAGTGCGTAGCCTCGACGCCAGCGGTTCCAATGGTACAAAATTTATAATGCATAAAAAGTACTTACAACTTTATTTTACGTGCTATAAAACTCTTTTCAGAAAAAAAGTTCGTTGGTTATAGCTACAAGCGAAGCAACAAAACAAGTAAACGTGATCAGATGCAACATCGCTGCCCGCCGCCATCTTGTTTCTTGTCGAAATTCTGGATAGTCTTGGCTGGTCTTGGCTTTTCAGCTATATTCATTTTTTTTTCATCGTTAAAAACTGTTGAGCCTCGCTTTATTTGCACTATCACGTTAAGCAATCAAATATTATTAGTCTTTTTTCTTTTCCATCGGCCTGTTCAGAAATTCCGCTCATTTTCTGTAGCAATTATTTTTTTACTATCAGTGCACTTTGCTTTCCCGTTTAGCACCGCGTAGCCCAAAGCAGTGATGGGAATGGCCAAAACCATTTTGTAGCAGGCCTTGTAGCAGGAAAATATTCGCTTTGTAGCAAGCGTCACTTGTTTTGTAGCAAGAGCCGGCATTTCCGAAAAAAAAAGCTTAGAAGACAAATTTATAGTTTATTTGTAACAGCATACATCAATGCAATGCAATACAGAAACACACAAAGTGTATATTGACTAGCACTGGTAATCATTACCATGGTAATTGTACCGCAAGACAAAGAAACATTGTCTTCACCAGCAACAAAGAACTGAGACCGAAGTACTCAAAATATTAAAATAAATTATGAGTGTAAACAGGAGCAGCCACTGAACTAAACCTGCTTTCGAGAAAAAAAGGAACTGACCATCTTGGATTGCAGTAAGCATGTATGACAACCCTTCGCACAAGAATCAAGAGAAATGAAAGGGAATTAGGCATGTGCTTTAAAAATACTGATATCAGATGGACAGGCCTATGTTCCTTTCTTTGAGCCCTTATTAAAGGCAGCCAGATGAGAGACACTATCATTCATTTTTTCCCTAGCTTGGCTCAATATTGCCTGGCCACTCGCAATGTCACTGAAGTTCTTCAGCTTCATGCCCCGCTGAATCAGCAATTCAGCATTTCTGAACATGTGCTGCGCTTCATCTACCTTCTGTTTCGCTTGTGCTTTAGACAAGCTGGCACTTGCTAGCACTGGATCCGCACCTGCACGTGGCCTTTTCGACTTCTCTTGTTCGCAGGCAATGCGCTCTGCATACCGTTTCGATGCGCCTCGAACGGCCCTAATGACATTTGGACAAATTGAAAGCTGGCATGGGTCACTGTTGTACCTTCTGGCAAATGACATAATCTGGCGAATACCATTCATGCTTGCCAGACAAAGGTTCGACCTCTCATTCAAAACCCTTGTATTCTGGCTGAAGCCTCGCTCAACATCAGCGTTCCCATGCGGAAGCGAAAGAAGGGCCTTGACAAGCTTAGTCAAAAGCGGATATTTTCTCTCACCTTGAGCGCCCTTGATGATAAATATATTATGCCAGTATTTGTCAAGTGGCCCATCAGTGCCCACATTCAGCGCTTCAGAGCTTAAGAGTGTCACCTCATCAAGGAGAGATGAAACTTGGCTAGGTTGTATCACTTGAGGCGCACATTTTGCAAGATATCTGAACGATTCTGCTGAAGACTCCTGGGAGTGGGTGTTTGGGTGCAAGCACCTGAGGTGCTGAAGTGTCAAATTCTGAAGAGGAAGCCTTGTCAGAAGGTACTTTGAGCACGCTATGTAAAATGACCTAGCTCCTAGTCGAAATTCAGCTTTCTCTGAAGCAGACCAAGATTTCATAGCTTCCTCAGTATCTGCCCCAACTACTATGCTTTCCTTCCAATTCTGCGAACTTTCGACATCAATGGAAGCGAGCTCATGTCCCTGTTTCAACATGAACACCTGAGGCCTCAGAAATCTGCCCAAAATTTTCTTCAACATCATCACCATTTCATCATAAAGAACATGCAGCAAAGGTTCACTCTTTTGAAACAGCGTCAGAAATCCCACAACTAGGTCACCTGCATTCTTCACAAACAGAGCCTTTGCGTAGAAACTTTTGTCATTCAGGTTTCTGTTTAGTCTCGCCCTCATGCTGCCTGCAGCACGCACTGGTTTCTGGGAGTCTAGGATGCTCTTTAGGGCAGAAAACTGCTCGACTAGTCTTTCCACGGCTGGTACAAGAGACAACCAGCGACAGTTGACATGACGCAAAAACACAGTTTCAGGCAATCCAAGAGCCTCTTGTTTTTCTTGGAGCTGGGCACTTTGCACCGAAGATGTCTTGAAAAAGTAATACACGTCACTGACTACAGTTTCAACTTCACTACCAAATGAATCAAGAGCACATGAAAACGCGTTGTGCACCTTGTGCAGCGAGCACTCTCCGATTTCCATTAAGGGGCCGTTTTCCTGGGTCAATTTTTTCTTTAAACACTTCATTACATTTGGACCATCACTGAAAAATGAAAAAAACCCTGCTCGAGGAATATTTTCAGTGGCTTCATTTACACATTTCAAAAGGATATCAGCCGTTGCCCTCCCCAAACGAAACGACTGCAGGTGCTCGACCACTACTCCTTTTTCAGCACCAGAAAAGTAGCGCACGAGAACATCAAACTGCTGGCACCGCTGTTCTGGCAGTGGTGTTTCATCTACACTGATACTGTAAAACACACCAGGACGATTCAGTTCCTCATGCACAAGTCCCTTGAAATAAGGCCCAAGCCCATCTGACACAACGTAAGACACTTTTTTCCTACTACAGGAGAAGTCTTTAGCCACCTTTGAGTCGGGAAACATCAAGCGATGAAGGGGTGTAGCCGTATCCGCCCATGAGTATGGGAGACCTTTTATCGTCAATGCCAAAACAAAAAGTGCTTCGCTAGCTGTGACACGGTCTGCATGGGTCATCGTGCCTGTCGATGAAAAATCCAACGATGCTTGAACAGCAGCTGGCCTCTTCAGCCTCCCGTCAGGGCCCCGAAGCTTGCTGGTCAGCTCCAAGTGCTTTTTACTCTGTGAATGCCGTTTCACTGCTGTGACACCATGCTGTGAGCAGTTGATTGTCTGGTTACAAATAATGCAATAAGCATTTTCTTCCCTTTTTCCTGGTCTGCACCACACCTCGAAGCAATCTCCATTGCAGTCGACATCTTTCAATATGCCAGAGTTAAATTTGCTGTTGCGTCCTGCAAACGATAAATAATAATGTTAGTTTGATGAAATAAAAAGCTGTTATGCAAGCAATATGATCCTGTAAATTAGAGAATAATTGTAGAGTGCTTAAACATATTCTAAAAAAAAAATAAAGACCCAGGAAACACTACGGTTCTTTTCCCACAACAGTCATGGTTAACAATTATACACTTCATTCAAACGTGGCAGTACAAGTTATAGAAACACGTTCCTCGATACAGAACTGAATATTAAAAATTAACTTTAACAAAATTTCAATGGAGGCAAAATTCCAGAGGGCCGTGCGATGTCAGTGCACGTTAAAGATACCTAGGTGGTCGAAATTTCCAGAGCCCTTCACTGCAGCGTCCTTAGGTTGTAGCTGTTGCACTAATAGCTGCAAAAGTAGCTTTTTCAGGGCTTTCAGAGCACCTGAGCTGCACATACCGGCAATCTTTCCTGCACTAATTTGATGAATAAACGTTAATTTGGATAAACGTTAATTTGAACACGTAAAAACAAAAGAGCAGTTTGTGATAAATCCAGAATAAGCAAAGTGCCAAAAATTTGCAGCTCACTAATTGCAAAGTATTGAAGGCTTCTGTCTAGATGTTTGGCAGAGCAAGCTCCATTCTAAAAACCGGACACGTGTAATTATAAAAGCAGTACCACTTTCGCCGACAAAGAGCGCACCTGCTTTGAGCGCGCGATCGCGCTATCATGCAGTCCTCGACCGCCGAGGAAGGGTGGAGGCTTTCTCCCACGTATCCCTTACCCGCCCGTTAATTGCTGCCCTGAAAAACGACCTTGTTTCCCCTTACTTTTTGAAAGCTTCCGCCGTAAATTCGCGAAGCCTGCCAAGCTTCGACAACAGACAGGGCCGTCAGCGCAGCGCCAAAATCGTACGAACGTAGCGGGCGCGCCAGAAGACGCTTGTTGCTTCATCGTATAGCCGGAAGGCCGCAAAATACCGCATTCCGTGGAACTTTCTTTCATTTTCGCCTCGGAAGTTTTTTTAATTACGGCAGCAACACGAGCACGAAGGCCAGAAGGCCCACCAACTCCGTGAGAAATGTACGGCGTCATATACGTCCGCGGTATACACTTTATTTCAGAAGCCGCTACATAAAACTCCTTAGCATGAGTTCAGTGCTCATATCCATATAACACTTTCAGCTCAAGCTGCAAAGGCACCGCTTTAAGGACGTCTTTCAATCAGCCAAGTGATGTCAGGAAAACGCATTCCGTAGGCTCCGCAGCCGGACAATCCGAAACTACCAAGCGACCTCGCATGCCGAGTGAATAAAGGAGCGCGTGAATGGCCCGGTCGCCGGCGAGTTTTATGCATTTCGTGCCGCAAGGTTGTTATGGGCAGCCCGGACGTCACTGTAGCTTTATTTCAACCACGGAATTCGTAGAACTGCGGATGGCAATATGAAATTACTGAGCGACGTTACACGGCTGCCCAGCACGCCACGTGCTCCAGGGCTTTCGAAGCTGATACTAGCGTAAGACGAACGCCACAAAACTACAAGTACTCTTTCATAAAAAGTAAACAAACCGGGAATTAACAGCACCCTCTCTTGCAGGCTCAAACTACCACGGTCCTGAAACATGCATCCACCGCCATTCGCTCAATTTGCTACTGTTAAGTCATGTTCAGTTTCTAAATTTGAACCCCGCCACACTGACTCATCAGCTCTTATGTCCAGAAAGACTCATTTGAATAAACTAAAAGGCGCAAAAAACGAGAAAAAGCTTACCTTTCAGTTTCGAGAGCGCCATCGTGACGCCGCCACAACGCCGCTGAAACCGCTGAAACCACGCAGTCGAGGCGAACGAGCGGCGGGAAAGTGCAAGAGCGCGCACCGACGCGCCAAGGCCTAGCCACGGCCCACTCCACCAACTACTCGCCTCCGGTGCCGGCCCACCGGAAACGCTCGGAGCTCGGACGCGGTGGAAAGCGTGACGCGTTCACGACACCCTCACTCAGTCACACTCTCCCAGACGGAGCACCATGCGGAGCACTCTAGACGAAGACTGAGAACTGGATCGTATTGGATTTTACCGGCTACTCTCAGACTTCAATGGCGGACAACAGTCGCAAGCATAGTTCCCTCACAGGGCAGTACCTGACGTTGGCGACGGCTCGTTTTGGCGCAGCTTTGGCGCAATTTTGCAAAAAGGCCCCTTTTTGGAGCAGCATGTAGCAGCTTTATCGAAATGGCGCAGATTGGCGCAATTGGCGCAGCATTCCCATCACTGCCAAAGTGTCACTCGGGATGCCAAAGCGCACTCCCCGTAAGTGCACTTAACTTGCCCGCTTGACAGGGGTATAAGACTTACAAGAGAGCACCAGATAGTCATGAACAGAGCTAACGAAAAGGCAACCACATACCAACCAAGTGTTAGCCCTCCACGAAGTGTGACACATGGGAGGCCGTAGCATAAAATAGAGAAAGCCTGCTTCTGCATGTGACAGCAGCAGTCTCTCAAGTTATGAAGCGAAAAGCTTCACTAGGATAGTCAACACCGGGTCTGGCGTATGCTCAGTGATCAGAATTAGCCGCAGCTGTGCGTGTGGTGAACCAAGTGACATCACAGAAGAGGCGCAGGTGGTCGGAGCGGCCGCTGCCGCAACCGCTGCCTGACCTTTCGGCGCGGCCGCGTGCTACTGCGCATGTGCGCCGCCTCCACACCGCCGCTACAACTGCGCGCTCGCCTCCTCGCCACTGTCTGCCCTTTAGTTGCAGCCGCGCGTTTACCACAGTTACTACGCATGCGGAAGGAGGGCTATATAACGCGCTTGCCTCCGCCGTTATCCTGGTGCTCCCAGTGCATTGTGCGCAAACTGTGACAGCCATGACGTCAAACAAAGCACAACTGCAGCTTTTCGCTAGTATATCAAGGCTTAAGGGGGGACACTGGTCTTGAAAAGAATTTTATTAATTTAGTCACAGTTATGAAATTTTCAGGGCACATGTATTTTTTTGCGCTGATTCTAGATATGTCATTTAATTTCATGTAAAACAATTCCTTGAGCACTTATGCACTTTTTATGCAAGTATTTTGCGGAGAGTTTTGAAGAAAATTTGCTGCAGGAAAATCTCTGAAATGTATGCCATTGGGTTCTCTTGACACCAAGGAATACAATAAGAGTAAAATTACCATCCTGGCTCTCATAGAACTTGAGTAATAGGGTACTGAAGCTGCAACTTCACACACGGGAGTACACACTTTCCTTCTCATTTCTGAAGCGACAACTTCAAAACTCTATAACTTAAGTTCTATGATAGGCAGGAAGACAATTTCACCCTTATTGTATTCCTTGGTGTCACTGTAATTACTGTAATTACTGTAATTGTGGGGGGGGGTGCCTTTGTTGGCATGGAACAAGAAAATGATGACTCAATTAATGAATAACAGTGATTAAATGACAATGCGAGTGGCGACTTTTAATCTCTATTAACTAGCAATAAAAAAAATTTGTGGCATCTAAATATTTAAATATCGCACATTTTCTTCACAGTGCGTCACACTGCAGCACTAGCACCACTCACATAAACAGCGACGCTGCACGGAGGCTGCTGAGCCTCTCCCAGAGCTGGCGCAGAAACCGCGGTCGGAACGCCAGCTTGTACAGGATCGGAAAGTGGTGCAGGGCCAGGGGTCGCCGCCGCACAAGGGCCCAGCCCAGCTGACACAGCGCGGGGAGGTTCCTCTCGCTGTCGGCCGTGGCCGCGTCGAGGAGGGCGTTGACACTGTCGGTCGAATTGAGCTGCTCCAGCGCATCTTCGAGCGCCTCGTCGGCCAGCGACGTCGACGGAGAGCCACCACCATCGCTCCACGTCTCACCATCCGCCGAGCTGGGCTCATCCGCATCCAGCCTCTCCTGGCTTGAGCTTTCCTGGTTTCGGAATAAAGAGATGGGGATTAAAGGGGCTGCGAAACACTGCTTGGGGGGATACCGGCTATACTTCAGGTGGGTTCTTTATGTCACACAGATGCTGACTTAAAAAGAATTACAGGAATCGATGCACAGGAACGGGAGTTATTCAGTGAAGAAATTTCAAAATACAAGCAAACAAATCGCTGCCCTCAACTCGATTTTGGCGGGGCTTCCCACTCCTATTTCGCTCTCCCAATGACGGCACCTGGCGCAACCAATCAAAACAGCCAGCCAGAGCACGTCGCGGAAGTTTGTACTCCATGATTGCCTGCTCTCTGTAACTCGTTCTTGACGAGACTGGCAGCGTTGCTTCCATGCCAGAGCGCCCCTGGTGGTGTATTTTTATTTTACTTGCTTTGCAGGGCTTTTATCTTAGACAAACAAGTTGTTTTTGTTGATCTAATATAAATCGCAGACAGGTGACAAAATGTGTCTCTATTTATTCACACAATTTGCAGTATACAGTCGAACCCGGATATATCGAACCCGCATATTTCGAATTATTGGCTATATCGAACACACAGATTACCCCCTTGAAAATACTATGTAAAAGTATAGGACAGTTGCGTTGTATATCGAATTCCATTTTCGCCGGACATTGGATATATCGAACGCCGCGCCGCGCCCCTGGAAGGCGCGCTTTCCCCAAAGACATTCCTGTCCGGTCCTCAGCCGCCTCAGCGGAGAACATTTCCGCAGTCAGTCAGCAGGCGCAGGGCCCTTTTTTTTTTTTTTTGTTCCCCGTTTTTGAGCCCCACCGGCGCGAGCTTTCCCGCTCCTCCTGTACCGCCGGCATGTGCTCCGTCAAGGTCATTGGAGCTCAGCGAAGAGAGAGCGCGGCATGGAGACGCACGCCGACGGTTCTAAGCCACGCTTCTTGGGGAAAGAGAGAGAGAGAAAACGGTCGCTCGTGGGCACTTCGTGGGTCTGGGGAAAAGAGAGAGCTCAGAAAAAAAAAAAAAAAAAAAAAAAACGAAGCCCAGAGCGCCGATCTTTCTCCCTGCTCTTTCTTTTCCCTCCGTCGTTCCTTCGCAGCCTCGTTGACTGCCGCTCGCATAGGCTTCGCTCTTATCGCTCCATCTGCGCCTCGCGTGTTTTTTTTTTTTTGTGTGTGTGTGCCTGTGTTTCAACGCGCGACGTGAAGCAGGCCTTGAAGTGGCCGGAGATGAATGTCCGGAAGATTTAGATGACGATGAGTGCTTGGACGACACGTTTCGCGACTTGTCCAATTTTCTCGACGCCGTTCCGTCCGAAGTGGGACTTTAACGCTGACAGCGAACTTCAAGCGGTAACTGGCGTTCAAGACGCCGACTCCAGCGACGACGAGGGCAACTGTGTTGTCGGAGAAACGCGTCCGTGCGCAGCCACTGAACTGCCGTCAGCGTTAGCCTGATTCGGCGCTGTCGCGGCGAAATGGAAGGCACTGTGCTCTCGCACCTGGACAGTCTCGAGAAGATCGAGGCCAGTGTTTTGAACTTCGTTTCCCAGGGGAAAAAGCAGCCCAAAATTAGTGATTTTTTTTCCGCGAAATAAAGCGCTTTCACATTGCGTGCCCATACTATGTGATTCGCGGCTGTTCCAAACGGTAAGCCACAATTTGTTATGATCGGGAGTGCAGTTTTAGCCTATATCTGTATATCGAATTTTCGCTATATCGAACTATTTTCCGATCCCCTTCGAATTCGATATATCCGGGTTCGACTGTATTTACTGTTTGTCCGATCATCAAGCTCGCGCCAGGTGATGTCATATCCGCTGTTAAAAACGCGCCACTGTGTGGAGACACCATCAGAGCCATGAAGTTGTTTTTGGAAGGACATTAAAATATTAAAAAACGGAATATATGCGGTATTACCGACGCTAATAGCACCATTGTTACTCACTGTATGCGATCAACAGGCAAAACAGTCAACAAAGATTGTGTTTCTGGGCCCCTTTAAAGCCTGAACTCCAAACACACTTGCGCTGCGCATCAACACGCGCCAGGCGTCCTGCACATCAGCCAGAACCAGTCTGCGCATCTGCGCGGCGCCACACGTGAGCAGCGCGAGCATCGCCGCTCCGCTCCGTTCCTGCCAGACATTTGGTGCGCGCGTGCCGCACGCAAGCACAGAGTGAACGAGTGTCGATGGCGCTGCGGGTTTTGCTAGTTCTGAGATACAGCATCACAGTGAAAAGGCGTGCTTAATTTATTTGTGTACCAAATACATTCCACACGTTTTAAAATCATTTAATTACGCAAATTACTACCTCTCACCACTCTTGGCAGTCGAACTGCTTCTAGCAACATCAACTCAGACGCGAGCGACGCGAGCCAGTTCCCGGAGAATGGAGATGTGTACCTCTCTCGACGCTTGACGCGGCGCAGTGCTCAGCGCGTGGCGCGATGCCTTGGAAGTGGGATTGGAGTCGGGCCTTAAGGGCAACAGAGTGGATTTCAAGAGAAGGCAAGTATAGCAGGGGCAGCAGAAAGTTAGGTGGGCTAATGGGATCAAGAAGTTTGCAGGGATGTGGTGGCCGCAACTGGCAAAGGACAGGGTTAATGGGAGAGACATAGGAGAGGCCTGTGCCCTGCAGTGGGCGTAGTCAGGCTGATGATGATGATGACTCACTTGTCACTCTGGTTAGCAGGACACATGCAATAAACTGTTCAGTGAAAACATCAGACACACAGTGCTGCGATACACTGAATAAACATCTACTCTGGCACAATCCGGATCACGAGAGGGAAATAACTACAATAAGAATGGGGTGGAGCACATATGGCAGGTTCTCTCAGATCATGAATGGCAGTTTACCAATATCCCTCAAGAGAAAAGTATACAACAGCTGTATCTTACCGGTACTCACCTGTGGGGCAGAAACGTGGATCTAACAAAGAGGGTTCAGCTTAAGTTAAGGACAACGCAGCGAGCTATGGAAAGAAAAATGATAGGTGCAACATCAAGAGACAGGAAAAGGATAGAGTGGGTGAGGGAACAAACGCCGGTTAATGACATCCTAGTTGAAATCAAGAGGAAGAAGTGGGCTTGGGCAGGGCATGCAATGCGAAGGCAAGATAACCGCTGGTCCTTAAGGGTAACGGAGTGGATTCCAAGAGAAGGCAAACGTAGCAGGGGGCGGCAGAAAATTAGGTGAGCTAATGGGATCAAGAAGTTTGCAGGGATGTGGGCCGCAACTGGCAAAGGACAGGGTTAATTGGAGAGACATGGAAAGGCAGTGGGCCTAGTCAGGCTAATGATGATGATGATGAAGCAAGGAGTGACGACAAGAAGAGGAAGGAGGCTCACTGCTTTGGGCACCAGGCAGGAAGAGAGGTGCGCCACGGCAGTGGTGAAGAGCTGCTCGCCGGGTGACGAGAGCCGCACCAGGGCCTGGAAGAGCCAGGGCGAGGGCTCCAGCTGGAGCACTGCCCTGAGCAGGG
Source organism: Amblyomma mixtum (assembly GCF_055824585.1). Classification (NCBI taxonomy): domain Eukaryota; kingdom Metazoa; phylum Arthropoda; class Arachnida; order Ixodida; family Ixodidae; genus Amblyomma; species Amblyomma mixtum. The sequence goes on from NC_143012.1 coordinate 90,618,821, forward strand.
GTTCGCCCGGGAATGGCCACCGGCTGGCCAGCGCCGGCAACACAACCCGCACCACCTGGACGCACCACCACAAGGAAGATCAGTAAAACGGCGAGTTGAGCGAGTTGGCACATTCTTGAAGAAAACAGTGCAGCAACAGGGACAAGAGAGAAGAAGAATGTCGTCATAACACCTCCGCGCCTGCTGCCGGACCATGTACCGTAAAAACCCGCGTATAATACGAGATTTTTTTTTCCATAATTAGCGTCCTAAATTTCCACCACGCACTATTTGCGGATCCGAACAAAAATTTTCGAAGTTGCTCGAAGTTGCTCGAAGTTTTGGTTTCGTTATTGCGGGCGTGGCTACGGCTTGGCTTCGTTACTCTCGACAAACGACGTCACGACGTCACGACGTTGCTTCTTTGTTAATCCGTTGGGTGCACCGGGGGGTCGCGGTGTGCCAGGCACATGCTCGCATGTAAGGCACGCTTCGTAAAGTAGATATTTTTTTTGGGGAGCACGATGTCAGGGTGTCGAAAACAGTACTCGGCTGCTTTCAAGCGAAAAGTGACTTTAGCTGCGGAGAACATTGGCGAAAGTGCAGCCGGGAGGCAGTTTGGTGTCGTCAAAGGAAGCATTCGTGGATGGCAATGACAGAAAAAAGCCCTTTTCGCGTGCAGCAGAACACAACGAAGCTTTCGCGGCCCCTTGATGTTTGTGTAAACAAACCGTTCAAGGATTCAAGGACACTGTCAAGTGGTGCTACGCAGAGTAGATGCGCTCAGGTGAGCCTGCAGCGACGCCAACCGGGTGGCTGAAGCGGGCTTCGCCAGCCACGCCGTGTAAATGGATCATGGACGGCCATCTCAGAGTTGCGATCTGAATAAATGTCTTCTCTAATCTTTCGTCACTCATATTAGAGGCGGGTAAAATTTTTTTTTCCCATTTCACCTCTCTAAAACTTCACCTCATATTAGTATATTCGGGTTCATATTATACGCGGATTTTTACGGCATTCCACTTTTTAACGACACTAAGGTCTTGTACAGTCACAAGGATAGATTAACTAGGGAAATCAGCAAAGCATTTCATATTCACAAAAACCACGACACGTGCTTAAGCACCCCACCCGTCCTCGTTCATGACTGTGAAATGTCGTATCTTGACCATCATGACTGATTTTGACATCTTATCCGTGTTGTTGGGGTAGATCATGCGTTCTCCTGGTTGTTAGGAGAGTATGTTTTTTGTGTTCCTTGCAATAAACCTTCAGTTGCTAGTAACAGCGCCTGTCCTGTCATCTGCTTCTCTCTTGTCCCTGTTGCTGCGCTGTTTACTTCAAGAACAAGAAAGATGCCACACCACCATGGAGGGCACCTGACATAACCAAAGCTGAAAGTTGGGCAAGTTGGATAACGCTCATGATGTGTAACAAAGGAACACGAGGGACGAAAAGGAAATGACACAGACACAAGCGCTTGTCTGCAATCGTTCCCTTTCCGTCCCTCGTGTTCCTTTTGCGCAATTTTTACATCAAAAACTTGCCACAATCTCATGGCTCTCACAAAGTCTGCCTTTCTTTCGCAATAAAAACGCAATCGAGCAACCCTACCGCCTCTTCCTCCCTGTTTTGGTGGGCTGCTGCATATATTTAGAACTCTTTGTTTTTTGTATTTTATTTTTGTGAAAATCAGAGGGGAAAAATTGGGTTTCATATTCAGAGTTTATGTTCGAGAAGAAATCAGGCTCTTTCACAAATTACCCCAAAATTCAGTTTTTTTGCGGGGTGATATCCACGAAAAAAAAAAAAGGAACGCAATAAAAAGCAGAGAAAAAGGCCCACCTTGAAAATCGAATGCTGCCCACTCACAGAAATCGCGATCGGCAAATGTTGCTGCTGCACTCACATTTACAATAGCCGACCGATTTTTCGGACTCCAATAATTCGGACTTGAGCAATATTTCGGAGTTCGCTGAGGAACCATTGTGCACCTCATAGGAACGTGTACATTTTCACAACCGATATTTCGGACTAAAACAGATGCCAACAATATTGTAGAGATCGTTTTTCAACCAGAAGTTTGCTTTTTCGGCCTGATATAGACGCGAGCAAGCATCGCTGTCGTAACCAACCCGTTCCCCGCCACTGTAAAAGGCGCCATCTTGGATTTAAAACGAATCTGACTGGCTTGGATAGGCTTGGCTATTTGTTCTCCATTGTTGTCATTCAAGATACTGGGATGCTGTCCGTTGCCATCGAGATGGTCTACAAAGAGTACGCGATTGCATAGAAACGGGACAGTGGGACAGCTGCAGCGTCTGCCATGGCTTGGACGACGCCCCCCACGGTGCGGGGCAGCAAACACGGTAGACGGGGGGAAGGGGAGGGGACTGCATTTGGAGGCGCTCGCTTCCGCTCGTGTCTTCCCTGGGTTACCCATGGGTTACCTCTCGGTCTTAGCGAGCATCACTGCCCCATGCAAACTGACTGTTCTTGCTTCGCACAGCGAGTGCATTCATTCGTGGCCTGACCGCGGCCGCGTTGCACTATCTGGCATCATGATGTGATAGGGTGCGGACATGACGAAAGCACGGCTGTGACTCAGATAGAGGCTAATATTATCGCCTGTAGGCTGAACATGGGGAGTGGCGATTTTCGCGATTCTGAAAGCCAGTTTTTCACAGAAAAGTTAATTTTTTTTAAGTTCAGGGATTTTTCAGACTGCTCGATTATTCGGACCAATTTTCGGGTCCCGCCGAGTACGAAAAATAGGTCGGCGACTGTATTCATATATTTTTTTAATCAAAAGGGCTGTGTTTGCATATGCTATGTCCAAATATGGGCATGCATTCGGCATCAACAACAAATAGCCCTTCTGGATAGCAGGAACGACCCGTGGGAATCGGCCGTAGATGATTGCGCTTTGCATCTGACTTTCAGAGCAATCAATGTGTGTGGTGACCCATAATGGGTAGATGAAAAACACTGTACTGTTTCGACATTCCGGATTTCGTGCAGATTAAGAGGGAGGCAGCCTGTGTTCATTTCCATGAAAAGTGGAAGTTCTGCCTGGGAACCAGGCCTGTCTGCAATGAAGGCCTGTCAAGCATGTTTTCTGCAAGGCACACTTTCGGATAGAAATCGGGTTTAACCCAATTAAATAATGTTTGTGGAGTGCAAGAATATGGTAAAATCGGGTTCTACCCAAAAACAAAGGACCCCACATATTGTCACCACCATTATGGGGCCACAAAAAATGTTCATCCAATATAATTTAAATGACAAGATACCGGTTTATACGAATCTCAGGATGATACGGATTCGTAAAATGTCCTGGCCAGATTGCGCCGCGTGCAGTAGGCAGAAATTCAGATTTTACGAACCCCCTGTCTCACTGCGGATGACATGAACGTCCAAGCCGTGACCGCACACTAAGGCGCCAAGTACAGTCGATCACACTTGTCTACAGCGCTCGAGCGGTGCCGTTCGGTGGAAATGATGCGAAATTCTAAAGAAGGCGTTGACTTTCACGGATAATACCTGCGCCGGGGAGAAGCCTAATAGACATGTGCACCACACAGGCACCAGCGCCTTACCCCCAGCAAAGCAGCTGCGATAAGATTTCAGTTCATTTGCTCCCCGGCACAACGCTCGGGCGCTCTAGACAAGTGTTTGGTTTGGTTTCATTTATTGGGGTTTAACGTCCCAAAGCGACTCAGGCTATGAGAGACGCCGTAGTGGAGGGCTCCGGAAATTTCGACCACCTGGGGTTCTTTAACGTGCACTGACATCGCACAGTACACGGGCCTCTACAATTTCTCCTCCAAAGAAATTCAGCCACCGGAGCCGGGATCGAACCCGCGTCTTTTGGGTCAGCAGTTGAGCACCATAACCACTGAGCCACCGCGGCGGCAGTCTAGACAAGTGTGATCGACTCTGTACTTGTTGCCCGTACATCACAGATGCCACATGCAACTGGCTCTATGTTGCTTGAGATTATATAAGCAGGTGCTTTATGTGCCTAACGTCTAAACATTTTAGTCAGCTTTACATTGAGCACAGCTGAGAGCACCACTGAGCCCACCTGTTGCTGTTGCCGCTGCAGAGTTCTTCTTAGTGGACGCAAGTCAGCTCAATAAAGTGAGAGAAGCCAACAGCAACAGAAACCAAGGGGCACAAGGGATATTTAATTAATTTATTTGATGGTGTTTATCAATTTCTAATATTACTGAATATGGTATCGCTTAAAGCTAATTGATTAGAAAAGCAGAAGAAAAAACAACCACATGCCGCCGGTGGGATCCGAACCCACGACCTCCGAATTACGCGTCCGGTGCTCTACCGCTGAGCTACGGCAACGGCTGTCAAACCTTCTGCTTTCGGGGGTATTTATGTTTACAAATCACCCAACCTTGAGAGTGTTCATCAGCGCCACCCACGTTCATAAGCGGCGGACGTAGCACGTCCTGAGTTACCGCAGGTGTGACGTAGAACGTCATCGAACGGCGAGGGTGGAAGCTGTGTGAGAACCCTGTTATGCTTCGTAAGGCGTCAAGGCTGCCAGAACCGAGGCCCTCGCTAAGCAACTAAGCAAACAAGGAAAGGGGAATGAGGGGCTCGTTATAAATATGAGAGAAGCCAACAGCAACAGAAACCAAGGGGGACAAGGGATATTTAATTAATTTATTTTATGGTGTTTATCAATTGTTTATCAATTATTTTATGGTGTTTATCAATTTATCAACGCTCTCAGCGCCTCGCAGCTGTCGGACTGCCGTTAGTGCCGTGTGACAATACAAGATTTGTTCAATTCAGCTGCACCCGCTGCACCAGTTGCAAGGACTGCAGCACTTCAGCATTTGTTTTGCAAAAGTGCCCTCCTTGTGCAGCACAAGTTGTCGGCTGGCTTGCACTCTTTCATGTGAAGTGCAGTAAGATGATGGCATCCACGAGTAGGTTGGGGATGATATGGCCGCAATCTTATGAAGCGACCGCAGTTCTTTTCGAGAAGGGAGGTGGTTCATAGCTGTCCATGGAGTCACAGTAACCAAGTCGAGCCCCGCGAGCAGCACTTCAGCGCACATTCCCAAATCATGCGCGCAATACATGCAATTACTTCTTTCAGGAAGACCACTTCCTGGGGCTGATTTATGGCAACACCTGATCACAATTTGCTGTTTAAAAATTCTCCATGCAATTCGAAATGATGGCAATCGCCGATGTGGGTGGCACACCGCTGGCTGCAATTCAGTGGAGACGTCAAGGCTACCAGACAACCAATCCTGTCATTCGTTTTGCAAGCAGCCAGTACACTTGAACTGCCTAAACTGACGCTGCACGTTCGCGGAACCAGCGCAGAACTTTACGGAAACGCTCCAGTGAGTGCAGCCAAATCGAACAGACCTACGGCGTAATGTTAAGAAACTCCCCTACACACTGGATCAAGAATGACCGCAGTACAGCTCCTACCTGGGGATAGTCGCCAAGCAGTCCTTTCAGGAGGCAGGAGATGATCTCGCACTGATAGTCTCCGCACTCTGTGCCATCCGCCACGTCCTTGCTTAGCGCCTGCAGGAGCAGGTCGACCATGGCCTGTGCCTGAGGAGTCACCACCTGCGCGAGAGAGACCGGTCGTGGCCCCCACACAAGACCTGCTCACAAGCACCTCCTGAATCAAAACTTCGAGGGGGGCACTTTGGTGACCAAAAGTGCGATGAGGAGAAAGCCTTCCCACAACGCTCTGCAGCGTCTCTACGCTAGACAAGGAGAACTGCATATTCGATGACAGGAAGTTGACATAGCATGTGGATGGGTGGCGCCATCTGGTGCAAACGGCACAAATCACAAACGTTTATGCTACTGCATCTTACAGCACAAATGGCACGACGACAGCTGCTGGTCAAACAGGGACTCTCTAGACTCCATCGATGCTTGACGGCAACCACAGCATTCGGTCGCATCAAACGCACTACCCCGGCCAAAACCACACATGATCACTGCAGCGTGAATTTCGTTGCAGATGTTGGTGCAGTTCCACCGCCGCTGCAACGTGAGTAAGAACGACCAAAGGCACAAAAACAAAACCATGCTGCAAACAGTGGGCAAGCAGTACCACATGCTATGCATTTGAACGGGTAGCTCCGCAGCTTTAGCCTTCGTCCCTCCGCTATATTTTCTTGTCCTCTGCAGCTTCTTCATCATCATCATCATCATCATCAGCCTGACTACGCCCACTGCAAGGGTAAAGGCCTCTCCCATGTCTCTTCAATTATTAACCCTGCCCTTTGCCAGCTGCGCCAATCGTGTCCCGGAAACTTCTTAAATCTCGTCCGCCCACCAAACTTTCTGCCGCCCCCTGCTACGCTTGCCGTCTCTTGGAATCCACTGCGTTACCCTTGAGGACCAGCGGTCATCATTGCCTTCGCATTACACATGCCCTGCCCAAGCCCACTTCTTCCTCTTGATTTCAACTAGGACATAATTAACCTACGTTTGTTCACATGTAATTTATATATTCCAGTAGATGACAGCTGCGTGGCATAAATTGTCAGGAGTGAATATGTAAAGTGCGCCGCCACTCGCCTGTGGTATGTCGTCGTCCCTGGGCCCCGGGTCGGGGACGCGTGGCCCCATCAGCCTGCGCAGCTGCGCAAACAGGTCGCAGTGGCGAGCCAGGTGCAGCCACAGCTGCTGCAGCCATGACCGGACCAGGAACGTGCGCTCCTCCCCCTCAGAGCCCCAGGGGCAGCTGCGGTACACCTCGGCCGACCCCAGCACCTCCAGGAGACGTAGGGCAGGACCCGCAGAGAAGCCCGGCCGCAGGAGTGAACTGCAGTTTGTGTTTTTGAGGATGGTTTGGTTTGGTTTATTGGGGTTTAACGTCCTCAAGCAACTCAGGCTATGGGGGACGCCTTAGTGAAGGGCTACGGATAACTTCGACCACCTGGGGTTGCACAGCACACGGGCCTCTGGAATTTCACCTTCATCGAAGGCACCATGGTTAGCACTACTACTACTACTACTACTACTAGTACTGGTTTATTGGGGTTTAACATCCCAAAGCAACTCAGGCTATGAGGGATGCCGTAGTGAAGGGCTCCGGAAATTTCGACCACCTGGGGTCCTTTAACCTGGACTGACATCGCACAGTACACGGGCCTTTAGAATTCCGCCTCCATCGAAATCACAATGAGAAAGCGCACGGCCGTTACAGTGGTAGTTGTTAAGTGCCTATTCGTGGGTTTTGTGTCGTCGTAGTAGTACTAGTAGTAGTAGTAGTAGTAGTAGTAGTAGTAGTAGTAATTTGTAGTTGTCGACGTAACCGACGGTTGCATTGCCATGAGAGCCATTCAAAGGGTGGTTACTGTGGATGGTCGAAGGAGAAGGGTATGATGTGAGCAATGCACAACTGGTGGGTGGTTACCACCAGAGTGGTTACCACGGGAACCGTTCGGAAGGTGGTTACCGGGGAAAGAGGAGGATGTGGCAAGGGTGGAGGAATCGCTTGCGGTAGTCAACCGGAGGATGACTACCGCAAGTGATTCCTCCACCCTTGCCACATCCTCCTCTTTCCCCGGAGGATGACTACCGCATAAGGAGTAGGGTATGCCAAGGGCATAGGAAAGCTTAGCCAGAGGGTGGCTACTGTGGAAGGCGGAAGGTAGAGAGCATCAGCGCAAGGCACAGGTGGAGGGCAGTTGCCACAAGAACTAAACGAACAGTAGTTACAGTAGTTACACTGGAAGGAGGTTGAGGACGGTTACCGCAGGAGTAGGATGGTATGGCGAGAGCATAGGAATGCGTAAGCAGGGGGGTGAGTGCTGTGAAAGCAGGAGGAAGCCGCGCGCTTAAGTGGTAGAATGGAGAGAAGAGGGCAAGTGAAAAAGTGAGTATGTGGGGAAATCTGAAAAGAGCGCTCTAGAGCTATAGAGATATGAAGGTGCTCTCATATTCTTTACCTCAAAATATTGCAAAATAAAAATACCTTAAGCAGGACCCTGCTTTCACAATCTTCACTGCACAACTGCACAATCTTCAGGGAACATGTATTTTTGTGTGCCGATTTTAAACACGTCATTTAATTTTATGTAAAACAAGTCTTTATGCACTTGAGCAGTATGTTATAAAATTTTTTGGAGACAGCTTTCAAGAGAGAGAGAGAGAGAGAAATGGACGGAAAGGCAGGGAGGTTAACCAGGTGATGCCCAGTAGGCTACCCTACACTTGTGGAGAGGAACAAAGGGGAAAAAAGGAAAAAGAGCGGCAATGAAATGAGTTTTTCAAGTGTCCATCGACCACTATGTCAAGGGGACAGAGGGCGTGCACTAAAAACTTAAAGATTATAGATGGGAATACAACCCCGAGTTCTTTAAGAATCTCAGGAGCTTTAAAAAAATTTCACTGCAAGGAACCTGCTTAATTGCACGGCATTACTTTTTCCTGTCATCCTGAAATGCAGTAAGGGCAAAATCAACGTCCTGCCTATCATAGAAACAGAGTTAAAAATCCTTCAAGTTGCCACTCCAGAAACAGGATCAGGTGCGACGCAGCTGTTGAATGAGCAATTGAGACTCACCTGACGTCGAGCGACAGGAGTCGGCGTATGCGCAGCCGCCACACGGCATCATCCGCCTGGCTCGCCACTTCGTCCTTGCGCAGCAAAACCTGGCGGCTCAGCCAGACCTAAAAGAGGAAAAAAAAAAAAAAGAGTACCAAGATTAGTCTTTCAAATCCCATTGCAGCTGCACGTATACAGTCGAGCCCACTTTTAATGGCCTTATTTATAACAAACACACACTTAATCCCGAGCAGCACAGGTAATTGGCCCAATATTGGAAACGTATTGGCAAAGGCCGCTCCTACAAGGGACCAGAGTGGAACCATCCATTTGCAACACTGGGCTGATTCAGGTAATGGGCCCAGTATTGCAAGTGGATGGTTCCACTCTAGTACTTTGTAGGCCGCCCTTTCCCAATGCATTTCCAATATTGGGCCAATTACCTGTGCTGCTGAGGCAAACAAAGACTGCGCGACCATCGCAATGTACTCTCAGCAGCAAAAGTTTGCGGAATCTCCCGTGGCCTGTGGCGGAGAAACGCAGAACTGCATTCCAGCACCATCTGCCGTGATTGCGCTCAATGTTGAGGCTTACAGCACTGCCTCGTTAACCATTATTTGTGCATGCCTGTCCTTTCTTTGTTATCAGGCATGTCTCATCGCGTTCTTTGTTGGGATCCGCTTCTGCCACTCGCTGCAGGCAATGAATCGCCGTGTCACCATAGTTGCGCGTCTGTTTCGGCTGCTGCGATGGTGAACAGTGCTCCGATCCCTCGTGCGAGCCTCAGTAGGACTGGCTGCAAATGTCAGACAGCGCCTCAATGGCTTCTGTCAGTCTGATAAGTGCGTCACGGGGAAGAAAGCGCCAAGGCATGCTTGAAAGTTAAGAAAGGATAGGCATGCGCAAAGCGTGCTTAAAATGCAATTTCAGTGAGCCTCGACAACATGCTTGGAGGCGGCAAATGGCACTGGAATGCAGTTTTGCATTGCTCCGCCACGCGCTGGAGATCCCGCAAACTTTTGCTGCTGACAGTATACCCCCCCCCATCAAAAGTATTCGGCCCAAAGGGTTTGCTTGGGAGGCCTGCTGCATACCTCGTTATGCATCCTCAGCGACCGCAACCTCTCGAAAGAGGAAAGGCTTCGATTCCTCAATTCTCCCCACCTTTGGACTGCTAGATGTGCTAGAGAGCCCCAATAAACATCTTAGAAGGAAACCACTAAGGTCGCATAATTTTGACGGAAGCTGTACATTAGGGCTACCACATCAAATCTTAGAGAGATTGACACCGTGGGCTGAAAATTTGGTTACAGTGAACATGCACGCGCCAGGATCTTGTATGCTGGGATATGCTGAGGAGTCTCTATCGCAGTTCTGCATGAGCATCAATACTGCTTTTGTTTTTTGCATGAAGACAGAGAAGGGAAGTCCGCCACTAATGTGTATCATCACCTCGGCTGTCATGCACTTTAAAGGGGCTCCGAAACACCTCTTGAGGGGAGCACATCAACTCAGTCAATATCTACAGCGTTGATGGAAACAACTGCACAGCGCTAACCGACAGGACGGAAGAGAAAACCACGTGCCTGACACATGTGTCCATCGTCCACTCTTCCGTCTTGTCAATTAGTGCTGTTCAGTCGTTTCCATCAACATGACCCAACCAGCCCGACTAAGCCCTCTTCTCTGCACTGTGTTGACATGAACACCCGAGCCGAATAATGCACTTCTACATGCAGCAGAGAACCCACAATCACTCGTCAAAGTTGGCGAGCCCTTTTCGGCAACTTTTTCATGCTCGCACCCTCCTACGCCACACCGCTCCTGTGTATACCAGTTCAGAGCTGGCTATTGGTTAGATTCTTTCTGACGTCAGGCAGCTACCATGGCCGCGGCCAATAAGCCACCTAGCTCTAAACTGTCAGGAAGCTCCGCCCCCGGGGGTGGGGCCAGTGGAGGAACGCTGACTTTTCAGCGTGCCAGAAGGGACGAAAAGAGAGGAGAAGACGCAAAGACGCTGAAATTCAAGTTTTGACTACGAAAAACTCAGCTTCTACACAATGCGTTAAAAAAATTCTTACTGGAGGACACTCGTGAAGCAGCATCCTTTAACATCACAGGCATACCGCAACTTATTTAGAGCCCCCTTTCAGAGCCCCTTTAACTGCAGCCGCATAATTTTTAAACTCATTAATCCACCTCTTCTTTGGCTACCGTGGACTACACTCTCATACCATACCATAGGGATTACACAACATGGGTCGTTAACTCTTTTTCCTATGGTGCCCATTGACCATCGTTAGCTCACTAATGACAGATCTGAACGTAAACTTCAAACGTTTCTGTGCTATTCCTGAACGTGCTATGCCTTGTGCCCTGAAGCTAGAAATGTTCAATTCGCTGTTTAGTTTGTCTTTTTTTCTCATGGTGGCAATTTCTGAACTGTTCATGAAATCGGTGTGTGTCCCATGTGTCTTCCCTTCCTGCTTCCTCATCCCTTAGTGCCCTGTATGCTTCCATCATGACAAACCAACAGGCCTTAACTGTCGAGAAAATCGTCTGCTTGCTACAAGCGTAGACATATCACTTAACCTTCCAAGATATCCTTCAGTGCCCTCACAGGGGAGGAGCAGTGACAGTTCTGCTTTCACAGAATCCCCCTTTCAACGGAGACGTGGTTAGGTCTCTGTGCCTCCCCGCGTCGCATGGATCGTCGGCGGTGCAAAAAAGCTTTCAATTTTTTAGCTTTTTTTTCTTTCCTTCCGCTGAAATACTGCTCGAATGGTCGAGTAAAGCTGTATGGCTTGGGCACGGCTGGTCGTGAAAGTTCATCTCAACCAATTAGCACGTGTGCAGTGTACATCTTAAGCAGATTTTTTTTGCATTGACTCTATGGGAAACCAAACAAATGACCACCACTGTTCATCTTAACCAAGAGTTCATCTTAAGCGAGTTCGTCTTAAGGGGAGTCTACTGTATTTGGTTTAGATTGGTTTAACCTCCCAAAGCGACTCAGGCTATGAGAGACGCCGTAGTGGAGGGCCCCGGAAATTTCGACCACCTGGGGTTCTTTAACCTGCACTGACATCGCACAGTACACGGGCCTCTAGAGTTTCGCCTCCATCGAAATTTGACCGCCACGGCCGAGATCGAACCCGCGTCTTACGGGTCAGCAGCCGAGCGCCGTAACCACTGAGCCACCGTGGCGGCTCGATTGTTTGACTGACTGACTGGCTGACTTGGTTGATTGATTTGGTTCGTTTGGTTTATGGGCGTTTAACGTCCCAAAGCGACTCAGGCTATGAGGTGCGCCGTAGTGGAGGCCTCCGGAAATTTCGACTACCTGGGGCTCTTTAACGTGCACTGACATCGCACAGCACACGGGCCTCTAGAATTTCGCCTGCATCGAAATTCGACCGCCGCGGTCGGGATAGGACCCGCGTCCTTTGGGTCAGCAGCCGAGCGCCGTAACCACTGAGCCACCGCGGCGGCTAGAGTGTTTGACTGACTGACTTGGTTGATTGATTTGGTTCGTTTGGTTTATGGGCGTTTAACGTCCCAAAGCGACTCAGGCTATGAGGTGCGCCGTAGTGGAGGGCTCCGGAAATTTCGACCACCTGGGGTTCTTTAACGTGCACTGACATCGCACAGTACACGTGCCTCTAGAGTTTCGCCTCCATCGAAATTCAGCCACCGTGGCCGGGATCGAGCCCGCGTCTTTCGGGTCAGCAGCCGAGCGCCGTAACCACAGAGCCATCGCGGCGGCTCTAAACACAGCTTCAGTCACTCACCAGGCGCTCCATATCTTGATTGGCATCGTAGAAGAGGGGTAGGGAGCGCAGGAGTGGACCCAGGTTGCCAGACACCCTCGAGACAATGTCGAACTCCTGTCGCAGTTCACGGGCCTGCCAAGAGGAAATGCTGTGAGTCAATGCCCACTTCTCCCTTTGCTACAAAAGCCTAAGTCATTGGTGCAGACATACTAGGTCAATGTCACAACGGCTTCCACAGTCTTATCAAGGCATGGTCACAATGAGAGCCACTCACAGTGAAATGCACATGTGAAAGTATGTCATTAACCCTTTGAGGGTCGAATTATTTTGAAGAAAACTTTCCCAGGTGGTCAAATTACTCTATTGCGGATCTTGAATCTACAAAATGTATATAATCGAGAATAAATAGTAAAAAAAAATTAGGAACAGTACTTTGGTGACAGCATCACTCAGAACTGGAAAATGTTCAATAGAATAGAATAGCAACGGTGATAAGCAAGCTAAGAGCAGCACCAATAAAGATAGAAATCAACTTTCGCCGCCTCTGCAAAACAGTGCCCACAAAGAGAAAACACGTTCCGCGCGACTCCGTTGCGATCCCGCGGCGGAATCGAAACCGCGTAGGCGCGTTGCCACAGAGGGCGAGAATTCCTCGCGAGCAACGGTGATAAGCAAGCTAAGAGCAGCGCCAATAAAGATAGAAATCAACTTCGGCAGCCCCTGCAAGATAGTGCTGACAAAAAGAAAACTCAAATTTCGCGCGACTCCGTTGCGATCACGCGGCGAAACCAAAACTACAGAAGGGGTGTTGCCGCAGTCGGTGCTGCCGCGCTAAAGCTAGACATAAGTTCTGCTTATCTCCGTAAGAAGGCAGCACAAAATTCAAACACTTCTTGTAAGTCCTAAGAGGTGGCAGCACCCCCCAGTGAGCACGCGTTGTTCTTTTGGCGCAAAATTTCAAACGGAAGATCGAAACCGTACCCATACGGCAAAGACCATGCGGGACAGAAAACCGCCGCCGTACATATACGGCAAAAACCTTCAAAGGGTTAAGCATAGAAAGCGGGGCTAGTTGGTTGGTAGTACTGTTGTGAGACATTCCAGCGGCTAAAAAGACAGGGACGAAGGTAGACGAGGCGTTCCTCCTGTCTCCTCTACCTTCGTCCCTGTCTTTTTAGCCGCTGGAATGTCTCACAACAGTATATGCGAAAGCACTTCTGAAGCCATCATGAGGCAGCTAAAAAGAACAAAAGGTAGCGATGAAGGCACTTGGTGCAAGCCTACATTGCCATGCGCAACTAAAGTGGGCGTTTCCAACTGGCCTCTTCATTCAAGAGCAAGTGCCAAGCTGCACATGCTGTTTGAAAATCACTTGTTCTAGGGCAGAAAAGTTATGTGATGTGACAGCCTTCATGGCATGAATTTTACAACTGGTGGCATGGTAAGTTTTCTTTAGAAATCAAGGATGACTGTTTTTTTGTCTCACTGATGAATGCACCTGGCAAGCTAGCTAGCAGGTGCAACAGGAAGCATTACCAGGCAACAAAAGTCCTGCATTTTACATTGCCGATCTTGCTAGCAGTACCTAATGATTTCTGCACGTGGGACACGCACTGCCATAGCAAGTTGCAATCAAAGATCAGACAAGTAAAGTTTTGAGCCGTTTTATCCAGTGTACAATGTGGTGGGGCATGGATAGGAATATGTTTACTGGGGCTACTCCTGCTTTCATGACTTCCCAAAGAATTACTGGGGAGAAAGCTCCTAGAAAGTTCCTCTGCTTGCATTGTGTGGTGCAGGTAGCAAATTACTAGAACACATGGAGGCGAAATCCAAAAAGCCTTCCATGTGCTGTGCGATAACAGTGCACGTTAAAGATCCCCAGGTGGTCGAAATTATTCCGGAGATCTCCACTACTGCACCTCTTCCTCTCTTTCTTCTTTCACTCCCACCTTTATCTGTTCCCTTACGGCCTGGTTCGGGTGCCCACCGAGATACCGTATGTGAGACAGTAACTGCGCCATTTCCTTTGCTCAAAACCAATTTTCCTTTCATGTCAAACTGTTAGTCATTTAAATCTCTCTACTCTTAATGAATAAACCGTAGCTATCCTCTTTCCTGGTATGCTAACTACAGCCTATGAAAACATTTCTGGCAATGTAGCGGACACAACAAAGTAGAAACATGCCCTATCGTCCCACACAGCGGAATATAGCCTTCACTTGCAGTTATTAGTTTTTGGTAAAAAAAAAAAGTATATTGTAAATAATAATTATTTTAGGCATATTTGTAACACAACTCCCTACTTTAAACATTAGAAAGTTGAGGAAAAAGCAGTTTTATTCATTGCGACGAATTTGCTAGGTACATCTAGTTACAAGAACCTTCCATAGAGGGCATCAGCTAGACCAGCGGCAGAGTGAACTGCCGTGCAGAGAGCAATGCGCTAGGAGGCTATTTGGCGAACTATTTGGCGGAATGACACAATTACAGATAGTCCACCCCTGTAGCCAAGAAAAGCTGTCGACGAGCACGTATGACAGCAAAGAGGACGTGCAACCATGATCTGATGTAAATCCTTGCACATAGTGTGATGTTTACTGTCACGCTCAATATGACTTGCAACCCGTCCGAAGTGAACCTGCTCAAGGTGCCGCATTACAGTAAAATAATATATCCTTAAACAGAGGACCGAAGATGCACAAGCGTTGAGTGTACTATGTTATTTAACTCAACAGCTAAGTGCACAAAAGGCTGGAAATGCTTCAAGAACTGACCTCCGGCCACAGTTCCCATGTTGCAGCTCATAATGAGCGCAACAGTAATTGCATTGGAGGCATTTTGGCTCTGCCCATACAAGCATTTTCAGCAATGCCTGGATGAGTACACTTAAGAACTGTTTTACAGCATTACGTGTCAATCTCACAGGGTGCAGCACAAAACAACACGAGAATCAGACCCTCAGAGAAGCTGAAGCCAGGGATTAGTTCAGATTTGAGTGCACTGTTTTACAATCCAGTTAGATACCAAGCACAAGGTAGAAGTGCATGGCCAATGATTAAAGCACTGCTGATGACACTTTGACAGCAAATGCAAAACGAATTTCTCAACCGTACCAGACGCTTGCGACTGAGGAAGCCTCGAGCACAGGCCTTGATCTTGAGGCCAGCCTCCTCTTGACGCCGGCACTCCTGCAATGAGGCAGAATCACGGTATCACTCTCAGCATCGACTCTCCATCCACCCGTAATCGCCACTTTCCCAATTACTGTCTTTAACAATCTAAGCATTGCAAGCCTTTCAAAAAGAAGTGGGTAGCATGAACAAAGCAGAGACATCCAGAATAGATGTTCAGATGTCCTAACCTACACTTGCAAATCATGGTTAGTACAAGATGTGGCCTTTTATTTTTTTATACTGTGCCTACTGCAGCTAACGTAAGGGGCAATAAACACTCAAATATGCCCGTTAAGAAGTAACATTGCAAATGCTCGTGTAAGACCGAAAGAATGAAAACTGTGGGAATGCCAAGAACAAAACGGCAGCAACCCCGTGACACAGAGTAGCTGCAATCTGAGCCAAAAAGTTTGCACCAACAAGGAGATTAACTCCAGAACTAATGGAAAGAGAACTTCCTGTTCATCTGAATCACTTTTAAGAAAGGGCAATATCAAGCACTTTTGCTAAGCAGTTTGCATGCCATAGCTGGTCTCTTGATTAGACACTCTTTAACTGCCCACTTCACATCAACATCGCATTTCGACAACTAAAATCTAAACGTGTATGCCTCTGTTTTAGAACTTTAAAAAGAATCTGCTGGCCTTGAAAAAAACATACGCCCCTAATTCCCTATACTCGTGGACAACTTTTTTTGGCAATGCAGTAGATGCTAGGCAGGAAAGGGAAGGAGAAGGTTTGTGCACCCCTGGGGTATTGTTCATTTTTCAGGTGCATAGATTCCCCCTCCACCCCTCTGCCTTTTTAGTCGAGCAATGAACAGACCAACACCACAGCACGGCTACAAAAAGCTATCTCTTTCCTTTTCCTGCCTAGTCTCTACTGCATTGCCAAAAAAAAAAGTTGGCCGCGAGTATAGTGGACTGAGACGAGACAGGCTCATCATATGCCGAGTGTCATTTCTGGCTCTTGACGAGTCTAGCTTGTCACGTGTTTTCTGACACTCTATGCCCGGTTTCAGGCAAGTTCAAAGCATCTTTTTCATTTGCCGACAGGTGGCAGCATGGGTACTAGAGGACCTACTGGAAAATTTTCGAAAAAAAGAAAGTGTTCGTTGGAGGGTTAAAATCATTAATATGCAGAACTACCACTGCAATCAACAGCTGCAAATAGCCATAAGCTCCTGCAGCCTTAAAAGCCATAACTAGCACACCGAGTGGTGTCAGTCGGGACTACCACAAAGTCGCAGGCTAGAGCTCATCGCAACAGCTGCACCCACCATGGCTTTTGTACGCAAGTGTTTGTTAGTAGGGTGTAGGTCTTGTCAAGCCTCCCGAGGGCTTTTTGCCTGCACCCGCAACATTGCAATGTACTTTGTAATGTTGAAATAAATTTCATTTGATTTGATCTGAATGTCTTATTAATGCGTCAGCATTGTATGGCTACGTTTGTGGTTTCGTGTCATCACAAGCTTGTCCGCACGATTACGTCAGAACGAATGGGTTTATGCGAAGAAGAATGGTACCATCGGATAGAGCATCAAAAAATCTTACGGGAAATCGGGGGGGTTAAGATAGGTTAATTAGTTCATTAATTAGAGCCTAAAATGTCCAAAAAGTGGGCAAGGCCGGAGAAAAAGTGGCATCAAATTTAAAAACGCCGGAAGTGTGGCACCACGTGACCGGAAGTGTGGGCGGAGCCAATGCATGGAACCAAATTTGAAAACGAAGCGTGGCACGAAGTTTGAAAACTCAGATGGGCAACTGATCAATTAAAACAACTAATTGTGGTATCGATAAGTGATCGACTTCCAGTTTTAGAGTCTCGGCTTCCGGTCACGAGTCTCAGTTCACATGAAAAGTGTGGAAGTGTTACATCGATGTCTTGGTGTGACGTCATAAGGCGTTACGTCATACGGTGTGTCTTCATGAAGTTTGACGTAATGCTTACGCATTTCTGCAATGCGGGTGCCGCAGTGATCTCCAACATTTTCGGATTAGAAAAGCAACTAGTTTTTGTTCCTAGCAGCTCAGTTACTGCTCTGCACCTGTTTTGTGTTTCATAGGAAATGCACAGCCAGGGAAACTTTGATAGCCTGTAATAGTTCACTGATTTCGTTTTGCCTTCAATACAGTAAGGCCAGGAAAATGGGTCTTTGGAAACTCAAACAAAGCACAGCAAATAGAAAGTTGGTAGGCCGGGAGAAGCACACTGCATGCATCCATGGTAGTATGAGAAGTGGAGAGTAAAAAAAAAAAATGAGAAGAATGAAGTCAAAGCAGAACTAAAAAAAGGGACAAAGTGTCAGGTTTCAGACATGCTTGCCAACTAAAACAGAAAAAAAAGCACTACTACTTTAATGCACTACAGCATAATTTTGATCATACGAATCTCACTGGGTCACTCCTATCCAAAAGGAACAAATTTCGAATGCATAATTTACGCACACCCGCTTACAGCTTGCAAGGTTTGCTTACGGCTGTGCGCCACCACAAACTCGCGACGTCAGCGTGTGCTGGTTCTGCGTCGCCATTCACTGCTCGCGGCGTCAGCCATGTACAACTCGCGATGCGCATCGTGCAACTGGCGATCGCGGTGATGCTCGGGCCCAGTGTCGCCGCTCAATGGGCAGCAAGTACTTGGTGCTCATGGATGCGGTCACGGCTCGCGCGTTCGTATCATCCGCAGTGGGTCGCAGGATTGTTTGCAGCATCCAAATTTCTGCCCATTGCACACAATGCACTCTGGCCAGGGTACCTCAAAAAAACTCATACCATGCTGAAATTCGTATCAACCGTGATTGTATCATCGAGATTCTACTGTACCTGCATATTGAAAACATAAGCCCCACAATGACCAAGGTTCGATGTAAAAGGTGATGGCTACAATTCGAGCCACTCCCAGAACACACATCAAAGATGGGTGAATCTTATACCATCAGTCCGGATATATCGAACTCGCATGCATCGAATAATTGTCTCTATCGAAGAGCCTGCACAACCTCTGGCAAATACCATGCAAAAGTGTGTACGCGTTCATCGAACTCCCATTCAGCAGAATGGTGTCCCTGTGAGTGTCGCTTCTCCTAGCAGCGTTCCCGCGATTGCCTTTCGCCAGCCTTGCACGGTGCGCACCCTTGCAGAAGAGCACGTTCTGGGTGCAAAGCCTTGCGGACACCTGCTAGCTTAGCCATGCAAATTATTGGTACATTGAACTATTCGCGACCAGTTTGAGTTATCCGCGGTGGAGTGCAATAATCAAAGGCGGCAGGAATAGTGCCTAGGAGCCATCCTTACCTCGCGATTCTGCCTGCGAAGGGCACTTTTCCGCAGCAAGTCATCTCGGCCAATCTGTAAGCATACAAACAAGGCAGCATTTTTTAAAGCACTCATTACTCCCTCGAGGCATAAAGCGGATATATTACATTCTTATGACGATAAGTTTGAGGAATGAGCATGTCCAGAAAGGACTGGAGATTGGATGCCTGTGTTCAAGTAACCCAGGCAACACAGAAAATTAGAAATATGTTACGCAAACATTGTATCAATTCTGGTAATGTTATATTTGAAACATGATGCTTATTATATGCTAAACATTAGTTTCATGCTCAAACTAACCATATAATGCTAAAGATGCATTCTAAAATGTTAAGGGTGCATTCTAAAAGGAATAAGCATGTATAGAAGGGACTGGAGATCGGATGCCTGTGTTCAAGTAACCCAGGCAACACAGAAAATTAGAAATATGTTACGCAAACATTGTATCAATTCTGGTAATGTTATATTTGAAACATGATGCTTATTATATGCTAAACATTAGTTTCATGCTCAAACTAACCATATAATGCTAAAGATGCATTCTAAAATGTTAAGGGTGCATTCTAAAAGGAATAAGCATGTATAGAAGGGACTGGAGATCGGATGCCTGTGTTCAAGTAACCCAGGCAACACAGAAAATTAGAAATATGTTACGCAAACATTGTATCAATTCTGGTAATGTTATATTTGAAACATGATGCTTATTATATGCTAAACATTAGTTTCATGCTCAAACTAACCATATAATGCTAAAGATGCATTCTAAAATGTTAAGGGTGCATTCTAAAAGGAATAAGCATGTATAGAAGGGACTGGAGATCGGATGCCTGTGTTCAAGTAATCCAGGCAACACAGAAAATTAGAAATATGTTACGCAAACATTGTATCAATTCTGGTAATGTTATATTTGAAACATGATGCTTATTATGTGCTAAACATTAGTTTCACGCTCAAACTAACCATATAATGTTAAAGGTGTATTCTAAAAGTTAATGCACAATAACAGACCAACTAAAGATATTAGAAGTTCAAGAGCTGTTTACATTGTTTTTCGACAGTAATGACGCTCAACTAAGAGAAATTTGCAGTTAAACCTTTTTGGCTGTGAAGAAAACTTTACATATTACCTATTCACCACTAGCACTGATGGGGCACCTTCCATGGCTGGTAATAGAAACTTGGACCTACAGCATCATTTCAAAAGTGAGCACATGAGTTGCATGCATTGCTTGTCCTTTATAATAGTGCTCTGTTGTTGCCTTCACTGCTTCTTGCAGATTCTTCACTAAAAGTGAGGTCTCACGGATTTGGCTGAGCGAGTGCTGCAGAGCTACTTTACTCTTTCAACAAAAGTTAGCGACACATTAACATTTGTTTGAAACATTTCAAAACTGTTAGAAAAAGGTCATTAGGAACAATATTACTATTTGGTCAAAACGAATCAATACCAACATATCAGTGTCACCTGGGACTTGGGATGCTGTGCCATTCAATGCAACAAACAATGCACTGATTTCCAAATTGTGCACTCTACCCCATTAGAGAAAACAAAACCAGACGACACAGATTCGCCAGCTCTGAAAAGCATGTGAACCTGGAAGACATACGGTCCTTACTTGCGAACCTGTCGCACAGGTTTTTCAACACTACGCTGCACGAAGCATCAGTAAGGGATCACAGTTTCGATCATCATAATCTTTGCATGTATGCATGCTCAAAACAACAAGACGCAAATGGGACAGAGAGCAGCATAAAAGTTCTGTGCAGTGACAACTTGGTCCTGTTTTGCTGTCAAAAAGAGTCTCAAATGTAAAAAAAGTTGCACACTTCTACTCGGTCAAACATAAAAGCCAGGTATGGTTGTGCAGTTAATGAACCGGAAAAAAGAAGTCTGAGAATATCCTAAATTTTGAATATGGATTTTGAATCGAATATTGCATTCCAGTAAGAAATAAACTAAGCGAAAAAATACAGACATCACAATGAGCAGGACATGCAAACTGCCTCCTCCGTGTCTTTTTGAGCAATTTCTTTCTTCACGATGAATGACCAACTCACCCAGCAATGGACTACAATTCA
This sequence comes from Amblyomma mixtum, assembly GCF_055824585.1. Lineage (NCBI taxonomy): Eukaryota > Metazoa > Arthropoda > Arachnida > Ixodida > Ixodidae > Amblyomma > Amblyomma mixtum. The sequence goes on from NC_143012.1 coordinate 90,639,705, forward strand.
GTATTTGTATTTCGTTCAGAAGCTCAGGCTCCTATGCATTTAAAATATTAGAAAAAGCCCAAATATTTAAGACCAATTTAATATCCAGAAGAGCCCTCACAAGAATTCACTTTCTTATCAGTGTACAAGGCTTGGCAAAGCTCTACAACAGCTGCACAGCAATGATGGCATCATGCACTGTCCTGTTGGCAGTGTGATGGCAGTTAATTGCGTTTTGTTGAGACTAGTCGAGACGCATTCAGTTTTGTAGTACTTTGCCCCCTGTGTTATGGAGGACAGGGACTACTGTGGTGAACCCTTAACAGTGTCACGCTATCCCGCACGTCTTCCTATAAATACCTTGGCGTTCATCTGACTTCTAATCTTTCTTGGGCGGAGCATATTCAATACATAACTGCCAAAGCATCGCGCACGCTCGGCTACCTGAAGAGAAATCTTCATAGCGCACCTGTTTCTACCCGCAAGCTAGCATACTTAACATTTGTCCGTCCCCAACTAGAATATGCATCAGCTATCTGGTCACCACATCAGGCTTATTTAATTCATTCCCTCGAAGCAATTCAGAACCGTGCAGCGCGTTTTATTTTTCACGACTACAGCCGTCATTCCAGCGTAACAAGCATCAAGTTATCTTTATCGCTAACAAGTTTACAGACACGTAGGGATATCGCACTTCTTTGCTTACTACAGAAACTGATATACAGTCGTCACGCGTCCACACTGCCACTGACACGCCCAATGCGCACTTCACGTCGCCTACATAATAATCTTAGCTTCCAACGTCTATTCGGCCGAACACTCGCGTTTAATTCTTCTGCTTTGCCACGTGCTATCAAGTGTTGGAATGGCCTTCCGGATTGCATTGCTACCATACGTGACCCATTAATGTTCAAAAACGAATTGACCACCTTCATGCATCCATGATATTGTACATAAATTGTGTTCGTATGTGTAGTCAAATCCATGCAGTGCCGCTATTTGTTTGCTGTTTTTTTCCTCTGTGTCAATATATAACGGTTTTCTTCAAGTATGGTGTAATAATTGTTTGCAGTCCAATGTATTTAATATTGTTTACTTTTGTTCTTTCCACTTTGTACCATCTTTTGTCTGCTAATATTGTAACCCCTCCCCTCACACAATGTTCCAAGTGTGGAACCTGTGAGGTATCTGTATAAATAAATAAATAAATAAATAAATAAATAAATAAATAAACTGTCACAAGAGTGGAGACATGATGACCACAACGCTTTCTCAGACTACTTTGCCAAGGACACCGGCATTCATTGCACAATGCATGAGGTGCACTGCTCCAATGCACAACATGCAGTGCATTTTGCGCAGCTCCTCTGACAAAAACAAAAAAAAGGAAAGGACACTAGAGCTAAAGCAAAGTTAAGTAAGCATGCTACGGAAAGTTAAGTAAGCTCTACCTGTCATTTTCTTGCTCCAGACTTATGATGCCATTCACACTGGACTTTCGTCGCAAAGCTGTAGGCCAATGTGCTGTTAGCATTGTTGGTATGTTTGACAAAGCATGCGATCACTGGCACAAAATCTCTGCTATGGACGGGGAGGTTTCAACTAACATTACCTTCGCACATATATTTGAAAACTGAGCTTTACTTCAAACATATCAAACAGGTAGGGAGCGTTCTCACTGGTACACGAACTTGACAGTTCCCCACAAACAAAGAGCTCCGACTTGGCAACATTGAAAAGCTATAGTCGGATACAACTTAAGTCTGCAGTGAAGCTCCGCCCACATTCAGCCTCCGCGCACAGTATTCCTCCACGACAAAAACATAGTCCGCTGCTTAAACGTTTTTTGTTACGTAAACAAGAAGTTTTATCACAACAAAAAAATTATGAGCTCTAGAATTCTTATACATGGACTGTCTGATATAGTCAAACATTAAAAAGCTGATTTTGTTTACAGTTGCGATTGGGCAGCGAAGTAATACAAGACGCCGCGAACCGCGGCCCAGTGTTAGCAACTGCTGTTTTTTTAAGTTGTATCCTACTATAGAATTTTTCGAGCATGCTTCGTATGCATTTATTCCTTAGGGCATGTTATTATTGCAAGCGCAGTTATGGTGCTGAAATCTAGAATGTTTTTTTTTTTTCTGCACTACATCGGCAGCTCTGTGGCTATATCAAGATAGCCATTTTATTCTCATAAACAAGGCTGTGACATAGCAACCCTTCATCTTACTGCTGACAAGCATGCCTTCAGCATTACAGCCCACAGTTCAAGAAAGCTCAACGGTCCATTAAAACCACTCCTAAAACAGAATACATCCGCTCTTGCTAATTCGATATCTACGTCCACGAAGATATTGGCATCGCCTATTCGTATTCGTACAAAGCTAAGCTCTATGTAGACGGCGCAAAACTGAACGCATTCACCAAATCGGCACATGCCGATTCGGTGAATGCGTATGCGGTACCTTTACAGGTCTTCCCTGAAGGCTGCTCTCAACTTGTAGGTAGTCGAAAGCAACCAGCTAAGCAGTGATAGGGGCATCATTAAAGAAAGACTCGCAGTAAAAAAACATTACGGAAATTCCTTCTCCCCGCACAAGGTAATGTAGTAAAGTGTCCACACCGGAAAGGTCGCGAGATTTCAAATGAAACAGTAAGCTCTGGTTAGGCGCTCAGTGTCTATGTTGGCGCGCGTGTTGCAACCGATCAACAGTTCGCCAATGAACAGTCTGTCGCGCGAAAAACCTATAGGCAGAGATAAAACTGGCTGTCTAGAACAGCCGCGTCTCGAAAGCACTACACACATGCGACGAGTCGTAAGCTTGCATTAGGATGGCTGTAAACTCGTACTCCGATAGTGGTCTCCGTCTCGAGCGCGCGGTTTTACTCACCTTCTTGCTCGCACCTCCGAAGGACTGCTGCGGCCTTTTCTTGTATTCTCCCTCGAAGCTGTACATCTTGAGCCGCTCAGATCAGGCGGAGAACGGGGCGCGTCAGATGTGGGTTGTCATCACACGAAGCGGGCAATCGACCAGCACGCAGCTAGCGCATTAGCGACCTCTCATTGTGACGGCTCTTGTTGTTGACGGCGCATTCACACTGAGCTTAAAAACAGACTCGTGGGTGAAAGCCGCTTAAGACTCGAAAGCGCACGCAAGCTTGTTAGCTATGACATTGTGGCAAAGCAAAAGTGTCGCGCTGTGCACCTCCAAGGTTTGGTCGATGATCACTCCGACGTCGGCGTTCGCTACAACACAGTGACTGGCGCTGTTCCCGAGTTTCTCTTCTAAGCGGTGTGCCCGACCCTCTAGCAAAAACTCCCCAGCCAAAATGCTGCCGCTTGGAACGCGATTAGGATGAAACACTACGCCGTACACGAGCTCAAGCTCGAGCTCGCGAGCGCTCAATCGAAAAAAGCAAACGGCGGGCTGAACGGTTTGCCGCAAACAAGCATGCCCGCAAGCCTGCAAGTCACTAAACTGCCAAGACAACCTTTCAGCCAAGCCAAGTCAAGCACGCCTAATGGTTGAAGTCAGGACAAGTCGCAACAGGCACACGCCAAGTACGCATCATCTCGGAGCATTATGCCGTTGTTGTGCAGTTGCATGTATCTGTAAAGGCGCTTGTTTCAGATGTCTCCCGTGTTTTCTACCAACGCCACAAGATTTGAAGTGCCGTAGCGGAGTACTCTGCGTGTACGACGATTGCCCAAAAATCCCTGTCGTTGTGATCACTCATGAAGGCAGTGTAGAATGGCTTCAACTTCGACGCCGGTGGACGCATGGTTTCGTTTCGACGAAAGTCTGCCGACGAACAACTAATACTGTGCTGGGTGTCGACGTGATCTTTTGTTTGAGTTATCGTGAACGCAGATGCCTGCAATGGATTCCTGTGGACAAATGGCGCCAAATTGTGCCAAGTCGCTTGGAACCCTCTAGAGAAGCCGACTGATCATCTGTTGTTTCGTGGGACTCCGCGGCTGTTGCCACGATGTTTGACCATCGCGTCGAGTGTGGGTTCGTGTCGCGGACCGCCTTTACGGCGTCTGAAAGGCTTCGGCGACTTCAGAATATTCAGCTGAGTCGTCACCAGGACCTTGAGCCTTTCCACGGCTCCGGTGTGAACTGCCTTTCGCTGGATCCCGTCGATGGGCGATAGTATGCATTTTTCTACTTTTCTTGATGCTGTGACAGTTGCATCGCTGCTTGAAACACCTGAAACCAGCCCTTAGTTATTAAGCTCGCATCAGGGTTCAACAAAGCTGGTTCTTGGGCTAGTTGGTCGCACATATTGACGAAGGAGCGCGGATAGACTAGGACCTGAGCGCTGTGTGCTGTTTGGTCTCTTCGATTTGGTTGCACTAGTTCTGTCAAGTTCCACGGAGGTGCCGCGAGCATGCAGCATCAATTCAAGTACAGCTTGGCACATGCTGTTGACATCAATGGCCGCCAAAATCTCAACCACGTGAAGAATTTTCAAGCAGCAAACCGCAATAATTGTTGGCATGAACCAGCAGTGCAAGCTATGTATAGCTCCTTCACATCAAGAACGGTAGTGCTTTCACCCTTGCAGCCATTTACAGAAGTAGAAATCACAGTGCAATACTTCCCATCCCATCCTACGTGTTGCACTGTGATTCCTTATTCTAAGATATACTTACTTGCCCAGGCCTGTCGCTTGACTTAGCCATTCATGTCTATGTTTTTTGTCGCCAAGTTTTTTGTGTGCTGTCTGCGTCAAAGGAAATGCGAAAGACAGTTGAAGTGGAAAAGTTTTTCTTTAAAGGAGACCGAGAATTAGCACCCTTGAGTATACTTCACTGGCCGGAAGGCTGCTGTATAAAAGTGCATATTGGACCCTGACTGGATTTCTTCTTCAGAAACTTCTGTTTTGAGTTCTTATGTTTATGTTACATTTTAACGCAGTAGGGTAAAGTAGCAGGTGTTGCAGAAAATCCAGCGTTAGTGTCGTTGACAGTGACTGAAAAAATTGATAGGGGGCTTAACGTAGTTAAACCGAGCAGACCTGCGAAAGCAGGTGTTCATTCTTCAATTGGAGGGGGCAATTAAACTCCGCCTTAGGGGTGTGGCATGGTATCTTTATTTGGTTAATGCCCATGTATGCTGAATTGGTAATTCCTACTTAGGATTCATAGATGGCGGCGAGTCCTCATATACCACTACCAACGCAGGGGTGCAGCGGTTAAGCGATGCGCAACCGCACTGGCAGGTGGCTGTTTCTATCCCACCCACCTGTCGGGATTTTGCGACCCATGCTGCTCTTCCCGAGCAGCCTCTCGTGCAGATGGCACGACGCTCGTCTGAAGTTACCCGAGTTACTACCTGAGCTTACCCGAGCAACTCTTGTAAGCTCGGGTAGTAACTCGGGTTGCTAGGCAACGGCACAAGATCGTACGGGCCGTTTTTGCCAATACGCTTGTGATGTTAGCCTGTGGTTAAGCATTTGGTTTAGCTCGTGCCGGCTCCCTGGCCAGCACGACGCCGTCATGAGCTGTGAAACCCAGCGCCTGTGCGCGGGTGGTGCCCTCTGGGTGTGTAGGCGACAGGCGGCAGTGACGTGGCGCCATCTGTTGGAGCGCAGCTGAAGTGGTTGCTAGGCAACGGCGACCCAGGGTCGTTTGGTAGCCGCACCGCCACGAGCATACGCGGCGAGTCGAGCTGGGCTCCAGTAGTGTTACTTTCGCAACAATAAAATTTATTCCAAAGTGGGTTTTGAACCCAGGCCAGCGTGAACAGACCAGCTTCGCTGCCCACTTGATTTGAGAGCTACACCGTCACCGTAGCACAACTCCCCACGCGCTAAACTGGCAGTCTGTTGCGCTGGGTTTGGGTATCATCGTCTTTGTCAACTTCCATTTGGGTGGCCCGAACAGGTTAGCTTCGCTGGCCAGTGCAATAGAGTAGTACGCCATCACCGAAGCCGAACATCCCACATGCATGCTTTTGCATTCACAGCATGTCATCATCATCAGCCTGGCTGCACCCACTGCAGGGCAAAGGTCTCTCCCATGTCTCTCCAATTAACCCTGTCCTTTGCCAGTCGCGGCCACCGTATCCCCGCAAACTTCTTAATCTCATCTGCCCAACTAACTTTCTGCCGCCCCCTGCTACGCTTGCTTTCTCTTGGAATCCACGTATTACATGCCCTGCCCAAGCCCACTTCTTCCTCTTGATTTCAACAAGGATGTCATTAACCCGCATTTGTTCCCTCACCCACTCCGCCTGCTTCCGATCTCTTAAGGTTACACCTATCATTTTCCTTTCCATAGCTCGCTGCGTTGTTCTTAACTTAAGCTGAACCCTCTTTGTTAGCCTCCACGTTTCTTCCCCATAGGTGAGTATCGGTAAGATACAACTGTTTTATACTTTTCTCTTGAAGGAAAGTAGTCCTAAGTTCCCTCCGTAATTTTTCCATGTGTTGCTGACATGAGGTGCTGTGCTGAGCATCCTTGAAGTTGCCCACCTCTCTTTCTGTGCTCTCGTGCACAGCCTGCTTTCAGGGGGTGCCGATGGTGGCCTCTGCATCCATGACCTGCACTCTGACTTCGGCAAGGTGAAGCGCAAGTGCAAGGCCGTCTGCAAGCTCACCAAGTGAGCACCTCTCACACTTCATTGGCAGCGTGGCATACCTCTTGTCCGTTGTTCAGCAGGGCAGACATTTTATCTGCTGCATTCATCTTAATGGTGTAGACATGCGTAATTTTTCCATCGTGTGTTCTTTTTATCTTGAATGGTGCGCGAGACATCACTGAACAGTACGTGGAATTAGCCTTACCCGATGAGTACCGTATTTTCCGGTGTATAAGACGCACCCTTGTATAAGACGCACCCGCCATATATGCAGGCTGTCATTGAAAAAGTTGGTATATAAGACGCACCCCAATTTACCCAGTTAGGCTAGTGAGGCTTAATTAAACATGCTTGTGCGACCATTGCAAAATGCACCGTACCTGTGAGTTCTTAAGCACCGCTAAGTGATCGAAAAAGGCAACACTCACGCCATGCCCACCCATGTTTTAGCAAAAAAAAAAGAAAAGAAAAAAAAACACGAAAGAACTCTCCCATATGTCCATAACAACATTTTATATTAACTTAAAACTTTCGAAGTCTTCATCTTCGGATGCGCTATCAAAAAGCTCGCCCATTTCTGGAGGCAATGCGTCTGAAACATTCTGTTTGCGCTACGTACACGGAGCCAACAAAGTTGCAAAGGGTGACTAAAAAAAACGCCAGCTTGTCTTGGCAATGGCGAGAAACGCGATTGTCACCATCTTTTGGCATTTCACATCACTTTTGCTTGGGGCCTCTGAAACGGCCGCGTGTTTATGATCCCAGAATTCCTCATCCCCGCTGTTTCATGATAAAGTTCACCTAAAAAAGTTGCTCACGGTGGTCCCCGTATTGAAGTATTAACTGTGTTACAACCACGTTATTAGTAGTGGTATTTTTTCGGTAAAAAAAAAAGGATGACCATGAACCTCAGTAATTTCTGAACTCGCAAAAAAAAAAAAAACAGAAAAAGTCCTGTGTAAGACGCACCCTTGTACAGCACGCACCAGCAAGATTTAAAAAAAAAGCCCTTCTTATATACCTGAAAATACGGTAAGTTATATTGAATTTCTTCTGCCTTGCAGTTTCGGTTTTGGCTTGAGCAGTGATATGGGGGCTGCGAAGTCACAAGTAGGCTTGAGATTGTGTGTGGTGTACAAAATCATCAACATAGTCGCTTTTTGCTCTTTCGCTGTCATTGTGGCTCCTGCTACAGGCTAGAATCAGAGTGTGAGCAGTTTGAAACGGCAAAGCAGCGATACATACATTGCTGTTTTTGCATGGGTCACATGATCTCACACCTACTTGTATTATTGCAACCACTGCTTGACTGCTGAAAGCGATACTGAGACTGCACAGGAGAAGAAATTCAGTTATCAGTTGTTAACATGAAAGGATTGTATGGCTCATCGGGCATGAAAACTGGCATTGTTTAGTAAAAGTGGCGTCCGGTAACCTGGTGATGTTGCTAGTACTCATTAGATAGTGCATTAATGGAATGATAAGCTCGTTTCTAAATGATTGTGAGGGTCATTAATGACAAAGGCCTTTAGTTTAATTGCTATTAGGGTAAAGGCTTTTAAGGGAAGGCAGAGGCCTTTAGGGTGAAGGCCTTTTTTTAGTGACCACTAGGGTGAGGCTTTTAAGGGAAGGCAGAGGCCTTTAGGGTGAAGGCCTTTAAGTGAAAGGCCTTCAGAGTGCTTTTGCATTCAGAGCACGTAAGTAGTCTTAAGTGCCCTGTGTAATTTTTCCTAGGCGTAGTCAAATTCCTCATCACGATCTGTGTTTTGCAATGTCGAGCACATTATTCCAGTGAAAGAACGCACAGGAAATATTTGCTGCATCCAGCGCTTTAAAAGAGCATTGACACTAAATTTTTGTTTTCTTATTTTTTGGGGTGCATGTGACATTAGTGTACAGTTGGGGACAAAAGTCTCCGGACCACATGTTCCTCAAACGAAGCTTATAGCTCTACTATCAGACAGCGGCTGGAGACCACACTTGTGGAGATGAAAGAACAAAAATTTAACTTTTACCTCCACAAGTGTGGTCTCCAGCCGCCGACTAATAGCAGAGCTATCGGCTTCGTTAGAGGAACACGTGGTCCGGAGACTTTTGTCCCTGACTGTACATAGACAGGCATTTCGAATTCTCTTACTTTAGGTAAATAATTTGTAATTGTGTTAATTCACTTCTCTTGTTTTGGTTTCAACAGCCAAACTGTGGTTAGACATTGAGGTTCAATTCAATGATTTGTTGCAAATTTTTTTATGTCTCACGTTACCTGCACTGAATGATATAAGATGTCATAGCCACTATGTTGGCTTTTGGAATCCAACTGAAAGAGCAGGAGGGAAGGAATTCGGTTATTCAGTTATGATGCAGAGAATTCCATGTAGTGGTTTGTGTTTACTAGTGTCTCGTGGACATTTAAAAAAATGTGTGCATGCACGCGCCCACAACCAAAATTTTGTGTCCTTGTTTCTTTTAGTGAATGCTAATGCCAAGTTTTTTCGTTATGTGGTTCTTGTATTGACGTTTCACTATTGAACGAGCCATCAGGAACGCTGTCTCATTTGCTTGTTACTGGATTGATCATTTGTGCATACATGTTTCATTTCAGTGGTAGATGGTTATAATGAAACGATCATAACATAATGTTCAGTTTTGTAATGTAATGAAGGAGTGCTGAGATGCTGCTGGGTGGCCTGGAAAACTGAGCCAATTTTAGAGACTGGTGACGTACCAGTAATGCAGACTAGCTGTTGGCGAAAGGCCCATCATGACTGGTATCAGCCCTCTTTGCTGATACCAGTTCGCCGGAAATGTACTTCTCTACTCGTTTAATTGAGAAATTTGTAATTTACTTGCTCATAATTAAATTATTCATGCATGCCTCAGTACACATCCCAAAGATACGTTTCTTAGACATCTGTGCATTCACTAGACACGCCTTCATTCATTTCCAAGAGTCGAACAGTTGTGGCGGAGTGGGAGTGTCCCCGTCTCGCATGCCGGAGGCCCGGGTTCTATTCCCATCTACACCGCAATTTTCTTCTGTTTTTTTTATTAATTGAGGCCACTTCAAGGTCATATCTGCACCTTAACATGACCTCCAAGGTTTTTACACAAGAAGTGGAGCTTTCGGTGAACAAAAATAAAAAATAAATAAGGGGCGATCGATTGGAGTGATGCAGAGGAAATGCAATAGCATTCTTTTTTCACTCGTCGATCTATTCTGGGTCTGATTCAATTGTTAGATCACTGCAAACCTCATAACACTGCAGGTGAAGTGGCACAGCGATTTAAGCAATGTGCCATTGCAGTAGTAGGTGGCTGTTTCGTACACAACCATCACTGGGGCTTGTGAGGCCCAAGTGGCTCTTCCTGAGCAATGCGAGAGGGAATAGCTCCCACAAGCCTAATTTTTGCACTGATAGTTCTTCAGGAGCCTGTATGTTTGGCACATAGGCCTGCTGCTGTGTAAGCCTTTTTAATCTTTTTTTGTTTTTGCTGAGTCATTCTTCGATCCTCATCACCCTCCTCTCCCCTACAATTAGAGAGGGCTAGCGGGGCAGGGGGAGAGGGCGATGGTTTATAGGTGGCAGGTGGAGGGAGGGAAATTCTCTTAAACACCACCCAGCGGATGGAGGCTTCGCAATGACAGTGATGCCGCTGCTGGATATTTTTCACCTTCTTGGACCTCCTGATGCTTTCTCATTACAAAAAAAAAAGAGTAAACAACCAAGCTGAGTTTTCAGGGTGTGGCTTTCATGTATAAAGTGGGGTCCCGGCTAGTATTCTGTTCTTTTTCTGGCTTCCTCTGATGTATGAACTGAGCAGGACGGTGTGGAGGGCTGTTTTTAATCGAAAATATCTCTGGTGCTATGTAAACTAGACTGAAAAATTTTGCGAGCGGATGATGGGCTATTCAGTATCAATCAGTATTTTGGGTTTTCTTAGCCTCAGCGAAAACTGTTGCGGGGACCCTTCAAGGATTTGGAGCAAAAACAAAAGTAAACATTGATGTCGCAGTAGTTAGTTTGGGAAAACTGGCTACGCTTTTCGTGGTCTAGTATTAGAGCTGAAAAGTCAGGCTATATAGATATCTTGACTGTGATACCTTTTTCCTACCTTTTTTTGATGTATTGATGACTGTGTGTGTACTGTGCATGCTCTGATGTGGCTATTTTCAACCCTACACTGCTGCACTAATTCTCGGTGCATCCCTACCCAAACAGCACAGATAATTGGCCCAGTATTGAAAGTGGATGGCTTTACTCTGGTCCTTTATAGAACGGGCCATTGCCAATACATTTCCAAATATTGGGCCGATTAGCTGTGCAGCTGGGGTACTTACCATGTTCACATATTAAACTGACCCTTGCAGGAACGAGGCCCACGTCTTCTCGGTCTCATCAGTCCATTGGTACCCCTGTGACACGGGGCTCTTCACATCTTCGGGCATGGACGGGAAGCTGATGATTTGGGACACCAATGCATTGCGGCAGGCCGACTCGGTGTCCGTCGGCGAGCTTATCTTCTGTCACCATGTAGAAGCAGCGCAACCCGACCTGCTCGCTGGTGAGCCCAACTCGTAGTCCTTGCTGAGCATGAACCCAAGTGTCATCATCATCATCATCAGCCTGACTACACCCACTGCAGGGCAAAGGCCTCTCCCATGTCTCTCCAATTAACCCTGTCCTTCGCCAGTTGCGGCCACCGTATTCCTGCAAACTTCTTAATCTTATCTGCCCACCTAACTTTCCGCCGCCCCCTGCTACTCTTGCTTTCTCTTGGAAGCCACTCCGTTACCCTTCAGGACCAGCGGTTATCTTGCCTTCGCATTACATGCACTGCCCAAGCCCGTTTCTTCCTCTTGATTTCAACTAGGATGTAATTAACCCGCGTTTGTTCCCTCACCCACTCCGCCCGCTTCTGATCTCTTAGCGTTACACCTACCATTTTTCTTTCCATAGCTCGCTGCGTTGTCCTTAACTTAAGCTGAACCCTCTTTGTTAGCCTCCACGTTTCTGCCCCGTGCCCAAGTGTGAGCCGTCTCATTTGCAACCGCACACATTTGTAATTCGTACGCACCATGTGGCTGACATGTTTGTCAGTGCCCAGCAGCTGGACCCGCTGCCCCTGAAAACATCAGACGTGAGCGAAATGTGCCTCCTACTGCAGTGGGAGAGTAGCGGTTTGGGCAACCTCCTCACATACATGAGTTGCGGGGTTCGATCCCCTGGGTAGCTGCAGATTTTCCAGTGGGTAGCATAAGCTTTCCCACTGTTAGTAGCGCTGTTAGTAGCTGTTAGTAGCTTTCCCACTGTTAGTAGTAGTTAGTTGTTAGTAGCGCTTGTCCTTGTATTCCTTCTCTGTTCTTGTTCCTAGTCGCAGCGCTGGTGAAATTTTGAAGGTGTACCAACTAGCTCAAACCACCATTTTGCTCAAGCTTTCCCCTGACCTGCCGGCGCTCGGCTCCTCTGGGGTGTCTTATGTCAAAACCAAACACCCCATCGGTTGTCAACTGTTGGCCGCTTGAAGAGTTCCTCAGATGGGCACGAAATCCACTCGTGTTAAGGTAAACCCCAGAAGATGACAGTGTGCGTGCATCCCTAGGCTGCATGTGGGTGGGGTATGAGTGACGCCATAGGGGGCAGCTCTGGATTGATTGAGACCATCTAGGGTCTCACCCATGGCAGGAGTGCGCAGAAGGGTTGCGTCAGGTTCATCCCAGGTACATTGCTTTTCAAGCATTCCCAAGCCTCTCTGCGCATACCTGAAGCAGCGACCAAAACTCCGTGGAATTTTCGTTTCCTTTGAAACTGAGCTTTGAGAGGGCTCTTCACTGGTGACCTAGGATCCGTCTCAGTCTTAGGCACCGCTTGGCCCAATCACAATGTTTGCAGTGCTTCTGCTACTGACCGACAGTGGTTCCACCATTCAGCTTGTTCTAATCTGCCACCAATATCCCTCAAGAGAAAAGTATACAACAGCTGCATCTTACAGGCAGTCACCTAGAGGGCAGAAACGTGGAGGCTAACAAAGAGGGTTCAGCTTAAGTTTTAAGGACAACGCAGCGAGCTATGGAAAGGAAAATGATAGGGGTAACGTTAAGAGACCGGAAGCGGGTGGAGTGGGCGAGGGAACGCGGGCTAATGACATCCTAGTCGAAATCAAGAGGAAGGAGTGGGCTCGGGCAGGGCATGTAATGCGAAGGCAAGATAACGAATAGCCCTTGAGGGTAACGGAGTGGATTTCACGGGAAGGCAAGCATAGCAGGGGGCAGTAGAAAGTTCGGTGGGCGGATGAGATTAAGAAGTTTGCGGGTATACGGTGGTCGCAACTGGCAAAGGACAGGGTCAATAGGAGAGACATGGGAGAGGCCTTTGCCGTGCAGTGGTCTTAGTCAGGCTGATGATGATGGTGGTGATGAATCTGCCTCCTGTGGCAAAGCTTTGAAACTGCAGTGTAAGAAGGGGACTAGTGGGATGTCCAGAAAATGTGTTGCAAGATGGGCTGTCTTGAGAGCAAAGTCGTTGAGTAATATGTATCACACGAAAAGCAGAAGGGGAGGAACCTCAACAAAGATGGCACAGTCCGTGCCAAAACTAGAGGTTGGCAAGCTTTCTTTGGCAGCAACAGAAGACATAAAAGAAGCTTGCTGCAGGCAAGCAACGAAAGTAGTGGCCACCGTTTTAGTGTGGCTCCCTCATAGCCCATAGGTTGTAATTGAAACATATTGCGCTTTATCCAAGAAGGCTCCCTGTCACAATGGGTCAGTAGGTGTACTTGATGCTTACATTGATTTATTGCTTTATTCGGGTTTAACGTCCCAAAGCAACTCAGGCTATGAGAGACGCTGTAGTGAAGGGCTCTGGAAATTTTGACCACCTGGGGTTCTTTAACATTCACTGATATCGCACAGTACACGGGCCTGTAGAACTTCGCCTTCATTGAAATTCGGCCGCCGCGGCCGGGATCGAACCCACATCTTTTGGGTCAGCAGCCGAGCGCCGTAACCACTGAGCCACCGTGGCGGGGCCATGCTTACATGCTCAGTCTGATTCTGTAGAACCTAGTCATTGTGAAGAGAAGTGTACGGTCGATCACTCTTTTATGCTGTGTTCTTTGGTTGCAGGATTAATGGCTGATAATCTTATTACCATTGAGGGAGTGTCGGAGGGCTTGTGTTGCCTGCATTCTAGCAGCGCTGACCGTGAAGACTAAATTTAACAACTGAATTTAACGATTTCACAATGCATATTAAATAACCCCAAGTGGTTGCAACTGTTTCGGAGCCCCCATTATGGCACCCTTCATAGGTCACTTGCAGCTTCTGAGCTTCTCTGCAAATGCGAAGAAACACTTGGGTCATGGGGCTGCTCCATCAACTGCTTTGGCCTACTTGGCCTCTGCTTTTTGCACTTTTTTCTTAGTGGAAAGGATAACGTGTTTGCGTTTTTGAAAGTTCGTTGATTCGCATGGAATCATGGAATAGAAAAAGTATTCTGATTTCTCATGTGTACTATTGCACTGAATGTGAAGCGGAACTCGTGAGGTGTGGCAGGAGCTCAGGTCACGAAGCATGGTGCTAAAAATTGATGCATTTAGCTCTCTATGTAAGGAGCAAAGTGCACTGATTAGTTATGCAAATTGGCTGCTTTGGCTCACTTCGAATGTGTTGCAAGTCCTGTTGAGCGGGATAGTACCTTCACGCTCGAGTCGACAGTAGTTGCCTGTGCCACAGAAACTGATCAGCTTGCTAGTTCAGAAGCAGCCTGCGGGACTCCGCCACTGTTGCTGGAATGAGCGCATAGCCCGTTTGGCACTGTAGCACTATAGAACCACAGGGACTGACACTTTACAAGTTACAAACATGTCTGATGTGCATCATCTTGGTTATGATAGAAAATTGTTAGGAATGAAAGGGTTACCTGTCTTCAATTTGCTGGGGGGGTGAGCTCACTTGACTGTAATGAGCTCTGGAACTCCTTCGGATGTCCTGCGGATGTCCCGAACGTCCGCAGTACGTCCATGGGAGTTTAATGTCCACTGGGGTATACACTCTTGTCCAAAGTGTTTAGGCTGCACGGTTGCCTTTTTAGCCATACATAGTAGAGCAGCATCCTTAAAGACTGAAAGTTCTTAAAAGCAGAGGAGTGTTTTTGTGTTTCACTACATGGCCTGAAGACTTTTTGGATGGGGCGCTGTTGTCTGCTCTGCAATGCGTGAAACATTCAGGCTCTTAGCGAGAGTGTATTACCACGACTTCATCTAGCCTTCAGTGTTACCGCTGTGGCTCACAAATGATGCAGTTGGGGGAATTCCCTGTAGAGCAGTGGACTTTTCTTTTCTTTTTTTTTGGCCTGTAATGTCATAGCGGTGATCACAGGGCACACTGTACACAGTCCAGCCAAGGCTGCAGTGAGGAGACAAATTGCATCCACTTTGCTCTTGGTCGTCCTTTTTCTATTTATTGTCTTTGTTTTTTGCAACTGGGCAATATAATCCATTCATTTCTGCACTGGTAGAAGTTCAGGTTCCCCTTACTGCTGGTATAATGCTGAGGCTGTGCACTTGATTTAACGCTGTGCTCATGTACACCTCGCAGTGAGGCACTCTGTACAGCAGCAAGAGTTTACAGGATGCGTGCTCTCAGGGAACAAAAATGGCAGTAGTTTAGCTCTGGTTAATCCTGGTTGTGTTGCGAAAGCAACGGCTGCCTGGCTACGCTTAGCATTCGCTTGTGGCTGGCGTGTTTAGGCTGGTGATGCGGGCGACGGCGGCGCCATCTGGTGAAGCTTGGCGGCGGCAGCTGCTGCGGTTGCTAGGCGATGGCTCAAGGTCATCTGTGGAGTTGCCGCCGCGGCGAAAGTGTGGCCGCGCAGAAGAGGCGAAACGGCGGGCGTAGTGTTGCTTTCGCAACAAAAATTTATTCTAGCACTGTAGATACCAACAGGCAGAGTATGCTAGACCCCTTATACTTGCAAGTATACAAGGGAGTTGGCTTGCATGACTTTAATTTTTATTGTGTAAGCAACACTGCGCCAGGTTTCGAGTCATCGCGTAGCTCCCAGCGGTGGCCGAGGTCAAACAGATGGAGCGCCGTTGCCATAGCAACCGTTTCAGCCGCGCTCCACCAGGCGGCAGGACCGTCACTGCCGCGCGCCTAGTAGCGCGCTCTCGATGCATGTGTCGGAATGGGGAGAGAGGAAGCGGGAGGGAAACGGGGAATAAACATGCGTTCGCCTCGGGCAAAACAGTTGCTGCTTGTTTACGCAACTTGCCCGGTTTAACCATAGCTAAACCTCAGCTAATTTTCCTTTCCTCAGAACCAGAAATTTTATTTTTTCCCCGCACACACCCGCATCCCGTAAACTTTTGCTGACAACTGTACACAGGAGGAGTGCCTGTCGAGGGTATACATGTGCGTCTCCCGTGGCCACGTGGTTAAGCTTGAAGCGCAGGCAAGACTTCACCTCAGTGCTTGAGTGTCCTGCATTGTGAAGGCACCGTGTCTGTCTCCTGGATCTGCAGTGGCATCCCGCAAACCCTGGGTGGTGCTGTCCGACATCCGCACTGGCAGCGCGTGCCAGCAGCTGAGGGGACACATGGGCAGCGTCCTCACAGTGCGGTGGAATCCCCACACGCCCGGGCTGTTGGCCTCCGGATCCCGAGACGGCACGGTGAGTCCGATGCGACAATTCCTCCGAGGCAGTTGGTTTGCCGCAGGTTGTTGCTGCGCCCGGAGGGTGTGAGAAAACGGGATGCGCAGCACAGGGAAACTGTTTTCTTGTGTTACTTGTTTCTTCGTACATCGTTCTGCTCATTTAGGCTTACGTGGAGCAGCACACTTGCAGTATCTTACGAGTACTTACCTATGGGGCAGAAACGTGGAGGCTAACAAAGAGGGTTCAGCTCAAGTTAAAGACAACGCAGCGAGCTATGGAAAGGAAAATGATAGGTGTAACGTTAAGAGATGGGAAGTGGACAGAGTGGGTGAGGGAACAAACGCAGGTTAATGACATCCTAGTTGAAGTAAAGAGGAAGAAATGGGCTTGGGCAGGGCATGTAATGCGAAGGCAGGATAACCGCTGGTCCTTAAGGGTAACATAGTGAATTCCAAGAGAAGGCAAGCGTAGCAGGGGACGGCAGAAAGTTAGGTGGGCGGACGAGATTAAGAAGTTTGCGGGGATACGGTGGCCACAACTGGCAAATGACAGGGTTAAGAGGAGAGACATGGGAGAGGCCTTTGCCCTGCAGTGGGCATAGTCAGGCTAATGATGGGGATGATGGTTATGGAGCAGTACACTGGACGTCTAGCATCGTTATCGTATGGCACATGATTTAGTACTTTTTTTCTGCTGTGCAAAAAGCCCATGAGTATTTGAATAAATAAAGAAATACGTGCATGTTGATCTGTTTTTAATTTGCACAAATGTAATTTTTTTTTTTATTTATTGATACTGCGATCTTTTACAAGACCTTCGCAGGGTGGGCACACAATACATAAATTCTGGAAACAACAAAAACGACCTCAGGAACAAGCAAACAATACAAGAACAATTGATCAACAATTTAAGATCAAGAACACAATTTCAAAAAGTACAAACGAAACAAAGAAATGTAGCGGTAGGACATTATAAAAAAGTTAAAGGTGGCTTTCAAACCTTTTTAGTGAAGTTTGGGTTACTGCATCATTAGTTACATTATTCCAGTCTGTAATCGTTCTGGGGAAAAAGGAGTACTTAAAGGTGTTAATTCGTGTGTTTAATGGTGTTACTGCAAAATCATGGCGTTGCCTTGTGTTGTACCCTGAGGAGAACGATATAATATTGGATGTGTCAATATTGTACTGAACTTTGATTAACTGAAATAAAAATTTTAGACGACAGATGCGATTTCTGTGAGAGACTGGAAGCAAACCACTTTGATTAAGAAGTGCAGTGATAGATGAGTGGTTATATGAATTGTAAATAAACCGTGCTGCTTTCTTTCGGACTCTGTCTAATTTAGCAATGTTAGATTTAGTGAAAGGATCCCAGATTATGACGGCATATTCTAACATAGGGCGAATAATAGTGTTATACGAAAGTGAACGTACACTGGGGGGGCCGAGCTTCAGAGCACGTCGGAGGAAAAATAGTTTGCTTAGGGCATTAGCTGTAACGTTTTCAACGTGCTCTGTCCAGGAGAGGTTATTGCAGATCCGCAGACCTAGGTATTTGTAAGTATTCACTTGAGAGAGAACTTTGTTTTTAGCAGTATAGTTAAACAAAAGAGGCTTCTTTTTCTGGGTTATACGCATGAACACTGTTTTATCATAATTAACGCACATTTGCCATTGGTCACACCATGTTATTATCTTAGTGAAATCGTTATTTAACCATACTTGGTCTTCAGTAGTAGTAATCTTTTCATATAACACACAATCGTCAGCATACAATCTAAAAGAAACTGAGATGTTATCGACAATGTCATTAATAAAAATCAAGAAGAGGAGTGGCCCAAGAACAGATCCTTGGGGAACGCCGGAATCAACAGGAACTGGAGGGGAAGGGGATTTATTTACTACTACAAACTGACGACGGTTTCTTAAGTAGGCTGTAATCCATGCGAGTAATTTGTCATTTTTTAGTACATTACCTAATTTGTGAAGAAGCTTGTTATGCGAAACTTTATCAAATGCTTTTTTAAAGTCCATAAATATAGCGTCAGTCTGCTTTCCTTCATTTATTGCCTGCGCAAAATCATGTATAGTTTGTACTAGCTGAGTGGCAGTGGAAAATCCTCGTCTGAAGCCATGCTATGCATTAGTTAGAAAATTGTTTTGTTCAAGAAAATCTGCTATATGTTTATGAATGATGTGTTCCAAAACCTTGCATGCTGTAGATGTTAACGATATCGGACGGTAATTCTGAATAGATGCTTTGTCTCCAGTTTTGTGAATTGGCTTGATTCTTGCCGTTCTCCAGTCATCCGGTAATGATCCTTCATTTAGTGATTTGTTAAATAAGATGCATAAGTACTTGGCACACCATTCTGCATAACGCTTCAGGAATGCGTTGGGAATGTCATCTGGTCCGGGAGATTTTTTTACATCAAGCTTCAATAATAAATTGAGAACACCTGCGACGGAAATCACAACATCAGGAATTGAAGGCAAATTCACGGAATAGCAGGGAAGAGAGCTGTCATCCTGCGTAAACACCGATTTGAAGTAGTCATTGAAAGCCGTGGACACCAAAGCATCATCACGCTCACATATTCCATTTACTTTGAAAGTATCATGAGATCGTGAAGCTGGAGTTATCTGCCTCCAGAATTTCTCAGAACATTCCTTTCATGTTGTCCCGATCGCAGTCTTTTAGGCTTAAGGTGGGATGAGGGTCTTTAAAACATTTTTTTAATTTGTTAACATACCTTTCTGAAACTTAGTACCTACATATATCATTGAATGCTGATTTCGAATATGCATTTAGATTTCAAATATCTTAGCTGGAAAGAAATACTATATGGCAAATAAAATATCCTAATCAGGTCATTTCCTACGGGCCTTTATAGTAATTTATCAGTTAAAGAAACATTTTTAAGAGTAAGCAGACATTTACAAAGGCCCAAAGCACATCCTAAAGCTAACAAAATGTCTATAAAGTCATTTTGTTCATTACAATTAAATAACAAAGTTGGAAAGAGAAAACAATGCGGTAGTAATTAACCCACACTTTGCCTAATTGCTAATATATCATGTTTAAAGGAAAAAGAAAGCTTTAGGATGTACGGTGGACCTTTGGAAATGCCTGCATATTCTTAAAAAATCTTTCTTTAACTGATAAACTACCATAAAGGCCCACAAGAAATGGCCTAATTGGGATGTTATTTTGCGATAAATTTTCTTCCAGCTGAGATATTTGAAATCTGAATGCATATTTGAAATCAACATTCTATGATACACCTGCATGCCAAGCTTCAATAAGTTATGACGACAAATAAAACACAAGTTTTTAAGACCCTCATCCCCCCTTAAAGTGGTGCCACAACAAGGACTCATTGACACGTGTGGATGGTTTTCGCCGAGTGTGCAGGTGAAGCTGTGGGACGTTCGGTGTGCACGTGGCGCCCTCGCCACCCTCCAAGGGCACAAAGGTGGCGCCACTGCCCTGACTTTCTTGCCCGATGGTATGCAGCTTCTCTCCATGGGCAAAGACGGCCAAGCCAAACTGTGGGATGTGGCACGTCGAACCATGAGCAGAGCTCACAACGGACTCGCCTGTTGCAAGTGAGTTGGGGGGGGGGCTCATGTGGTTTTTTGTGCCCTGAAGCACCTTTTGCACTTTCTATGCAGTAAACAGGGGCGCGTAATGCAAAGGCAAGATAACCGCTGGTCCTTAAGGGTAACGGAGTGGATACCAAGAGAAGGCAAGTGTAGCAGGGGGCGGCCGAAAGTTAGGTGGGCGGATGAGATTAAGAAGTTCGCGAAGATACGGTGGCCGCAACTGGCGAAGGACAGGGTTAATTGGAGAGACATGGGAGAGGCCTTTGCTCTGCAGTGGGAGTAGTCAGGCTGATGATGATGATGCAGTAAACAGACCCACCCATTCAGTGGGTCACCCTGACCCGATATATAGGCTTTATGCGAAGAAGGCTTAAAATGTAAAATTTTTCTCCGAAATTTACTTTCAATTTCATGTGCCTTTCTGTAGATCCCAGCCTTCATTTCAATTTTTGCGACATCATACAAGGACAAGAGAGGAACACAGGACGAGCGCTCGTCCTGTGTTCCTCTCTTGTCCTTGTTTGTCTCATGCTAAGCCAACCTTCAAAACCCATGTACAGGCGTGCCCATAAGTAAACGGAGCACGCTATTGCGTTCGAAGTGCAATCATGCCTTCTCCATTGGTAGTGAAGAAGCGTTCTTTGTCTACAAGAAAGCCCACCAACCTCTGCTGCCAGCATGTGCGCACCACTGCTGGAAATTTCAATTAGGTGATGCGTGAAAAATATTCGAAGACAGTTGCGTGCTCCGTTTACTTGTGTCCGCGCCTTACATTGCCAAGCATAGTCCTCAGCATGACCAGATTGGATATCCATTGTAGTGTTCATTTTTTAACAAGCTACTAATAACATCACGGGAGGAAAAGATTAGGTAACTCACTCTGAGAAGCAAGTATGGGTATGAAGAAGCAAAATGTATTGAAATAAGCAAGCACAACAGAAACAAAACCTCGTAGCGGTATGCAGGCACCTGAAGAGGGTCCTCACTGCTGCTTTCAGGTCACCCACGCAGATGTCCGCCACCCAGGAGGTGGCGCTGCTGCCTTCGGGCCACTGTCTGCTCGTCATGGACCTGACCAAGAAGCAGCCGCTGCGGGCACTGAGCGGGGCCCACTTTGGCCAGGCAAACTGTGTGCTCATCTGCAGCGAAACCCTGGAAGCGTTCAGTGGTGCAAACGACCGCACAATCTTGTGGTGGACATCGTGCGGGGACCGGGAGCGCGCCTTGGACGACCATCAGGATGGCATGCCAGACTCGTGGAGTGACGAAGATTAGCATTTCTGAAAGTGGAGGAACTTGGGTTTTTTTCTTTTTTTAAATGTGAGACATATTTATGGAGTGTGATGCTGCGGAAGGCTTAAAGCAAGCTCACAAAGGTAGAAACTTGGGCGAGTCGGTAACTGTGATTCATGGTATGTGAGGTAGCGCAAAATGGGACAAGGGATAGAGAAAGACGTACAGCGCCTGTGTTATGTACGTCTGTCCCTTGTCCCATTTTGCACTACCTCACATACCTTGAAGCAAGCAATTCTGGCTTTTACTACATATTTTGCAAAAAGGATGCATTGCTGCAAAGTGGCATCTGTGCTACCTACTTACTAGCCCTCTCACTGATTGAGAGTGGCTAGTTGGGTGAGTTGGTAGTGGGTAATCATTAAAGGAAAACACCGTACGGAAATTGGATAGACGCAGAGGCAGACACCCTAAGCATGGTGTTGTGTCAGTCTCTGCTTCCCTCTTATTTTTATATGCTGTTATTCTTTAATAGTTCTCGCTAATGTGTGTCCCCCTAGTCGCAGTGTTAAGAGACCCCCTCTGTTTCTCTCTGTGGTTGAAGTTTATCCTAACTTCAACTGTGCTGTGTTGTGATTATCTGCACTGCTAAAAAGGTGAGTTGTTTCTAAGTCGTCAGGTGGCAGATCTCGTCAACAAGCTGGCACTAGCAGTGCTAGTTAGCAACTGGTTGAGGTCAGTTTTGCCATCGTACAGGACAGTTATACATCTACTGTGCGCCATTGCTGCAGTTGTATCATTTGCATTGAATTAGGTGTGCTCATTATTTGTGGTTTTTCCAAACAAATGACCAAATGCACTATGGATTTGCAGTTATATGGTAGTTCAGGGGATGCATGCTTGTATAGTGCGTGCACCCTGAACAAGTTGCCGACAGCTGCATGGCTGACAAGGTGTCAGGATCGCAATATTGGGGTTCTGATCGCTGCAATTCTTTGTCAGACACGGATCTTGAATGTCAGCACAGGGGGTAAATGTCATGCGAATGCAGTCACACTGATTGTGGAGACAGGAACAGGTAATCATAGCAAAAGCAGACTACGATATGGAGTTGGAAGTGCAATTATTGCGTATTTCTTTTCTCCTTGCCTGCTTGGGCCATGCTGACCGTTTCAGTGAACCACAACCTTGCCCAGTCTTAAAAGCTTGTAATGGCAGTGCTGCCTGAGCAAGCTTGAATACAGGAACAGCTTCAAAGTTGCTGGCTTTGAGCTTAGTGACAAGACATTTTGAATTTCAAATTGTGTCGCTTGATCATCACCATTTCCAGCATCTGACACAACCAAAAAAGCTGAGTCACAAATAAAAGTTCACCACTACCAAATGTGGAATATGTTTCATCTTAAAAGTCGAAGACCGATTTTCTAAAAATCGGGCAGTCCAGAAAATCAGATTTCACCGAAAAAATCACATACTTATTGCCAATGTGCTGAAGGAAGGGGTCAGTTTTATTGCACACATTCTGAAGCTCCTCATGAATAAATTTTGCCGCGTGTCGTGCATGGATGACGGGTGGCGACCGCTTTCACGAGCTCGGCCTGGCTGTGCTGCCTTTGGCATGTCGCCGATGAACGCACAGGTTGGGACAACATGGACGGGAAAGCGAACACGTTACTGTGGGAACTGTGCTGCGCCTGCAATACGATGGGCCCAGAACGAGAACTAGAAGATAGCGAAACAATAAGAACCGAGAAATAGCCGAAGCAAGTGCTTCGTCAGCGTTGCATTGCCTTCGTCATTAGGCCTAGCGACTAGAGCCGAAATCGCCATCGTATCCGGCGATATGCACTCAGCGGTGGCTTGCGTATACTGAGAGGCGTCTTGCCTGTCATCGAAACACCAGTTGTTTACGGTTTTACGATAGAAAGTCAGAGTTACAGTGCTTTTTGCCACAGGTACTCTGCCTCTTATTGAAATGTACCACCATATCCTTCCGCGCTCACTGTCTCCGTGAAGTTGTACGCCTCCCACGTGCTTCGCTGCTGCCTCTTCCCGTATTCAGGATGAAAGACTCAGCATAGATGAGTTCAGTTAACTCTGACTACTGTTCAAGTTCGTGCAGCAGAAGACGTTCAAAAACAGTACGAATTAGAAACCACACGGGCGCAATGCACCATCTTGTGCAGATTTTCATCATCGCAATTTAAGGGGCTCCCTTTAAGCTTGAATTTCGTTTTGTTTGATCAAGTTTTCGATCTCTCCAGCAGTTTGACTTAATGAGGTTCCACTGTACATATTATATGGCGAGTTGGGTATTGGCGGCTAGTGCGAACGAGGTCCGGAAAATCAAGCAGTCAGTTGCAGTGCATCCGAAATTTCAGGTGCTCTTATATATTGGCTCTATGGGCCATGTCGTGGCGCCGCAAAAAAGTCTGAATAATTAAGCAGGTCTGAAAAACCAGGTGTAGGTATGTTGTAACATGCCTATAAAAAAACTTCAGACTGTGGTTCAAATTCATTGTGCTAGGCTACTTTTTCTCTAGCGGATGACAATGGATACCGCATATGAATAATAATCTTTATTCGACCATCATGCAGTACATGATGACAGGGAGCCCGGAGTAAAAGCTATTCATTGACAGCTTGACAGAGCCTTGGACCCCCTGCATTTGAAGGTCAAAGTGAACACTTATTACAAAAGAAGCAAATGCGACAGAAGAAATAGAACTTCAAGGTGAAAACTACATGATCGCAAAAAATAAATAACACCAACAAAATATTAGCACAGCCACCCGTGGACACTTTTTCGTATTACAAGAGAGGTGAGTAAACATGCAAAACCAATAGCACTATCAGAATATATGTGTTCAAGAAGAAAAAAAAACATGAAGTGCGTATGCTGTGTGTATGCCGACCTTTTTTTCTTACATTAACGACCGTTCGTAAATGGGGCTGTTGACCTGTAAGCATCATTTTCAGCCAGACTACACCCATTGCAAGGCAAAGGCCTCTCCCATATCTCTTCAGTTAACCCTGTTCTATGCCAGCTGTGGCCACCTTATACCTGCAAACTACCCAATATTGTGTGCCCACTTACTTTCTGCCATCCCCTTCTCTTCACAATGTGCTTTGATGTGGTAGAGGCAAAGGGGATGGTGAAGGGAAATTGAGGCAAGGAAGCATCTAATAGATGTCGTGAGTGAATGCAGGATCTAAAGAATGAAGGAGAGATAGAATGTACAGATGTGATTTTGGGGAGGTGATAACACAACCTACGATGATTTTGGAAGATACGGGTGAAGTCGGTATAAATATGCAGAGGAAGAGGAGATGGGGGGGTACACTGGGCGAAACAAAATTGCCTCATGGAAGGTTGTGATTTCGGTGTAAAATGCGCTGGAAGCCACGGGCAGGCAAAAACGATCGACTCGTCGTTAACTACCTTTCAGTGAAAAGGCGGCGCCGGCCAAGAGAGAAGACCGAGGAGAGAAGTTGCGATCGGGAAATCTGAGGAAGGAGAAGGCGTAAGCCATAGATGGGTGGTGTGATCGTGGGTCAAAGTGAGGTAAAATATCAAAATTAAGGAAGGTATACATGTGAGCGCCGAAGTAACGTGGTTCTGACTGGGTAAGTAGATGGTACCACGCAGAGAGCCCGAAGTAGAAGTGGGCAGCTGTACGCGGGGAATTGCACCGGTCAACGCGAGAAGAGGTATGCGCTGCGCGGTGACTACCTCCTGAAGTTGTGAGTCAGCATTAGGTGACCACCATGCAGGTGCAGAGGAAGTGAGGGAAGGTTGGATAACTTGAAAATAGACCATGTAGAGAGAAGTAGAGGACACAGAACAATGACATCAGAGGGAGAAAAGATGTGTTGTAAGAATCTCAACTTTATATCACAAAAAAAAGGAGGCATGGGCGATGAACGAAAGCTGGCGGCCAAATACAACCATTACAATAACGAGAGAGCGGCCTAAGAAACGTACGGTGGGGTTGCGCTTCCTTATGACGCCCACGCCGTGCGAAACAACATAGAGAACGTTTGATCACGGAAGATATTGACAGTCGAGTCGGAAACCCACTCGCGCGAGGACCTCGGCACACGGTGGCGCAAGTTCGCGCCTTATGCGTGCTGAATGCCCTATGGTGATGTTTATGTATGCTTGAACAACGGCGCCAGTGGCATTGGGCAATCGAGTCCTGTAATGACAATAATACACACGAGGGGTGAGATGCCCGGGGAACCCCTGAGGGCTACCGCATGCAGGATTCACCGAGGCGGCCTCGCCCGAACGGGTGGTAAATAACCGAGTGGTCAGAAAGGAAGCTAGGTGCGTCAGGTAGTTGGTTGGTTAGTTAATGGGGTTTAACGTCCCAAAGCGACTAAGGCTATGAGAGACGCCGTAGTGGAGGGCTCCGGAAATTTCGGCCACCTGGGGTTCTTTAACGTGCACTGACATCGCTCAGTACACGGGCCTCTAGAATTTCTCCTCCTTCGAAATGCGACCGCCGCGGCCGGGATCGAACCCGCGTCTTTCGGGCCAGCAGCCGAGCACCATAGCCACTGAGCCACCGCGGCGGCGCGTCAGGTAGTGGAGGTTAACAGGGAGTGAATTAACGGCGAAGGAACAAGTGAAGGAAAAGCTGGTGCCAGATGCTGTCGAAGGCACCCTGAAAATCTAACGATATGAGGACAACAGGCCGGTGTGCGGGTCGCTCGAAAATATTCCAAAGCCGCGCGGAGGGAGACGAGCGCTTGCACAACACTGCGGGCATGTGTAAATACGAACTGGTTAGCATGGAGGCGACCCCGGCGTGCAGAAAGTATAATACAAGCGACGGTGGAGGATATGCTCTAATATTTTGCCAATGCCGGAGTTCGCAACAATGGGGCGATAAGTAGGAACGAGAGGAAAAGGAATAACTGAGGGTACCCAGACAACACAAGTACATCCTCAGGACGTCCTGAGGATTAATTTTTGAGGACATTGTGTTGTCCTGAGGACGTCCTCTTCTAATCCTCAAAAGGTCCTCATTTAGTCCTGTTGTCCGGCCTCAGTATGTCCTCAGGACATTCTCAGATTTCCTCTGGAGGACTTTCTCAGTCTGTTTTCAGGACATCAGACGATGATGTAGCCCAGGAAATGTGGGTCATTGTTTTCTTTATTATTGTAGGCAGTGTGCACAGGGGTTTTGAAACTGCTTTCTTTGTGCTTTTTTTTCTTGTATTTTAGCAAACAAATTTTTCAAAAGTTTTGCATACTGAAGAAGTAACTGGTTCGTTCACCATATTTGTTGGCAGTTACAGGTTATTATACATGCAATATTTTCCTACAGCAATGACTATATAACTCTCCCAGAAGTTGAACTCTGTCGCCTCAGTGGAATAGCCAATCCAACAAATTGCCCAAAAATTTGCACACTCCAACCCCATCAGGAGCATGCAGTACATGTGACCAGGTTTGCAAACCAAAATAACTTAAGATATCTTCTGAAGGCACACAATATTTTCAGTCAGAATGGTTTCCTACATTACATCTCTATTGTACACAAGTATCTTTTAATAAACCTGAAGTTTTTACGAAATGAACGCCGAGTGCGAGAGATAAAGCTGGTTCCATCTCAGTTCAATGCCACAATATTGTCCTGCGATAGGACGTTTGTAGGACATTTGAGAAATTTTCGTCCTGGAGTCGTTCCGCGAACTGCAAACTGAGGACATCCTCATGAGGACATTTTGCCGTGATGCACTCAAAAAGTACTCAGAATGTCCTGTTCGGGATTAGGACGTTTTGACCATTTGAGGACGTCCTCAGGACGTTTGGTGTTGTCTGGGTAACAGCACGCCAGAGGCCAGCAACTATAGAAGTGCGCGAACCGCGAGGGGTGGAAGAAATGTAAGGGCAGCAAGGCTGAGTGGTGGGCCTGTCCCATTCAAGATTCCGCTGACCTGTGGGAAACTTTACATAGGACAGAAGGGTGACTGTGTGATTGAATAATTGCGCAAGCACCGAAAAAATGTTGGTGCAAGAGAGGTTTCCATTGCACGGAAAAATACGAAAGGCACGTGAAATCTTTGAGGCCTTCCAGATATCGAAACATGGCGATGCTTGTAGATCAGTTCCCCATCCCCTCTACCCCCTCAGCCCATTTTTCCACCCGTCTATAAACCATCCGCCTAAGTCTACGTCTGTATACCCCCCGCCACATAAGCAACTTTCCCCGCCGGACTCCTATAGTCCTACCATCCAGGGCGCATCCAAGACTCAATTTCCCCAATCACCTCAATCTATACCGCATAAATTTACCCAACATTATACGCTGATACATATATGTCCCCGATGTGGTGATATTTTTACATTCCCGCACATTACATGGACATGTACAGCTAAACCCACCTAAAGACGCCCAACGCGGCGCTAGATGCTATCGCCAGATCAGGGTCGCTATTGCCAAAGCGTATGTCGGAGGAAGATACTGGAATCCTGGACTGCGGACCCCACCGACAATCCGCTCCGGTCTCCATTTAAACAACAAAAGTTTATTCTCTCTCTCAGGCGCTCACATGTAAGGAATTCGATTTTTTGAATGACTTTTAGATTATCTGTCCTGGCAATTGGTGCATGCGTGGCTGTTATTGAGTGTTATGTGCTGAATAAAAATTTTAGTTGTTTGTCCAGCCCTTGTCCTGTGTTGTTCTTTAGATTTACGTCTTTTCTGGCGGGCAAAAATCGCCTTCAATATGTAAGGGCGGCAACTAAGATGCGTCACGTGGAGCGGGTGGCGAGGTGTCGGTCGAGGAATCATCGTCTGCGTCTGCGACCTGCGTTCGCAGCAAGAGTTCCGCAGACTCGCGCACGGAAGTAGTCTGTAATTTGACATCCACTTGATATGGAAGGAACAAAGTTCTCGATGGAGCTTTCCGAAAGTGCGCTGGAACGGAGCGCCGAAAATATTTTTGCTGGTCGTGTCTCGTCAGACCTGATGTAATACGCAGTCCTTCGCCTCATGCAGTGACCCTGCGGCGGTAACTGGCGAGAGACGCCTGATAAGAGGTGCGGTAGATGGGGCGCATGACAGGGTAGTGGTAAAGGTAGTGGCAACGTTGAAAACGACGTCGAGAGGCGTAGACACGGCAGCGCTCGAGTGCAAGCTCATGAGGCGACCACCAAGGATTTGGTTTCGAGGCGTTCACAACATGGCGCTTGTGGCCTGAACTCTTCCTGGAGGCGGTCAAGGAAACAGGTAACGCCAATTTCTAATGTATCACCGAACGAAGATTCGCGCCGGCAACATCGGAGAACCAACTGGCAGGCTTCTGGTCTTGAATAGGGCGGATGCTCTGCGCGAGAGGGTGTGGCCCCGCGCAACGAGTACAGCACGCTCTGGAGGGATCCGCCGCTTGTGGGCATATCTATGCCCAGAACCCTTTGCATCTTCCCTCCACATCATTTCCCTCCGCCCGACGGACCCTCCCCCGCGGGACCTAGAGAACCTCAAGACCTGGGAGGACTGGGAGACCCTGCTGCGCTCGGAGGACCCGGCCGTGCAGACCATCGCCACCGCCCGTGTTGTCAGTGTTATGGACCTTAGGAACATAAACACTTGAGTGCAGTGGGGTCGTGCGTGGACCCTGGGGCGTCCCCCAAATTCCTGTTGAAATAAAGTTTTTCTCTCTCTCTTGTGGGCATGTGGGTAGGCAATGACCATATAATTCACAGGCGACGCAGAGGGGAACATGGATATCCTCGTGGACCTCAACAGACTCCCAGCCTGCGGTAACGCAGCGAGCTTCGCGAAGTCGGGAGAAGGCAGAAAAATCGACTTCCAGTGCATGGACTCGCCGTCCCGACCTCTGATTAAATGACAGCCTGAACTTGCATGTTGCAGTGCCAAGCTGCGGTGCGGGACTCCTGCTGTTGAGAGCGGCCACGAGGTCCTCGGGACGGATGACCTGGTCGACCTCGGGCAGGCGGAAAAGTGGGTTGTGCATTTGTCGTGTCTGGCCGGACATTAATAGAAGCCTGGGTGGCCTTGATACGGGCGATGGCAGCTCCGAGCCAGTCGAGGCCTTCGGGGCCCATGAAGGCAACCAACAGCGCGACGGTTGAGTCGGAGGGTGAGGGCTCCGATGCCCTCGGACAAGGGGTCGATGTCCGACTTTAACATTGTCGCGACCTCGCGGCTCACGTTATCGGTCACCCCAACAGACGTTAAAATATATCTGATGGGGTAGTTCGGCCGGCGGAGAGGAGAGGTACGGGGGCCTGGGGTGGAATCCTGGGCACCGGGAGCCGCGCCAACTGGTGGGAGATCACCGGGAGCTCCTCGCAAAGCGGCTGCGAAGCTCCTGGGATTGCCCGGCGTAGCCCTCAGGAGGTGTAGTTGAGCCTCGGCCTCGGTGCTCCTGGAGGACAGCTCTGCAACTGGGGCCCTGGGGAGGGATTCCGCTGCATCGGGCGAGGACTTGTTCCCGTAAGTACAGGACACGTTGCCTGTCGATGGCCGCACTTGAAAAAAAAAAATGGGCCGCTTCCGCGTAGAGGTCCGAGGTTATGGACCTCTAGGAAGGCGGCTGTGGTGCCCCCCCCCCCCCCCCCAATAACTTCGCCCAATTGTCTAAGGGAGGCGCCAAGTCTGCCCCATACCTTTACTCTGTCGGACCTGTCCCGTCATTGTTTATAGTGCAGTGTTATGGCCATGCAGGATTTTGATGGTACTGGCGGCGGAGGACCCGTGACCTGGCGTTCCAAGAATTGTTTCCTTGCCGGGGAGGCACTTTTTCCAGGTTTTTTTTTGCTATTAACATAACACAATTAAATTTGTCCTACATTTTCTGTGGTTTAGATCGAATGGGAATTCCTTCGAAAGCGCGCCTTTACATTTTTTGATGCCTCAGCAGCTCATCTACTGCCTTCTTCTGCCGACGTTACACGTGAAAGTAAAAAATACTTCTAAAGAATATTTTGGATATTGAAATAAATGTTTTATGACTACTGACGTCGCGGCAAATGGAGCCTTGGACCGAAGGCTCCACTCGGGAAGACAAGCACACGATGCTTAATAAAGTTTTTCCTCCTCCGTTGCGCTTTACCGCAGGGGTCCTCAGTCGGGGGAAGAGGGGGGGGGGGGGGGCATTGCGGTGAAACTTGGGTCTCCGTAATAGAGAACCGTGCTCATGCCTATGCCGTCTTCCGTGTGGTATTGCACTTGCACTTGAGTGGCCATTCCCCCCATTCAGCCGTTGTGTGTTCGTTTATTTGTTTCTCTGTCTGAAGCCTGCTTTGTGGCAGGCTGCCCACCTGCCACTGCCCATCGGGTTGTGGGCAAACTGCCCACCGCTGCAGGTGGCGGTTCAGTTGATGATTTGTCGCGAACACTTGCTTGGGAAGCTCAACCGGGGTCTCAAGAGCCCCGTCGATGGCAGCCCCTGCCGGTGCATGGGAGAGCTGCATTGCTTACCCCTGCACTACTGCGCCAGGAGTAGTATGAGGACTCCTAGGAGTCTATGAACGTAAAGTAGAGAATGACCAAGTCCCCATATATGGGCGATAACTCTTTATAGCTATCCGAACAACCTCCATCCGTGGATCCGATGAATGGCGACCGCCATTTTTTCTTTTTATTTTGCTGCTTATTAACGCCCACCATGAACTAACCGTACTCAAAAAGTATTCTATAACATGCTTCAACCATCTCCCGAGAGGTTGAATTTCTGAAGCAGGAATTTTCACAGCAGCGACAAACTGGGATGCCAGCGCTCACGCAGCCTACTTCGGAAGTCCCCCGTGCAGATGGAGCTGTTAAGAAAAAAGGAAGAAGGTGGTCATTCCTGCGCGTGGATTGGACTGCGCGCGATAGAAAAGGCAGAAGAAGGTCTCCCTGAGAGCCGGCCGCACGCCATCGAACGAGCTCCCTCAGGCGCCATGTCTTCGATCGGCACCCGAAGCCGTTCCCTTCGCGTTGGCCGCAAGTCGTCGAAGGCCACGGACCGGCCACCGGACCAAGGCCAAAGCACGACGTTGTCCAGTCCTGTCGCGACATCACCAGCCACGCTTCGAGGGTAAATATGACACATTTCGGGGAAGGGATCCTATCGTTTCGTAGGCGAAGGGGCTCCCTGCTTCCATATGCCCCGAGAGAGAACAAACTCCCACAGGGGTCCTCAGTCGGGGGAAGAGGGGGGGCAGTGACTATGACGGCGGCTGCTGTTCCTCTTTGCCTTGAGAGTACCCGCTCTCGAGTTAACCCTAAGCAACCCTAAAAATGTCATCCTACACCATCTGCAAAGCTGCGAATAGGTGTAGCGAATTCGGCGCAGGAACGCGCCTTCTGATCCTCAGAGCGGCGAACCTCCCAGTGTTTACACCTGCTTAGCCCCTGGCGGCAGCTTGGACGAGCCGGGCTCGTCATAAGCTGACGGCATGTTTTCTGGCAGCGCATTAACCTGGAAGGAGGCAGTAAGGCTCCTATTCCAAAGCATTCCTTGGCTTCTCAAGAGATGGCTGCCCGAGTACTAAATGACCATTTTGGTGCCATTTTAAGACAAAAAAAAAAATTGGAGCGGACACTTAAGCTCCTCCTGAATGGTATGACGCGATAGCGTAATAGGTTATATGCAGATATATGCAGAGTTTATTCTTTGCTTAACATTCCTAGATCTCTGGAAGTCCACAGACCACTCCTGGCGCAGTGGTCAAGCGGTTAAGCGATGCGAAACTGCCCTGCGATGGCAGGTGCTGCCAGCGGCGGGTCTTTTGTGGCCGAGGTTGCTCTTTCCGAGCGACCAATCATTAATTTAACTGTCACTTCCACGGTGAGAAATTTGCTCACTATTCGGTGGAGAGTTTGTGATGACGCCTCCAGGCCATCACGTAGGCAAACCGTTTGGACCACATACCAGAGCCATGACCATAATTTTTCGCTCACGATGACGACAACGCCGACACCGCGTTTTCTGGAGAACGGGACGTTTCACGCTGACGCGTTAACATTTGTCCGTCATCAGGTTAAGGGAGGTTGGATCGGTTTCGCGATATTCGGTGTCCGCACAGGTGTGAATGCTTTGCTCATCGCGCAGGTACTCTTTAATGACTGATCCCATGGCTCGACATTCGATCGGACGGCGGCGCGTGAGCGTGCCCTTACAGTGTGCCGGGTGAATTAATTAAATGTCCATGTCGCCCGGCCCGAACACCACATTGCTTATCTGACCAATAAAGAATTCCTATTAGAAACCCCTTTACCTTCACACCAACCCCGATAAAGTACGTAGCATGTTTAAGGGCTGCCCATGAATAATGCGATAGCATTAAAGGCCCCGTTATCCAGAAAATCCGGTGTCGACGTTGTCGGCGTCGAAATTGTGGGTGAAAAATCACGGGCATGGCTCTGGCAGGCGTTCCCCAGAGAGCAACCTAGGAGGCAGGTTGGCTTTGTAGGTAACGTGACTTTCCGACGTCACCACGACCTCTCCACCGAATACTGAGCAAATTGCCCACCGTTGAAATCGCAGTTAAATTAATGATTGCTAGCTTGGGAAGAGTAACCTGCGCCCTACAAGGCGCACCGCTGGGAACACCTGCCATCGCCATGCAGTGGCGCATCGCTTAACCGCTGCAGCACTGCGTAGAGGGTGACCTTCTGCATATATGGGAATTAAACCTCTACGCTATCGCATCCCACCACTTATGCAGTTGTGTGACATCCTATTGTATGATCAGGCATGTTAGGTTTTAGCTCCCAAAAGCTCCATATGGTTTATTGCAGACGCCAAACGAGTCTCCAAACGAGACGCCAAACGAGTGGTAATAGTCACTTAAAGACGTTGTACATTGCTCGTCATAGTGAGCACAAAGTGCCTGGAGTGAGACTCAAGGTAACGTGAGAGAAATATTAGAGATCACGTAAGTGTGTCGTTAAAGAGCCACAAGGTCCTCGCGCTTCGGTTCCTTCGGAATTTCTGGCCATATCTGTTTTGATCTTTTCCATTCGTGCTACAGGGCAAATTCTTCATCGAGAACGGTAACTATGGCTGGTACCAAGGAGTTCTTGGTTAGTAGTTGATGATTTATAAATCATCCCGTCAGCGTACCAACAGATAGCCCTGCAGAAAACTGCCGAAGGAAGCAGAGGAAATCTCGCAAAATTCAGGAGCAGATTAGTGTTCGATCGGATGACCCCTGCTCTTTCCTTCATCCTCCACAGGCCACCCACCAGTGACGTAGCGTCCACGTCGCCATGCGCGAGTCCGAACAAGGAGGACCACACCGACGTCCCGTCTCAGATCATTTCCAATATGGCCGCCTCCCCTGCGGCTGTGTCGTCGCCAGAGGCCGTGGTCTGCGCGTCGCCGGTGCCGGACCAGAACGCCGCATCTTTCCGGGATCTTTCGATGTCCAGCGCACGGTCGCCAACGAGTCAAGGCCGCTTCAGTGAGTGCTGTCTGTTGTGTATGGTGTGGCACGATATATCATCACCATCATCATCAGCCTATGTCCGCTGCAGGACAAATGCCTCTCCCATATCCCCCCAGTTAACCTTGTCTTCTGCCAGCTATGGCCACCTCAGGTCCGCAGCATCCTAATCTCATCCGCCCACATGACTCACTTTACCCTGATGCGCTTCCCCTTAAAGCTGAAATGGTTTTCTGAGAATTCGTGGTTATTTAAGAATTTGCATCTACGGAGCTCCTAGGTAAGCATACAGAGTGTTTTTGTACTAGCATTTGAAATTTTGGCGTAATCGTCGATTAAATCCGCGAAGATGTTCAGGCTTCTTCTCACTGCGTTGTGTGAAGTGCGAGGAAACTCGTTGCGACGTCATTATCGCCGAAAATTCAGATGTCCGCTGCCTTCTCCTGCATGCTGCTCTGCGTCGTCCGATGCAACTGAACAATGCTTTGTGAAATTCACCTTTGATGGCGTTGGTTTTCTTAGGGATTACTAAGATATTCTCGATTAACTTATATCCACAGCTCTTCCCAATCCGGTTATGTGAATATCTCCTGTAAACACGCATACTGGAAAGATCTTTGCACCCTGCCTGACACCCTACCTGATTAGTATTTTGTCATTTTGCTGTGCAAAACAATGGTCGCTGTGCAACCACCATACAGGATGTTTTACGTAAAATTGTTATATTGTTTTAAAGATAGGCTTTCTGAGTTGAAGACGCTTTTCTAAACATAGCATTGTGAACAGTATAATGTTTCAGAATACAGCTAAGACGTGCTCGCTAGAAGGCTGGTTAGCTAATATTGAATATTGAACTTTTTCACTATTACGGTTAGAAAAGTTTCCGAGGATAGGAAACAACGCAGCAAGTATTTCAATTCTCGGTCTACACCTCAAATGCGCCGTTAAGCAAGGCAGGAAGGTGAGAGTAAATGAAGATAGAGGGAAAAATTTTCTGTAGTGGAGGCTTCCGGAATAATGTCCGGAATGCTTCGGACATCGCACAGCGCACGAGCGCCGTTGTATTTCGCCTGCATCGAAGACTGGCTGCCGCGGCCTGGTTCGAACCCGGGAACTCTGGATAAGGAGCCGAGCGCTCTAACCACTGAGCCACCGTGGCGGGTTTATGCGGGGCCACTTCCACCATTTCCGCATAGTACTTTACCACACGCGGAAGTGTGGTAGTAATGAAAATGAGCAGTGCTCGGCGGGTTTTGCCGGTTTCTGGACGCGCACTGTTTTAGCCTGCTCACATCGGAGCCAGCTTATAATGGTATCGGAGTCGTCACGTGCGTGCACGCGAGTGAGTGAGTGAGTGAAAAAACATTTATTGTCCAACAGAATGAGACTACCTCACCCAGACCTCCCCTGTCCCATACCCTCAGTTGAGGGAGGAGGATCAGGAGAGATCCGGCCGCATGGGGTAGTCGCGTCAGATGCTGGCCAGGATCTCTTGTATCCCGGCGGCCTCTTCAGCCAGTCGGACGGCGGTGAGCTGGAGCTCAGGGTCCGAGCTCCGGAGCAAGGTCTCCCAGGCGTCTCTACTATTAATGTTCTTTGCCCTGCCTGGGGATTGGCTACACTCCCATATTATGTGGTCGAGGGACCCTCTCGCTCCGCACTTCTTGCACTTATCGTCTTCTATTTCAGGAATTATATGTTTGCATAGAATTGGGTGTGGGTAGACATCTGTTTGTAGACGCCTCCACGCCACCGCCTGTTGATTGTTGAGTGTTATGCTAGGCGGGGGAAAGTACCTGCGATGTTGTCTATAATATTCTGTAACTTCCTGACAGGAAATTAGTCGCCCTTCTCTCCCGTGATCTACGAGCGGTGGACCGTCGTGTGCAGCTCGGTGGTAGAGATCTCGAGCCACCTCGTGGGCCGCCTCGTTGCCACGGACAGATTCGTGCGCGGGGGTCCAGATTATATTGATTGTTCTATTCAATGTCGCTTGTCTTAAAATTTTGGCAGCGAGGGGAGAGACTCTCCCTCTACTAAAATTTTGGACTGCAGCTTTGCTGTCGCTTATGACGTATTTAGCTTTGGAACCGACACAAGCTAGTGCTATTGCGACCTCCTCCGCCGTCTCAGTGTTTGTCCCTAAGACGGTTGCGGCTGTAATGAGGCTACCCGCTCCGTTCACTACTGCGACGGTCGTGTACTGACTATGTTATATCACCCGCTGCGTCTACGTAGGCGACCTCCTCATCAGGCTTGTCACCGTAGATGCGGTCTAACACCTGTGCCCGTTTTTGTCTTCTTTCCTTGTTTATTTCTGGGTGCATGTTCTTGGGTAAGGGGGGAATCCTGAGATTGCTCCTAATCTCCATGTCGATATCCTCCCTCTGTCTAGCTCCCCTATCTGTTTTGAGTCCGACTTTGGCTAGTGTGGCTCTTCCGGCATGTGTTATGCTGAGTCTCTCTAGCTGTGATGTATGGACTGCTTCTGCGAGCTCTGTAAGCGTGTTAAGTATGCCCAGTGATAGGAGTTTTTCCGAGGATGTGCACATGGGCAGGCCTAGAGCTTTCTTGACGCACTTCCTTATGAGAGCGTCGATCTTGTTCCTCTCTGCTGCTTTGAGATTTAGGTACGGCGTAGCGTAGCTGACTCTACTTATTATGAAAGCTTGTATGAGCCTAAGTAGGTTTTTTCTTTAAGACCGCCTCTTTTGCTCGAGACACGTTTGATGAGATTGAGGGTCTGCATCACGTGGCTCTCAAGCTTTTTGATGGTTGTCATGTTTTTTCCATTTGATTGCATATAAAGGCCTAGGATTCTGATTGTGTCCACTTTGGGCACCTCCTTTCCTCCTACAGAAATCTGAATTTCCGAGGGTGGTTTGTTCCTCAGAGGCTTATCGTTATATATGAATATTTCAGATTTTTCGGGCGAGCATTCTAAGCCCCTTTCTTCTGCATACATCGAAATTATATTGGCAGCTGCCTGTAGGGTTCCTCGGTTGATCCATAGATTAATGTCGTCCGCATACAGGCTATATTCTAAGTTTGGGTTGCCAATTTTCTCAAGTTCGCCCGGGAGTTCTCTCATGGCCATGTTAAAGAGAATGGGTGATAGCACCGACCCTTGAGGGGTTCCCTTGCTTCCCAGCTTTATTTCCCCGGATTTAATCTCCTGGAAGCTTATGCTCGCAGTTCTATCTGTGAGGAAGTCACTTATATAGCGATAGGTTTTGTGGCCTGCTCCGGCGTGGCTGAGTCCTTTCAATATTGCCTCATGTTTGACGTTATCAAATGCCTTTTTGAGATCGAGACCTAGGATAACCTTTGCATCCTTGGTTCTGGAGTCAATGATATCATGTTTTAATCGCAGCATGACATCTTGTGTGCTGAGATGTGGTCGGAATCCATACATCTCATCTGGCCACTTCCTATTCTTTTCCATGTAATTCGATATTCTGGTTTGGACGACATGCTCCATTAGTTTTCCTACGCACGATGTGAGAGATATAGGTCGGAGGTTCCCTATCTGCGGCTGCTTCCCAGGCTTAGGTATTAGGACCACGGTGGCCGTTTTCCATTGCGGGGGAATCTCGCCCTTCTCCCAGCACTCCTGCATGTAACCTGTGAGGGCCTTTATGGAGTTGTCGTCGAGGTTCCTTAACATTGTGTTCGTAATCCCGTCTGGTCCAGGAGCCGATCTGGTTTTGAGTCTGACTACTTCAGCCCTTACCTCGGCTACCGTAATGGGCGCGTCCAGGGCCTCGTTCGGGGCTCCTTCATAATCGGGAAGCCGGCTTTTATTTGTATCTCCTATGTAGGTTCCAGCTAGTTTACGCATGAAGCCTTCGTCATCGTATTCCCCACACGCGTGTCTAACTTTGGTCATTGTAACTTTTGCTTGGGTCTTGGATTTTTTGGGGTCTATGAGATGCCTAAGAATGTTCCACGTCTGGGGGAGATTCATGCTCCTCTCCATTTCGTTGCATTTGCTATTCCAATTTTGTTGGCACAGTTTAAACGCGTAATCCTCTATTTCTTTATTATGCCGCGCCAATCTTCTTTTGAGATTGCGGTTGTTCCTGCCCTGTTTCTTTAGTCGGCGCTCCATGCCTTGTTTGGCTTCCCACATGTGTAGGAGTCGGCTGTCCGCTATCTCGGGGGCTTTTTCCCCGTCTAGCACTTTGGTTACCTTTCTGGCATCCTTCTTAACTGCTGCGCACCACTCTCCGATATTATTTATGACTGTCTCGTCTCTGTTTTCTGTTTCCACGCGAACAACCGCGCGTGGGATGTTGACGTTACGATTCTGTCTATGCTGCTAAAGAGAAAACTCGTCTGCTGTCTCTAACAAAGTGACTGGATTTTGCGAATGAGACTAAAGTGGTGTTCCACATCATACATTGTTATCGGGATGACGTTGTTCTATAGTAGCACGTTGGCTTGCTAATTCTGGCTTCGGAGCCGTGCTGCTTATGGACACAGCAACCTCTGGCGAATGTGTAGCCGTGAACTTTTGCAGGGATCTAAGGAGCAGTGTAAGGCGAGGTCTACTCACTATTGGGTGAGGGAAGCCTTGTTGGCTTTTTTTTATTTTAAGGCGAAAGGCTTCAATGCTTCATCGTTGTCGACAGACGGTTGTCAGCAGAGGTGTCACGCTTCTGGAATCGTGCCAACTGTGGCCTCTAATCCGCGCAGCGGCGCAACCTCCTCCCCTTCTTAGCAACCAGCCCGCCGGTGGGAGGCGTAGCTGTGCATAGCAACCGTGACGTCACACAGTAGTGGTAGAACAAGCGCGCGCGCGTCGGCGGTAGCAGCGGCACCGCCGCTCCTTCGCCAGACGTCTCGTTGCAGTCGAGTGAGAGAGGCACGGCTCCGAAGCGGCCCAGTAATTCCGCGCCAAGCGGTTCGGGGAAGCGGCAGTGGGTTGACCACAAGGCTTTCGCCAAGCACACTTTAGAATTTCCAAAGTCTCTTCGGTAATTTTTTTTTGGCGTCCGACACCGCGTTTTCTCCACTTCTATCGTTGGCATCTGTGTTCGCTGATTTGAAGAAACTGGGGCAAAAGCGTTCGAAGTGACTTGGAGCGGCCTTAAATATAGCGGGATGAAACCTATCAAGGCGTTGACCGGTGCGCGCGTAGTCGGTGGGACGCGGAACAGCGCTACGGCGAGGCGGAAGATCGACGTCCAGAAGCGCAGCCAACGCAGGCTCACTAGGCCTAGTCCTGTTCAAGATGCGTAGGTGGTGCAGGATTAATAAAAATTAACCGTGGTGCTCCGGTGGCGCTTGTCACTCAGAGACACCAAAGGGTTCGCACAAGAGTAACTTAGGTGTCCTGCAAGCGATTGTAGTGGATAATGACAGCTGCCCTCGAGCGAGGAAGAATGTAAAATTTGTTTAAGGAGTTTACGTGTTCCGTCGTCTTCTCTTTCAAATAGGATCCCCCAAGTCGCTGACCAGGCGGAGGTCTGCTGAAGAGGTGGAAGCCCTCAAAGGACTCGAGGAAATGGTATGTGGTGTCTTGGTAAAATTGGTAAATTGGTTTTTGAAGAAAGGAAATGGCGCAGTATCTGTCTCTCATATCTCGGCGGACAACTGAACCGCGCCGTAAGGGAAGGGAGGAAGGTAGGAGTGAAAGAAGAAAGAGAGAAAGAGGTGCTGTAGTGGAGGGCTCCGGAAATTTCGACCACCTGGGGATCTTTAACGTGCACTGACGTCGCACAGCACACTGGCGCCTCTTGCGTTTTGCCTCCATCGAAACGCGGCCGCCGCGGTCGGGTTCGAACCCGGGTACTCCGGCTCGGGAGACGAGCGCCTTACCACTGAGCCACCGCGGCGGGTATGCCTTCAGGAAAATGCTCGCTGTACAGTGTCAGATTGTTGTTAGACGCTCAGCTTTGTCGGGGTGCAGTTCGACAGAACACAGAGCCCCCAGTAACTCTGTCTTGCGAACCGTGCAAGGAACTGCACTGCTCAGGCAATCCAGACAAGGATCGTTCACGTAATGACGTGCG
Source organism: Amblyomma mixtum (assembly GCF_055824585.1). Classification (NCBI taxonomy): domain Eukaryota; kingdom Metazoa; phylum Arthropoda; class Arachnida; order Ixodida; family Ixodidae; genus Amblyomma; species Amblyomma mixtum. The sequence goes on from NC_143012.1 coordinate 90,679,203, forward strand.
ATTTTGCGTAATCTCTGTAAAGGGTCAGGAGTGGCGGAGTCATGGGGCCCATAATGATATGCGTGAAGGGGTCTTGTTGCGTAATCAAAAGCAGCATAGGTAATTGGCCCAATATTGAAAATAGGTGGTTTCACTTTGGTCCTTTGTAGGAGCCGCTTTTGCCAATACATTTTCAATATTGGGCCTATTGGCTGTGCTGCTGGGGATGCTGTAACTGGGATTCTGCATGGCTAAGGGCAGAATTGTCACACTAAGTAACTTATTGGATCACATAGTTCTTCGACAATTAATGGCTTGCATGAGCCTGCTTAACCGATTCAAACATGTCATGTGGCCGATTTAAGTGCGTGACAAGGTTTTGTCATCGTGACGTAACTTAATTGTGATGTCGATATTTTGTGTAAACTATATCCTGTCTGCACCCTTGTCGAGGTCAAGAACAACTGTCAAGGAAAGCAGTAAACTCACTGCTAGTTGTGAGCTCTATCGAGGGAGTGTTGTAAGCTTAAGGTTAGTTTCTCTGATTCCTTGCTTTCTTTCGGGTAAGGTTAATTTTTCCCGATAAGACACGAGTCTTATTCTTATAGGCTTTACAATCAGAAATTTGCCGCATTATGACCGCATGCTCTGTTTTGCGTTGTGTGGTACCGTTTGGGCAGGTTCAGTGGTACTGTTGATCCGGAGAGATGCTAAAATCACATTTTGAAATGTTAGCAGCTCTGCTTGGATTCGTGATTAAAATGCTCCTGGGTTAACCCCTAGGCTCAATGCGTTGATCTCAACAGCATTGATGCTGTAGTAGGTAGCAACTGAAAACTGCCAGCAATATTCTACAACGGTTCGAAAACCACTGTAACAGAAGAGCGATGCAGCTAGCAGCTATGCTACAATACCGGAAAGTGGCATGCTTAACGGAAACTTTGAATTCCGAAGATGAATATGAAAGTAACTTTTTAAATTTCCGTAGCCAACTAAGAAAGTTACCGCTAGAATGAAAAACTGGCTAAACATGACGCCTGTTTACGCAAACTTCTTTTGCTTCTTGCTTCTTGCTTTGATTTGCGTAAAAGTTAATTTTTTCTCGATAACACATGAGCCTTCTTCGTATAGGCTTTACAATCAGAAATTAGCCGCATTATGATAGCATGCTCTGTTTTACGCCGACCTGTCATTGCTGCTGTTGTAATCAACACCATGATCACTCATACCAAAGCCAAATGAACAAATTTTGACGGCTGTCGAGATCAACTTCCAGTGATTACTCAACCCACTTAGATTTGTCTTTTCCCAGTTCATAAAAATTGTAGACTGATGTCATCCGTTGTTAGGAAGGTCATGGGATCTTGAGATGTCTCCACTACTAGCTGGACGAAGTTCATTTACAGAATGTTGTTCTTTCGCAGATGAGCGTCGGGTCTCCGTTTTCACCATCGCCGCGCCGATTAACTGAACGAAAACTTGACCCCGTGAAGAAGACGGCAGCTATCGCATTTCTGCTCTTCGCCGTCACCATCTTTGTCGCGGTGGTCTTCTACCTTGCGTCGACAACGCCCAGTCGCCGCGTTGTACCCACGGTTTGCACCACAAGGGCTTGCTTGGATCACGCACAGGCGCTGGGCCTGAAACGAGAGAAGACACCAGAAGCCTGCGAAGATTTCGGCCAGTTTGTGTGCTCCGGATGGCTGCACGACGACCCCCGGCCTAGTGTGTCCGCGCCACTTTTTCGCTTGGCGTACTGGCTGCTGGAACGATCACAGCTTCGCGAGGACCCTCATCGGCCCCTAACGAAAAGAGTGAGGGTGATGATGGACGCCTGCCTTCGCCGGGAAGGCCCCGCTGCAGACATGGACGACTCGAAAAGCCTCGTCGAATTCATGAGGAAGGAGCTGTTCCCCTGGCTGCTTGACCCCAACGATGCTCGGCTTGGAGAGACAGACGATTACTCTGTACCGTTGCGGACTCTGGTGAACCTGTCCGTCCTGTGGGCCACGCCATTGTGGTTCAATGTTGACTTCATTGAGCCATGGCATGGCACCGCCCACCGGCGATCAGTATCCGTAAGCCCATCGGGCATGCCATTGATTACGGACATAATTCATCGCGCAATTAATAAGTATAAAGGCTTCTATACCTCAGTCGTCGAATGGGTCTTATCCGGAATCTTTGGAGAAAGAGCCGCGTTGCCGGCATTTGTTGAATTCGCAAAGGCTAGCATTGACATCCAGCGCTCCATCGTCGGAAACCTCTCGCTCTTTTTCAACGCCACACACCCGAGGCCTCGTTTTCTGCTGATTCGTCAGTTAGCACCTCTGGTACCACAACTCCGAGCTCGGGACTGGGTCGATGCACTGCAATCCGCCTTCAACGCCAAACCACCTCTGAATGAAGAGGACACATTTTACGCCACCAAAGGCAACCTGCTGGATGCCATGCGTGTCCTCTTCGCTTCTTACTCGGCCCAGGAGGTGACCTTCCATACGGCGTGGTGGTTCATCCAGCTTCTCGCCCCTATCACTAGCAGCTCAGTGCGAGACCTTTTCATGAAACACGCGCAGGCCGAGTTCTTCTACCCGATCGCTTGCAGTATAAACGCTGCCCCCGTGTACACGGTTCTTTTCTCAGGCGCCGACGACAGCCTAATCCCCCACGTGCAGAGGCTCGCCGTTTTGGCCCTCTTGAGCACTTTGTACAAGACGGCGCTAACAGAGGTCGGCTCCTGGTCCACACTGGGCACCAAAGCGGTCCGTGCTGTTGCCAAGCAGCTCCAGAACACCAGCACGGTGATATGGCCTCCGGAAGAGTACATGACAAGCCGGAGCCTGGAAATCCTGTACGGACGCGACTACGAAATGGAGCAGAGCTTCTTCGGCCATTGGCGCATGAGTCGCGAGCAGCTGCAGAAGTCACTCGGCAGTGAAGAGTACCAGGCGAGCCTGCGGTTGTTTCGCGTGCAGTCCGCCCACCTGTCTACGTACAGCCCCGTGACGAACGTGATTTCCGTCGCGGTGGCAGCGCTCGCCGCGCCGTACTACGCCGACGAAGGCACGGACGCCATGGCCTACGGGGGCCTCGGATTCATGTACGCCATGCAGGTAAGTGGAGGCGCTGGAGGTTCCAAGATTTGCGCTACGGAAACCTTGCCTTGACTAATTAACGTCAGCAATGAGTTGGAACTATAAGCTGAAAGAATGGGGCGCGCATTGGGGTGCGGTAAAGCCCATTGTTGCTCTACCCGTGCTCTACCACAAGACCACCGAAGCAATGGCCTTGTGGAAGAGCATCCCCCTCGTGTTCAGGAGGGTCAGTCTTCGTCAAAAGTAACCAGGGTGCATGGTTTGCTTCTAGCTTATACAGTGGAGCCCTTACAGCTTTACTGAAGTTGAAATGGTAGTCAAAGGTAAGGACTGGGGGTCTTCTTACCTTAAAACAACTTTTGATCTTTAGGAAAGTTACAAGGGCTCCACTATACAAGCTAGAAGCAAACCATGCAGCCTGGTTACTTTTGACGAAGACTGTACTTCGTTGGACGCCCAGCGGCTGTGGGTACCCATCGAATTTCAATGGGCACAAGATTGCCCTCGTCCTGATGCTCGGCTCCTCTGGGGTGAAATGCTAGGAGAAGGGCCTTTGTTCACATCACACACACTCGGTTGAAAAACTAACCGCGATCGAGGTTCCGATATCCTGTTTTTGCGGTAAAGCCCGTTGTGGTCCTTTTTCGGAGTGCCTGTTCAAGCCCACAGTGACGGGATTTGAAAGCGCATTCTCCAGCTGTGGGAAGCCGAGCATAAGGCCGGTCTATGGCTTGTACGGATTGTACCCATTTGACAAGACCGGTGTGGAAGAGGCCGGCAGCAGTTGTCGAACCCACCACTTTGCGAAGCCGAGCCGAGGTGGTTGTCGAGCCAGGGTTGGGAGGACTACCCAGTGTCCTCCCGTGTGCTGTCCACCCCATTCCTTCAGCTCGCCTTTGCAACGGCATCCGAACGGGCTCAGAAGTGAGCAGATGTGCATGCAAGACCACTGCTAGGGCTGTGCCGCATGCACTGGAAGTAAATCGCGCGAATGAGCTGTATCCATATATCTCAGGTCAATGCGGTTCAGTAATCTTCCGGTTCAGTCTGGCCAAAACGTAGACTAATGTACCTTGAAAGTAGATGTCGCTTCATATTTGCAGGCTATTGAATAATACTCCTCTAAACATTGTTTTCTTGTACACTAATGCCATGTCCAACCTGTAAGGCGGATGACCGAGGCTTAAAGCAACTTGACCTACATATTCTCTACCTAAATTTTCCGGCTCAGTGCATTAAGTCAACGAAAGCTGATTGGCACTGGCGGCGCAATGGCGGCCGAGTATAGTCTGGACTCTGGAGTGGTAAGCCTGTTATGTCGTCTCACTTTTGTCGTTCCCACTATCTCCACGGGAGATAGTTTAAGCGTTTTCCTTACCAAGCTACGGGGCTTCTAGTGTTAGCGATCCATTAGTCAGCCTTTCCGGAAGAGAGATGTTTTAGAATCACGGATAACGTATGCATGGTAACAGTTCACTGCGCATTGCGTGACACGTCTGTGCTCCGGGTTAGGAGTGTGTGTGTGAATATACTGAAGCTTCTTAATAAACCCTTCAATTGCGAGTGAGCGCTGTGTTCCCCCTTTGTGTCTGTAGCGCTTGCGTTATTCACAATGCTGTATTCTCTGCTGCAGTGTATTCTCTGTTAGCGTTGACCTTCTTGAAGGATTATTGGTTATGAGCAAACGAAAGCGAGAGTATTTTTTTCCTGATAGGGGTCCGCGAGGAATCAATAGCCAGTAGTAGAAAAGTGCTACCTGTACTTTTGGTCAAATGTTTAGGGGAATCCCTCAAGGTGGAGTAGATTTGTATTAAGGGAGTAATTACTCATTGGCATCCACCCAAGCGCAGTCATGCGGCTAACGCTCCGGTGTAGCGGTGGTCCCGGGTTCGGACCCCGGACCAGGACGAGTTTTTCTTTAACTGCGATGTTTCTGAGAAAGCTGTATAGCTTTTGTAGCCTCATGGCTGCGCTTGGGTGGATGACAATGAGTAATTACTCCCTTAATACCTGTACTTTTCTAGCTATGCATCTTTCAGTGCCAGCGCTCTAAGCTTGAACCTACGATAGTGTTCGCAACGAACTCCGCTTATTGGACGTTTCATTATATTCCCGCCTCATCGGCTCTCGCAGCTTGCGCGCACCATCAACGCGCTCACGGTTCTGCTCAGCGAAGACATGACCCAGACACCGTGGAATCCGACGTCGTCCGCTGTCGACCCTGGCGAAGGGAGCACCCACAACATCGGCTCTCCCGGGCGAGCTCTGTGGGAGCTGGGAAGGTGCTCGGCCAACGTCACTTCCGCCGGCAACGTCACGGCGCTCTTCCCCCTCCTTCCGGCGCTGAAGATTGCGCACGCGGCCTACCTCCACTTCCGCAGCGAAGATCGGGACCTGCGGCTTCGAGGCCTGGAGGAGTACAGCGCAGAACAGGTCTTCTTCCTCACGGCCTGTCACGTGACCTGCTGGGAGAGAAGCGACCGCCGCCGCATGTCGCCCGAATGCACCGAAGCCATGCGAAACTTCGAGCCGTTCGCCAAGGCCTTCAGCTGCCCCGCGGGGTCACCCATGAACCCGGAGCACAAGTGTGCCTTCCTGTGAGGGCGCGGCCGTTGATGTCAAGTGGGACACATACGTTACATTTTTGCAGTATCACTGATCCGACCCGCATTTCGTGTGCCTAACGTTTTCTCTACAGTGTATTATTTCGAGACTTTCGTGAAGCGAGCTTTGTTTGAGCAGCTTTCTTTTCCACAAACTCAGTGGTAGTCAGTCCCGTTTTCCTTAACTTGAAGAACAAAGCCCCTAGGGACTTTTGACCAAACTATTTGTTCAAAGGGGCTTGCAGATTATGGACGCGTTTGGAACTTTGGCGTCAGATTATTTGCGTCGTAATGCTTCAATTGCCTGCTATAGAGATTTGCCTACTGCTTATGTTGAAACCTTTGTTTATATTGTTTTTACTCTTTGTCGCAGACTTTAACGGCATACTGATATTTTTCATTGCTTATTTGTTTTGGTAATGAGCAATGCTACCAACACAGCGGGAGCCTTCTTTTCGCCGCTAGTGTTCCCGTTGCTAATTCAGATGCGCAAGAAAAGAACAGGCACCATCGTGTGAGTTGGCTTAGAAAAGGGTGCGGCGATGCTTTGTGTACCGCCTTTTAAAGCGTGCTCTAAACCTGACCCAGGTTTCACATCGATGCGTAGAATGGTGTTTATTTCATCGGCTGTGAAGACAGATTGCTTGAAGCTACCTAGGTTTATTTTCTTATTGAGCATGATTCCTTGTAATGGTGGCGTGGAGAATCCTGGATGTGGTTCAACTGTTTTTTTTCCTGTTATCAAGTTTGCCTGCACGTTCTTCCTGTCTTGGAGTCACTTGGAATGACAACTGAAGTATTATCTCCCTGTGAATAGGACTGCCCGCACAGAAATAATCAAGTTATCGAAAAAGGAAAATGAGTCCGGGTTCTGACATCATGTTCGCAGTTTTGTTGTCTGAGCGCAGTCCGTCAGTGTTCCGTTTGTAAGCTGGTCTACTCTTTACTCCGCACATTTCTGAGTAAGCGAATTGATGGAGCCAGCGCCCGAGTATGCAGAAAACGTTGAAAACATGCTGCCGGGTTACCCGGAGTTAAATGCCAGAAAAGACTGTGTTGTTAAATTCAGACGGTACAAATTTTGCGTGAGCGGGTTGCTAGCGTATCCTGCGTTCCTCGGCTTGATTGACAGTGATGACGTCATGCCCTATGAGCTGGCATGAGAGTGAGGGTGCGGAACACAATAACAGCAACAACATTGTATCTGTGGACAAAAGAGAGAGTAAAGGCTCAGGCGGAGAAGAGAACTGCAGCGTTGTGCACATACGCAGGCGTTATGCCACGGACTAATATCGGGGTTTAATCTGCGCGCATGTGATGAACTTTTGCGTGTTCGTTTCCACTGGACATTCTGCTGTGAGAACTGTGCTCGCCAAGGTAGCTGCAACTGTCTCGCTTTCATGTCTTGTTACTTTGCACCAGAATGAGTTTTATCATGGTTGAATTTTAGAGAATATAACGTTTAAGGTTTGCTGAATAGAAATTAGACTCATGATTTGTGCGCAGTGGAATGGAATTCCCTCACGTGAAACGACAGTTTGCCCGTGTGTGCTGTTGTAACGCGATTCAACCAAGCAGGTCTGGGTGCCGTAGCCTTCAACTCTTAGCTTCCACCCCAAATTTTTTAGACGTGCATTGATTGTGTTGTCTTCGTTTCCCTGCCAGGTAAAAGTGTACCGGATGTATTCAGAGATTAAGAGAATATATGCATGAGCTAATAAAATATCTTCAAACATATGCCGGCAGAATTTGTGAAGTGCGCCCTTTGAGGAAAGCATCTAAGCTTGTTTTCCCGCATGTGTTGCTAGGATCACTTGGCGACAGTGAGCGATTTCAGCGATCTGTGTGGTGTTCTCCTACGTTACAGAAACAAGAAATCGCAGAAAAATAAGTTCGACCGGTCGAATTTAAAGCCAAGAATTTCTCGTGGGAAGGAGGTAAGGAACCTCAGAGGTACGACGAGTTTTTTTATTTCCTGTCCACGGTCAAAAAGGTTAGAACAGCAACAGAGCGAAATAACAATACAATTATATTCGAAGTGTCATGCGCATCTGATGCTGCGCTGTGATTCAAAAGCGTTAAAAGTTTACCAGTCCACTCAACACTGGCATACATTCAAGTTGCTCACTCTAGCATTGTACAGTTCTTTTTGATAGGTCACCCTTTTTTTAAATACTCCCTTGCTCAGCGCGCATTCATATCAGCGTGTTTCATATAGTCACTCTTGTTTTCCATACTCTGTGGAAGCAGAGCAACAAGTCGTACTTCATGCTTAATGCTAAATACTTTCAAGCACTCTCTTCATTATCACCTTACACCTGATGGCGTGACTGGCCGGTCGTTTTTTAAAGTCCGCTCCAAGATGTCCTAGAGAAATTCGCGTCCCAGCAGTCAAGAAAAATGCGATCTATGGTTTCCAGTTTACGGCATAATAGGCAGTCAACCGACCATGGCACAATCAAGCCTTTTTCTCTCAACCATGGTTTATAACAGGACGAAGCGCTTCGTCCTGTCACCTACTATATGTCTTGTCTGTTTTTTGCGCTATAAAACTTTATTCATTTATTTTATTTATTTTGATGCTTCGTCCTGTCACCTACCTATTTGTCTTGTCTGTTTATTGCGCCGTAAAACTATTTAATTATGAACCAAAACCAACTAGCCCAGCAGCAAGTGCTCTTAAACCATGGTTTAATAGGAAATTTTCCGTCTGACAGACGGACTAGCATACTTTAACCCTGTTTTAAGACCACCATACCTTCCCCTCCACAGTATAAGGAACGATAAACGGAACCGGCAACATGACATCAGGGAAGTCTCTGCCGATTTGTTTTCGGGTCACAGAACTTAGGTTTTCCAGTGAGAATCTAACCTTTAAAATATTAAAAACCTCTACAACTTCGCGAATACACCTGCTAAGCCTTCTGCATTTGATGTTTACAGTCGCGGTACAACAAAATCAGGTAACTGATGACACAGTATACACCTGCTAAGCCTTCTGCATTTGATGTTTACAGTCGCGGTACAACAAAATCAGGTAACTGATGACACAGTCGAACTTCTTTTGAGAACTGTACGGAGAAAAGAATCACTTTGATAACGCAAGAACATGAAACTGGACATTATTTGCGGCAAAAATAAATGGGCCAACCTAGCCCTTCACCTTTCAAATAACGAAACACATTAGTTCGACTGGCTCCCAAACCGAACCCCACACAAATACCGCGAGTGAATGTGCATTTTTGTAGCAAAAGCAACATTGGCCACGAACTTGCGATTTCGCTGTGGCGGTGCTCCAAGGAGGCACAGAGACTGACCTTGAGCCGTTGCCTAGCAGCCGTCGCAGCTGGCGGACGCCGCGTGCTCGCCGTGCCATCTAGCGTGACGTCACACCGCGCGCCTCACCGCGGAGCCGCCGCCGCCGTTTGGTGTGACGTCACACCGCTTGCCTCGTCGTTGTGCTCGCCTCAGCTCGCTTCGCCAGCCGAAATGCGTCGTCAACTGGCACACTTCGCTGAAGGGCTGTATCTTACTCCTTGGCGCGTAGTGCTATCAGGTGTGTCTTCCTGCGAACGCTTAGGCTTAGCGACCGCATTTCCATTTGACACGTCCATGCGCTTGTGGTCTTCGTCAACATGAGACGTTGCATCAGCATTGCTCTTATCCACTGCCAGTATGGCAATGCTTCAAGTTCTGTTGTCAAGTCGGGCGGGGGGGGGGGGGGAGTGAGTAGGCTGAACTGCACAGCTTTTTCAGCAATGCGTGCTTGTGCCTGAGCCGCGTTCGACACCAGGGTCTACAGGCCTGGCGTGTCTGATTCTTCCGCGTCGGCCTCGTCAATGAAAAGCTCCGGCGAGTCATCGCCGCTCACGGGCCCTGTGATGCTTTCATAACTGCGTAACTGCCCGAAGCGGCGACAGTCCTTCTGAATGTGTTCGGTATTGCAGCTTCGCAGGCACAGCGGCACAACCATTAGGGGCAGCTCTCCAGCCACAAGGAGTGCCGTGTTACTTGATGGATAGAGGCGAACATAATCTGTGCACCAGGGCAGCAGCGGTGGCGGCGGAACATTACATGACGTCATCCTAGGTGGCGTGAGCGAACAGAATTTTGGTTAGGTATACAAAAGAACTGCAGATAGGGCGAGTTGGTAACAATTCATGATGATTCAATAGCGCAAACAAAAGAAGGTCCTTTCTGGGTGTGCCGTTCTGTGTGTACCTTCTTTTACTCTGTCCTGTTTGTTTCCGCTCTTGAATCATCATGAGGTATGCAAAATCCGCCTCTGTTGACGTCATGAAAAGCTACGGCGCGATCGCCTATACAAAACCTCCGCTTGTCGCCCAGTCGAATCGGCCTCCAGTCAAATACAGATCTGACAAAATGGGCAATGCCTTGAAGTGCCTTCAAAAGTGTTTTAAGCACGCCACTGTTGCGAACAAAAGCAACAACAGAAACACAGTGTTGCGGTGAGAACAACACGGTGGTCGCAGTAGTTCAGCAGAAGTTAGGAGGGAATAAAAGAAAGTGTTTTGCCATGGCCAACGAAAGTTATTCGCAGTGGTTTGAAAAATAGCCAAGCAGTCGTTAGTGTGGTCAACTGCCTGCTAGCGCATTCAACATTACCTTGCCTTTGCAGAGCATGAGTTCTCATTTTTTTGGCTAGCAGGTTGATGATATTAATAGAAATTTTTTAAAGAATACTGTAAAATCGTACAGCACACGCAAATCTTTTGGTTTTCGCCTGGATCAAAACCTCGGCCGAGATTGGTAATATAGTTATAGCATATCGATCGTTACTACTGTACATACGCTACCCTTTACCAGGTAAGGTTACACTTGCGCATGTTAGGCCATTACCGGGGTGCGAGCACATCACTGAAGGAGGAGGAAAATTTAATTTAAAAAGGGTGACTAGGAGATTGGTCCCCATGGGCTGGGTCCTCTGTCCACCGCCCAGGAGTCCAGGACTCCGATAGTTTTGGCTGTTCTGCAGGGCCGCGCAATCAGCCGCTCGCTGCTGATTGCCCAGACTACAGCTGGCTCGAGCAGTCTCCCATGAGGAGGCAGTGTGGTCGGGAATAGGTGGTTTCTGGCGGGGATGGGGAGCGGTATAAGGAAGCGTGGCATAATACAACTAATTTATTTATTTATTTATTTATTTACAGGATACTGCCAGCCTCAGTTTGAGGCCTTAGGCAGGAGTGGGCATATCAATAATACATCAGAAAACTAACATAACAAAAAAACAAAAAAAAACATCGCAAGAATTTAAGTGAGAATAAGAGACGAGATCCAGCAGTAATAATAGGAAAAGTAAAGCGCGACAAAAACAACAAGGCGTGTACACAGCAGCATGACACAACCACGCATGCTCAGTCACTTGAGCAAGAAACGAAATGTACAAACAATGAAAACAATCATGCATATGAAGCACTCAAGGCATTGCGCATAACGACACGATGGTAATTCTATTTTGATTCAATACTGTTAAGCATGCCGCAGAATGACTGGACCGTCGGGCATTCCACTGTACTCGAGGTGAGCGCATTCCACTCACTTACTGTCCGTGGAAAAAATGAGTTTTTAAACACGTTAGTCCTGCAAGAAAATTCTTTTAATTTTTTCGAATGATTAGATCGTGTTGGGCGCTTAGAAACTAAATTAATGTACACATCCTTATCTATTCCCAGCATATCATGATATAGTAGGTACATATATTTCAGTCTGTCCATATACCGTCTCAATTTTAATGGCTCTAAGAGTGTCTTTATGTAATTACATGAGTACAGCGGTGAGCAGCCTTGTCTAGAGCGCTCGGGCGGTGCACTTCCTTGCAAACAAATCCAGATTTTGTGGCAGCCTCTGGGGTCCAGCTGCAACGCTTGCACGGAAGTAGCGCCAGATAGCCTCGTAAATAAAGCAGGCACGAAAACTTTGCCCTGTAATGAGGGGCTGCTCTCTAATTTCGGTTTTTGTTACCAAGTGCGCACTGCTCAAGCGCTCTAGACAAGGCTGCTCACCACTGTACTTTGAAATAAAGCAAGCAAGAAAGAAAGAGATGAAAGAAAGAAAGAAGGTGAGCTTTTGGTGATGGTTCGGGAAGGAGTTCGTCTCGAGCTCATCTCTCTAAGCGTTGCGGAGAGTTAGCTCTAAGGCCGTTGTACGATCGTTCTTCGGCCGCATCCGCAAGCGTGCGGTTTGCACGTGACGTCCGCAGACGGGTGTGGGGCGAAGAAGAGCAAGTTGTGTTCTGTCCCAATTCGTCACATAGATATCTTCTGCAGACACAGGTTGGCCCAAGCCGGCAGGAAAAAAAGAAATGACGACGCTGCCAAACAGACATTCGCACTGCACACCAATTGTTCTACACAGGTTACACAACGCCACCGGCCTGTCATAATCCGAGCTCCCATTATCACAAAATATGCTGTATTGAGCGCCAAGGCACAAAGGTGAAGAAGGTGCTTTTTCCGCGGCAGAAGACAGTCCGGCAGACGTGCAGCCAAGACCGCGTCACATCGCACACACGGCAATTTTGAAGCACAGTGCCCCACACGAACAGCGGTGGAAATAAGTAACGGATACGTAACAGATACAATGTGTACGCGCTTCGGTCGGGATCACTGCACCCATCGCAACGAACGCTAACAGCTGCACAGCGCGAATTGTGTTTCAGAATTCGTAGGGCGTACGCAGCGAGCTTTCGCAGGAGCACATCTCGCCAGCGACCTTGACGATCGAAGCCCACGTTCCAACCGCAATCACTTTCACTAAGCGACACCTGCCACTGGGATGTGCAGCTTATGCACTCAAAGGAAAATCACCGTGGTCAGCTGTTAATCGCCGCTGGCCATGGTGACCATGGCAGGAATTAGGAGCGCTTGCAACCACCACAAACGGTTCCAAATAAACGCTTTGTGTCCCCGGCAGCGCGTAGCTCTTGTGTAGGTTTGAAGACCTTTATCGTAAAACTCTCAAGAGGCACAAAAATACCAAAAAATGTGAGAGGAAGCCTGGCACCAAACCAGAAGTTATCCCGGATGTGTAGCAGTTCATGGGTGTGCCAGTTTGCCCGGAATTGTTTGTCTGAAAAGCTGAACACTGAAACCACCTGAGTCAAAAAGAGCCATAGACGGATTGAACCTTGAGAGCCTGCGTAATTGACGCTGAAATTTGACATTATACATCGCTGACTAATCCTAATCTTCTTTGTTCTTTAAACGAACTGAGAACCGACCAGTAAAAGAAAGCGAATGCCATGGCTGAACGAAAACCTTTACGAAAATGCTCTGTTACGCTATAGTCACATCCGAAACACCCTAAAAGAACTTAAGCCCCCAGAACACCGTGATCTTTGATTTGACGACATGAACACGCTGCATGCCACGGTCTCAATTCACATTTCATCCCTCTATCCTAGTAGAAATCAACAGGAAGAAATGGGCTCGTGCGGAACATGTAATGCGAAGGCAAGATAACCGATCGATCTTCGATCTTCATTTTTCATTACTTCTGTGGTGTCGGCCGCCGCAGTGGCTCAGTGGTTACGACGCTCGGCTGCTGACCCGAAAGACGCGGGTTCGATCCCGGCCCCGACGGTCGAATTTCGATGGAGGCGAAATTCTAGAGGCCCGTGTACTGCGCGATGTCAGTGCACGCTAAAGAACCCCCAGGTGGTCGATATTTCCGCAGCCCTTCACTACGGCGTCCCTCATATACTGAGCCGCTTTGGTACGCTAAAGCCTCCATAAAACCATACTTTTGTGCTGTTGGTTAACAGCAGATTAATAGCGCAGTTATTTTATCGGTGACATATGTTTGATAATAAAATAAAAAAAAAGACACATGCCACCGGTGGGACCCGAACTCATGACCTCCGAGCACCGGACGTGACTTTCGGAGGTCGTGGATTCAAATCCCACCGTGTGGAGTGTGATTGTTAGTTCTTTTGCGCTCTAATCAGTTAACTTTTAGCAATAAAATAATTTCATGGTTAATATTCTGTGGATCAACGCCATACATTTTTAAAAATTCGACAGAGACACTTAGAACTTCTTACATATGGCAATGCGAAAGCACTGAAATGGCGCGCCACAGGCAGTGAGCTGTAATGTCTGCGCCGTTTCCGGTGGTGCGATGTATGACGCCACCCATAACGCTGTACGACGAGTGGCTGCATCACAGTTTTGACACAAAAGTTCTGGGATGGCTTACAGTTGAAGGTGCATATGTTGCTGATTCGAATCCCTGTCGCACTCTCAAGGAAGCCTCCATAATGTGCGTGTACACGTGTGCGTGTCCATGTGTGCGTGTACACGCACACACACGCACACACACACGCACGCACACGAACACACAGGCGAGCATGCATAGGATCTGAAGTGGCGGTGCTCGGCTGTCTGTGTACGTCATACGGCCGCTTGATGACGTCATCCTATTTCTCTTCCCATCGCTGGCATTTTCCGTACCATCTGCAATACACACACACAAGGACACGTACACACACACACATGCACAGCGCCAGCTTTTCTCGGAGTAGGACAAGTATTGCTTTCGCATTAAAAAAAAAGACACATTTTCCACTCAGCATCGTTCTTTGCATTGAATATGTGTGTGCTCCTGTTCTGTGTGAAGCCTGCGATTTGATGCTGCATGCAGCTAAGCCCCCGAACTTCAAACGTGCTGAGTCATTGAGCTGTTCTGTGACCCCTCGCAACTGCGCACAGTGCTATAGACGACGCTCAATCGCGACGTCAGCGACGCATCTTGAAGCGCGCATCGGAGCTCTCCCCCTTTTTCTAGCGTTGGCTTTCCGGCAACTAGATGTCAGCAAAGCGTCGTTACGCGCGCGGATCCAACAGCGCGCTTTGCTGTCGACATCTGCAGCTTGTGTTGCCGAGAGGAGTCGCTTAGCGTGAGCCGGCCGCGCCGCAGTCTGCTCGCTGCCTCGTTGTTGGCGTGAGGCGTGTTTGAAAACGCCTGTCCGTGAGTTGGGGAAGTGTTTCGGCAACGCGGATTGTTACTCCGTTGTTCCTGACTGCTAGCGTCGTTGGTGGCGTTAACAGCGACTGCAGCGTCATGAGCGTCCGCGGAGTGCGCTGGACTTTCCGTGAGTCGACGACTCCTCGCCGGGCCACTTTGGATGGCACTGTCGGTGTGGTTTCTCCGCCTTCAGAACCGGAGCCCGGGGAGCGTGCTTTCCGGTGGTGCTACCGCAGTGACCGATGGCACCTTGAAAACAGTGAGTTGATGCTTGCTTACTCAGCAGATGGGTCTGCAGTCTTGTTTTACGAATACTGTAAGCCTTGACATGCTCTTACAGGAGTCGGAACAAAACAAAAAAATAACTCCGGTACTCACCTATGGGGCAAAACGTGTAGGCTAACAGAGGGGGTTCATTAAGTTAAGGACAACGCAGTGAGCTATGGAAAGGAAAACGATGGGTGTAACGTTAAGAGATCGGAAGCGGGCGGAGTGGGTGAGGGGACAAACGCGGGTTAATGACATCCTAGTTGAGATCAAGAGGAAGAAGTGTGCTTGGGCAGGGCATGTTAGTCAAAGGCATGATAACCGCTGGTCCTTGAGGGTAACGGAGTGGGTTCCAAGAGATGGCAAGCGTAGCGGGGGCGGCAGAAAGTTAGATGGGCGGATGAGATTAAGAAGTTTGCGGGGATACGGTGGCCGCTACTGGCGAAGGAGAGGGTTAATTGGAGAGACATGGGAGAGGCCTTTGCCCTGCAGTGGGCGTAGTCAGGCTGCTGATGATGATGGTGACATACTATCAGGAAACCGTAAGCATCAGGCACGTCATGTTTGGAACATGAACTGAGAGCACCGCATGTATAAAAAAGGCAATCCGTGAAGTACAGCGGTTTTGTGCCGCCAGCCGTGAAGGACGTTTCCCGCAACGGCGCAACTTGTTGCTGAAAAACTTGTCCTCGTCTCGACTGCAAATGCGCCTGCAGGATGCGAGTTGACAAAGTCGCGTGACAGCTGATTCCATAGTTCTATGATTGACGGGAAGAGGAATAGTTCAGTCTGTTACAGCGGAAGGTAAATCTCCTCAAACTGTGGGTGGGTGTTTGGTCTGGCCGAGAGTTGGTATGTTGGTCTTGGGTACTCGAGTTTATTGATACGAGAGGCCTTATGATAAAGGAGGTAAAGAACCTTTAAGGAAGAAACGTGTCTCCGGATCGTCAAAGTTTGAATGTTTGCCCTTCTGCGTAGTGCGTTTATGCTGAAGTCACGTGAATACTGCAAATCTACATGCCGAAGAGCTTTATTTTGAGCCGCCGCGGTGGCTAAGTGGTTATGGTGCTCGACTGCTGGCCCAAAAGACGCGGGTTCGATCCCGGCCGCGGCGGCTAGAATTTCTTTGGAGGAGAAATTCTAGAGGCCCGTGTGCCGTGCGATGTCAGCGTACGTTAAAGAACCCCAGGTGGTCGAAATTTCCGGAGCCCTCCGAAATTTCCGGAGTCGCTTTGGGACGTTAAACCCCATAAACCAACCAAGCTTTATTTTGAATACCAATTGATTAACAAGGTAAGTTGGTTAACAAGGTAGTACGGCTGTGCTCAAGGACTGGTCGTACAAGGACCTTATAACTTGCTAGACTAATGTTGGCAGGTGTCAGTGCGTTTCTTGCGTAGGTATCCGAGCTGCCTATATGCCTTTGTGCACGTGTCATTGATGGCATTTGAGTATGTTTGGGAAGTATTTAACCGCTTCGGCTCCTAAGCTGCCGCGGTGGCTTAGTGTTTATGGTGCTTGGCTGCTGACCCGAAAGAGGGGGGCTTTGATCCCGGCCGCGCGGTCGAATTTCGATGGAGGCAAAATTCTAGGGGCCCGTGTGCTGTGCGATGTCAGGTGCACGTTAAAGAACTCCAGGTGGTCGAAATTTCCGGAGCCCTCAACTACGGCGTCCCTCATAGCCTGAGTCGCTTTGGGACGGTAAACTCCATAAACCGCAGCGAAAGAAAGCATTCTGTGTCATTCACACAACGCGTCTGCGACGGGCTGAAATGTACGCGCATATGCCCGAGGCTTATCCGCATGGGATCCCGCTCGCGTATTCTCTTTCGTTTTGGTTTCTAGTGCATTATCCGTTCGAAAAGTAAATGGACCGCAGCTCCTGTGGTTGGAGCGGCTGCTGGGCCGCATAGCGGCTCTTCGGTCCCGCAGCCGCTCCAACCGCCGGAACCGTGGTCCATTTACTTTTCCGGCTCTTAATACAGTCATCCATGAACGAAATTCCACAGTGCAATTGCATATCACGCGAGAAAGTAAGAAATAAAATACCTGCGCCGTGGGAGAGCGCACTTGCCCCCGGGGGAACTGCGTGAGCGGCGCATGCGTTGATAGACCTCTCAGTCGAGAACATCGGAAAGTAGCGTTTCGTTTGCTGGATGTAAATGCCTGACTCATAGGATACAAAGAACTGTAAGTCAGTCGCGCTAGGTGATCGATGCGGCAGATTTCTTAATCCCTTTAAAGAGAAACTGGATAGGTTTTAGAAATCAACTAGCTTAAGAGGGTCGAATGTGCGAAACTTGCAGGCAAAACATGCGAAATCTTTTTGGGCTAGGACTTGAAATAGTGAAGTAATCGCCGACTAAAATCCGGACGACCTTCAAGCTTTTCTTCAGCGCACAACGCCAAGCGGGGGGCGCATGATGACGTCATCGAAGGTATCGGTAGATTTCCAACGCACAAACGCCTGCTTTGAAGTAAAAAACCAACGCCACCGAATGCAAACCCTGCCGAGAGTTGTTTGACAGCGTCTAACGAGTCAGGGCAGGGTGTTGCTGACGACAGCGCTAATTTGAATTCATACCTTCCGTGACGTCACGCTGAACTTCCCTGCACTCCTCCGGTGCATTAAGGAGAAGCGCAAAATTCAATCGTCGATTACTGCAATGCCCCGCCGCGGTGGCTCAGTGGTTACGGCGCTCGGCTGCTGACCCGAAAGACGCGGGTTCGATCCCGGCCGCGGCGGTGAAATTTCGATGGAGGCGAGATTCTAGAGGCCCGTGTGCTGTGCGATGTTAGTGCACGTTAAAGAAACCCAGGTGGTCGAAATTTCCGGAGCCCTTCACTACGGCGTCCCTAATAGCCTTAGTTGCTTTGGGACGTTAAACCCCAATAAACCAACCAAACCAAACTAATTTAAGTGCTGGTGCAAAACAGTTTGCATGTTTTACCTACAGCCTATATAGATGTAAATCCTTGAATATTGCGAAATTCTCAAAAAAGTTCTGCAGTTGCCCTTTAACGCGACACCGTCAGTGCCTCCATGTCGGAAATGACTGTCCCGAATCGGCGTGGGCAGCCGTTTGAAGCCTGGCAGCCGGAGCTATCTGCCACTCCCGCAACCCAGGTGGGCCACCTTGGTCATGTGACCTCGTTGAGTCATTACGAACTGCCCACCGGATTGTGAGTGGGCTGACCAGTTACAGGTGGCAGTTAAATTAATGACTGGCCGTAAGAGGTTTCTCGGGAAGAGCAATCTAGGTCTCACAAGCACCATCGGTTGAAGCAAGTTCCTGAATAACAGCGCGAACTTGGACGAGGACTGAAGGAAGACACATGGACGGGCGCTGACTTTCAACTGAAATTTTTATTGCTTGGACAGTGAAAATAAATGGGTGGCCACCAAACAATGAAGAAAAACAACACACTCAATCGTACACACTCATCATGCATACACACTCAGTCATGATATTCAAGGAGCCATACGCTATATCACTTGCATGTCGTTAAAAAGTGCAATTCTTTAGATGAAAGGGCCAAAGAGGGGCTGCTGACACAAGATTCTGCTGACCGGGTGATTTGTTCGGCTTCAGTGATTTCACGCGTTAGCTGATTTTTGTGCTCACTTCTCACCTTGGTGTTCTTTAAGACTGGCTGGCAATTTCCGCTTTCACAATCTTTGCAATGAATGCCTAGATGCCCTTTCACGGTGTTATGCCCGTTGTTGTTATGTTCTTTGAGCCGTTCGTTTAGGCATCACACCGTGAAAGGGCATCTAGGCATTCACTTCAAAGATTGTGAGAGCGGAAATTGCCAGCCAGACTTCAAGAAAACCAAGGTGAGAAGTGAACACAAAAATCAGCTAACGCGTGAAATCACTGAAGCCGAAGAAACCACCCGGCTAGCAGAATCTTGTGTCAGCAGCTCCTCTTTGGCACCTTCATCTAAAGAATTGTGCTTTTTAACCACGCGCAAGTGACATAGCGATAGGCTGCTTCTATGTCATGATTGAATGTGTCTGTTGTTTCTTTTTGTTGTTTGGTGGCCACCTATTTATTTTCACAGTCCAAGCAATGAAAATTCCAGTTGCAAGTCAGCGCCCGTCTGCGTGTCTTAAGCCCCAACTCCAACGACACTTCCTGGGCGTATGCGCTCAACGTCGGCGCTCTTGGAGTACGCCGGAACGGGCGTCGAAAAGGGGAATGCATCTCCATGTCCCTGGTGCTGGCTCGCTCTCCCTCTCGAGTCGAGGGAAAGAACTAAAAGTCGTGAAGAAAAGGGGTTGGGTGGCGCTGAAAGGACCAATTAAACCGCGAAAAAAAGTTCAGGGAACCTGAAGGAGGCTCAAGTCATGAAGAGTCACCGAGACTACGGCGGTCTACCGATTGTTGTAAACCGGACCCCGCTTCCGACGAGTACGCGAGCGCCCGTGTGCTGGTGCCGATATCTAGCATGGACAGATATCGGCGCCTCACCGAGGTTCGCTGGCGTCTTCTGCAGTGCGCATGCGTAGACCGGTTCTGCAGTACGCCAAGGGCGCCGACGCTGGGCGCGCACGCCCAGGAAGGGCCCTTGGAGTTGGCTCTTTACTTCAGTCCTTGTCCAAGTTTGCGCTGTTATTCAGGAAAAAGTCTTACGTACTCGCCCAAGCTTCCGATTTAACGTCTTTGAAGCAAGTGCCATCGCAGGGCAGTGGCGCTTCGCTAAACCTCTGCACCCCTGCGCTGCAGGAGTGCTATGAAGACACCCGACGTTATAGGAATGTGAAGCAGAAAATTGTCAATTCCGCACATAAGGGCATTGACCCAATAACGCTATCGCTTCATACCCCTAAGGCGGAGCTTAATGGGGTCCTGAAACACATTTTCAGTGCATTGTTTTGCCTGCTGGTTGCATAGAATGAGTTATAGTTACGCTATTAGCATCGATCGTACGACGTATATTCTGGTTTACCATGCCAGCGCCTTGTGCCAAATACGCCAAATACGAGCATTCTCATCTTCGGCTTTTTCTTTTCTTTTTCAAAAAGTGTTGAAAAATCTGCTACGGTGGTCTCGTCCTGCGATCATATTTTTTCAAATCAATACTAATGTCGAGGATAGCTTGCAGCACATTAAAATAACAAAAAAAGCATTGCTTTGGCAGAAAAAAATGATGTAGAAATGCTTCCCTTTTTTCATCAGCGTCTAAAAAGTGAAAGTGCAGCAGATAAAACTATGCTGTGCAAACTATGCCCTGCAAACTATGCTGCGCTAAAGTATGCTGCTCGAAACGACTCTACGCTAGCTTAACGAGAACAGCAGCTTGGGCTTTTTGGTTATTCATCTTCAAGTAACAGCGCAAAAACACAGAAGGGACACATAGGACGAGAACACACACCGAGAGCTGACTTTCAACAAGTTTATTTCGAGGACTGCATTGCTTTATAAGCTGTTGCTAAAAAACGAGACACAGGAACGTGACTTCTGCCACACGTATCATCACTTCCACGAGAATCATCGTACATCCAACAGCTCCAGTTCTTTTTTGTCACAAGTACAGATGGTTTGCTGATGCAATGATCTCCAAGCTTTGCTATCTCGGTTGCCTCAACTATCTCGCGAGCCAGCTGCTAAGCGTGTTTTTTTGCGAAAGCAATACTACTCCCAAGACCAGCCTTTCGCGTAGCGGCGGTCACTTGGCATGGTTGACCTTTAGAATAACCCATGACGTCATACCATGCCTAGTGACGTCGCAGCGTGACGTCATACCAGGAGCGAGAGACGGGCTACCAACTCGGCTCGTCGGGTAACGGCGGCCGCTTGGCACGGCGCGCCGCGCTCTTCCCACTTCTGCGTATGCAGTATAAAGCACCTGCTTTCGCAACCTACCAGGCTTAACCAAAGCTAAGCCCCGCCAATTTTATTGATCACTTTACACGCCGAGCAGCTGGTTCGCGAGATATTTGATGCCGCCGAGATAGCGAAGCTTGGAGATGATTGCATAGCAAACCATCTGTACTTGTGACAAAAAAAGGACTGGAGCTGTTGAATGTACGATTATTCTCGTGGAAGTGATGATACGTGTGGCAGAAGTCACGTGTCTGTGTCTCGTTTTTTTCGCAACAGTGTATAAAGCAATGCATGCCTCGAAATAAACTTGTTGAAAGTCAGCGCTAGTTGTGTGTTCTCGTTCTAGCTTAGGTACCCTACTATGCTAGGCTCTGCTATGCAAGACAATGTACTGCGCAACGCTGCATTACACTAGGATGCAAACATTACTCTGGACAACAAGAAGGCATGTTTAGGGTACGTAGTACGAAGGCAAGGAAACTAAATACGAAGTTTCAGGGGCTTTAAAACTATTACATGGTTCTTTGAGGTAGTGGACTGGATTCCAAACGAGAGTAAGCATAAAAATAAACACCGCCGTCAGGTAAGGTCGATGAGAATAGGAACTTTCCGGGAATCTGGCAGCAGCTGGCACAAGACAGGCTAATTGGAGATTTTTTCGAGTGGCCGTTGTCCTGCAGCGCACGTAGTTTGGCTAAAGATAATGTTGACACTGCGATGCGCTGCACTACGCTGCACAATGCTACGCTGAACTACACTTCACTGCTCTGCGCTCCACTGCATGACAATACGCTACACTTAACTAAGCGTACTCTACGCTGTTAGCCGGTACTGCACTACACTACGCTGCACTACGCTACAAGGCACTATGCTACAGTGCACTATACTTCGCGGCGCTATGCCTCTCTACGCTGCACTTTACTTGCCTACTCTACGCTGGAAAATTCCACACTGCGCTGCGTCACTTTGCTAAGTGGCGGTACTGTGTGCATGCTGCGCAGCGCTGCTCTATGACATACTTGCTACACTATGCTAAACTCTGCTACATTCTGCTGTACTATGCTACGCTATACTTCAGTATACGACGCTATGATTGCAAATTGTGAGATGTAATATTTAGAAGTGAAACGCGAGCTATGAGAGACGCCGTAGTGGAGGGCTCCAGATAATTTTAGACCACCTGACGTTCTTTCAAATTCGCTCACATCACACAGCACACGGGAGTTTTTCAATCTCGCTTCCATCGAAATACAGCCACCGTGGCCGCAATTCAACGCGAGAACTTGGGACCAGCAGCCGAACGGCAAAGCCACTATGACTTTACAGCACACTACACTGCACGACACTATACTACACAGCACTACACCACGCTGCACCACGATTGAGGACACTACATTCACTTCAGTGTTTCCTCCTGTAGTAGGAATCTTCATTCATTGCTCAGGCGGGAAGGACCCTTTATTGTAAAACCGTACTTATTTGTGCAGTTAACTGATGTACAGCTTCAACCTGCAAGGTGTTTACAGCTATGATTTTGCTCGCATGAAGCCGGCAGCAACGCACGTGTCTGGGACAGAAGGTAATTGAAAAACAAACTGTAGCACACTACGGTAGGGCAAGATGATACAAGAAACACTCCGCTTGCAGACTAAACTGAGTTTCATTATTAGCGTTGGAAGGATGTTCTCGCGTAGCTTGAACCCCGCAACCGACAAAATAGCTTATCACGTACCTGTCCTGTCTGGCTGTCCCTAGGAATGACATGTATGCGACCATCAAATGAGGCAAGTTCAACGCATTCTCGGTAGATTATTTCCAGTAGGAAATCGGGTGCGTACACACAATGCGTTCTCGTCTGCCTAGCTGCCTCTTTGTACGGTTGTTCTGACGGCTGTGACGGATAGCGTCCGGTTTAGCGCACACACGTGCAAGAGCCAAAAAAAAAAAAAGAACGGTTGGGCACGTTGTACTCGGGTCGCTACATCCCCTGAGCGAAAGCAGATCAACTTGACATGGATTTCATTTTGACTGGCTATTCATGATTGCCGTCCGTGCACGCAGACTATGCGCATATTCTAGATGCACGGGTGCAGTGCATGTTCGGTGCGCTGTAGAGTGCAGTGGGGTGCGCTGTAAAGAATGCACCACATATAAGCTTAGCAAACAGATCAGAGCAGTGTACAGTGCACAGTAAAGCTCATTTGGCGTCCCTCAACAGCACACCGTATTAGTATACTTATCGGTTTGTTGGTGTTTAACGTCCCAAAGCAACTCAGGCTTTGAGGTACGCCGTAGTGAAGGGCTCCGGAGATTTCGACCACCTGGGGTTCTTTAACGTGCACTGACATCGCACAGTACACGGGCCTCTAGAATTTCGCCTCCAAAGAAATTCGGCCGCAGGCGGCCGGGATCGAACACGTGTCTTTCGGGTCAGCAGCCGAACGCTATAACCACTAAGCCACCGCGACGGCAGTATAGTATAGTATAGTATAGTATAGTATAGTATAGTATAGTATAGTATAGTATAGTATAGTATAGTATAGTATAGTATAGTATAGTATAGTGTACATTTAGCATAACGCGCAACGCTAGCGCTTATCGCGTACCACGCCCCGCCCTAGGCACGCGCTGATTGGTTACGACGCGCCAAGCTTTCACGCTATTGACAGGAATGTGGCGCCATCTGTCGCCCTAGTGCGATCTGCGCATGCTCATTGGCGGGGCGCGGTACGCGGTAAGCGCTAACGGTAGGCGCTATGCTAAAATTTTTGGTTTGGTTTGGTTTATGGGGTTTAACGTCCCAAAGCGACTAAGGCTATGAGAGACGCCGTAGTGGAGGGCTCCGGAAATTTCCACCACCTGGGGTTCTTTAACGTGCACTGACATCGCTATGCTAAAAGTATCTAATCACAAGGGGAAACGGCATATGGCAACCGCTAGTGCGCTACAGAGACAACGCTGTAGTGCAGTTCAGCGAGGTCTGCTGATAAGTCACAAAGACCCCTCGACGTTCAGGACATTTGGCCTCACATGCTCTCCTTTCCAGCGCCGCGCACTGCTCGTTCATCCGCAGAGAAGCGGCTGAAGCGGTTTCAGTGTACGGTAGGCTGTTTAATTTTTTTTTAATATCACAGTGGAAAACCTTGCGTGGATGCACACACGACTATGTGGAGTGCAAAAGGAGGTCAAATTCATAATCATGATTGGAGTCCGCTGCGGAATGCAGCCTTTCCCAAGGGCACGTCTCTCGTGAGCACTGTGTGGTGTCACTATTCCGCACAATTCGCTGGGAGCCCGTGGCTCTGTACATGACGCTGTGCTTGCTCGGTTGTTTCTCTTATTCATTCACAGAAGACTGCTGGCTTTATTGCAAAGCCTTAAGCAGGAGTGGGTTTTAAAGTACACTTTGTCAAAAAGAAAACCGCTTTGTAGTACACGCAACTCAGTACACAAAAATTCAAGGGGCGCTTTGTTGACCTAAAGTGCGGAGGGGCGAAAGCCTTAAGCGCGGTGTTGCTGCTAGTGTCACTGATGTGTGGTTACGATGTTAAGCTTCGCTCTGAGTGTGAAACGCAATAGCGTCTTGCAACGCTGCCAGGGAATCCACAGAATGCTGTCGCCCGTTCGGCTCTACGTCTTACTTGGTAAATTAGTTTTTGAGGAAAGGAAATGTTTGTGTCTGGCATATCTCGGTGGACACCTGAACGTCACCGTAAGGGAAGGGAGGAAGATGGGAGTGAACGAAGTCACCGTATTCACTAGACGCGCCTTTGTTCATTCCAAACCAACGAGCTGGCATGGAGGAGTGGTTACCGTGCTCGTCTCGCACTCCGGATACCGTGCTTCGATTCCCGAACTCGACGGAATTCCTTCTCGGTTTTATTTATTTATCTGGTCTGACTAGAAAGCTTAATTAGGCTAATTGGTTAATTAAGCAGTGAACTAAACTCAGTCCCACTTAGTTGGTTGCATGGTTACTAGCCAAAGTACAATTGGCCCCGTTTGAAACTCGCACACTGTGACGTCACGACCATTTCGACCAATTGAAAAGCGTGACATTTCTGTCGACAACTCCTGCTTACAACAATGAGGCATTAAAGGCTTCCGCCTTAATACCGAAGAAATGAACGAGGAAAAGAAACGACATTACACAATATTAGACGACACCTTGCGTCAGAATGAGCACTGCAGGCGGAAAGAAGAAGAAAAAAAAATGTTGAATGGTGCAAAAATTGTTATGAATTCTTAAGCAAAGCCGTAAACGACTCCACAGTAGAAGCCTCTACAATATTTGCTTTCAGGACATTCCATTCACGCACAGTACGGGGAAAAAAAAGAATTCTTATATGTTTCAGTGCGGCATGAGCACTCTTTCTCTTTTAAGGAATGATAGGGTTGTGTTGAACGACGCGGGATGAGCTCAATGTACTTGCAGCTGTTAATTCCCAACCTGTTGTGAACAATCATAAACATTTATTTAAGTTTCTCGTGGTATCTCCTGAGGTGCAAAGACTCCAAATTTCCTTTTTCAAGTAGCATGGTAGCATGCCAGCTGTATGAACTATAAATAAATCGCACTGACTTTCTTTGAATATTTTCGAGTGTTTTAATGTTTTCCTTAGAATAAGGGCCCCACGCAACAGAGGCGTATTCTAAAACAGGTCGGATAAAGTTTTGTATGCTAATAACTTAATTTCCTGCGTGGAGTACCGGAGAGACCTTCTTAAATAGCCAAGTTTTTTCATAGCTTTTTTTGAATACTAGAAATGTGTTTGTTCCACCGTAGATCAGAGCTAATCGCTAATCCCAAGTACTTGTAGCCGTCCATGGTAGATAGAGGACGACTATTAATAATATAGGCAAAACATAATGGCTGCTTCTTCCGCGTGATAGACATTGAAACTGTTTCTTTAGTATCTTTGCTGATCTGCCATGCTGAGCACCAATTATGAATTTAGCCAAGGCGTCATTAAGAAAGAGCTGGTCAGCAGGAGTTCGTATTTCATGATATAATACACAGTCGTCGGCAAACAGCTTGATTTTGACAGGAATTTCTTTAGGAATGTCATTTATAAAAATTAAAAAGAACAATGGCCCGAGTATTGAGCCTTGTGGGATACCGGAGCTTACCAAAGCTGGGCTCGTACATGCATTGCCGATTGATATGGACTGAGATCGAGACGATAGGTACGCTTTACCCACACCAACAGTAAATCGGTTTTCAAGATATTCTTTAGTTTTAGCAAGAACTTTATGTGAGAGACGCGGTCAAACGCTTTTTCAAAATCTAAAAAGACATCAATTTGACACTGATTATCAATGGCTGGGGCAAAGTCCTGAATCGTCTCCAAAAGTTGGGACACTGTAGAAAAGCTCTTGCAAAAAACCGTGTTGCCGGTCGTCAATTACGTTATTGGTTTACAGGAAAGATGATATATGCCCAAAAAGTATATGTTCAAGTATTTTTGAAGAAGTACACACTAAACATATTGACCTATATTAGCTAAGTAGAGATGAGTTTTCAGTTTTGGGAATGGGAATGGGAATAATTTTCACGTGCTTCCAGTCCTCTGGGAGCTCGGCGCTTAACAGAGACCTCTTAAATATGAGCGTTAGGTACTTGGAACGCCATTCGGCATATCTCACAGGAGGAGGAGGAGGAAAAACTTTTATTAAGCAACCCTTAAAAGGAAGCCAGTGAGGGTGGGGATAAGGATAAGGGGTTTGCAGGAACAGGTGGGCCCTCGCGGTCGCGCTATAGCCGAGGCAGAGGTTTGGGCAGCTTTACAGCAGCTCAGGACCACTTCAGCACCAGGTGCAGATCAAGTCACCAATAAGGCTCTGAGAAATCTGGATGGCAAAACTGTCGCGGCCTTCACAGAATTTATGAATCAGCATTGGGAAGCTGGCACGCTCCCAGAACAGTGGAAGCATGCCAGAATTACCTTTATACCTAAACCAGGCAAACCGCTAGACCTGCAAAATCTTCGGCCCATATCTCTAACTTCATGTGCGGGCAAGCTCATGGAGCATGTTGTCCTAAACCGTCTCATCCGACACATGGAAGAGAACAACATCTACCCCCATACCATGTTCGGTTTCAGATCCCACCTTTCAACACAGGATGTCATGCTACAGATCAAGGAAGACATACTTGATCCTTCGATTCCTCACCTCACCAAAGCACTTCTTGCTTTAGATTTAACCAAAGCATTCGATAATGTGCAACATTCAGCCATTTTACAAGCTTTGAGCTCCCTGCACGTGGGAGAACGCACCTATGCATATGTGAGAGCTTTCCTTACGGGCAGGACCGCGGAGTTCCAAATCGGATCACTCACATCTCCTACCTTCCCACTAGGCAGCCGTGGTACGCCACAAGGTGCAGTTCTCTCACCATTTTTGTTCAACATCACGCTCATCCCTCTTGCTCAAATCTTGTCTAAAATTCCCCACCTCTATCACTCCATCTATGCGGATGATATCACCGTCTGGACGAGCGCAGGAAACTGCGGTGAAATAGAGGAAACATTATAAAATGCAACAAACGCGGTCCAACAATATGCACAAAGTATAGGCCTGGCATGTTCCTCTGCCAAATCAGAACTCCTTCTAATCAGACCCCGATACCCGGATCCTGATCCGCCACAAATTGTTATCAAACTTGAAGACATTCCAATTCCAATTAAACCCGTCATTAGGGTTTTGGGTATGCTCATCACGAATGACGGCTTCAACACGACCACCATTAAATCACTCCGCCACACTGTACAGAATACGACTGCGATCATTCGTAGAATTAATAATAAACACCGAGGCATGAGGGAGGCAGACACGCGACGTCTCGTTCAAGCCTTCTGTATCAGCAAACTCATTTATACTCTCCCCTATCTGTATCTCACTCGGACAGAGCAGGAGCAGATAGATAGAATGATCAGGGGTATATATAAGGCTGCCCTTCACCTCCCGAATTCAACCCCCACCAGCAAATTCCTCAAACTAGGCGTGCATAACACCCTGGCAGAACTAATTGAAGCCCACCTCACGGGGCAATACTATCGCCTATCTCGAACACCTACCGGACAGAATCTTCTGAAAAGACTCAAAATCACCCTCAACGACCAAATTTCGGATCAGCATAACATTTCTCTAGACCTTGCAAAAAATCTTTATATTCCACCTCTGCCTAGAAACACTCATCCTGAGCATGACAAAGATCGTCGCACAGCTCGGGCAAGAGCCCTACATAAGCACTACGCTAGGGATCGAGCAGTCACATACGTAGATGCTGCAGAATATTCTACCACCTCAGCTTATGCAATCACGGTACTTAACTGCAATCATAATCCTTGCTCATCCCTTACTCTCAATCGCGTTCAACATCCCGTCGAGGCTGAAGAAGCAGCTATAGCCCTGGCCATTACTCAAACAAATGCCAAATACATATTCTCGGATTCTAAATCAGCCATACGAAATTTCGCCAAACAACGGGTTCACACGCCAGCACATCGCATTCTGAACAGTGTTGTACCACCGAGTCGGCTCATCACACTCATCTGGGTTCCTGCGCATTGCGGACACCTGGGGAATACGGCTGCACACAATCACGCCCGAGGACTCGTCAACCGGGCGGTGGACGGCCTCCCCTCCTTCCGCAGTGCTAGGGAACGCATGATGACGTACCATGAAGTCACGCTTCACTACCGGGGTTCCCGACTAGTTTACTCCCCTCCCCATAAATCGCTAAATAAGGCCGAGCAAGTCGTTTGGCGACGGATTCAGACAGACACTTTTCCGAACCCTTACCTGTATTCCCTCATGCACCCAGGGGACTACCATCCGTCCTGCAAATTATGCCAACACCCTAAGGCGGATGTTCATCACATACTTAGGGCTTGCCCTAATACTCCAACTCCCCCTTTTCTGAGACTCGACGACCAGGAGAGATGGGAGGCCGTGCTGCACAGCTCACAGCCGGAGGTTCAGCTCCGGATGGTGACCTGGGCCACAGAGGTCGCCAGGCATATCTCACAAAAAACGTATTTAGTGTGTCACCAATTTCCGGCGTCTTTTTTGCGTCACAACTAAGAAGCAGAGAGAAAACACCTTCTTCAGTTATAGAAACATCAATATTAGGTGGACAAGCCGAGTTAAAGTAAGGCTTTCTACCATGATCGTGCGTAAACACAGTACAAAAGAAACGGTTGAAAGACGGAGCAATTTGTGTCGCACCAGTAATCAGTTCACCGTCAACGACGACGCTGTACGCAGGTTTCTTTTTTTTTTTTTTGATAACTGCCGCCAGAACTTTGCAGGGGACGAAACAAGAAAGTTATTTATGGGTACGCTAAAGTGATGCTCTTTTGCTTTTTTGATGTTTTGTTTTAAGTTCAAGTACATATCAGACAGTTTAGCTGCATCAACTGCTGCCTGGCTTCGTCGCGTAGAATAATTACCCGGGTAGGCATGAAACATGAAATTCAATTCAGAACAATTCAGAACAGGATTCTTAAAGAAAACCTTGAGATTTTCTACTGAGCGGTCGCTCAGCCCGCTAGTGCAGGCCCAGGGCAGGCAACCGCTAAAGAGGACAAAAACGGTTGTGACTAATGCGCGAGACCTGTCTGTTGAACCGCCTTTTTGAACTAACTGGACGTCGTGCTGACGCTGCCTTGCCGCTGCTTTCTCGTCTTCGCCCGGATCCCCCTAGCCCCCTTACATTTGGTGGAGGTGCTGGGTGCCCAGTATCCAGTATGTCAGTCAAAGACGATAACTTCTCACTGCTGCGATAAATCTTTTATTCCTTCTTAATCCCGGGTAATGTCCTCCACTCGCGTCTCTAGTGTACCACAGGCTGTTCCAAAAGCAATTACACCTCTGGTAATGAGGACGATCAGCGTCAGCTGGTACTCATTGCGTTCTAAGATTGTTGCAATTTCCTTAATTCCCGCTGTCACGCATGAGTAAGCCCGTTGTATAAACCCAGTAACACTGGCTGGGACTCCTTTTTTTTTAAAATCTTTTTCTTAGTTCGAAAATAATTTTTTTTGGTCATGCATGAGTGTGTGACGATCGTATTTTTGTTTTGGGAGGATTGCAACGAGTGGTACTTGCAGGTGGACGTGTTGCTGATTATTCAGGAAAGACACATGAGAGCAAACATGCGAACACAGATGACAGCACTCGACCCGCCGCGGTGGCACAGTGGCTACTGCACTCGGCTACTGGCCCGAAAGACGCGGGTTTGATTTCGGCCGGGGTGGCTGAATTTCGATGGCGGCGAAATTCTTAAGGCATCTACCGAGCCGGAGTACCCGGGTTCAAACCCGACCACGGCGGCCGCGTTTCGTTAAAGGCGAAACTCAAAAGGCGCCCGTGTGCTGGGCGATGTCAGTGCACGTTAAAGATCCCCAGGTGGTGGAAATTATTCCGGAGGCCTCCACTACGGCACCTTCTCCCGGAAACGAGGCCGCCAACCGTTTAGCCCGAGGTTCTTTAAACCGGGCTCAGGTGGCCTCGGATCGGGGATTCACGAAGGAGCGCACGCACTGATTCAGCGAGCTGACGCAGGCCTACAGAGCCTCTCGCCAGCTCTACCCCCCGCCCCACCTCTCCCTAGATAACAAACACGCAACACTCTGGTGCAGACTACAGACACACACTCTCCCCTCATCCCTTAACCTAGCCCACTATCATCCCTCCTTGCCCACTCCGGCATGCACTCTATGCCCAGAACCCTTCGCCTCTTCCCTCCACATCCTTTCCCTCTGCCCGGCGGACCCTCCCCCGCGGGACCTAGAGAACCTCAAGACCTGGGAGGACTGGGAGACTCTGCTGCGCTCGGAGGACCCGGCCGTGCA